>NC_140594.1:535890295-537090295 GCF_964204655.1 Triturus cristatus | reverse complement strand
ATATTTGATGACTCATGAGGAAAGCCCTTGTGGCTTTTAATCTGAACCACAAAGCTAAGATGACAGAAGCAGGCAGGTTTGGTAATAACTACAGAAGATGTGAAATGGATGAATCTGTTTTTCTCTTACTTGGGCATAACCAATCCAAGCCACTGCCTAACTTTACTACCACTGAAACAAGACATCACTCTATATTTGATGTTAGGGATAAAGAAAGTTCAGGAAATGAAGATGTTGGCGTCATTTGCCAAATATGATTGTGCAAAGATGATGTCTCTAGGGTCTAAAGTGAAAAAATATTGGGCCGCCCCAACTGTGGCATTTCTGGGCTCCTCCATGCAGCCCAGGAGTAAAGACCCAACGACAGTTGACTACACAAATATACCCTGGTAGAACATAGCCAAGCGATTACAAGCACCCAGGCTGTACCCCCGATGCTGGGAACGCAGCATCATCCAGACCTTCCAGTTAAACATGAGGCGAGTTGACGACAAATGCTACAGAAAATCGGGGCATTGACATGGGGAGAACTATGTGAATGCAGAACTTTCTGCACCTGTGACGCTTTTTTCCAAGATTGTCAGCCTACCCCAATGGAGCTGTTCCTATATGTCCGACTACATCAGGCCATCAAAACTGCTACCCCTGAATTCCCCACTGAGCCTATGATCCTGGGCCCATAGCACGCTCTGCACCTACACATGTGGCCTCCATGTTTCACCGCACCACCCAGGCAACAAGCCCTAACTAGAGACAGAGCTCACAAGCTCATTGAAATGAGGATTTGGGGACCCCCCTTAGTGATGAACAGTGGAAATATTGCTGTCAGCAAACTGGGAAGATATCGGCTAGTAGTACACTGCGCATTATACATTTTAAATACTTGTGTCGTTAAAAAGTATTGGGCCTAACGATAGGTCCGGGAGAGTGAAGTGATGGAGGGTCACCAGCAAATGACTTATTAGTAAGAGGTATGCGAAATTCACACAATTTACTTTCATGTAATTATGCCACATTTCAGAAAAATAACTCGTAATTATATAATATGCAAATTCGTCATTTAGTGAGGATGCATTTCACGCAGAAAAATAGAGCACAAATAACCTTTACAATGTGCAACAGCCACTCATGTTCTGGTTGTTTGCATATTTCCCAGATTCCCACACAATAATTTTACTGCGAACTGTGGTTTACTTGTGCAATGTGGCATAATAGACTAATTCGGGAAATTTGCGTAACAAGGATAACACAAAACTTTCAAAAATGCACAACCTATGCTGGTGTAATCTAAATTTCTCCTGGGCCTAGTATTAATGCTCACGGGGCACAGGGGTAGGATGAGAATTAGGAAAAAATTGTTTGTGTGACGCAGAGTGAAGACAAGGTAACATCAGTATTATGTCATGGACATTTTGAAGAGTAGAAGGGTGAAAATAGACGAAAGATGGCTTTTTAGTCTTCCAGGAGGAAGTTACAAACAATGGTAAAAGCCTCTGTGTATGGCACAGCCTGTGGGATCCTGGCAGCAATGAGATAAAAAGACACATTTTGGATAGGCAAATGGGGTTCGTCAATAACATTTGCTTAAGCACTTTGGAAAAGAAAGAAAAGCGAAGACTGGGCATAAGTTTGAGAAAGTATGGGCCTGGTGATTTTTTTTTTAACTAAGCATTTGCCTCAGCAGAGGATTAGCTAGGTACAAGTGCTTAGAGTTCATTTAAAGAGGGGTTAGAGGTGAGGTGCCAGAATCACAAGGGCTTGAATAATGGTGATGGCAAAAGTTTAAGTCATGGCACAGAATGGGTTAGCCTAGTAGAGAATAGAGTATCACCACACAGGAAAGGTCAGAAGAAGGGAGAGAAGGCAACCTCTGGGTCAGAAAAGGTAAATGGTCAAGAGGTACAAAGACTGAGGAGAACAGGCAAGGTTGCCAAGGTATTCATCATTTTCAGTGAAAAGGTTCAAAATGTGCACTTGTGAGATATCATGGTGATTGCTTACCATAGGGAAAGAGACAAAGTCTAAATTCAGGATAATCGTGTAGGATAAGGAGTAAACAAAGTTGATGAGGATTAGCAAGATGGTGGCATTGGTAGGGTTTGGGGACAAAGACAGACTAACTTGTAACTTTGCTTTTCTTTATTTGCATAGGTTAGTGTACAACCAGGTTTACGACATAGACAGAAAGGTTGAACCAGGCTAAATGTTAAGGTTTGTTGTGGTGAAGGAGGGGCATACAAGGGCTATTTAATAGCGGAATATATTTGTGGAGTTTTCTGCACTCAACACTCCGCGGAGCTCGCAGAGTGCAGAAAACTACGCTTCATGATGTGCGGAAGTGTTTTTTCCCGCTCGCCATCGCGAATGATAAGTTCGCGAGCGCGAGCTACTGCTCAGGTAGAATTTCTACCCGAGCAGCAGGATTACCAGCACAACCTGCAGTTCGCACTGCAGTTTGTAACTTGCAACTTCGCGGAGTTCCGCGTAGCAAAACTCCACGAACTACGCCCAGGCCTGCTATTTAATCAGGGTGGGGACATTCTGCAACACAATGAATGATCTGATTGAAATTGCCTGTATATTTCTGGGGAAGAAAAGTCCTTGTAGAGGAGGTCATGGCTGTAGGCGACACAGGGAGAATACAAGTCTCAGGGTGCACAGGCAGAAAGACAGAAAGATGAACACATTTTAATATGAAGCAGGGGGAGGATTCAAGGGGGGGGGGAGAATCCATTTCTATAGCAGGTGTGGCTTAGGGAGCTGGAAACACCTATTATTTGTAATGTCCTTCCCAGAAGATTCTCTAATTCGCTTTGCATTTCCATCACTTACACTGCTGCCCTCTTTTGTCTCGTGAAGTCTAGAATTTTCATTTACGTATTCAATTTATTTATTGTAATGATTTGCCCGTCGTCTTCACTTGGATCTACAATGTCTGTGCAGCATGTCTGAGTTGCAAATATAAAAACCACAGCTGATACCACAGATGTTAGGGTTTCCTATAAAATAACAACACAACTTTTATAGCTCGATCACTGTGATCAATTTACATAATTGAAAGGAAAACTCCCCTTTAATCTCAAATCCAAATATGACTGCTGGGATTAAAGCACCTGCAAAGGCTGTCGTGCAATGAAACCTGAACTATCTATAGCAATCCGAATAATTCTATTTTAACACTGTTCTTTCTAACCTGCGCCCTTACTGTGCTATGTGTCTTTTTGCATGTTTTGGGATTAGCTGTCAGATCTGTCTGCTTTGTTTAAATGTCTTGTGCTTGATCTTGCAGAAAGTTTCACCCTGCTACAAGCGCTCAAAAAGCCAATTTTCTGGCTCCTGAACATGCTCAGAGGTTTTAGGAACATCTGCATGCCTCTGAAACTTGTTCGCTGTTCCCGCCTCCCGAATGATTGCTTGTCATTTGCGTGAGCAAACATGCGCTTTGTTATGCATGCAAAAGGGGCTAAGAGACCTACAGACAAACAGTTACGCAAAAGACAGGAGAAGGCCAATTAAGTTGGTGAAGTCTAGGGTTTTGATTGCAAAACTGAAATAAATGCATTGCGGGGAATGCAATATAAGCATCCACTCAAACAAAAGGAAAAACATGCGTATGAAATAAAATAAATAACCGAGGTCTACAGGGGTCATAGATAATGCTGCCCTGGTACTGCATGTTCAAAACATTTGTTCCCATTTGTTTTCGTAAGGGACATAGCTTTGGGAAGGGAGGGGGGGGGTTGTTTGGGGTGTTAAACCCCCTAATGAATTTATTTTCTGGTAAATAGTTGGGTACAGATGCTTTCAGTCGGGTATGTTGAGGTGTCTGTCGGATTTCACCAGAAATGTTTACATACACACAGACAAAAACGCACACACTCGCTCCCTTTCTCTGTTCTGAAAGTCTTCAACAGTGTTAGGAAGTTTACAAAATACTGGGTGTTTCCTCAATTAGTACCCAACCAATCTGTATTCCTCTCTCTTTCCGTTGCCCCTTAAGTCCCTCTCATGCTCCCTTCCCTCCAATAATGTATCTTAACCTTGTATGTCAGTGAACATGTAAAGTTCATACCCCCCCATCGCACTGACAAAGTTTTGCCCCTGGTTTTCATTGCATTGGAAAAGAGTGTAGTATTGAAGGCGCAATTGTTTAAGACTTAATAAGCGTAACTAACAAACCATTGGAAAGCAACATGGGGAAGTAAGGTAGAAAGTGAATATAACTAGCAGAAAACATTAATGTGAAGAACTTGTGTTGTGAAACTGACAATTATTCATGTACTAAATGTGTTTATTAATTATGGAATTTTACGTGTAAGTAAATTCATTAATCAAAGGTGCCTTATTTTTCTATGCAATTTCATAAAGCTCCTATGATGCTTTCTTATGCTAGCTGAATCTTGTAGGCCTGAAATGCAGTTCCCTGGAAACTCTCGCTTTAGAATTATCAAGTCGAATTTCATGTCTGCTATGGATTTTATTTTTTGGGGTGGGGGGTAGTTTTATATAGTGTGAACTAGACCCGAAGGTATCCAAGCACTTTACATGAGCACCAGTTACTTTACAGGCAGACACATTCATCTTTTTGGGCACAGGTAGATTAAGTGATTTGCCCAGAATCACAGACTGTTGAGCGTCCCTGCCGAGACTCGAACCCAGTTCTCCAGCTCTGAGGTCGACCGATATAGCCCTTAGGCCACATTCTCTCCCACGTTTTGTGTTGCAGGTAAAAGTAGCATTTGTGTTAGCTAGAATAATGTCTTTGTTTTACTAGCCAGGTGAGAAGAGAAGAAGTTGCAAACATGTTGCTTGAGTCAATAAAGGAAGGTCATTGTGCTTCACACAGCAGAAGGCCTGGGAACCAAGGACAAAATGTTGCAATGGACGAACACCACTGTCCCAAGGAAAACTACTTTGGATTGTACCCAGAGCAGATGGCGTGATCCGCAATGAATTTTGGGAAAGTTACCTGCATGGTGGCAATAGGGAAAGTGCCCTCTTCTTCTGCTTTCGGAGAGAAAGCATCTGAGGGCAAGCTCTGTCTCAGTAGCTTTATGCTCCAAGACCCATTAACTGTGGAGAGACTTCTTAGGAAGACTCCACATGCTGACATCTTCCTGAGGGTGCTCAAGTAGGGATGTCACTTTAGTGTTAGTGTAGGGATAGATTCCTGCTTTTCATTCACCAGCCCTCGATGGAGGGAAACTTGGACTCTTTCTGATCCTCTGCATTCTGTTTCTTGAATTAATAGTTTTGTTTATGCTACATCGTCTCAATGGGATACGTTGCACATTTTGTAACTCTACATGCGCCATATGTTTGGTTGCTCTTTTGTTGTTACTTTACTTGCCCTGCAAGGTGGGTTGCTGCTCTTGTTTGATATTTGTGCTTGTTAAGTTTCATTTTGCTGCTGTATCTATGCCTTAACCTCCTTTTCGCTTCTGCTCCTTTGTACAGTGTTCTGATACCCTAACGGGTCATGTTCATGCTTTATCAAACTTTTCAAATAAAAACAAACTAAAAATAAATGTAGATTTGGCTTTGTGCTGATTCTGATGTATTCCTACACTCTTATATTGAGGTGTCTCTATGTTCAATTATTTTTGGCTTTGTAATAAAACAAACTAACCTTATGTAGTTGTCAGTGGTTACTATGTGTCCACAAGGAAAATTGCTAATTGATTGGCTTAAATAATAAACTATCTCCCCTCTACACCTTCATACTGTGAATAATAACAATCAGGTTGGGACTCTAGAATAGGTCCAGAACTTACGGGCTCGGGCCCTTTCATATTTGTTTGGACACTTTTATTACACTAACTTGAGATTTGTCTCTAGAGCAACAGGCAGCTGTTATTGCAGGAAAATGTGTTTGAAATTAACAGTTTTGCACCAGAAGGGCTGACTGAACAAATTCTTCAACGTAGGTGTCATTTGAGGTATTTAATTTTCTAGGTATGTGATGACAACCTAGCTGTGTGCATTTTATGTTACTTACTATATACATTACATAGACTTTGGGTTACCCTCTTCAACCACTGGTGTATTATGGATTATCCTCTTTCAAACATTGACTCGAGTCAATGTCAATCACATTTTAAATAGCCCAGAAGGGTTTTTGTCACTTGGCTTTTCGTGTGGACTATTCTTTGCATCACTCCACCTCAAAATGAGTGCATGTAATCCACATATGTCAATGTTGCAGCTAAAAACTACACATACTATGTCTCATACATGAATTGTACACACAAATAAATCTTACTTTTTTACTGCAGTAGGCACTCCCAATACTACCACCACAATACCAATGCTACCATCAATACTACTACCAGTACCAACACTAATACCACCAACACTACCACCACCAATATCATCACCAGAAATATTATCACTACCAATGCCATAACATCAACCAACAATACCAAAACCACAAATACCACCATAGAGGCCACTAACAATAAAACCTATCCCCCACCAATACTGTAATCAATACAAACACCAATATCACCACCAATACAACCACTGGAAATATCAGCACCACCACCTCTTTCATCACCGATACCACCAAAACGCCCAAAACCACAAAAACCACCAATAAAAAACACCACCCCTATACACACCCACCAGTATCAACGCCACAATATGAATACCACAAATACCACAAACATAATGCCACCAGCACCACTACTATCTACAGTACAACACCACAGCTAATACTATCACCAGAACCAATACCAACACAACCAATGCCACCATCACTACAACGAGTATCAATAATATTAATACCTCGAAATAGCACCAACATAAATGCTAGCAACACCAAAACGACTACCAATTTGACCCCTTATAGCACCATCCTGAATAACACCACCACCACTATAAAGACCACCACCTGCACCACCACCAAAACCAACATCAATACCACTAACACCAGGGGGGTGTGGCTAGCCAGCCAACATGGCAGACACGAGTTGCTGGAGCTCCGGACGTTAATCCCCCACTTATCCACATAAACTGACCCTACAGTGGTGCCATCTGTGCTTGCCAGCAGCAGAAGTCGAAGGCTTTGGGGTGAGGCGTCCGTGAAGCCTGGATCCGCGCTCATCTGTGTGGAAGGAGCGCGGCTGCGACCCACGAGGGAAGTGTAGCCCAGAGGGACCAATGAACGCCCGTAGCGAAGCCGCGCGGGGAGCTACAACTGTGACAGAGGCCGGCACCCTGGGCCGCATCGGCTGTGGCATGCACCGGGTGAGGCTGCCACCAACACCGAGGCTGCTTTGACCGGTGAAAGTGCAGTTGAGGAAGGAGACCCCTGGCATCCGTGAAGTGCGGACAGGCCCCTGAGCATACGGATGGCACCCGGAGGCCCGGGAGGGCAGTGTGGCCTAGAGAGACACCAAAGGCACGCAACGGTGCTGCGCCGGGGGAAAGACGGTGGTGAACCTTGGGCACGTCTGCCGCCCGCGTTGGAGTCTGTCTTTGACTGCGAAAGCTCTGGGGAGGAAGGAAACCCCCGGCACCGGCAGATAGCGGACCGGCTCCGGAGTAACTGGAGGGCTCCAAGAGGGGGCCGTGAGTGATTGGCAGCGCCAGCGGATGTCCGCCATCTGGCACCGGGTGCAAGCTGTAGGAGCCATGACCCAGTGGTAACGGGAGGTGGCGGCCTGGCCCGGGGCTGCGCTAGCGGCCCATTGGACATCGCGCTACCATGGAGGAGGTGTGTGACACAGCTGGGACCCTACTACAGGTAGCGCATATGTGTGGAAGTGTATGACACGAGCTGTTTGGCCACTTGGCGCCAGTAGTGCCCAGAGGAGGGAGCCACGGACACACGGGTGCCGCCCTGTGGGACTGAGGGGTGCGGAACCTTGATAGTGACCTGATGAGATTGAGATTACGGGCCTGAACGGGCGCCATTTTAGGGAGCGCGCCATTTTCTACAGTGGAAGTGTGGAGTAGGATCCTTGGATGGAAAGGACTTGGGCCCACAGGGCGTTGTTGGGGAGCCACCACAGGTGACCGTTGGGACGCTGTGATGCCCTCCCGGGGATGCGGATCCCAGGTGAGACCTTCCTGCGCCAGATGAGACAGTGCTGCAGGCACGAGAAGCGCGTGGAGGGGGCAGTTGTCGTAATACGCCCCACATGGCGCTCCAGGACAGTGGCTGTGAACTGAGTTGTGGAAATGCCAATGTGGCGGGCGGACCCTGGTGGGAGCAGGGAAAGCGCGCAGGACTCCAGCATTGGCAGGGACGTGACCCACAAGGGCTATCGCCTACGGGGTGACTGGCTCTGATCGCGTCGGCTTGTGTCCTGGAAGGTAGGCTGCACTGCGCTCTGCAGCCCACGGGATGATGCAATCAGGCGCCCTACTATAACTGGACACCGGGTCGGCCCACCTCTCTGGCGGACTGTAGGTGTGGAAGCGCCACACGGATTTTACAGCATGGTGCACGGACCCTTGCATATTGGTGGTCATGCGGAGCCCGCATAGTTGCATCTTCTGGGCGACCCCCGAGGGTGCGGTACCACTACTACCAGTGCACTGTTCTTCTGGTGCCTCCCCGCGAATGCTCACGGTGCAGCAACTTGTAATGGGCCGGATGCGAGCCAAGATGCAACAGGGATCCTTACGTGCGGGCAGAATGGACCCCGCAAGCATGACGGCTGGAGAGGAGACGGGTCCAACGTCTACAGCCTTGGCGGCCAAAATGTCCTAGCGGCAGTGGAAAGAATCGGCACTGTGCTGGAGCATACCAGGACCTCCCTGGAAACCCAGATAGATAAGGTCACCTCGGACTTGACGCTTCTTCATGCGGACCACCGCAAACTGGCCGACAAAGTCTCAACACAGGGCCAAACACTGCAGGAACTCCAGCCCGTCACGCACAGTTATACAGCTGCATTACAAGACCTGATAGACCGTGTTCACGCCCTGGAGGATAGAGCAGAAGATGCGGAGGGGTGCTCCCGTCGCAACAACATCCGCGTGGTGGGCCTGCCGGAAGGTGAGGAAGGAAGGCATCCAGAGCAAAACATGGAGAATTAGCTGCGTGATCTCCTGCCCCAGGGAACACTGTCCACGCAGTTCACTATCAAAAGGGCCTGCACAGAGGCCCAGGAGCCAGGCCCCATCTGTTCATCTTTAAACTGCTTAACTATAGGGACAGAGACACGGTACTCTGGGAAACACGCAAGCTGGAGGGCCTCACAGTGAGCGAGCAATCAAGTAATGTTCTTCCCAGACTACACCGCTCTGGTGCAGTGGCATCGGAGTAATTATGCGGCAGTGAAGCGTCAGCTCCGAATCCTGGACCTGCCCTACTCATTGCTGTTCCCTGCTCGGCTGCGAGTGGTCACGAAAGAAGACACCCGTTTCTTTGACTCTCCTGTGGAGGCATGGGACTGGCTGGAGGAGTCAGGTCTGTGGAAGGGTGTGAGGCCCCCAGACCCAGATGGTGGTGGCACAGCGGGCAGGAGACCCAGGTATTGAGGACAGCGAGGACCCATGAGAAACACTAAATCAGGGACTGCAGCGCCGAGTCCGGAGAAAATAAGGAGGGAAAGACAAGATGCACTAGACGCAGTTACAGCCCTCAGAACTCCACTTCCCAAGGAACGGTCAGACTCCTCCACACGGGACATGGCAGTAGCCAGCAGCTCATCGTCGCCATCAACGGAAATATCTGAGGACCTTGTCCTACTAGAGATAACCCCACAGACTGCAGATGGTATCATAAAACTGTGTGGTGGAGTGATGGACTATGATGCAGATAGCCCATGCACGTAGAATATTGTTTGTCAATATTTGAGATCTTGTTCACCACTCGGTAGCGGGGTGGGTCCACTGGGTCACATGCTGCACGCACTTCACCCGGAGATGTTATAGAGCCACTATACTAGACCCTGGATGCATTATGCATCTCATCAGCTGTAATAGGCCCCCCGAGACAGAGCTAAGAACTATGCATTATTAGTCTCGTAGGCTACCGTAGGTTATTCCACAGATGGCTCACTACACTCACAGGACTTGGGGGGATGGACCTAGCACAATACTACCAGTGCGCACACCCCAGCAGGCAATGGACTGACCTAGTTTGCCATATTTAGTTGTCACAGAGGTTTGGACGGGCATTCCAGAATGCCCCCCCAGATGTTATAATGTTTCTAGTTCACTTCTTGTTTTTGTTGCAGCAGCCCAACACTTTTACACCTGTCCTATACTCACATGCCCAGTGGCGCGTCCTGTCCCGGAAGCCCCCGTCGATCGATCCCATCACCAATGGTGCGCACTGACATCATCACATGGAACATATGCGGCATATATATGCCCGTGCGACGCTACTCCATATTTGCATACCTCCAACGGCACACGGTTAGCATTGCCCTGCTACAGGAAACGCTTATGACACAGCCGGAATTAGATAGATTGCACAGAAGCTGGAGGGGACAGGTGCATAGCACGGTATACTCGGCGCACGCGAGGGGTACATTAATATGGGTCAGGGCGGGCACTCCGTTTGTTTGCGCAGACACAGTGATAGATCCTGCAAGCAGATATACCTTTGATGCGAGGGTCAATCAATGGCCAACAAATATTATTAGGCTCCATAAATGGCCCTAACATAGATCAGCCCTCGTTCGTCACACAGTTATCCGCAGCACTGACCCCTTATGTTGGGCTCCCCTGGTTGCTGGGTGGGGATTTTAATGCGGTGCTCGATGTACACACGGATAGATCATTTCCGCCGCTCCGGGCGACGACGGCGGTGTCTAATGTGCAAGCACTCACGGACAGGCTTACACACTGGGCATTACCTGACATGTGGTGCGCCCAGCACCCTCATGAACGTATCTATTCTTATTGCTCTGCAGCACATGATTTACATGTGAGGCTAGACAGGGTGGTGGGTTCCCAGTCCCTCATCCCGCTAGTAGAGGTGTCAGAATACTTAGGGTGGACGCACTCCGACCATAATCCCATGAGACTCAGGCTGAGTTGGGATCCTGGTCGTCCTCCCATACCTACATGGCGTCTTCAGCCATCTGCGTTGGACGACCCAGAATTCCGGTCCTCTCTAGGGACGGCCGTTCTCGAGTATTTTCGAGCACAACGAGGGGACGGCGAGCACTGCACTGGTGGAATGGGACGCTCACAAAATAGCTGTCAGGGGTCACTGTCTAGGGGCCACATGGAACATACGGAAACAATTAACGTCATCGCTTACTCACCTAGAATCACAATTACTCCAATATGAACGGGAGGGCGAGGGTGGAGGCAGACAATCAGGCCACCTGGAGGACCTTAGGGCGCAACATGCAGAACTTCTGGAGTGACTACGGTGCCACAACTATGCAGCCCATACAGCTCGTACACATGCTAGAGCGGACAGAGCAGGCCGTCTCCTGGCTTGGCTGCTTAGACAGGAGAGTAACCATTCCCCAATTGGACCTATACGCACATCAGAGGGGCCCCTAGTATACACACAGGGAGATACACAGGATATTGGCAGACCATTATGTGCAATTGTATCAATCCAGGGGACGCTGTTTGGGCCCTGCCCTGGAGAGGTTTCTGGATCTCATTCAGTTGCCCACAGCCACGGAAGCACACCAGGAGGCGCTTAATGGCCCCCTCACGTTGGAAGAAATCAGAGAGGTGATTGGATCCATGGCGTCTGGGAAAACGCCAGGTCCGGACGGCCTGCCCGCCGAATACTACAAAGCATTTCGGGAATCTCTGGTGCCGCGTTTGCATACTCTTTACTCCACAGCCTTGGAAGAAAACACACTGCCCCCGTCGATGCGGGAGGCCTACCTGGTGTCTCTGCTCAAGCCCGATAGAGACCCCAAAAGCCTGGGGTCATACAGACCCCTGGCACTCCTTAATGTGGATTATAAAATATTCGCTAAGATGCTGGTGGGGCGATTAGCACCAGTGGTTCCCTTATTGGTTCGCAGTGACCCGAATAGGTTTGTGCCCAAGCGCAGTACCTCACTGAACCTCTGGAGGTTCTTCAGAGTGGCGTTGGATAGTGCGCGGGACTGGCCTAGGGCAGGATGTCTCGTGCTGGACCTTGAGAAGGCCTTTGACCGTCTGGAGTGGAGCTACCTGGCAGCAGTGCTATTGCGGTATGACCTGGACTTGGGGTTCCTCCAGATGGTAAACCTATTATATAAAAACCCTACAGTGCGGGTGCGACTGAGACCATATATATTCAACGCCATACCAATACGCATAGGCACCAGGCAGGGGTGCCCACTATCTCCCCTCCTGTTTGCGCTCGCAATCGAACCCCTGGCCACGGCACTTCGGGCGATGCTGGGAGATGGAATACCCCTTGGAGACGCGATACACTAGGTGTCGTTGTATGCGGATGACCGCTTGGTCTTCGTGCGCGATGTAGACAATATATCAGCCCAGCTGACGTCCCTCTTGTGCGACTTTACCGCCCTCTCGGGCCTCCGAGTAAACGCCCACAAGTCCTGCCTTTATGTGTTTAGGGGGGTGTTGGACTTGGCCCTTTTTGCAGGGTCATCCCTAAACTTTTTGCCTTCCTCCTGTATTTTTCCTGACCTGTTGTTGGCTGATTTATGACTCTGGGCACCTTACCACTGCTGATCAGTGCTAAGGTGCATATGCTCTCCCTATGGTAAAATGTATACATTGATTGGTGTCCATGTTTGGCTTATTTGGTTTACTATCAGCCCCTAGTAAAGTGCACCAGGAGTGCCAGGGCTTGTAAATACAAATTCTGCTGGTGGGCTTGCAGCACTGGTTGTGCCACCCACTGAAGCGGCCTAGTAAAATGTGTCTAAGGTCTGCCACTGCAGAACCTGCATGCATTCTGGTACTGTCGCGCTGATTGCGCAAGTGCACCTACTTGCCAGTCCCCAAACCTTAACTACATATTAGTCACCCCTCTGGTAGGCCCAAGGGCAGGGTGCATTGTAGGTATAAGGTAGGACATGCCCTGATGTGTGCGGCATGTCCTAATAGTGAATTACAGCCATTTTCGTTTTTCACTATTGAAGGCTACCTGCTCTCCATACGCCAGAATGGGCTGCTGGATTTACTACAAGCTGTAATCCCAGTGGACTCATAGAGCATGGTAGAAAGTCATGTTTAGTATGCCTGAACTCAGGATAATAAAATACTTCTTTTAGTAAAGTTTATTTTAATATCCTGTGTTTGTAAATACTACTTTTAGAAAGTTAGTATTTACTGACCTGGCCATTTCAGTCCGCCTCTGCTGTGTGTGTGTGTTCTGCCTAGAAACAGTAAAAGAGCAGGGCTGGGGAATTCCAGGAGAGAGGCTGGCTACCAGGTGGTGGGTAGAGAGATTACACCAGGATGGGTGGGAGGAGTACACCTTGACTCTTGAATAGACCTGTGCTCTGCCACCACAAAGCCGGCTCCACCCCCTGTGGAGCGGCTGATGTCTCTGCCCTGCTGCTGAAAGGAAAGAGCAGAGTCACCACAACAAAGTGCTCCAACACTGGACTGAGCCAGGCCCAGGCCCCCTGGCGACAAAGAACAAAAGAATTGGTGTATAAAAGAAGGAGCCCTGCTCCTAAGAAATCAGATCCTGTTTGCGCCAAGACGAACCTCTGCCTGAAGGAGAAGGACCTGGAGAAGCTGAAGGAGGAATACTGTCTCTCTGCCTAAGAGACTGGCCTGCAGTGGGTGCCTGTCTGCTGGAAGGAGAGGGAAAGACTACAGAAAAAGACTTGTGATCAACTTGTGCTTGCAACAATCTCCAAGGGCTTGCTAGTGAACTTGCCCCCTGATCTGCGCCCCAGGAACAGTGGGCGCTACCCCACCTGGAAGGAGAAGAAGCTGCCGTGGGTGATTCTGCAAGCTGACCCCTGAGAACCTGTGCATTCCCTGATCTCGCTGAGCAACGCGACTTCTGCTGCTGGAGTGGCTGTGAGCAACGTAAAGGCCTGTCAGCCCGAGCAAAGTAAGCAACTGCCCCCTCGAACCGAAGCTCGCAACGTAAGGAGGAGATCCCTGTGTCTGAGCGCCGAGCCCCTGTGACCCCCGTCGGGTTGTAGAGACTTTTTGTAAAGACCTAAAAGTGCCCTGGTTCACCGTATCCGGAAGAAGCTAACAGCGCGCTGCGCTGTGACATCACCCCGAGGCTGCCCTCCTGCTTCTGCCCCCTTCGTGGTGAACTGTGACCTGCCCGAGCACCCCACGAAGCTTCGCCGTCCCATGGACACTTGGGACTTCAGCGCGACGTGGGACGCCCTTGGACTGGACTACGAGGCCACCACGAACTTTCCCCTTGAAGCCTGAAAGGTATTGTGACGATCGCGCTAAAAGTACGAACCGTACTTGCCTCTAACATACTTTGTTCGAACCGTACTGGCCTCTAACATACTTGGTTTGAACCGTACTTGCCTCTAACGTACTTTGTTCGAACCGTACTTGCCTCTAACGTACTTTGTTCGAACCGTACTTGCCTCTAACGTACTTTGCTTGAGCCGTACCTGCCGTTTGAATGCTGGTGTCTGGGCCGTAGTTCGACCCGTACTGATCGTACCTGCTTTGAACCGTACAAGCCTTGAAATCTATTGCCGGCGCTCACGCGGGAAGCGTGAGACTCGGCAAGCGAAGACTGAATCCAGTTCGACGCGTACCTACGTAGGTACGGCCCATCTGGTTCACTGCCAGCATACGCGTACTCACGCGAGAAGCGTGAGGAACGGCACGACGTCCCCAAATAGCGGTACGAGGCGTACCGGAGGCGCTACGAAGCGTACAATACCCCTAAACAGCCTACTTTAAACAGAACTGTGCCATTTTTACACCTGTGGACTGCCTATGCATTTTAAAAGTAACTGGACCAGCCTTTTAACAAGAGTACTGTATTTTCACAACCTGCCTACAAGAGATCTTATATATAAAGAGCTTTTATTTTACTATAAATACAGCCTTGAGTCTTTGTGTGGTGGGGAGGTGATTATTGTGTGGGACAACTTGCAACGCTTAACCTAATGCCCTCTGGAAATCTAGCCTGACTGCTCGCGCCACGTTACCTAGAGGGTGAGCAGGCATTATTTTTAAAGAGGTGATCCTACGCCCTGACTTAGAGGAAAGGGTCCCTGCTTGTCGCAAGTGCATACCTGCGCCAACCAGAGACCCCGGATTCTAACAGGGGGACATCCAGGACCCGGGTTACGTTCTGGATGGAACGCGGGTGCAATGGAAAGCTGATACCTTCCGCTATCTAGGTATTCAGATATACCGTCAGCCGGCAGACCTTTTTGACGGTAATCTAGGGCGTACCTTGACGACCATCAGGTCCCAAGTACTCTTCTGGAAAAAGCTTCCCCTAACAGTCACTGGCAGGGTAGCCCTATCTAAAATGGCGATCCTCCCCCGTCTTCTGTACTATTTTGCTAATCTGCCACTCTAACAGGCACATGCATCAAGCACAAAACCGGTCGCAAACGGGCAGATTCTCAGAATCTGCCCCTTTGCGACCGGTATTTTTGCATTTGGGATGCATCATCCCAAATGCACAAATCGCTATTTAAGGAATCTCAAAATAGCGATTCCTTAAATAGCGATAGCATTTAAGGAATCCTTAATTGAGATTCCTTAAATGAAATGCATTACAGTTTTAAAAATAGCGATTTCGCTATTAGCGTGAGCAAATTACCATGAGGCTGGACTTCATGGTAATCTGCGAAAACTTAGAAAAATGCACTTATTTGCATTTTTCTAAGTTTCATGTTGCGCACACACATGCCCTTAGAGCATGTGTGTATGCAACATATGTGCAGAGTTAACATACATGGGTGCAATAGGGTGTCATTTTGACACCCTTGCACCCTCGAAATTGCGGGAGCAATTTGCGAGTACCTACTGGTACTCGCAAATTGCTCCCGCAATCTCTAATTCATTCCTATGGGCCTGGAGGCCCATAGGAATGAATGGGAAGACATTCCTTAATTGTGACTCGCAATTTGCTAGTCGCAATTAAGGAATTTGTGGGAATCGCTATTTTTTTAGCGATTCCTACATGCATAGGGATTTGCTATTCCTTAATTGCGATTCCTTAATAATCGCAATTAAGGAATCGCAAAACCCTATGATGATGCATGTGCCTGTATGTACAGGTGTCCTTTTTTACCATGCTCACTAATCTTCTTAGGGACTTCATTTGGGGGAACGCATGTCATAGGGTAGCGTTGGCGAAGCTGTACCTGCCTACCGATCAGGGGGTCTCGCCGCACCATGTTTCGAGCACTACTATTTGGCTGCCCACTTACAGTGGATAACTCGTTGGCATGCAGACAAAGGCCGAGAGGACACGGTGACCACTCTCCCTCCCCTTTCTCTGGACGATATCATCAAACTTTTCCACCCAGCCACCAGGGCTCCCGCGCCAACACCGCTCCTCCTGGCAGTGGCGGAGGGTTTCCCTAGCGGGTCTGGGGTGCTCACACCTCTCGAACTTACGGAATGGCGCGAGGCTGACATTCGGACCCTGGGAGATCTGTACCGGGATGGCACATTTATACCATTCGAGTACCTGGTCGAGGAGGTGGGACTGCCACCGGGGCTATTCCTACGGCACCGCTCGCTGATCGCGACGCTGGCCTCTAGATGGAGGGACATGGATGCGGAGCCGAGTCAGCAGCTCACCATACAGTATCTCCACATTATGGGAAGAGGTAGGCACCTGATTTGGTGGTTCGCGGCATCCTTATGCACACACGCAGCGATACGCCTAGACCGACTCCGCCTCAAGTAGGTAATGGATCTGGAACGCCCACTGGAGAACCGGGAATGGGAAAGGATAATCAAAAGCCCAATATACATACCCAGAAATATGAGATTCAGGCAAATACAGCTATTTATAGTTCACAGACCATACCTAACACCAGAGAGGATTATTAGTTATTTCCTCCGCTCAGAGGCGAGGTGTCCCCGCTGCGCCGAGCCAGGGGCTGGGCTGGTACACATGCTATGGAGCTGTCACAAACTACACGCTTACTGGCAGAAAATCGGGGAGATACTACACATATGTACAGGCCGCGACATACCCTTTGAATGGCCGGTTTACCTGCTACACCTCTTCCGTAGAACCCCGGTTACAAAAGTTTCATCTCGTTTCCTGGACTTGGGATTGGTGGTAGCGAAGAGGCTTCTAACTAAGAGGTGGAAGGTGCAAGACCCACCACATATACGGGCTTGGAGGTGCTCGCTCCTGGCTTGGGCCAAAGCAGAGGGAATCACCATTCAGCGGGAGGAAACATTAGGGCTAAGGAATGTACCTATAGAGACGCAATGGGAGGGACTGCTCCAGGCCTTACTGCAGACAGAGAGGGACAATCCTGTGGGGCAACCTGAGAATAAGGGAGGCGTGCACATGGTGGACGACAGATAGCCCACATGTCATCCTCTGTAATTTCATGTACGCACACCTACATCATCTGACACCTTGGGTGGGCGCCATAGTGGTCAGTGGGTGGAGTTGGCGACCCCGGTCGTGCCGCGGGACGGTACGGTGGGGATGGGGGAGGATACCGGGGGGGGGGACTGGGTGAGGGACGATCACACAGAAGTCGAGCTATGCTGCTGTTACTGTTTTGAATTTGTTCGTTACTACCTATGGCATCTGTTCAATTACACATACTGAATAATCTGAATAGGCTCTGTGCAACACAATAACGGAACCACATCGCCGATACTCGGTGTCTTTTACCCTAGCTGGACAGGACTAAGTGTTGCAGTTCTAAATGTACCTAAGTCAATGAAGTCATCGATATACATGTTAGTTTTATACCTGCCCTACTGTAATGCCTACTTAAGATCGATGGATGGTTCAATATATGGTCGGCCATACATATTGTTATTTGTCTGTCATGAAGATGTAAACCATCAAATTAATAAAAACAGATTTAAATCAATACCACTAACGCCAATTCCACACCACCAATACAGCGATCAGCAGTAGCAAGCATTGGCAAAGCAAGTAGGGCTGGTTTTAGCAAGTTATTACATGAAACATACATTTTGCATTGTTGAATTTTCATGTGTTGTCAGATTAAACCAACACCTATAGACTCTGTCAATGCTTGTTAGGTTTGATTTTTTAGTGTGTTAGGGCAATCAGCTACAATCAGTTCTCAGTGACAAAATCCCACATACAAGGGGTTCTCAGAGTCAAACAGAACACAGTTCCAGTTCTCACTTGTCCAGTGCATCATAGTGTTCTGATCACTGGGATTAAATGCTGAACTGGCCCCTAGCCCCTGTCCACTGCACATCCTGTAAGAAAATGTACATTACAACATTCTCATGGTTCACATTTCATAACTTTATTCAGCAAGTTAAAAACAGCCATAAAAGTACTTAAAACATTGATAAAAAGATAAAAATATTTTAAGATGACAAAAAAAAGCTAAAGTGCATAGATCCAGAAAAAAAACATATTCAATAGCTCAACATTGACATATGATTTTCCAATTTCCAAGGCCAACAGCATTCACATTTCGCTGCAGAGTAAATGTTATGGACATGTTTTCACACAAAAGTATTGCCCTTTGATGAAATTTAAGTTGAAAAAGCTGAATCCATTAACAGAAGATATTTTACTACTATTCTCAATCATCATCATCTGGAGACAAAGATTTCAGTAGCTTTGAGGGGCCAATTGAGAGTCACAATATCCTGAAAGGTCCACAAAGGAATGAAAGTACAATTGCATCAAGCTACATGTGCAAAGAGCAGTGCCATGTTGTAATAGTCACAAAATAGGTGGACATGCTTGAACTTCACCCCAAATGAATTACCTCCATGTGTGAAGTAAGTGGATGTGTGAAACTAAAGCAGACAATCAGTGCCTCACATGTTCAACATAAATGAGTGCCTACAAATGGTGGTAGTGCAGTGAATGGTGAATACCATCCCTGTTTTTGTATACTGAAGTTAACAAGAATAGGCATTCATTAGTTAATTTCAACAATTTAGATCTAATATCCTACATGTGTACTCAAGAAGGACCAAGGGTGTAAGCCTACCAGGACAATCCCCTAGCAGTGGACAGACTGAAGAGCCCCAATCAGGGCGAAACTGGTCTTGAGTTGCTTGTATTCTAATTCAGTGAGGAACTGGCCTGGCAGTTTGGGCTGAACTATTACTACTGAAGCAAAGTCAAGACTGATTTGCATATGACTGGGTCCAAACTGAGGTGGTATGGTGTGCAAAATAATGATGGAGTGGGATGCAGCACCCAAGTAATTATTAGTGGCTAAGAATAATTCAAGTTTCCATCCATCGCTATTTTGTATACTAGCAGTGGACAGGTGACACAGCAGTGAAGAAGAGGGACATAAACAAGTTCAAGGATTTCAATATAATAGTCCAGTTGTTTACACATTTTTTAGAACATATTCAATGGCATTTCTGATGTGGTTTGTTAGGGTGGATTGCTTTTGTGGTGGTGCAGGAGGCAGCGCTTTACCTAGGGCCAAATGTATTACCCTGTTTTCCTGCCCAATGGATGAAGGGTCGAAGCAGATCTATGGCAGGCAGTTGTAGGCCCATCTACACACTATAGTTGACTAAGCCAACGCTTACCTAGTTGTTTGAAAACCCTGCCTTATTCAGAAACGGGTGGAGAGACTAGCTGGTGGCAGTTTTTCCCACACCTATAGTAATCCCTAAGTTATATGTACTTTATCTCTTTTTTGTTGAGCCCTCACTTTGGAGCCAGCTTCATACCACTTATGAAATCAGAATGCAAGCAGTAATTCCTGAGATCCCTCAATGGATGGAACATTTTATCTATATTGCATAAACATATATTTACATGCCAATACAATTTATATAGCAAAGTTTGCACCATAACCTTTGCTGGAATATAGGACAATTCCTGATAGTATGAATGGCATGATAGTGGTCTGCCAACACTTATGGTGGCGATGTGACATTATACCACATTGTGCATGCTCATGAGTTCTCCAACTAATTATTAGAAAAGGAGCCCTACTCTCTGGGTTGAGGTTAGGGCATCTTTATACAGGTTGATTAGACCTATAAAACAAATAATGAGCATCTTATGCGTATTAGGTCTAAGGGTTTGGAGGACACAGTTATTCTTGCATCTTTTAAGTGAGGCATTGAGCGCATTAAATAGAGCCTTCTGTGGGTCCCGCACAAAACCTACCTCCCATGGAGCTGCTTGCATAATTATGGCTGGGCCTATCAATAAATGGCTGAACATGGCTCCCATGCCTGCTGCTGTTTGTGACAATATCAAAGTGGAGAATATTGGCCTGCATACGTATATCGACTGCACAAAATGTTGAGCACCAACATTTTCTCAAGTTAAACATAGACATGGAAGCGTAGATTTACTATTCTTAACTTCACGCCAACTTCCATTGATGACATGTTGGCTTTCTAGATTTTGGGGTAAAAATATATTCAGGTCAATATAGAACATTTTGATATTGTGATAGAATACCCATATCTGCACCACATCTTCAGCCTTCTTTGAACAAATTGCATACACATCAACCACTGAATTTTATGCCTGTTGCTCTCTTGATGGTGTAGAATCTCCTATGTATCCTGTAGTAAAAGGCCATGCTCTTGCACCCTGTCCTAAGAAGTGCTTTTTTTTCCTTTTGACTCCCAAGGCTCCATCACTGTGCAGTGCTTTGGCCAAGATCATACTGTCATCCTGCAGCACTTTACCTCTGCTGCCTTTGATTTGCATACAGAGGAGCTGCTATCATCCTGTTTAAAAAATGACATCTTTTAACTATATAATTCAACTTTCTTTTATTCTGTTTTGTTTTTCGCTTTTTAATAGATTCTATTCAATTAGCTGAAACTAACCTATTATCCATGAGACACAGGGCAACAGACATATATATCAAGCTGTCTTTTTGTATTGCATACTGAATAATTATTACAATGTTTTCCATAATTACTTTAATACTGCCTAATCTTTTTAAAGAATTTCTTCCCTTCAATTGTGATTCTCACGCACTAATTCAAAGCACATATTTAAATAATACTTTCCTACCAATGATTATATTTTGTCTGTCTGTGCTGATGCATTTTTCGCTTAATGTCTTGAAGTGCCATTATGAACAAATTAAAAAGCTTTTTTTTCTTTTTTTGCAAGATGCTTAATGATTATATTCTTGGCTGACTCTCATGAAAATCATTCTGGGAGTTAGCCACATCTGTTTTGGAAATAATAGAACATTGAATTGTAATTTAAAAACTCTTCGAATTGACAACATTGATCCACCATATACCCTACTGTTTTTACTGCTATTTCATCAGTTTCATTCCTTTTTGTTAGCCAAATATATTTACTGTTGTGCAGCAAAGATCAATAGAGAATAGAACTACCTAATTTACATTGTTACTGAAGGAAATCCTGATGACAATGTAATAGTGAATTAATCTCGGTGCTAAATTATTTTACAACATTCAGCTATATTTCCTCCTGATTCTACTGTGAATTCCTCAGTTGCACACTTTTTATATTAACAATTGGTATAAAAAAAAACCTTACTGTTGTGCAGAAGAACTTAATTGAAGATAGAATTGCCTAGTTTGCATTGGCGCTGCTAGGAAAGCCTGGTGAAAATGTAATTGTGGATTAATCTCCTTACTAAATTATTTGTGTACATCATTCAGCTAACCTATATACTGCACCCTCTACTTCAAATTCATCAGTTGCATTCATTTTTTAATAACTATTGAAAAACCTTGCATCTTTACTGTTGGGTAGCAAAGCATTATTGAGGCTAGACTTGCCATGTTTGCATTTCTGCTGTTAGGAAAGCCGAAGGAAAATGTAAGTGTGAATTCATCTCATCACAATAATCTGTTAACACCATTCAGACAAACTATTTCTTACTGCCTTTGTTGCAATTTCATGAATTGCATTCCTTTTTATTAGGAATTGCAAACCCCACCTTTACTGTTGTGTATCAAAGCTTGTATTTCCCAATTATTTTAAGGGTCCAAATTCCAAAGTTTTTGGCCTGCTGAATTATATTATTGTAATGGAGCACTTCTGCCACCCAGGCCATGGCATTTTGAATCAGTTTCCTGGGGGAAAGTGGGTCTTTCCTCGAGTATCCAAATGCAGTGTGTATTAATGAAGATTTTTTGAAGGCCCCACTTTCTGAAAGTGGGTTACGGTAACTATGACACCCTGCTCACAGATCACTTTAACCCTCATTACAAATTGGCTTGAATTTGTCTTTTTTCAGCCTGTGAATTAATGATACCAGGATCCAAGTAGTATTGAATACTGGGGAGAATTAACATCTAGTCCATGTTTTTGTGGGATAACGTGCAATAATCAAATATTCTGTCACGATTCACACATGTTTTCCGCACTTCTTTGCCAAGAGAATTGGTGTACACTCAACAGGTAAGGACTCCAAATGAAGTATCCTAGTTCGTGGTATTCCCACAAAACGTGGCATTTCAATGGGACAGTAACTCTAGTTACCAACCCACTGGAAATTCCTGGACACTTGCAATGAAGGACTATGAAGAAACAATATCTAGTGCTTTCTCTACTTCCTCTGGAGGACGGGACTTCTCATGCGATTTTCCTTGTTTTTCCTTGTATCTTATTTCCTTACTCTTTGCAGCCTCAGAAAATCTATAATTTCCATCATAAAAGTATATGTTTCATTTATTTCTCAGGCTTGCCAGTTGCAGCGTTCTGTGCTTGGGTATTGCTCTTTGAATACCTACATACGTTTGTTACAGAAATGGGACCCTGCTGAAGGGATCTTTCACATTGGGCAAGGAGAGAGCTAAGGTAGTCTTCAGGGGAACATAGAGAGCAGCAGCTGAGAATGTGGATATATGTATAGCTGCTCTTGCTACTAATTCAACTTCTGTAGGTCAAGTAAGGGAGAGAAGGCACTTAGGGCCCGAGTACGATCTTGCTAGGAAAGCCCTCCATACGACTCGGATCCGGAGGGCTTTCCTAGCGAATTGTGCTCTGCAAGTCCGAGCGACCAATTCCGATGCACCCGTGTGGTGATGGACTGGGTTCGCTCAGACTCCCATTGAACTCTATATGAGCCTATATACTGAACACGTACACAGGCTCCCATAGCAAAAAGGGGTGGGTGGGAAAAGCGTACACCCTGTAGTGGGCACCCCATGGTGCCCGCCACACTGTGCATGCATGGAAAGGGGTAGACCCATGGGTACCCCAACGGGACGGATTCGGAGGGCCCCGGGTGAAGGGGGGCCGCTACAGCCCCCCAAAGTCCGATTCCCACAGCCGTTTTGTCTCGCTGAAACCGAGTCGATACGGCTGTCCAAATCGTACTCGCCCGTTCGTATGCCAGATCCATTGCGTGGCACGATTCGGCTGCAAACGAATCAGACTGACAGGATCGGGTTTGGAAACAATTCGGTCGACGCAAATGAGATCTTCGCATCGTACTTGGTCGTTTGGAACAGGGGCAGATTCAGTCAGAAACATAGGTTCCAAATCGGATTTGCACGTTCCGGAACCCGTCTGGAGACCTTCCTAGTGAGATTGTCTGCAGCCCTTTAGTGATACATTAAAATAGGTGCAGGGTTTCTGTCTTTTTGTGCCTTTCATACCAGAACAGGACTAAACTTCAGTCACTTTTTGCCTTTTCATTAAAAAAATACTGTGCAAGAAATCCCAGGGAGCCTAGGAGGTAAATTATTGGCGTGTAAGCTTTGGGACAATAGCTAAATGGCTATTTACATATATTTACACCATTTTGGTCGTGGGTCTGTAGCCAGATTTGCATGGAGGCAGGAGAGTAGAATAACTTGGCTGTTGTAATAAGTGAGTGTTTGGAGAGCAGGTCATGTGAAACAGAGGTGTTGTGCATGTTTGAGCACACTGACAGATTCATTCTGACTTTCTAAGGGGATAAATGGAGTAAAAACTCCAGGACAGCAAATGTGTGGAGATTTGAGTGCAGGTCTTGTGACACTGAGCCCTTGAGTGTGCTCGAGCACCATTGTGCATTTAGTCTCATTTAGATGATATAGTGGTCTGCTTAATAAACTAAATACATTAGTGATGGTAAAGGCTGAGGTCTGCTTAACAATGCGATGGGTGCATTAATAACATCATGTATGCTACATTATCATGAAGAATGACGTTCACGTAATACCTTTCTTCAATCTTTAATCTTCGTCTATGACCGAGGAGGTAAAGATAGGATCCTTTTTTGATAGATGTGTACTTCTTGAAGCAATTTTATCTAATTTCTACAATTTGGATCACGATTCGCCATTACTTTATTTAGTACGGTATAAGATACCTCTACGTCAATAATGCCTGTCCCATGTGGATTTAATTAGGGTAATTCATTGATTGGAGGTTGATTCGAGGTCTGCGCCATAGTAAAGTGAGCTTTGAAGACATCTGCAGGCTGTGAAGCTAAAAAGGCTGTCTCAGGGCCTGATTTTGATTTTGGCGGACGGGTTTGTCCGTCACAAAGGTGGTGGATATCCTGCCCGCCAAAATATAAATCCCATTATATCCTACGGGATTTTTTATTTTAGCAGTTGGGATATTTGTCACCGTTGTGACGGACTAACGTGTATGCCAAGATCTGAATCAGGCCCTCAGTGTTGCAGATTCTTTCCTTAGGAGTGGAAGTTCCTCTTGGCACTCAACCGCAACCCAAGATGTAGGATTCCACAGACTGCGGCTCAGGTTAGGAGGTGTGCGTGCCTCTTGAATGTCAACATAGTGCGACTTTTAGCCTTCAGAAGTTGTGAGTGTTGTCTGCTGCCCCACACTGGTATTTAACTGACAGTCCTTTAAGAAAAGGTATAATCTATGGTGCCTAGAGACTATAGGCTTCTTAACAAATGAGAATTAATCCTATGAGCTTTTGCTCACAACTTGCTCTCCAGCCTTCCCACTCTTCAACCACATTGTAGATGGCACACAGTGGCATAAGTGTTCTATAACAACCACAATAAATAAACACATATATTGGTACATAGCTTTCTAACTGTGCTGTTGTACTGAAGTCCCAGATACAGTTTTATGAGCCCACCAGTCATTGTATCGTTTATAGGAGGATGGAAGCATTAGTTCCACAAGTCTAATCCAGGACCTGCCGGTGGCACGCAGGCTTCTCTTTTACTGTGAGTCTATTTATCAACTGAGCGTCAGCGAGATGGAAGGGTTAAAAAGAAACAGGACACCAAAAGAGAAAACAGCTTGATCACATTTGTCACTTTACCAACTGATTCATACATTCACAGTATTTAGAATAGAACAAAAAAATACGATTTAGGCACTGAAGACAGCATATTGTTCATCAAACATAAATAATTCATACAAGAATATTACATATATATAGCCTCAAAGCATATACTTACCAGTCCGGTCGCTGTCAGTGCCACGCCCCTAATGGTGCCAATCACCATATCCAGAAGTACCACCTACTCAGATGCTGCACTTCTGTAGATGGCATTTCAGCATCAGAAATGTGGTACTTGCGGAAATGACGGGTGTTAGTGCTACTGATAACTGCAAATGTAGACACTGAGCCTTTCACGCTTTTAATTCACATTGTGACTCGAAAGAGGTGCAAGGTAAAGACATGTCCTCCTGTCCTGTTTGGTGTCACACTTTAGTAAGGCAGCATTTACTGTTTGGAAGGTTGCTTTACAAGTTGTGAGTGTAAATCCATGCATTGAGGAAGGAGTCATACCTTCACAGTTTCGATCTGCCTGATGCACAAAGGTTTGTTTGAGAACAGGTGTTACTTGATGATTATTACTGAAGTCTATAACACCTACTCAGGAAGGAAAGCTTTGTGAATCGGGATCTAGAAGCATTCAGGGTGATGTAATATGAATTGGAAGCTAGACAAAATATCCCATCAATGATGACAGCATTTTGACACAGAGCAGTAGAGCCTTGTCTATGAACTTCAAAAGAACATTTGAACTCCTCCAAAAATGACTTATTGACCAACATTTTCAACAGCGAGCACAAGGTAAAACAAGGACTGACCTAGAGTTGCATTAGTTGGAGGCTAGCAGTGTGTACAGACTACAAGCTCCCAGAGCTCTAGCGCCTCCTTGCAGAGCTAGGTTGATAGGTAGGGTGGGTGAAGATTTCATGCCCTCCACCCCGTTCACGTCTTAACCCTTTGGTTAGAGGTTGAACAGGGCAACATTCCATTTTGTGGAGAAGCTTCAGGAGTAAAAGCCAGGATGAGATGGGAATGTGTGGTAAGTAAAATAAGAGACGGAAGAGAGTAAAAGCTGTGGAATGAGACAGTGAACAGAGAATATAGAACTGCAGGAGAGAGAGGAAACGCCGAAGGAGGAGAAAATAGCGCAGGGATGGGGGGGTGAGAAAAAGAAAGCACATCTTCAGATTGGAAGAAATTGCTGTAAGACTAAGATAAAAAGATAGGGGGAGCTGCAAGGGTAGTGGGGAGAAGGCTGGCATGGATAGGAGAGAGGAGCGCAAGGAGAGGTGAGATAGATAAAGTGAAATTTTCAGAAAGAGCGAAAGGTTGCGGTGCAGGAAATAAGATAAATGAAGAAAGGAAAGCTGAAGATAGAAGGGTGAGTCTCAAGCCTGGGCATTGGGAGATGACCAAGAAGAAGCTGGAATGTGCTCATGTCTGGACCAATTTTGATCTGACCTTGATGTTGAGAGCGGTAGTTTGGCAGAGCCATGAAATCAGACACCAGGTTCTACTGTAAGGAGTATCGAGCTGGCTCACTATGACCTATAAGCAGGTTTCAACCTCAGAGGCACTCATGCAGTTCTACTGGGAGAGGTCTTGGTGAGGTAAACAATAATAATTGGATTTATATAGCGCTGCTTATCACCCATTAGGCTCTCTATGCACTGTTCCCAGAAATGGGGAGATGAAGGGGCATATTATCAAGACAGGCGATAAAATTATCGCCGCTGTAGCGGCAGAAAACTGCCACTAAAACCGCGATAATGGGCTTGATAATATGCTCTATGGAATTCCAATTGAAGCCCATGTTAGAAGTCCTTCACATCTAACTTGAGCTTCAATTGGAATTCCATAGAGCAGTGTTTCCCAAACTGGAGTCCGAGGACCCCCAGGGGTCCGTGGCACATTCCCAGGGGGTCCGCAGGCAGCAGTTTTAAAAGCACTGCAAAGTTCCTTGTAAAATTAGCAGTTTTCGAGCAACTATAAAAGTGTCAAGAAACTTCCAGTGATTAATGTACCTGCTGGAGAGAGATGAGAGTGTTGTCCAGTTGCAGCTTTGACTTATCTAATGTGACACAGAGGGTTAATATGCCTACTGCAAAGAACATGTACAATGCATTTTAAAAAACAGTATTTCATGTGCATAGGTCAGTGGGTTACTGATTTTGTCACAGATATTCTTTTGTCACTGTGCAAATCATAAGGGACAATCGTAATCTAGCACAGTGTCCTATATACTGTCAAACAGCTACTTGCAAACTGCATGGTAAAAGTTAGCAACATATGTTTATTCCCAGTCTATCATTATCCTGATGCTGCTATGTTCCCACTTCCTGCACATGAACAATTTTGTAATGCCTTTTTGTCACTCCTATGTGTGCTGCCTAATGCAGCACACATGGAAGTTACAAAACGTCATTTTTATTAAAGATTGTTTATGTGCAGGAAGGGTCACCTTCCTGAACATGTCATAAACAATTAAAGGTGTTCTGCTTTTTCCGTTGGAAAAAGCAAAAACTAGGAGAAATTAGGCATTTCTCCTCATTTCGCCAAGTTAAGACCAGGTTTTTCATGATCTTAATTTTGGTGCTGTCTCCTATTTAAGCTGCCCTAAATAGAGGGCAGCATCAAAATCAATGGGTGTTGGAGTGAAACGCCCACTGCAACTCCCACTGCCCACCTTTTTCACGCTAAGCATTGCGTGAAAGGGGGCCTTATTTACAAGGCAGCGTTAAGCCACAATAAGTGGCTTAACGCAGCTTTGTAAATAAGGCAAAGCCCCTATTGCCACAGGAACATCGCAAAAAGTGACGTTCCCATGGCGATAGGGACTTATAAATATGCCCCTAAAATCCTTAGTAATTTGAGTATTTGTTTTGTGTGCACACATGCGTTTACTTTTTTTAGAATTACTGTTTTAATGTTTGAAATTTAAATCCCACAATTTGCTTGGGGGTCCCCAGCTTCCAGTGGTGACTCAATGGGGGTCCTCAGGAGTCAAAAGTTTGGGAACCACTGCCATAGAGCATATTATCAGGCCCATTATCGCCGTTTTAGCTGCAGTTTTCTGCCACTAGAGCGGCGATAATTTTATCGACTGTCTTGATAATATGTCCCTAAGTGATTTGTTCAGAATCACAGGATGCTGAGCCGATGCCGAGACTCAACCCTAGATACCCAGCTCCAAAATTGGCAGCTCTGGCCGGTGTGGGTTACATTGGGAAGGGCTGCTGTGGGAGGCTTTGAGAGACTGCCGGTGAAACCGGTTGTTACCAAGATGTTACCGGCTTTATGTCAATTTGTAGTGATAGTCTTCAATGTAATGCAAATATAAGCACCACAAGATTAATAACCCTTTGCGCAGTACACATTACCTACTCATGCTACATTTCTGAGCACCACTAGAACATTGTGTTGCCTAGGACAGGAGTAATTCATGCATCAGACCTGGGGACAAAGGGCATCTGCAGCCTCCGATGCAGTAGATTTATAGTGTAGGCAGTCGTACACTACACTCAAGAGTCACACACTTAAATATGAGTCTTGCACAGGGGTAAGTGTGCAGCACATCTTTGTGATGTGGCATATCATTGTAATGTGTGCAAAAGATGCATATTGTGTGCTTGTAAATTGTGAATAGGGATTTAAATTTATTTTTTAAGAAGATTGTCAGAGTACAGGCCAGAGAAAAGCAATGAGCGTAAGTACACACTCACACAGTGGCGCTTCATAAACCTTCAGCAAGCCATCTGCTACACCTTGCACGTATGTAACTGGGCCGGCACAAAATGCTTGCTATGCCTATGTAATTGTGGGCAATTCCCGAATTTTGCTTTATGGAGAAATGCATAAACAATTAACAATTTCCCAAGCATGTGGTATAACAACACTCAGTTGGGCTGGCCAGCCATTTGCACAAATGAGCTGGAAAATACATGTCTTACTTCTCCAAGTTTTAATATAAGTGGAATCAAACCTGATAACATAGAGATGTGTTGCCAGAGGTGTTAGGCATTGACTCAGAGGATTGTGACATTGGTCGGGCTTCAAAGACTCAATGGGCGACATGAACAGTATTTGGGAACACAGAAAAATCCACAATGAAGAGAGTCAGAAAAATAAAGAAGATGAAAGAGGGTCAGTTTGCATCAGATACAACTTTACCTTCATTTCTGGTGAATATCCAAAAATATAATGAACATCTAAACATTCCAGCCATACCAAAACCATCCAAGGATAGAAAAGAGAATTCAAAATAAAGAGGACTTGGAAAGAGATATCTAAAAAATAAAACAAACCAAAGCCTAGCTTACCATGAATGGGAGTTGACACTGTATCTGGTTATTTGACATTCAGCCGTTTGTACCGCATGTACTTGGTCATTTATTCCTATAGCTAAGTGTGTGCTCATTGAAGGCGACACCCTGAACTTCGGCTAACAAACAGGCGATACATGGGAGGGAGAATCTGTCCAGCCTCTGGCGATTGGTACCCTTGTTACTTTTACATCCAAGCAGATAAAGTACTGATGCAAGCCCTGACTGTTTATTCCACCTAATCCTTTTTACGAAATTGACAATAGCGACCCAAAACGGCTCAAGGGTCGGACATCAATGATGTGCTTTTTTAATTTCACCTGAGTATATGTAGCACGTGTGATCATCATCGTTATTATAAAAAAAATAATGTTGATAGTTCACAAATGTAAAATATTTAAAGCAATTGAAACTGCCAATGCAAAACCGTGATCCGATATTTCCCACCATCCTTACCATACCAATGTACTGTGTCTCTGTATATCACAGGGAGCTATCGTTTTACAGCTACTGACAAAGCTGAGCTATTGTATTGATGGTAATCCCATGGAAAGAGACAGCAACATAGAAAGAGAGAAATCGCTGTCTAACAGATCTGGATTGCAATACCAAGTAAAATAATCCGTGATTTGGGAGCAAAATATAAAATAGAATTGATTTCAAGATGCAAATAGTAAAACAAAATATTTTTGCCTAGGTCCTAAATCTGCAAGTGTTTGATATTACTGACGAGCTACTGAATCTCTCTTAACTTTTAATGTTTTGGAAGGTAAATTCTGAATTATTCCAAATCTATGAGCGCATCTTAAACCTGAGGTTTTATACATGCTATTGTATGTTTCACAACATGCACACAAAACCCAATATTTATTATAAAGTTCGATGAATTAAATATACTTAGAAGTACCTTGGGCTGTGCAGGATAATCCAAGGCATTCAAGAATCCAAATTGTGAAATTGACTGTCTTTTTAGGCTTATCAAAAACTGGATCGAATTAAGCCTAGCTGCGCAATTAACGTTTTTAACATTTGTGAATGTTAAAACCAGCTTCTAAAAGTGTATGGGCCATCTCTGACATGCGAGGGGTCTTGATTTCCAAACTAAATAAAGCAATTCTTGATTATAAATTATGAAAAAAAATGTAGTAATGTGTTGTAGTAGCTACTGAAAAAGAAAATAACGTTTGGGAAATATCACCATCTTAACATCATTATTTCTGTCCACAGTTGACAATGGGAGTAACTGATTGTGGTCCAATACATTTCTTTTCCCCCCACTCTCAGTAGTTCAAGAAAAAGTGTAATCTAATGATTCCTGAACCACCAGCTCAACATACTTTTGATGCATCCATAAAAGCATCCTGTGAGGAATCCAGTAAGAGACTCCAGTTCATTACCTTTGTTTTTGTTCCATTACATTTTTATCATGAGAAAGTCATGAACTCCAGTAGTGTGTCAAATTGTGTCAGTAGGCTCCTGGTTGACTGGTTAATACTATGAGGCCATATACATATAATTTAATTTCCTGCATCAGTTTATCTAGAGAAAGCCAAGAAGAAGTGGATGGCGTTATTAAGGTTCAGGTAGATGTTGGAAAAAAACTGAAAACAGCAAAAGTTATAGGGGCCATGCCTGTTTCCATATTGGAAACAGCACACTTTGTTTACCGTTGATGATAAATGAGGCAACTGGATCCTGATATAAACCCTGTAGTGCAGGAAGGAGGCAAGAGATTATTGAAAATAATGAAGAATAGCCCAGAGATAATTCCAAAAAACTAAGTTCTTTTGACATCTCCAAACGTTGATACCAGGAAATATGAGTAGGCCATTGCAACAACAATGCAGGCGGGCTGTTCAGTGATGTTTTTACTGACCTGTCACCCGACAAGGAATTCCTGCCAATCAACATGGATACTGTGTGATAGGACATTTGACAACATAGCGGCCAAACATATTTTTGGTAAAACTTACCATCAATATTCAACAAAGAGATAAGTTGATGTTGAACTTGATGTTGACACCTTAATATGGGCATCCTATATGAGCTTGGAGAAAGCCAAGAAGTACACATCTCAAAGCTGAGAGTTCTTAAAGGGCAATTATCTATAGCTCAGCTCAAGTGCTTTCTACATTCTTCACACAGTCCACCTAGGCTCGCAGATTCAGAGTTCCCTAACTCTTGCAAAACATCTGGAACCACAGATTCTTGTATAGGAACTGTTACTAATGCTTGCTCTATCTTTCATATTTAAGGAAGGGACAGTTAGAACTTATCAAAAGCTCATTCCACATATATATATAGGTAAAGCAATTGGTGGACTTGTCCTCTCTGCAAGGTCACCCCTAACCATTTTGCCTTTTTCTCTCTATTTTTAGCTAAAATAATTTTTTGCTGGTCTTAGGACTCTGCACACTTTACCACTGAAAACCAGTGCTAAAGTGTGTGTGCTTTCTCGCTTGAACATGGTAGAATTTATTTGCAAGTCCCTAGTAAAGTTGTACTACCTGTACACAGGGCCTGTAAATTAAATGCTACAAGTGGGCCTGGAGCACTGATTGTGCCACCCACCTACATAGGCCTTTAAACATGTCTCAGGCTTGCCATTGCAGCCTGTATGGACAGTTTTAAACTGCCATTTTGACCTGGCAAAATAAAGCTTTTGTAGGCCCAAACCTTCTTTTTAATACATACAATTCACCCATAGAGTGGACCCTAAACAACACAAAAGGTAGGGTGCAATGATTTAAAAAAGTAGGAGATGTACTTTTAACTTGTACATGTCCTGGTAGTGAAAAACTGTTACCTTTATTTTTCACTACTGCAAGGCCTGCCTCTCTGATAGGATAGTATTGGGAGCATATTACATTTAATATGTTGTAACTTTCAATTGGGAGGTAGGTCGAGTTTGTTGTCTAAAGAATTGTAAATTAAAACCCTATTTAGTGGTAAAGTTGGATTTTAAGTCACAATTTTAAAAATGGCACTTTTTAAAAAAGTTGTAATTTCCTTGTCCTAACCATTTGGTGCCTGCACCTGCAGCCTATAACCTGGGTCACGTGACTAGGTGTAGCTGGCAGATGTTCTTTCTATCTATATTCCTTCCAGACAGTGAGACAAAGGGGGAATAGATGTTGGCAGGATGGGCCATTTCTGTCAGGATGAGGGTGAGGAGCTGTCATCTACCACACTACACATCACAAAGAGTCTGCCTGAGCACACTCACAAAGGGTTCTCAGACTAGTCGTTTGTGTCCTCAAACAAGTTGCAGGCAGGGCAGGGAAGAAGGAAATTCCAGACATCTCTGTAGGAGGAAACACCAGAAGCTTCACCCTCTTCCCATCTGGACCCAGCTGTTCAGTACACACCTGGACCTGTGGAAGTCGCAGAAAAAGAACTGCTGTACTGCGCTGCTGCAAGAAGGAGTGCTACTCCGCTGCCTGCTGTCTGAGTGAGAAGGTCTGGACCAGCATCTTGTACCCAGGACCACTAGAGTGCCTCCAAGGGCTAGTTGACTGACCTCCTGATCAGAGCTTCTGTGACAAAAAAGACTCCAGTCACCCTGAACCCTGAACCGGGACTCTGCATGCTATGAGGTTTGCCTCCCAAGTGGTGCCACCCCAGTCCTGGACCTTTGTAAGTGGGCTTGAGGGTGCTCTTCCAGCCCCATTGTGCTCCTAGCAGAACTGATGCAGCATGATGCATCGCCTCATAGCTCTGCATCATAACCGCGATGCACGATGCATCCCTGACACAGGCCTCTGCGCTATGCATCCTGGATGGAGGACTTCGCATCGCAGCCCCGTTACTCCTCCGAACTGCTGCTCCTCCGAACTGCCTTGACACGGGGCATTGCAACACTCCACAACTAGGATTTAAAGTACTGCGTTCAGCGATCCTAACTTGGTTTCTGTATCCTGCCTGCGCTTCATTGTGGTTGGCCTGAACTTGTAACTTCCTCACAGTCTGGCGCAACCAGATAACCACAGTTGGCGCTTTGTACTTTAAGCACTAGTTTTTCCCTAACTCTTTAAAAATTGCATATCTCTATTTCGACTAATTGGATTTTTGTCTTTGTGATGTCAAATACTTTATTACATTTGACTCTATTTTCCAAAATTAACGTGGGATTTTTCTTGTCACTTTGTTACTGTTTGGCGTGCTGTATAAATACTATTGTGACTGCTTTTGCGCCAAGCTACCAACGGGTCCAGCTCAGGGTAATTTGATGTTTGCCTGTGTTTCAATCTGACAAGAATTGTGGTTACTGATTGAGTAGGGTTTCAAAAACAAACAATCCCCACCTCAACAAATAACCGAATTTCCTACAATGGATAGCACATCATGACCACAAGAAAATGCAAACAAAGCAAATGTGTACAATTATTCAAAGGAGATTTAATAAAGCCTGTCAAAACTGTTTTCTATCCGGCATTAGGTTGCACAAGTGCAAAGATTTTGTACTTTTCATTCTCATGCCTTTCAATGCAACAGCATTTGCGCTTACATTATTAATTGAACTTAGATTCAAAATATTGATGCAATGTAGCTGTAGCCAAGGGCCCCTGTTTTAGGAATATTATTAAACATTATAGTTCAACAGCAGCATGTACTAGCTTTAAATATTCGGATGATCATTTAGAAACACAAATTACAGTACATTCACGTAGCAAAGCTTATGATATGTTCATTCAGATACTAAGGACACATTACAAAATTGTAGCACTATACTACATTTTTTTGTGCATTATGCCGAGATATAATGAATGGCAACATCACAATGAAGCGCTTTTTTTTTTTTTTTAAAAAGGCATAGGCGTACACTACCTTTATATTAGCACTTCAATTAAATATGTTATATTACAGTTTTAAAGTAGAGAGACCAAGAAATAGCATCAATCTTATACAAATACAGGTTCTTGTTGGCTTCTTAACTACGCAAACCTTATTACAAAAAACACCCTTTAAGTGTTCTGGGGTTGATGGTTTTTATGCCCCTTATTTGGGCATTATCCTAGATATATTAAACTGGTGCCCAAGGTGCAGTCTCCATTGCACTTGGATCAGGAGGTGGTTCTTATGTCATTGCTTGGGAAACCCTGTTCATATCCATCAATGGTTTGGATGTCACGACTGCTAAATGTACCTAACCTGCAAGAAACATGGTAAGTGTTTATAGAGAATAAGTGGGAACATTATTTTCCTAAATATTCCACTCTGTGTTTACACATTGACAAGGATCACCACAGTAATAATTAATTGTAGTGAGGGTCCCTAGTTAATTTTAAGTTCACTTTCCTCACCAATCTATAAATTCATAAAAAACGTTTCACCTTCATCAAACTTAATTAACGGCAAACTAGGTAAAAGACCTCTGCCAAAGAATCCCCTTTAGGGGCACATTGGACATTGCTGCGCTGGCTCAACAAGGAGCTGCCCGATGATGAAGCATTCCACCTTGTTTGGTGAGTGAGGGCTCTTGCTCCAACATTTAAATATTTCCACCCACCTTTACTTCACATGGGTACACTAGTGGAGGTTACCTGGCATATAACAGGAACAGCATATTCTATATCTTTTTTTACCAATGTTATGCAGACTTGAAGTATGCACTTGGATGTTCTCACTTCACAATATTTTCCTAGGATCTGGTGTGGAAGATATTATGTGGGAGGATAAGCTTGCTTAGAATGTTCTTGCATGTTATTTTGACTCCCATTGTTCTGATGGCAAGGGGAAGAGTACTGAGGGATGCATAGGCACTGAGATAGCCATATGCATGTGAACTTTCTGAGTGGATAGGAGGGGGAAATTTGAGCAATTCTTATTTTTTTTTAAGATGACTTTTGAATACCTGTTGCAGAAATAATGTTGCATGAATGGGGTCTGGTGACAGTAAGTGTCTGCATGGTGAGGTTTGGGTACCTATTCTACAAGTAGAGAAGCATTCCGGTCGTGGTTGGCTGTCACATATGAAATAGGTATTTAAACTGGGATATATGTTTTAACCATTTTAATTCTCTATGTGACATCTTTGAGGAGGGAGGTGTGGTGTATTTGATAAATTGTATACTTCAACATACACATTTGGTTTACATAATTCTTCAAGGGTGGAGGATATCTATACCTATATCTAAGTATATAGGGTATACTCAGATCTGATATTCTGCTGAGCCATGGTGAGTGATCTGATTTAGGGTGATATAATTTACATTGCAATGTCAGTTAGATCAGTTGGAGAGAGGCTAGCTGAGCAGGGTCCTAAGAGAATCAGACAATATCCAATGATTAGCCTATTTATAACAAAGATTGAAGTATCTTTTCAGAAGGCCCGAGTGAATTTGTTTGCAAAATTTAAAAGCAAACAATGTGCCAATTTACCTTTTTTGCTTCTAACACCCAAAGAACTTCACAGCAAAAAACAAAAGTTTGCAAAAGATTTTTGTGACTGTATACAATCTGCCCAAAGAAAAAACTCAACATTTGCAAATCTTTAAAACAGAACAGATTTGAGAAACACAATCTTTCTCAGTTGTCGGATTTTGCTTGTTTCACTCTTACTCCTCAGATATTCTGAAACATTTAACCCACTGTCACTCTTCAGATGTTCCTCAGAATTGCCATGAATTGATTTGTGCATCAGGGGGAGGACCATGCACTTCTTCAACTCTCGAAATAGTAGCCGGAGCATGCCTGTTCGTAAAGGAGTGGTATGCTCTCGCTGGGAAAGTCTTATTACTACCTCGAGGCAGAACTCATTAGGTCTCGAGGTTTCACAAAGCTCTTCTTCCTTTGCACAACTTAGCACAATACAATAATCCAAATTTGTGCCAATAATAAACCTGGCTACATTTGCTCTATTGTTTTGCTTATCAATCATCTGGCTGTACATTACAGTTTTATACGTTAATTGGTAGCAGCATCCACAGTGGCTAGACAGTGTGTCATGGGCCAAGGCGCAAATAAAGAAATGGGTCCCTGGTCCCTGATTGAACTGTGAAATACAGCAACAATCAGGGTTCAATGGAACCCTCAGCCTCTGTGCCTGGTGCCACTGTATACTCTGCACCAATGGAAGCTACAACGCTTGGCATCCACCACAACAGAGAACAAGCCTGAGCATTTCTTCATGTCTTTGACAGAGATAATTAGATTTCCCATTTAGTTTTATATGATTCCCAATTTTTTCCAGAAAGTGAAGTGACCCAACCCGTAAGAGAGCTTGATTGTCTAGGTTTTTTAACTTAGCAGTTGGAATGCATCCACTTGTTTGTTATGTAAAGTCCTATTAATCACATTCTGAATAGGATTTATGACTTTCAAGAAGGGAAACATAATTTGAATGCTGTTCACATAATTATGAAAAACACTCCAAGTTTCTTCAGTTCTTCTCAATGCAGAGATATTAAACTACATAGTTGACAATCATGACCCCTGCTGCACCACACAAAAAAGTAGTGGAGCTAATAGCATGGCCGCCACAGTTTTCACCTGGTCATCACAATCCTGAAAAAAGTATTCAAGCATGTGCCTTCCACCTCCAACACTCCCACTACCTCTTGCACTCAGTGAAGAAGACTGCTATTGTCTAAGAAGTGGATGGCTTGAACAGGTCAAGCAGCATAAGAACACCTGGATCCTTTTTCATCCTTGCTCTGCATACCTGGGATGCTGGCTTCCATGCCTCAAAAGGGTGTAAAAACCTGATTGTCACTCCTCTAATATGCAATGCCTTTCCATATAAACCTGTACTTTTATAGTGTGACTTTCTCCAACACCTTTATTTAGAAGAGAATGTTGGATGCGGGTCTAATGTTTATGAGTTCCTTTGTATTTAAAGAAGTATATTTTATTAAAGGGTGTAATACATGACTTTTTGATCTCTTGCACCATTCAGCCTTGTTTAAATGGTACACTAACATTTTGAATTAGCAGTGGATTTGAGTTAGTGGTTGCAGGTGGGGCCATCCTGCACTCATTTTCGTGGAGCAACACTTATGTTTCTTCATCAGACATTTACCCAGAGCAAGAGAGTGAAAAACAAGCAAAATGGAAAGAAGGAGGAAGAAAAAGACAGATAACTGTGACAAAGGGAGAACGCAGGAATCCACAAGAGTGGTATAAAGGGACAGGGAATGCCTGATGGTGGATTAATGAGGCATGAGGAGGAACCAAGACTATGCAGCATTGCTATGTAGAACACTGACATTTGATTACATTGGTCTCGAGTTTCTGAGAAAAACTTTGGGCCCTGTTAGGTATTTCTTTACAAACTAAGCAGTGAGTAGAGCACAAGCTCCGCAACAAGGCTTGACTGTAGTGTCTTCAACCACTCGATCACAATCTATTAGTAGCTTGCAGCCATCTTCGGAATAGCTCACAGCATTCAGTTAATTTTTAAATAAGGACAGGGAAAAGTTAGGGGAAGGCTGTTTTTATTTGACATTATAATCATTGGGCTACAGATAGCAGTCTTGATAATGAGCAATTCTCAGTCAGATTTCTAATACAGGCTGAATGCATTTAAAAAGGAGAAAACTAAAATGAAAAGCTACCTTAATGATTATGTTAACTCTTCATTTTAATTTTCTCTCTCTTCAAAGTGCTGCATTTATAAATGGCAGGCCTCTTGCTCCCAGTGGCCAGTAGACACTGTGACATATTTATAATTAGAAATTACAATCATGTTTTTTTAAATTGGAGACATATATAGTGAAGAAATATATTTCTGTAAAATATTAAGTATTGATGTTTTTTCCACTTTCAGTTAAGCCAATTACGTAATGTTTTATGAAACATATTTTTTCACTTTAAATTCATCCCATTTAAGCAAATGTATGTATTTTTCTGTTATAAATATGGCACTGTGCCTACAGGCCACCAGGAGCAAGATGCCTGCTGTTTGTAACTGTGGCACTTGGAAATGGAAGAACATTTAATTTAAATGATGAGTTTTATGGAATCTGTATAAACATAAGGTTACACTTCATTTGAGTTTTCTCTGATTTCAATGTGCCACCTTTACACACAGCAGACATTTTGCTCCCAGTAGCTGGTAGACACAGTGCAATAGTTATAACTGAAAACTACTGCCATTTTTTAAAATGGGAGAAATTTAAAATGCAGAAAAATTTTCCATAATAGAAACATTTTTAGTGAACATTGTTCTGCACTTTACATTTCTCCCATTAAAAAATAAATGGTTGTATGTTTGTGCTATAAATATAACGTGCCACATATGGCAAAAGGTATGTCCTGTGCAACATACGATACAGGCTCTCAGTGACCCCTACACATATATCTGAGTCATACGTCCACATATCCATACTGCCCCAAAGGCCACGGTCTCACTGACAACCATGGCATACCTGTCATAGTGCACCTAGTCAAAGTATTTTGTTCAAACCATATTATCTGGCTCTATGGACATTAGGCTTAAAGTCAATGAAGCTGGGCGTGGGGTGGCTGTTATCAATGTGAGAGTTGCTTAGATTGCAGTAGCTCACAATGATTTTCACTGATTAGAAGTAGATCTCACTACAGAAAAGGTTAGAGACCCCTGATTTAGCGGTTCTATTTTATTTTTAGGTGTACCACAAATATCTGAACTATAAGCTATATGCTGAAATTTGAAAAAACTCATGTCTTGGACTATTCAGTGATAGCTATATTATTCATGGATATTTCGTCTCTGTGGCTCACTATGGGCAAGCAAACCTAACTTACTTCTATTTTCACCGTGCAATGCAAAATGTATATGAGTTGGAAACTTTTTTAATACTTTTTAAAGTACCTTCCATTTCATTGGTTCAAAGAACACGTTTTGGCAACAGTATAAATCCTTCTACACTTGGAATGTTTCTTTCATTCACATTAACCATGCAATTATGAAAGAGTGTCTTTTATAGGGATTGGCTGAAATGAATTTGAAATGTTGTACTTTCATGTATTTCGCATAGTTCCCTTAATGCATTTAATGTAATATTTTCTCTAGAGTGTCTGTCAACTACAGCAAAGACATGTTAATTTACTTTCAAGTATTCATTTTAATTGGTCTTTGAATGTCATCTAAAGTGTGTGTGCTCCACACAAAATAAAAACTAAAACTCATCTATGAAAATATTAGTGACAAAACACTGTCATCGTAGTATTTGTTTAAGTCATGCATATGAGCAACACGCTCTGGTTAATGCAATGCAAATGAGCATGGTTTTCACTCCAGTGCACCAGAGCACCCAGGCAAAAAGAACATTTTATTGCTAACACATCAGGTGTTTGGCAGGCAATAGGTGGATTGCATGACACAACAATTTTCTGGGGTAGTTTGAGATTTGTTTCAATTCTCTGTTGACACGGGGTAATGATAAACAGGGATTGATGTGCTTTGAAAGTTCGTGTAAATCATTTAGAAATCTGTCCACAAGCGTTTTTTAATTCCATATTTCAACAGTTCCCATATTGACATAATACTGGAAATCAGAAGAACCACATAATCAACAAGAAACCAAAGATATTCACATGTACTATAATTTAAAAATATGGCAAAAAGGTTTCATCAGTAAGAATACTGCTTCTACCAGTACTCTGTAGGTATCAATCAGTAAGGTTTTTCTTTTTCTTAGTACTGGCAAATCAGAGTACGGTGCAGGTCAGAGTTGAAGGCATTGTGTGGGATGGATGATCCGGAGACCCTTCAAAAACGTACAGTAATTAAAGCAAGGGTCAATGGGTATTCCTCAAGAAGGTGGCCGGTAAATATCAGACCAGGAAAGAGGTTTATGAATATGGTGAGTCAGTAAGTAGACTATTAGTGCTATGTGTATATCAGCAAGAGATCGAGAGGGGTATTGAAGCAGTGGAGAGGTCTGATGGAATTATGGCTACTACACCGGAGAATAGACATGGTCAAAGTGTTTGAGGATGACTATAGGAGATTGTACTTTGAAGATAGATTCCCAACTCCAGAACAGTTAGCTGGGTATATAGGGGCAGCTTATGGTAGGAGATTAGACCTGAGTGATAGGGAAATCTTGGACTCAGATATACCTCACAAAGAATGAGATAATGTTCTAAGATAACTGGTCTCAGGCAAAGCAGCAGGATCAGATAGAGTTCCTTTGGAGTTATAAAAAGTATTTTCTCAGGAGTTAGCTAAGGATTCATTGGATGTGTTTCTTGGTGGTCAGTGGGATAGAATGGCTCCAACATCCTGGTGGGGGGACACAAATGTTGTAATCTTTAAAAAAAAATAAGGGAAAAATTCTGAATAAACCCAGGTCATATAGACCGATATCCCTGATAAATTCGAATGACAAACTTTATTTGGAAGATTTGTCCACATGTTTGGGGAGGATCATAGACAAGGTGGTTTCACCTTGCAGCATGGATTTATCCTTGCACATGGAACATCAGATCATATATGCAGAGCTATTTTACTATTGGGTGTAGCTGAAACTAAAGGTGACCCTTTGTCTATGATCCTCCTTGATGCCAAGAAGGCCTTTTATTGAGTGTCTTGGAGGTCCTGAGCGATACTTAGGTATAAGGGGTTTTGCACGGGTTGATTAAAGGCTATTAAAGCAATATATCACTGCCCTTATGCCCAATTGCAATCATGAGCATGGAATCAAACAGAAGTCAGATTAAGTGTGGTATGAGACAGGGCTGTCCCTGCTCCCCTGTCTTGTTCATGCTCTATATTGATCCCTTTTTAATTTGTCTGTTAGATAATTCAGCAATCATTCCAATGGCGGGGCATGGCTTACATCTAACCCTCAGATGGATTTGGAGGAAGTTGAAAGAATGGCAGAAGGGTTTGGCTTAATGTCAGGGTATTATTTAAAGAAAGATAATACTCAGGTGGTCTGTACTAATAATGTTGCTCTGATAGATAATCACAGGGTGGATAATGCTACATACCTAAGGATTAGGATCTCATCAGCGGTAGGCTCTATCTATAGTCTAAATCTTGACCCAATTCTTGGGAAGGTAGTCAAGAATTGAGGCTGGTCAATGGTCTCACCTCACTTTGGCTGCCCGCTGCAATGTTCCAAAGATTACATTTTTACCTAAAGTGATTATCTGTTTAGGACAATACAACTAGAGCTATAGATACAGTGGTTTAAAAACCTAGATACTATGAGCTCCAATTTCATTTTGCAATATGCAAGGGTGCAGCAGGCTTTAAAATATATGTGTCCCCCTAGACTGCAAGGTGGGTGGACAATGACCAACTTCTAATTGTATTACTGGGCAGCATTGCTTCAGCATATGGGAGATCTCTTTTCAGCTAGGGGGCGAGGAAAGGCTTTAAGCTTCCGGATAGAACCCCCCCCTGGCATCTATGAATTAGCAATGGGTAGCATATTTAGTGGATGCTTTCTAAGACACATCGAACCCAGCTACTACAAAAGAGTTAGATTTAATTTTCTGGGGCAACCTGGAAGGTCAGGAGCAGGGTTAAAAAAGTTATGGGAATCAAGCGGTATAATTACGACACTCCGCTATGGCACTCCCCGTTGTTCCCTTTGGTATTCCACAATGGGGTTTGCAAGCAGTGGGAAAATGCAGGGATAACCCATTTGGGGGATTTATTTTGCCTGGACTAATTGTGTTCATTTTCAGAATTACAGAAGAACTTTGGATTACATGGCACATTTTTCTTCAAATACATACAGTTAAGGGCCAGCCAGAGCAAACTAGATGATTTCTCAGGCAAGCGAATTACCCTACTGGATTTAATATGTATAGGGGTGGTAGCATTGGGCAGCTGTATGTAGAGCTGAATGATATGGCAGTGGATGATATTGACTCGCAGGAAGGGAAGTGGTGAGTATGAACGGGACAACGAATGTAGACATCTGGGCATCAATCAAGGTGGGAAGAAAGTGTCATTAACGGCCACACTGAATACCCAGCACTTTAAAACTATCTTCAATTTATATTATACAATGGCTAAACTGTTCAGCTGCGGAAAAAGGATGGATGATAAATGACCCCATGTGGGGGTGTCCCTGCTGATATGGTGCATGTTTTATAGCAATCCAAAACTGCAGGCTCTCAAGGAAGGCATTGAAGATCTGTGGGATAAGATCTTTGGAGCAAGAGTCCATGTTATTCCAACATTAATAATCTTTGGGAAAGATTCATCACCTGCTGATAGCTATTGTATGGAAATATAGTGAACCACCCACAGTACAGCAGTGGCTCTCCCAACTGTTGAGTATGTGTACTTTGGAGAGTGCTCTGTATAATTGTAAAGGGGGCAAGTATGCAGGGAAAGAAAATGTGGTCTTCATTGAGGGTGTGGCCGGATGGTGAACTCTCAGTAATTTAGCCCATTTTAGCTTGTATAGTTTGTATAATTTATCATAGTGTTGCCTGTTATGGGCAAATACGATTTGGTGATGTTTTGGCTCCTAAGAAATGTATTGGTGGAATGAATTTGCAATGGCAATTATGCTGTGCTCTTTACAAATAAAATAAAAGTGGAAAGCATTAACAAGTAAAATAGGTATGGCTTTTTTTATAAGTGAAAGTTATTTTGTCATTGTTTAGAGAGTTTGTTTATGTGCGTGATTTTGTGCATGCAATTCTGCAAATAGGTGTGTGGATGCATTACAAGAATTATTCAACAGCTAAATGAATGGATGTGAGAGTGTAGGAAGTTATGTTTTTGATTGAGGGGTTTGAACACCCTCATCAGAAAACAACTGCAATTCCTATCAGAGGGAACAATAAAAGTGACTGTAGGTAAATTGTTTGTGGTAAGGCACCCTTAGAGGTGTCAGATCTAACAGAGAACATGAGTGATTGAGTGCATGGATGGATGAATGAGTGAGAGCGTGAATCGATGAATTAGTGAGCCCATGGACGAATGGATGGATGTGACTTGTTTGAAATGTTTAAATAGCCGTTACTTGATTGTAGCAATGTATGCAAATAGGAGCAATGGCATGCCTAGAACTGCCACCACAATACCAGGGACAGCATTGTGGCAGAAGTGTACTGTGGTGCAATGGATGCCGGAGTCACCATTATGCTAGATGTGGACTCCATTATACCAGAGACACACAAACTATGCCAAGAATTACCACCTTTATTTCATAATCAAAATTAGACAGATGGGCGACTATTAGGCATGTATACCCATGTGTTCAAAATCACAGCAATAATAGGGGTTTTGAATGATCTCAGAGATGAGACCCATCATGCCATGGCTATTTCCGGAACAGCATTATACTAGAATTTGGTACTATCTTTTCATGGGTGTTCATTGTATTTTATAAATTACCATCATTTTGAAGGGGCTAATTGACTAAGTGTCATTGATTTAATCCCTTGTACATCTATAAGCCATTACTCCTAAACTAGCAATTTAACCTATCATTATTTCACCATCCCTAACATTAACCAGTCTTGGGTTGCTTCTGTTGTAGTTCATGGAAGACATTGCCTAGCAACTCGGATATGACTGTTTCTATTGGAGAAGCGTCAAGACTGATTTGTGAATGGCTGAGTCCAAACTGAGGTGATATTTTGTGCAAAAAATGATGGTCTGGGATGCACCCCAAGTAATTATCAGTGGCTGGGATTAATTCAAGTATTTCATTCTTCACTTTTTTGTATACTTTGGTGCAATGGCCAATGTGGGACGGGCATGCCTATATGTGGGTCCGGTGCACACTGTGACACTGAAACCAAACTATAGCTACTTGATGAGGCCTACTAAGGGCAAAATCGGTCTTGGGTTCTTTGTGCTCTATTTAAGTGAGATCCTGGCCTGCCAGCTCGGGCTATGCAGGGAGAAGACTGTTTTGCTTATGGCAGGGTCCAAACTGAAGTGGTATGGTATGCAAAAAATGATGGTCTGGATAAGCCCCGAGTAATTACCTGTAACTGAGATTAATTCAAACATTTCACTGTTAGTAATTAGATTTTTTGGTAGGCTAGGGCATGTGCCAAAAGGCAGAAACCACCACTCTAGTCAGGATAAGGGAGTTACACTCCTAAAATAACCCCTGCTCACCCCGTTGGCAGCTTGGCATGAGCAGTCAGGCTTATCTTAGAGGCTGTGTGTAAAGCATTTGCACATAACCAACAGTAATACAGTGTAAGCACTACAAAAGGACACCACACCAGTTTAGAAAAATATCCAATACCTTTATATACTTAAGACAAGACAAACCACAAGGCAGAGAGTGTTTGTGCCCAACCAGAACCAGTTCTGCCTTCTTTGGTGTGACTTCCTGGAAGGAGGTGGAAACAGCATTGTCGGAGGCAGACCAGGCCCTTTGCGGTGCAAGGAAAACTCCTCCCCCTTTCCCAATTGCAGCCCAGGTCTATTCAGCCCTTTCCTGACCCACCTAGACTATCTGGTGCCACTCCTGCTCCCCAGCCATCTGTCATCCAAAGCCCAGAAAGGCAATCCACATTCCAGCAGAGACACACGGGATGACTGAGCAAGAAAATACCTACTTTCTAAAAGTGGTATTTTCAAACACAGAATGTAAAAATCACCTTCACTAAAAGATGGACCTTTAGATTCTGAGTTCCGGAATACTACACTTTATTTTCCTATCTAGTTTCCAGGGTCAGTTATGTTTATAAGATGTTATAAACAAATTTCCCATTCTGTCCTATGGGAAACAGGTAGCCTTGCCATAGTGAAAAACGAAATTGGCAGTAATTCACTATCAGGACATGCCACAGACACCAGGGAATGTCCTACCTTTCACATACACTGCACCCTGCCCACAGGGGCACCTTGAGCCTACCTTAGGGGTGGCTGACATGTAAGAAAAGGGAAGGTTAAGGCCTGGCAAGTGGGTGCACTTGCCAAGTCGACATGTCAGTACCATACTGCGCACAGGCTCTGCAATGGCAGGCCAGAGTCACATTTACGGGCTATTTGTGTGGGTGGCAAAATCCAGTGCTGCAGCCCACCAACAGCATTTGATTTACAGGCCCTGGCACACGCAGTGCACTTTACTAGGGACTGACACATAAATCAAATAGGCCAATCATGGAAACATCAATCCATAACACATTTTACACAGAGAGCATATGCACTTTAGCACTGATTAGCAGCGGTAAAGTGCCCAGAGTCCTAAAACCAACACAAACAGGTCAGGAAAAAATAGGAGGAGGAAGGAAAAAGTTTGAGGGTAACCCTGCAAAAATGGCCATTTCCAACACTCACCCATTAGTTTTTTGTATACTTTGGTAAGTTGCCCTAAGTAGAACGGGTATGCCCAGTCATGGCTTCCGTCCTCGCTGTGCCACTGGAACCTATGTATACCTGACTGAAGAACCCTAATAACGTTGAAACCGGTTTGGGGTTGGTTGTGTTCTGGTTCAGAGAGGACCTGGACTGGCAGTTCAGCTGGACTATTCCTATTGGAGCAGGGCCAAGAATGATTTGGTTGTGGCTGGCACCCAAACTGAAATGGCATGGTGTGCAAAACAACTATTGACTGGGATGCTGCCCCAAGTAATTACCAGTGACGGAGATTAACACAAGCATCCCATCCATCACAACCGAAATTCTTCAGCGATTAAGCAAAATAGCTCAAGGTTTGTGCTACGGACTCTGAAGTGAGCTCCCAGTGCAATAATATCAGGATTATTAGCCTACTGGTGCATGCAGAAGGGCTAAGTATTTAACCTTTTATTGAAGAATGCTGTTGTCGGCAGGTATAGAGGGTGAGGTTTCTGCATTCTACTTGGTTGAAAGAGTGCACAGGGTGTTGAGCACCCTTTGCTTCTGAAGGCACCTCCAAACCAGTGGTAATGAAGTGGTTTAGCCTCCGGGATAGAGACCACATCCTACAAATCTCAAGGAACAAGGGGCCCTGGAAGGTAGTGTGGTCAGTGTATTCCCAGACAACATCAGTGATGTACAGAAGCAAAAAGCATCCTTCATTGAAGTTTAAAAAACAGCTGCCCCAGCTGTGTCTGCAATAAGCACTTACAAAGCCCACCAAACTTAGAATTATTGCTGAAGAAAAACCCACTTATTTTGTCGCATCAGATGCATGGGTATTGCTTAAGACACATGGTACAACTCCACTGATGAGCAGGTACAGTCTGAGTGCTTACTGGAGTTTTTGCTGGAATAAAATAAGAAACACTAATTGGACGTGAGATCCACCCAAAGAACAAGCGACTATAGAGTGAACAGAGATCTTGGCAGATGTTCTTCTCCACAATTGATCAATGGAAGACATACAGAAAATAGATCAAGATGGGTCATGCACATCAGGAGAAACCTATCCCAGAAATTCTGACCCAGCAATTAGATGTGGCCCTGAACTGACATCTTTGACCCCTGAACACATTGTATAGAGTGTCACACAAATATTCCAGTGACACCACAGTACGATTTTTGCAAAGCTGCTGCATGATGGTGATTTTTAACTGGCCTAGATGTCCTAGGTGAAGGTGGAACTTCAGAGAATATGGGGCGGACCCAGATCACCCAGTCTCATGGGTTTCTCCTTCACACATGACCAGAAATGTCCATAAAAAACACTTCCAATACTTAGTTTCAATGGTCTATTTTATTGGCAAAGTAAATGTTGTTACTCCAGCCAGTCAATGGGATTATATTGGTTTAGGGTTCAAGTCGAGGTGGCACAAACACAGTGAAATGGAGAGTAGCAGTGTGATGGGATGCAATTGATCAAACCACAAGTGCAGGCAAGTCAAACACTTGGGGAGTATGGCTGCCATGAGTGGAGGTGTCACCATTAAATACAATATATTAACATGGAAAATCCGGGAATGGCTACAACCAGAAAAATATACAGAATCAATGCATACTTGAGGAACAGATACACACACACATAGCGTATCTGCAGAAAGTGTACTTAATAGTCCCTTACCTGAACAAATTGGCGAGGAGATGAAGAGGACAAACAGTTGGTACGAGCAATCCTGTGTATGCTAGGGGCCTACTAATATGGCTCACCCCGGGAGCGCTATTTGTGTTGCAACACACCCAAATTGACCCAGATGGTTATGCAATAGTAAAAGGTGCATGTGATGCGGAATAACTGCCATTGGTTGCCCTGTATGCCCTAAGTATTAATCATGCTGCTTATGTACACACTTACTTCGACATCAGTATGCAACATACAGCCATCATGTATTTAGGGGAGATTTTATCTGGTGTGCAGTATTGAATTGAACAGATTGACTCGCCCCTATCAGGAGATCGTCCCAAATAGGCCTGGGCAGTAAACTCTGTTTCGTTAGCGAAGTTTGCAGAGTTTTCTGCACTCCGTGGGGCTCGTGGAGTGCAGAAAACCCCATTTCGCATAGGGCAGCGGAGTATTTTTCACAGCTTGCGCTCGTGAATGGTAAGTTCGGGAGCGCGAGCTACTGCTTGGGTAGAATTTCTACCCGAGTGGCAGGAAGACCAGCGGAACTCCGTGGAATTTATTTTGTTCACTTCGCGAAGTTCCGGGTAGCAAAACTCTGTGAACTACGCCCAGGCCTGGTCTCAAACTGATAGAAATTTCACTCAGTGGATAGATGGCAGACAGCTGCAGGACATGTGGTGTTCGTATCCCCAGGCAATCTGAGGATTGGCCAACAGCTCAGAGAGGTGAAAAGGGACTGCATGGCCCTGCTAGAGAAACTGGGTAAAGTAGATTATCAAGAATATGCAGCCAACAAAAATGTTGAAGGAGACTGGGTAAACAGGATGCTTGCATAGCTACTTATGGCAGAGAACACCAGAATCTTGATAGGAGCCATTCCGAACATCACAGGGCGATGTCCTTAATATTAAGAATTAAATCAATGAAACTTTTTCAAGGTGCTATAAAAACATTTTACACATCTGTGCAACAACCTAATTGCAAGCAAAAGCAGAATGGGATGCTACTAAACAAAAGGAGGGAAACTGTGGTAGTGGTTCTCCTTAAACAGAGAAGTGACCCATTAGATGTGCGCACTTAGCACCCCCTCTCCCTACTAAACATTGATAAGATATTAGAAATTAGCAAATCAGTTTCTGTCAAAAGTGAAATACATAATACATCCAGATTTAAGATAATTCATAGCAAATAGAAACACATTCCTTAATCTAAAGCACCTGTTTTGTGTTATGTAAGGATGTATATGGATGGCCTAATACACGTGATAACCTCACTGGGTATTGAAAAGGCTTTTAATAGCCTGATTTGAACTCACCTCATGGAAGATGAGCCTGAGTCCAGGCATTCTGATGTGGACTGTTGTTCTATACAGTTCCCAATTCAGAGCATCACATTGGTTTGGAAATTTTGCAAATTGAAATACCTAAATATGAATTTTTATGACAACGACAAAGATCTTAATTAGGTCACTCTCGCCAAAGTGATAGCTGCAACACATGGGTAAGATGCATTCTGGACCATATTGCCTCTTTTAACAAAGGGCCAGGTAAAAATAGCTAAAATGCTAGTCCTGTCTAGATTATTATACTTTTTTGCTGCCCTTCCAGTGGGATTAATCAAGGCAATCTTCAGGTACTACAAAGCATTAATGAAACCTCAATATGCAACACTGTCAGGAAAAGCATAGCTCTCTATAAAACCCAAAGACCCATATCTGAGGGAGGTTTTGTGACCTCAAGTTACAAATTATATCATGCGGCAGCCCAAATGCAATAGTCAGAGATGGTTAAGAAGTACTTCTAATTCAAAGAGGGAGGATCCCCTGCCCAAGCTCTGAGAGCAACATAATCTTAAATTGGTAATAGGTAAAGAACCTCACAGGCTTATAGAAGTAGGGAGCTACTGTTGGAAGACATATGTTTAATTGATGCACTGGCCATCCCCTTATTCACTGTACATACCACTGTGGACTCTTCTGGAGTTCAGAAAACTGACTATTTCTCATGACTGTGGATGGCAGTCTGAATAGTGACATGGGGCAACATATTCAGCATGTTGGAGTTGCGTCTAATAGGTTCAATAATATTACAGAGGCGTATGGTATGGAGACACAGCAATTACTGACATGCAACACATTTCTGAGAGCATTATCCCAGAACTGGGTTCAAGGCTAGGCTTGGGGAAAATGTAATTATGCCATAGTAATTTAAATAAATATGCATTACTCTTGTGATGTAAAATGACCAAAATTATGAAATGATGCCATCTTGAATAATTAAGAGTCATTTGGGGCAAAAATCCAAACACAGAAGCACAGTAACAATCAACTGAGAGACAGCGAGTCGGTGCTGCCTACTACTGTTTGTGTTTTGTAGCATTTAGTGCTACTTTCTTAGCTCAAAATGTCTCCTCTGACCCATTTTGAATGTGAGGTTACATTTAGCATGAAAATAGTGCTAAATGCTGGATTACCCTTCTCACACAATTACGCATATTTACGAGTAATGTGCAGTAATTGCGATTATTTACTCAAGAGAGGATTACACCAATTATACCCACCCCTAGATAGGACCAAGAGGAGCTGCACACATCAGTTGTATTATCCTGATTCATGGCTAGATCAGGCAAGTGATCACACTCTTACATAGAACGCTGTTACCACAAAACGCCCCCCAATATGCTGATCTCAAAAGGAATCGTGAAGCATGTGTAAGACTGGTCCTAATGGACAAAATGTGGGCATGATGCTTGGACTCTGTTCAATTAGTCACAAGGGAATCCTTTACTGAAATACATACAGTTAATTACCTTCATTTATTTGAAATATTTATAAAGCGCTACTAAGGCTCAAGAGCTTCAAGGTGCTAAGGACATACCTGCAAAGGAGGCAGTTGTAGAAGTCTCTAGGGCTAAAAGGACAACCCTTGATTAAAGAGCCCTGTATTAAGATCGTTCAAAAAATGGGTACGATCAGATGTTCCTCGAAGTTGTACGGGCAGCCTTTTCCAAAGGCTGGTTCTTTGAACTGTTGCTGAACTTCCTCCCATCCTCGCCCTATGAAATTTGGGCGGTGGTATGAATAAGGTGTTCTGTGATTTAAGATGACTCCGAGGCACTTAGTGCTTAAAAAGTTTCAGGAAGCTATATGGTTCGATCTGATAGAAGGCTCTCTGAACATGCAACAGGGTTTTAAATTGTATCCTCTTAGCGATAGGAAGCCAGTGAAGATCTCTTAGTTTATCAGAAACTGGACTATGTCAATGGAGATTGAGGCATAATCTAGCAGTTGAGTTATAAACAAGATTGAGTCTTCTGATTAATTTTCCCAAAAGACCCACATTAAAGGCAATAGCATAGTCCAACCTAGAGGTAATTAGTGCATGAATCACAATTCTCTTTGCAGCAAAAGGTAAAAAGATTAATATTTTCCTCAGAATTTTCAAGATGCCATAGCAAATGGATGATTCTGTTTAAATTTGATTTTTAAAGGAAAGAAGAGAGTCAAACTTTACAACCCAGATTTGTTGCCACTTCTACTGGTGTGGGTGGAGGTCTAAATTCATGTGGCCACCCTTGGTCTGCCCAGGCCTTGTAGTTATTTCCCAGAATCAGTACCTCGGTTAGAAGAGCTATTTGACGCTTTAGCTCATAGGACGGATGTATCCGGGTGTGATGGCCAATCGCCCTAGATGCATGCACTTAGAAGCAGATTTTTATCATATGGTGTGACAATGCATGTTGATAATATTGTTCTGGACAGGGGTACTGTGCTTCATAGCTGAACTCACCGAAAGGTCAGTGAAATAGGATCCGTAGGTATGACTACTAGACCTTATGCTACAAGTGAAGAAAAATAAACACACACTTGAGGTTATAGGGCTGGCTCTCATATTGACAAAGCGCTGTATTGTCATGTTGTTGAAGGTCCTGTTAGTCACCACAATTATGTCTTGAGTTGGCGACCTAAGGAAATGGTCCTATATCAAAGTAGGTATGCTAAATGAAAAACTAAAAACTAAAATTCCCATAAACCCACCCGTAACCTTAAAGTTTAAAAATAAGCCATTGCTTCATATGGGCTAAACAGCTAGAGTGGTCGACCTCGAATCTCGTGAACCGGTTTCTAGTCTCAGCAGGGACTTTCAACATCCTGTGATTCTGGCCAGATCTCTTAATCTCCCCATGCCTAACAAAAAATGAATGTGTCCATCTGTAACATAACTGGTGCTCATATAAAGCGCTCTGATACCTTCGGGACACGTTTGCGCTACATAAGACTCCCCAAAAAAGGTGAATTTAATCATTCCCGATTTTGTGGCTGAAGAGATAAACTATCCCAGTTTGTCCATCCTAGTTCAATGGGTACAATCAGATAGGACCCTGATGTCCACAATAGGAGACCCCTGACCTATTAAAGCAAGTTCTGTAACATTGGTGAGGGACAGAGCTGGGTAACTGAATACACTTTTGTATTATAATTCCAATGTGGAAGAGTGAATCCAGAGTAATGAGAAAATAATTCTTTATTCTTCTAGTAATCCAAAATGATTCCCAAACGAAAAAACAATATCCAGAAAACAGTCAACACGTGTTCTGCTCCCTCCGATGCACAGGTCTGGGGCTTTCTCAAGGCTGACAATATGCAATACATTTGTAAAAATTCAATACAATTTGAACATTCATTTGGTATTGTCATTGGCATTGAACCCAAAGAGAGAAAGTAAAGAAACCGAAAAGACCCAAGGTAAAAAACGCATGAACCCAAAAGAAAACCGTTACAATCAAGAAAGGATTGGATTATCAATATGTCAGTAGATAAGCGAACACCCAATGTGCAATAACAAACTTCCAATAATCATTTGGAGGACATCACAAAAACGAAATCCCAAAAAATAAACATAAAATGTAATTATTATGTACAGAATTTATGTAATCGGAGCAATAGGTCCATGTCACCCATTAGAAATCATCACCTGGATATAAATTAAGTTGCTAATTTATCAAGGGTAGATCAATATGATTAGGTATAAAACATCCATAAGTGCAGAATGAATATAAAATTGGACACTCATGTCCCGAATGCCAAGTATAGAGGGACAAGTAGAAAAGAATAAATCAAGTGCCAGTGTTGAATCATATAGCAAAAACCTATGGGTATACCGTTCTCCACATGTGAATGAATGTGAAGATCAATTACGTTTTTAACATACCTGTGGATATGGAAGTCTGAATACGGTAAGTGCGCCACACGGCCAATTCTAACCGAGCACCTGTCCGCTGGAATCACACCCCTTACTTAGGGTCGGTGTCCAAAGCCAATGCCCAGGGTTCCCAGACCTAAATCGGTGAGCTAAAGTTGAAGTATGCCTAACGTGTTAAGTGACAAGTAACTTATCCTACTAGGTTACTTCTGATTTTGTGCACTAGAATGTGAAATTAATGAGCATAAAGCACAAATGTGGTTGCACCCAAGTGATACTTATGTGTACAAAAATGTTTGTGAATCACCTCTGCTATTCTTCAGATCTCAATAAACATCCGAATGTGTGCATTGTTGTATTAGCATGAGCGTTATACAACGAAATTCCACCTTATACCTCAAGCAGGCATTGCAGATATAATGTATGCCAAAGACTGTAAAGGTCACAGTCAGACGAGTAGGGTTTCCCTGGGGATAGTTTGAAGATTCTATTGTCGCAGCTTACATCACTCCGACATAAAGGAGTGAAGAAAAGCATTCCTTAGTTTAGCTCATGGGAAGAACCAAGGGACTACCCCTTCATCAGATTCTGTTCATGCCATTATAAAAACAGGACTACAAGTACCATCATGCAAAGCAAAAAGCCTTAGGTGGATGAACTACTCGCACATAGCATGGGAAAACGTGGGAGCTCTGTATTCTTCAATTGAGTCAAAGTGAGCTATACCCGCCGCTTTGCAGTGTCCATAATTTGCTATTTAATGAACTACATATTCCCCTCAAAGGGCTTATGTTTATGCTATTATCACTCATATTTGAATTATTTTGTACAGTAGCCAGTCCCGACGAAGAGTCTTCTTTCACCGGCTGTAATTCTTGCTTTCAATCTTTTTTTCCCTCTGACGTTTTAGTGCAGTTTTTGCGAGAATACCCTGTACCCCCACAAATTCATTTTTGTACTTATTTATTATTTAGAATGCGAGGCTTTTTGGAAGTGTAACGTACAGGAAGTAAGCAGTATGCTGTGCGGTGTATGATGTATTTAATTACTGCATTTGGACAACCAGCCCATCATTAATTGATGTGCTAATCTCTTATGAGCACTCAGCATACTGTAATCCCACAATAAATGAAGTAACTCACTGTACTGAACATAATGAAATGCTAAATGACATATTGTTCTCTCAGTTTATATCTGAATCAGTGGAAATGAAATAAACAAGCTGAGGGTGTGTGAAAGGAACAGATTAGAGCGCAGTAAATGCTGGTTTGTGTTCTGAAGTTAGCAGCAGCACAATTCAATTTCCAAAACAAAACTGGCAATTTTGAGACAGGTCATCAAATAACAGAGACATGAAATAGTAAAACCACAGAGGCCAATCCAATAGCGACTTACTGAATCGATTTTTGACTAATGTAGCTGAAATGCGTGTATTATATAAGAGATAAAATACCCTGTGCAGTACATTATAAGTCAGAGGCGTTCCATAACCATATAGAGGAAGGAGGCTGAAGGCCAAATTCCTTTATAATTTTATGGAACATTAATGTGACTTGTGCTATCCCTATAATGTACGGCAGGGGGTCCTTTATCCCATACAATACATGGTCATACCATTGCCTTTATGTTATGTTATGTTATGTTAAGATAGCTTGTAAAGTGCACAGCTGCCCCAGAAAACTACTTACAACTTTGGTGCAAATCTCTTTCGTATGAAAGTGCGAGTATGTTTGCCAATAAGAAGAACAAAAATAAAAACTCTAGAGCAAAATGAAACACATCAAAACCTGTAAGGTATTTGTTGCAAACAGATATTAGAAGCAGTTCAATAAAATTCAGTTAAAACAAAAAAAGCTGCAATAGCTCAGAATGTGTAGAAACGTGTAGAAATGTTCTAGCTTTTCTCTATCTCAGGAATACAAAAAATAAACATATTGGGCCTGATTCACAAAGACTCTCCAAAGTCTTGGTGGGGGCACCACCGTGGTGGAGGGATCTCCACACTAGTGGCGGGATCTCCGTAATGAGACATTACAATGATGAAATCCCACTACGAGTGCGGAGATAGCACCACGACAGCAGAGCCTCCGCACAAGTGCGGACACTGTGTGAATTGGGCCCATTCTCTCTGCTAGTCATTGTAAGCTATTTCAATAGAGAAGAAAAATAAAACAACTTTCAGTTTCGTTACTTTAAACCGCTGCTTGAATTATGCTCCTTGACATAACCTGACCTGTCTTTCACCTCTACTGCTGGCTCTGGGAGTAGGCAGTGTGATGTCTGAACTCAAATGTAATAACTTATATTAGTGAAGTTCTGATGTCTTTTCGCTATAATCGGTGACTTGGTGCATCACAAGTTGCCAATTATAACGATATTAGAGACTGCTGCTTATACAGGGATTACAGAATCTCATGTATGATGTTATACATTAGAATTTACATAGTAAACACCATAAATTGGTATAGGTTACGATTCCTACTTAAGTACAGTTTTCTGTATTAGCATTCCACATTTTTTATGTTACAAAATTATATAATAGTGTACACACTGGGAATCTGAAGCATGGATAAATGAGAGCATGATTACAATTGGCCTGTCAAATTTCAAAACTGATGGTGAGTCCGCTAACTGCAGATATCGAAATTATGAGTATTGTGGTTGTTACCCCACCTTCAGCTAAGGAAGAAATGGCAAAGAAAATTGTGATAAATTCAGAATTTGATATGAAAAACACAAATTCTACATGTAATTCCCTATTTCTTTGGGGGAAAATTGAATAGGCGGGATTATTAGCAATCACTAAATATCATACTCCAGGACAATGGTAATCACAAGGGTGCCGATCACGATCCGGCAAAAACCGGGTACGAACCGTCGGACGGAGCATATTCTCCGTCCGACGCGTACCCGGTCGTCAAAATATACAAACATGGAATTACGATTCGCACGGGTACACCATTACCGTACGAATCGTAAAAAAGACCGACCGAACAAAAAACACCTACCAATGCGATCCGGGAAAGCGCCGACCTGACGTCGGGACGCACGCAGCCAGCCATTCACGACCCAGGAATCACGATTCGCACCGACGTCACCCCGCACGGTGAATATTTTGCGGCAGCCAAAAACTGCCGGGAAATCAGGACGACGCGAACAAGGACCACCAGTACGCGACGGACAGACGGCGACGCGAACAAGGAGGACCAGTACGTGACGGACACACAGGACGATGCCACCAAGGAGGACCCGTACGCGACAGGACGACGCGATCAAGGAGGACCCGTACGCGACAGGACGACGCGAGCAAGGAGTACCAGTACGCGACGGACAGACATGGACCCGAACCTACGAGTCATCCCTGCCCTCATAGCAGTACACCTCCTCTACAGGTTACGACGCAGACACCGCAGAAGGTCAGAATAACTAAGGGAGGGGGGAAAGTGGGGTGGGGTGGGGGTGGCACGACCAGGGCAGGCCACAAAACAACCACATGAGTGACACACTACACATGGCCTGGACATACCTGACTCCCATGCCCTGGTCACCACGAGGGGGTGGGGGCGTGTCCTGATAATCCAGCGACCGCCACAACGGAAGTCCGTCACCACGCGAACCGGCAACACAACCAGACAGGTACGTCCCGTACCCACGCCTGAAGAGCGTGGGTACGAGTCGGACCACGCCCACACACGTCACCCCAACAATGGCGGGACGGATCGCACCCACGTGGCAAAGGCCTGGGTACGGGCCGCACAAACATCACATAGCGTGGGGACGGATATGTACGGACCCTACCCCCACCCCGTATGCAAGGAGCGTACCCCCCAGCCCAACAGTGCAAGTACGACCCGTACCCCCACCCGCGGACATACGGAGCGTACCCCCAGCCCAACAGTGTAAGTACGACCCGTACCCCCACCCGCGTATGCATGGAGCGTACCCCCCATGCCAACAGTGTAAGTACGACTCGAACCCCCACCCACGAATGCAAGGAGCGTACCCCCCTGCCCAACAGTGTAAGTACGACCCGTACCCACACCCGCGGACGTACGGAGCGTACCCCCAGCCCAACAGTGTAAGTACGACCCGTACCCCCACCCGCGGACGCACGGAGCGTACCCCCAGCCCAACAGTGTAAGTACGACCCATACCCCCACCCGCGGACGTACGGAGCGTACCCCCAGCCCAACAGTGTAAGTACGACCCGTACCCCCACCCGCGGACGCACGGAGCGTACCCCCAGCCCAACAGTGTAAGTACGACCCGTACCCCCACCCGCGGACGCACGGAGCGTACCCCCAGCCCAACAGTGTAAGTACGACCCGTACCCCCACCCGCGGACGTACGGAGCGTACCCCCACCACACCAGTGTCAGTAGACTCGTACCCTCACCTCTAATGCAGTGTGCGTAACCCCACCGTGTATGTGCCAAGCGCACATATCCAGAAATCGGAGGTGTGTGTGCAGAGTCCACCCAGCAGTGCCCTGAGACAGGAGGGGTGGGTGCCCATCACTCCCAGCAGTGCCCAGAGACAGGAGGGGTGTGTGCAGAGTCCTCCCAGCAGTGCCCTGAGACAGGAGGGGTGGGTGTGGAGTCCTCCCAGCAGTGCCCTGAGACAGGAGGGGTGGGTGCAGAGTCCTCCCAGCAGTGCCCTGACACAGGAGGGGTGGGTGCAGAGTCCTCCCAGCAGTGCCCAGACACAGGAGGGGTGGGTGTGGAGTCCTCCCAGCAGTGCCCTGAGACAGGAGGGGTGGGTGCAGAGTCCTCCCAGCAGTGTCCAGACCCAGGAGGGGTGGGTGCAGAGTCCTCCCAGCAGTGCCCAGAGACAGGAGGGGTGTGTGCAGAGTCCTCCCAGCAGTGTCCAGACCCAGGAGGGGTGGGTGCAGAGACCTCCCAGCAGTGCCCTGAGACAGGAGGGGTGGGTGGTGAGTCCTCCCAGCAGTGCCCAGAGACAGGAGGGGTGGGTGCAGAGTCCTCCCAGCAGTGTCCAGACCCAGGAGGGGTGGGTGGTGAGTCCTCCCAGCAGTGCCCAGAGACAGGAGGGGTGTGTGCAGAGTCCTCCCAGCAGTGTCCAGACCCAGGAGGGGTGTGTGCAGAGTCCTCCCAGCAGTGTCCAGACCCAGGAGGGGTGGGTGCAGAGTCCTCCCAGCAGTGTCCAGACCCAGGAGGGGTGGGTGCAGAGACCTCCCAGCAGTGCCCTGAGACAGGAGGGGTGGGTGGTGAGTCCTCCCAGCAGTGCCCAGAGACAGGAGGGGTGGGTGCAGAGTCCTCCCAGCAGTGTCCAGACCCAGGAGGGGTGGGTGGTGAGTCCTCCCAGCAGTGCCCAGAGACAGGAGGGGTGTGTGCAGAGTCCTCCCAGCAGTGTCCAGACCCAGGAGGGGTGGGTGCAGAGTCCTCCCAGCAGTGCCCAGAGACAGGAGGGGTGTGTGCAGAGTCCTCCCAGCAGTGTCCACACCCAGGAGGGGTGTAACACATGTGTGTGATGCCACAATTACCCACATCCATACTGCCTACAAGGGAACATGTCCCCATGAACTCATGTCAACTGACTCCACACACAAGTACAGTGATCACCAAGGATGCCACGATTGTTGCAGGTGGAGACATGGCCATGCATGCATGGCCAAAGTAGAAGGGCTCCGTCACACACACAGCTCATGTAGACACAGCTCTGCGCTAAACATTGGGAACACCCTGCAGGGAAGAAACTGGGTACACAGAGGAAGGAATACACCCTGGGACAATTGAACCATGCAGTAACTGCTGACATGACCTAAGGAAGTTAGCCAACACCTTGTGATGGCACACAGATCCTAGGGTGGCCCCAAAGAGCAGAACACTACTACAAATCCCACACACCCAAAGCCTTAAACACCACCCAAAACAATGTAGCAGCCCCACCAACACCAATACCACCATAGCAGGAGTGTGATAATGAAAAAAAAAATAAAGCTTTAATCAGCATGAGCACAATGTCCGTGGATCAACGGCAGTTCAAAGTCAACAAAGGCCATAGGGCAGTCAATTATTCCCAGCTGCATGGGGGACACAGTGGGATGTGTGTCCCCTACCTTGCCTGCACAGTCAAATGCCATCGTCTTCCATACTGGTGAGGGCATCAGGGGGGGGGGGAAGCAACAGGCACCGCAGGGACATCAGGGCAAAGGGGCGGCGTTGTGGGTGCAGGGATGGAGGACTCAACCACAGGGGGTGTGTCATGGCCAAAGGCGGAGGCCAGGATGGCACTACACACCTTAGCAAGGTCCTCCAGGGAGTCCCCTGCACCCGAAGTGACCTCAGGCCCCAAGGAGGGGGGGGTTCAGAGGGATGGGTTGCAGCGCCACCGGGGGAGGGTGGAGACAGGGGGGGAGACTCAACCACCCTGACCGAGGACTTCCTTGACCGCTTGCGTGGTGGCGTAACTGTGGGGCTCAGGGACAGAGCGGCCATGAAGGAGTCCTTGGGGGAGATGTGGCCAGGAGAGCTGAGGGGAGGGGATTTGGAGGGAGTGGATTGTATGGAATGCGGACTCCCACTCTGGCTGCGTGTCACACGTTTGCCCCCCGACCCAGTGGGTGTGCCTATCTCACCCTGTGTGTGCGTGTCAGGAGGAGTGCGGTGGACCTTCCCTGCTGGTGTGGTGCCTGTGTCTGTTGTGGTGGGTGCATGCCGACGTCTGGGTGTACGTGGGACAGGCATGGAAGTGGGAAGTGTGGATGGGGCAGGGGTAGGTGGGGGGAGGTCGCGCTGCAGGAGACCCACTGCTGCAGTCAGTGTGGAGTCTAGGGACCTCAGCAAGTTGCGTTGGTCAGCCTGCAAAGAATGAATGCCCTCCAAGAATGCCTCGATGTTGGTGAGGGTTTTCCCGTGGGAATGGAGGACATTCAGGATCGCAGCCTGACCAACCTGCATTTGCCGCTGGATGTCCATAGACTCAGCATTGGTGGCAGCAGTGGAGACAGGGGCAGGGGGTGCGGTGCCTGGCAGGAAGGAGACATGCGGTGACCGGGCACGCTGGGAAGGGACACGAGCAAGTGGGAGGCGGTTGGTGGGAACTGAGGGGGCGGTGGCAGGTGTTGTTCCACTGTCAGCTGCTGGTGCAGCCTCCGCCAACCCTGAGACATCCTCCTCGGACCTGTCAGCTTCGTAGTCTGATGTGCCAGTCGACAGGTCCTCGGCCACACTATCCTCCGCCTCTGTCCCACTCGATGTGCCAGCCCCGATGTCACGGCTGCCACTGGTGCTCGGTCCCTCCGCCTGGTCCGTGTCCATGTCTCCCTCTGTGTCCCCCGACGATGCTGTGGGCAGGGTGGAGAGACAGAAATTAATCAGACACCTGTACACATCTGTCACATGAGTCCAATCTACATAGTCAACATTGCATAGCCTGAAGAGGCAGATCCCTAACATCTGCAAAACAAGGTACCGATGTAGGGCATGAAACACAGTTGGTTGAGCCACCATGCCACTGAAATACCATGGAGAGCATGAGACAATAGCTGATGACAGGAAACGGAGTCTGACATAGCACCCAGGCCCTGGGGACAATCCTGCACTGCCTCTGCACCACACAGCGTTTGTGAAAATACCTATGACCAGGGACAATATCCATGAACTTGAGACACATGCTGCATAGGTAATGCTGCAAACATGCCCAACATAACTCGGTCACTGCACCTTGCGTGTGTGTCCAGTAACATCACACACTGTCCAGACCCAGCAATTAGGAATCAGGATTTGACACATAGGCATTGCCCGCCCCAAGCAACCCCCACACGATGCTAATTGCTGAGACACAGGTGGCACCAACATCTCATAGTCTGGGTGATAAACACAGTGGCAGGCAAAAGGCAAGATTGGACGCAAAACAGCAAAGGTGCGCCTGTACAAATAATGAGGTACCAGTGCCCATCCTCAGATGAGTATAACAAGACACACAGGCACTGGCAACTGTGAGTATGAAGAGGGACAATCAGGTCAGGCTGCACAGTGGACACCTGTACATAATAGCACGTCTATATACATGGTGACAGGGGACAATGGCACAGAGCACAACCTACGCTGTAGACAGTGAGAGTGTCCACGTTGATGATGACACAAACAACACTGAGGATAAGGTGCCCCAGGGGACAGTATTGGGCACGCAACTACATGCTACTGAATGGCTGAATGGGAATGACTGCTACACACGTCACCATCCCTGCACTATGCGTAGCGCACACTCATGCACATCATGTCACAGGCCACTACATAGGACATGCGCGCTGTAAGGCATGACACATGAGAGACCAACTCCCATGTCTGGAGCCAGCATCAGTGCCAACTGACATGGAACCCACATGCAGTGAACTTGACAGTTCACAGGCAAGGTCCCACAACCTGTTACCCACCACCACCACCCATGATGCTACAGTCATTGTTCTCGTGGACAAAGCGCCAGCCTACATTACCTTGTGAAGGAGTGACTACACACAGACCAGGGAACACATTGCAAGGAGGGGAAGGGTGGCAGGGGCGCAGCGCTACACTTGGGCAAACTGGATGGGCACAGCACCTTTAAACCCTGCCAGTGAATTAATGCCACTGTGCCCTTACAAATGCCGGTGACACACAACAAACGCACATGTACCTACCCCCTTCCGCCTGCTGCATCGCCTGTAAGCGCCTCTCCAGGTCTGGAAAGACCACCGGCAGCACACGCCTGTGGAGGTGGGTCAGACGGCGGCGGCCGCGGTTCTTGTGGCTCTCAGGTGAGTCCCCCAGCAGGAGCCGTGCAATCCTCCGCGTCCAGCACCGGATATCCTGCCAGCGTTTCCTCACCTGGGACAGGCTCCGCCTCCGACCATCCACACGCCTCACGGCACTGACGGCGGTCAGCCAGATCTGCTCCTTGGCAGAGGCGCCTACCTGTGAGGAAGTACAAGTGACACCACATCAATACACCAGCCACATGTCACAGAGAGACATATGTGAACATAATAGCTGGTTACTACATGGCATGTAATGCAGCCAACGCATTGCACCTCTGTCATAGGGACATCATCCTCTGGTGAGGGAAAAGGCAGTACGTGCCATAGTGGGTACTCAGGTGGAATGATGGCAATGTCACAATCAATGATCAAGGCTCACACTGTGCATCACACCCACCCCTCCTGTCTCAGGGCACTGCTGGGAGGACTCCACACCCACCCCTCCTGTCTCAGGGCACTGCTGTTAGTGATAGGTCCCCACCCCTCCTGTCTCAGGGCACTGCTGGGAGGACTCCACACCCACCCCTCCTGTCTCAGGGCACTGCTGGAAGGACTCCACACCCACCCCTCCTGTCTCAGGGCACTGCTGTGAGTTATAGGCCCCCACCCCTCCTGTCTCAGGGCACTGCTGGGTGGACTCTGCACACACACCTCCTGTCTCAGGGCACTGCTGGGAGGACTCTGCACACACCCCTCCTGTCTCAGGGCACTGCTGGGAGGACTCTGCACACACCCCTCCTGTCTCAGGGCACTGCTGGGAGGACTCCACACCCACCCCTCCTGTCTCAGGGCACTGCTGGAAGGACTCCACACCCACCCCTCCTGTCTCAGGGCACTGCTGTGAGTTATAGGCCCCCACCCCTCCTGTCTCAGGGCACTGCTGGGTGGACTCTGCACACACACCTCCTGTCTCAGGGCACTGCTGGGAGGACTCTGCACACACCCCTCCTGTCTCAGGGCACTGCTGGAAGGACTCCACACCCACCCCTCCTGTCTCAGGGCACTGCTGTGAGTTATAGGCCCCCACCCCTCCTGTCTCAGGGCACTGCTGGGTGGACTCTGCACACACACCTCCTGTCTCAGGGCACTGCTGGGAGGACTCTGCACACACCCCTCCTGTCTCAGGGCACTGCTGGGAGACATCAGGCACCCCCCCCCTGGTACCCCCCCGACAGTACATGGCATGTGTGTCACACCGGGTCACAATGCCTGAAGACACAGTCACAACATAGGGACAGTCTGTGGCAGTGGCCTATGCACTCACCTGATACCCTGGTCGCCCATACAGCATGGGGTACTGTGGGAGGATCACATCCAGCAGAGCCATGTTCTCCTCCAGGGTGAATGGCTGTGTCCTCTCCACAGCCCTTGACATGGTTCCAGGGAATCAGTAGCAGCAGCTTGGTCGACAAATGCAAAGATGTGCAGGCAAGTAATCCCTCATGGGACCTGGCTGCCTTATATGTGGCCTTCTGCCCAGTCTCATGCACAGGAGTACAGAGTGATTGGTCACTCACATTTGCATCCTATGTTTCCACCAATCCCTTCAAACCTAGCAGTCTGTGGGTTCTCTATCGGTTTCATTCTCCTGCATGATGTCAGCCCCACAAACACATTGCAACAAAGTAGAAGAATTCCAACTGACTTCTGCTGTGCACCTTCCAGAACAAAATCGAAATTTGAACCTGGTCGCCATGACAACCAGCATGCATGTAGGCCTTAATACTTGTCCCCTATGTAATTAGGAGAATCACACACAGGTACGGTGCGTTTCCGGGCCCTAGGGCACCCCAAATGCATGGCAACGGCCCGTACATGCATGCCTACGTTCAAAATCACTATGGGTCTGCACGCGTATGCGTACACGTAGTGGTACGGACCGTACACACGCATGTACGCTCACTATCACTATGGGTCTGCACGCGTATGCGTACACGTAGTGGTACGGACCGTACAAATGCCTGTACGCTCACTATCACTATGGTTCTGCACGCGTATGCGTACTCGTTGTGGTACGGACCGTACAAATGCCTGTACGCTCACTATCACTATGGGTCTGTGTACCCGTAGTGATAGTGAGCGTACATGCGAGTGTACGGTCCGTACCACTACGTGTACGCATACGCGTGCAGACCCATAGTGATAGTGAGCGTACAGGCATTTGTACGGTCCGTACCACTACGTGTACGCATACGCGTGCAGACCCATAGTGATAGTGAGCGTAGATGCGAGTGTACGGTCCGTACCACTACGTGTACGCATACGCGTGCAGAACCATAGTGATAGTGAGCGTACAGGCATTTGTACGGTCCGTACCACAACGAGTACGCATACGCGTGCAGACCTATAGTGAGAGGGCCGTACACTCGCATGTACGCTCACTATCACTATGGGTCTGCACGCGTATGCGTACTCGTTGTGGTACGGACCGTACAAATGCCTGTACGCTCGCCATCACGATGGGTACACATACGGCAGCACTCCCACAGTGATTGGGGAACATACACAGGCCCTCTTAGCAGCAGTACGCCGGTTTGTACACATCACTGTGGTGATAGTCGACACACAGGTAGGAATAGGGCGGACATACTTGTCCATGGATGGACATACTTGTCCAGGAATGGACATCAAGGCATCGTCTGTGCATTACTACATGTGTGGGGCACAGGTGTGACAGGCTGTGATGTGGAACATGCCTCCTGAGTGGAGGAGGCACCAGATGTATGATGAGATGTGTACAGGTGTACTGTGTGAGGGTGCAATGTGTGCCAGGCATGCCCTTGACTCCTTTGACATGTGTGCATGTCGTACTGCGCACTTGGGGTGAGCGTCACTGGCATGGCACGGACACCAACACACGGAAGTGTCCCATGATGGCCGGTACAGGGGTCATGAAACCTGACTTGTCACTACCCACAGTGCACAATGTGACTATGTCATTTATGTGTCCGGGATTTACATCAGGTTGATGTTGTAGCACCCTCAAAAGCTGCAGCCGTTGCAGCAACCAACATGTGTCTGTGTGTAGATTATCATTGCACACTGTTCCGCACACCATGCCACATGTGGTATCTGATGTGAGGTGCACATGTATGCATGGGACACGGAGTAGCGTGACAAGGCCATGTCAGCATCCTCACAAGGAATGTGTGGTGAGTCATGACATGTGCACCTTCATGGCAAGGTGTGTGGGCAGGCCTAGTGTAATGTCATGTGACCTGTGGCTCCGGTGTTCCGCTACCAGTCTCTACAATCGGCATCCTACTTCTGCTGATGTGTGGGTGTATGTCACTTCTGTCTTGCGTCGGGCTGTTCACTTGCACTGGGACACAGCTATTCCCATGGCGTGGCATGGGGAGGTTCTCAATCACCGTGTGTGGCTGGGTCTTGGAAGGAGTGTCACCTTGCATCCATACGTGTCCTGGGCATGTAGCACATGCCTGACTCCCTATGTGGCATGTGTGTATTGGCAGATTTACATGTGCTCAGTAGACATGCGTTGTTCTCGTAGTGCACTCACTCTTCCTTGTCACTTCCAAATTACTGCAGAGCGCCTCCTGTTGCCCGAAGAATTCCAGACTTGGCCACCATGCAGGAGAATGACACGATCCGGCTCTACCGCTTCACCCAACCGTTGATTCTGGAGCTGACGGCGAGACTGGCACCACACCTGCAACCGCAGCACAGGTATCCTACGGCACTGACACCCCAGCTGAAGGTAATGGCTGCCCTACATTTCCTTGCCACGGGTACCTTCCAATATACCATAGCTCATGTTGGTGGCATGTCCCAGAGCATGTTCAGCGGTGTGCTGCATGATTTCTTGGAGGCCATGTTGATTCACCTGGATGACTTCATCAAGTTCCCAACCCCTGAACAGATGACTGAGGTCAAACGTGGTTTCTATGCCCTGGGAGGGATGCCCCATGTCATTGGGTCCATAGATGGGACACATGTAGGTTTGGTACCACCACACGCACGGGAGGTGGCGTACCGCAATCGGAAGCACTACCACTCCATCAATGCCCTTGTGGTGTGTCTGTCCAACATGGTGATTTCACATGTCTGTGCTCGTTTTCCAGGATCAGCACACGATGCCTACATCATGAGGCGTAGCGGGATGCCTGATATGATGATGCAGCTGCGCAACGAACGTGCATGTGTTGTTGGTGGGTACAGTCTGTCTGTCCTGTATTCTGTTTGGCCGAGCAGCACTACCGCTTCGCCTGTTCTAACGATATCCATGTGCTTTCCATTTAGGGGACGCTGGCTATCCCAACATGCCTTGGCTGCTGACACCTCTCCGCAACCCCATCACGCCGGCCCAGCTCCGCTACAACACCGCCCATGGCCGGACAAGGCGAGTGATAGAGAGGACGTTTGGCATGCTGAAGAGCCGATTCCGGTGCCTCCACAAGACCGGCGGCGCACTCCCATATGCCCCGGCGAAGGTCTGCAAGATCTTCATGGTCTGCTGCATGCTGCACAACATGGCAGTTGAAAGAGCTGTGCCCCTCATCCTGGATCAAGATGACGAGGACCATCCACCCGTGGAGGACGAAGGGCTTGGCAATGGGGCTAGTGATGTGGAGGATGTGGAGCCGCAAGAGGACATCCGGACTCGGCTCATACGCGACTTCTTTGCTTAGTGGTGAGTACCAGGGTCTGAGTGTGCACGCATTGGTCCCCGTGTGGCATGCGTTGTGATGTGTGTCTCCACCTGCATGTATGGCACGTGGGTCAGAGGTGTGTGTGGGTGTGTCACTGGAGTGATGGTGGCAGTGATGGTAGTATTTCCCCAGACATAATTGTGACCTAGCATGTTGTCATACATACATGTGTCGAGTACATGCACATGCAAGTGGCTGTGCTTCTTGTGGCTGACTTCTTGTGTGTCTCTCTTCCCCAGGTACCTGCGCATGCCGTTTGCTGGTTGCATTGTTGTGGCACTGCTATTCCTCATGGACATGGCATCGTGGGCTGACTCAGCGTTACAGGCACGGACACGTTTGGAAGTCTCCATGGGGTAAGGGATGCATCTGGGGTGTATTGGGTGTGGCAGTTGTTCACGATGTGTGCACACTGCCCCGGTCGGGGTTTGGGTCCTCTGCAGACATGTGGCATCCCCATGGGACACGACATGCAGCTGGGTACACCTGAATAGATGGGCTGCCTGGTTGTCAGTCATCAGTGATGGGATGGTGGATTGTGATGAAGGCATCAATGTGTGTGACACTGCCCTCGGACACATACGGTTAACATTGTCTTGACATGGCGTGGGACTTCCACATCAGCGGATGTATGGTGTATGGCAGGCTCTCCGTGAGCAGCTGTGGGTATTTAGCTATTATCCGACACTTGTGTGCCAGTTCCATGGCTATCACGCATTTGTGCTGCAGAAGGGGGGTGCCAGTGTTGGAGCCACATGTTACTCCACATGATGTGTTCATGTGTACTTCAAGTTGCCTCTGCAATCCCAAACACATGACTATTAAAGGTGTCCCTATGCCTCCAAGGTGCCTCTTCTCAGTCAATGCTGGTGTGTTGGCACGGTGCATCCTGCATGTCTGGCATGGTATTCCCTGATTGTGGCTATGTGTCAATGTGTCGAGTGGCAAGATGCAAGCTGTGTGTGTGTGCTGAGACTGTGTAATGGGCATGATGTCCATGACTGTGTGGGTATTGTGACATGTGCCATCCCCATGCATCCAACGTTGTCCATGACCCCATTCTCTGCATCCACCGGACTCAAGCTTGCAGGACATGGTTCTGCCACCTGTCTACACGTACCTGGGTGCCCCCCAGGACACGGGCCAGGATCCCTGACCTCTGCGCATGACTGTTGCTGTACTCAATGTGTCTGTCAGCACGGTTGTTCGGCCACCCCCTCAGCTGGTTCTGACCATCACGGTGTGTATGGTGCTCCATGTCTGTCTTGCCTAGAAAACTGTGACCCATGTGTCCTGTGCCAGACTCAGGCCCCAGGGTGTGGATGGTTGAAGTGAACAGATGACTCAGGCATGTTTAGACTGTACAAGACACATGTTAGGTAATAATGCTACCAGCAGGCATCTACTCTTAATAGTGTGATTTATTATTGGGGGGGGGGGCCAAGTGAGGGCCTTTCCGGGATTAGGGAATCCAAAGTTCAGTAGGGGAGTTGGTGTCCTTGCCATTGGAAATCCTCAGAGTCCATGCCACAGTCTTTGTCAACATTGGTCAGCCAGTGACCAGCAGGGCCATGTGGCAGAGAATGTCTCTTGATGCTGTGATGCTGTTGCTCCAGTGGGCCAGGTGCCAGGCCAGGTGTCCTGGGAGATGGTGATGTAGCAGCCACCCTCACGGTCCTTTCCGTGGACGACCCGGCTTCCTGCGGGGAACCTCAGCAGCAGGCCGTGACGACGTCTGGGATGCTCCGTCGGATGTTTCCTCCTCCTCCTCATGATCCCTCCCTGTGGGTGGTGATGTTCTCCGCCTTCTGGCACAGGGAGGGTCGGCCATGGTGTCGGCCATCCGACGGAGTTCAGCGTGAATCCCCTGGGACGCCGTCACTTGCTCAGCCTGTCTGTCCTCCATCCTCCGTTGGTGTAGCTGTAGACAGGCTATTAGCTCCGCATGTTGCTGGGCCTGCTGGACCTTGATCCCCTCGAGGACGGACACAACCTGGGCCATGCCCGTGGTGTCCTGCCGGTATGAGTCCAGGATGTTACGGACATGGGAAAATACCGGATCCCCAGCCAACTGGTCAGGCTCGCGCCTCCGCCGCTCTCCACTCCCACCACCCCTGCCCACTTGCGTCTGGCCTGCACTTGTGGGCACATGGGGTCTCCGGGACCCCTGAGGGGTGGCATTGGCGTTGTCGCCTGCCTCCTCCTGGGTGCCCGGGACACCGTGTCCCTCCTGGCGAGCCTGGCTGCATTGTGGTGTTGGGGCAGGGATCCTGGGTGTCTCCTGGGATGTGGCAGGAGTGGGGGTGGTGGTTGGCACGGTTGTACCTGACGCAGGTGCTGCAGGTGGTTGGACACCAGAGGGGCCAGGTCGGTCGGGGTCGTCCGCAGAGTGGTGAGAGTGGTCGCTGCCGGTGGGATCGGTCTCCTGCAGATCCGGGTCCTGTGAGTGTTCCCCCCCAGTGTTGGGGGGTGCAGCACGACGTTGACCTGTGTGTGAGAGAGACAATGTTACTTTTGATCCATGCAACATCCATGTTTCATCCGTTACGAAGTTGGCACATTTCCTCTTGGAATTAGGATCTGTCTTGCATTCCACTCACAGTGCACTTGTGCATGTGTGTGTCCCTTGGGCACCAATTTGGCCCCTTTAACTATGTGTGGCACAGTCTTACTTGCTGCGTCAAGTGTGACTGCAGTCAGCAGTGGAGTGTGCATGTGTGCCGAGCTATGCGTTTGCGCCTTCCTTGTAGCACTGTACATGTGCACATGGAGTGGATCCACACACTCATATGATGCAGGTGGCTGTCCTTGTGCTCGTGTACAGGTTGTAACATGGCCCTGCGTTTTGCCATGATGAAGAGGGGGGGTTCTGGCACTGGGCACCCTTGTCTACATGCACGCAGTCCACCTGCTGACGAGCAGACATTCCCACACACCAAAGGACTGATTTGCTCTCCCTGTGTCTCCCTCCTTCTCTGTCCCCCTCTCCCTCCCTCTCTGTCCCCCTCTCCCTCCCTCTGTGTCCCCCTCTCCCTCCCTCTGTGTCCCCCTCTCCCTCCCTCTGTGTCCCCCTCTCCCTCCCTCTGTGTCCCCCTCTCCCTCCCTCTGTGTGTCAGCCTCCTCCCTCTGTCCATCTTCCTGTGTCTCCCTCCCTCTGTGTCCCCCTCTCCCTCCCTCTGTGTGTCAGCCTCCTCCCTCTGTCCATCTTCCTGTGTCTCCCTCCCTCTGTGTCCCCCTCTCCCTCCCTCTGTGTGTCAGCCTCCTCCCTCTGTCCATCTTCCTGTGTCTCCCTCCCTCTCTGTCCCCCTCTCCCTCCCTCTCTGTCCCCCTCTCCCTCCCTCTCTGTCCCCCTCTCCCTCCCTCTGTGTGTCAGCCTCCTCCCTCTGTCCATCTTCCTGTGTCCCCCTCCCTCTCTGTCCCCCTCTCCCTCCCTCTGTGTCCCCCTCTCCCTCCCTCCGTGTGTCACCCTCTGTCACCTTGGCCCAGCTTCCTGGGCACACACTGTTAGCAGATCTTTGAGTGGCCCTTGGCCTGTTGATGTGAGTTTGTTTCTGATCTCCAGGCACCCATTTTGTCTGCTGTGTGTCTGTGCGCTGCTGCTGTGGTGGTGTGTGCTGCCACTCTTTCACACTGTTGGCTGTTCATTAGCTGCTGGCATGTGCAAAACAGTGCCTTCACCCCCATGTGTTGATGCAAGGCATCCGCCATTTGCTGGCAAGTCATTCCTGTGTTGGGACACAGTGTTTGTCTGGCTGTGACCTAGGCCATATGGGCAGAGGGCATTGTTGTCTGCTTTGGAGTCGCACTATGTGATTCTTGGTGCCCACCCTCCCGCCATCCGGGTTACCGTGTCATGTGTTGTTGTCTTCTGTGGCCTGTGACTTGACATTGTCCAGCTGCGTGCATGGGGCATGGTGGCAGCAGTGGCATGTGCCTGCTCATGGAGTGTGGTTGAGTAATGCGACGGCTTGTGGTGTTTGCGTGCCTGTTATTAATTTTGGTTGTGGTTGCAGTTCCCCCCATGTGAGGTGCGTTGTTTGTGTACTCACCCGGGTCTCGGAGTCCTTCTACTCCTTCAACTGCCTCCACCGGCAGTATGGCCATCACCCTCTCCTCCCAGGGATGGTACTGTACGGGTCTGCGGGAGGGCCCTCCTCCGGTGGCGTTGGCCTGGTCGTGTTCCTCCTGTCTCTTGGCTCTGACCCTCCTCCGCAGATCGTACCACCTGTTCTGGCAATCCTGCTTGGTCCTCCTGGTGTCCGCAACAGCATTCACAGCATCGACGATGGTCTGCCACATGGCTGTTTTGGCTGCCTGGCTGGTGCTTCTGACCAATGTTCCAAAGATCTGTGGCTCGACTCTGAGGATTTGATCAACAAGGACCTCCAACTCTCGGTGACTGAACTTTGGATTCTTGGTAGTGGGCATGGTGAGGGGTGTGGGTGGGGATGGTGTGGGTGTGGGGGGTGTGTGGATGTTGGGGGGGGTGTGGATGGTTGTGTGTGTGTGTGAATGTGATGAGAGGGTGTTTGTGAGGGTGGTCGTGTGAAGGTGTGCAAGTGTAAGATGTGGTGTCGCTTGTAGTCTGGTTCTGTGGTGTCTGGCAGCAGTGGGTCTGTTGCAAAGGCTCATGGTTTGTGTGTGTGGGCCCTTTTTATTGGTCCATGGGTGGGTGTGGCAGTGTTTGAATTTTGGGTGGGTGTGTTATAAGGAGTGGTGGTGTATTGGGCCTCTGTTTGTTTTTGACAGTTGCAGGTCAGTGATTGTGTTATTTTAGTGGTTGTTGGCCATGTTTAGTGGCTGTGTGCCTTTCGAATGGTGTATTGTTGAGTTGTTTTGTTTTGTCCTTGTTGTGTACGTGCGTTTTGAGCGTGTGTACGGTGTGTACATGGGCCATTTGGTTGTACGATTTGGTCCTTGTGTGTGGCTTTGTACGACTCGTACATGCGGTTGTGATGTTGGGGCATGGGGTGCGCTCCGTACTTAGGAGGTTGTGTTGGGGGTGCGCCAGGAACGTACTGGGGTGGGGGTACGACTGGAACGTACTGGGGTGTACATAGACGGTGGTACGACACGTACAGGGGTGGGGGGGTGTACATAGACGGTGGTACGACACGTACTGGGGTGGGGGGGTGTACATAGACGGTGGTACGACACGTACTGGGGTGGGGGTACGACTGGAACGTACTGGGGTGTACATGGACGGTGGTACGACACGTACAGGGGTGGGGGGGTGTACATAGACGGTGGTACGACACGTACTGGGGTGGGGGTACGACTGGAACGTACTGGGGTGTACATGGACGGTGGTACGACACGTACAGGGGTGGGGGGGTGTACATTGACGGTGGTACGACACGTACAGGGGTGGGGGGGTGTACATAGACGGTGGTACGACACGTACAGGGGTGGGGGGGTTTACATTGACGGTGGTACGACACGTACAGGGGTGGGGGGGTGTACATTGACGGTGGTACGACACGTACTGGGGTGGGGGTACGACTGGAACGTACTGGGGTGTACATGGACGGTGGTACGACACGTACAGGGGTGGGGGGGTGTACATTGACGGTGGTACGACACGTACAGGGGTGGGGGGGTGTACATTGACGGTGGTACGACACGTACAGGGGTGGGGGGGTGTACATAGACGGTGGTACGACACGTACTGGGGTGGGGGTACGACTGGAACGTACTGGGGTGTACATGGACGGTGGTACGACACGTACAGGGGTGGGGGGTGTACATTGACGGTGGTACGACACGTACAGGGGTGGGGGGGTGTACATTGACGGTGGTACGACACGTACTGGGGTGGGGGTACGACTGGAACGTACTGGGGTGTACATGGACGGTGGTACGACACGTACAGGGGTGGGGGGGTGTACATTGACGGTGGTACGACACGTACTGGGGTGGGGGTACGACTGGAACGTACTGGGGTGTACATGGACGGTGGTACGACACGTACAGGGGTGGGGGGTGTACATTGACGGTGGTACGACACGTACAGGGGTGGGGGGGTGTACATTGACGGTGGTACGACACGTACTGGGGTGGGGGTACGACTGGAACGTACTGGGGTGTACATGGACGGTGGTACGACACGTACAGGGGTGGGGGGGTGTACATTGACGGTGGTACGACACGTACTGGGGTGGGGGTACGACTGGAACGTACTGGGGTGTACATGGACGGTGGTACGACACGTACAGGGGTGGGGGGGTGTACATTGACGGTGGTACGACACGTACAGGGGTGGGGGGGTGTACATAGACGGTGGTACGACACGTACAGGGGTGGGGGGGTTTACATTGACGGTGGTACGACACGTACAGGGGTGGGGGGGTTTACATTGACGGTGGTACGACACGTACAGGGGTGGGGGGGTTTACATGGACGGTGGTACGACACGTACAGGGGTGGGGGGTGTACATTGACGGTGGTACGACACGTACAGGGGTGGGGGGGTGTACATTGACGGTGGTACGACACGTACTGGGGTGGGGGTACGACTGGAACGTACTGGGGTGTACATGGACGGTGGTACGACACGTACAGGGGTGGGGGGGTGTACATTGACGGTGGTACGACACGTACAGGGGTGGGGGGGTGTACATTGACGGTGGTACGACACGTACTGGGGTGGGGGTACGACTGGAACGTACTGGGGTGTAGGTAGACGGGGCTGTGACACGTACTGGGGTGGGGGTGTGGCTCGAACGTACTGGGGTGTAGGTACACGGGGGGTACGACACGTACTGGGGTGGGGGTGCGACTGGAACGTACTGGGGTGTACATAGACGGTGGTACGACACGTACAGGGGTGGGGGGGTTTACATTGACGGTGGTACGACACGTACTGGGGTGGGGGTACGACTGGAACGTACTGGGGTGTACATAGACGGGTGGGGGTATACATATACGGGGGGTACGTGTCGGACGTACGGGGGCTGGGGGGAGTGTTGGGCGCGTATGCGGGCACATGTCTCCATGGTTGCTATTGGTGTTCGGTGCGGACGGTGTTTTTTCCATACGGTTGTAGGCTCGGACGCACGGGATGGATCGTGATTCCTCGGTCGGACTTGGATTTTTACGTTTGTAAGGTAAATCGTCCGAGGACGTGTCGGACACATTTTCCGACCCGAGGACGTGTGGGGAATGATTCCCGGTGCGGGTCGTATGGACTTTTTACCATGCGAATCGTGATTGCCAGTTCGTACGGCATTTGTACGATTCGTACGGTAAAAAGACCCGATACGAGTCGCACGGGGGAATTTTTTACCGGATCGTGATCGGCACCAAGGTGTGGTAAATACCTCAACCCATTCCGACACACTTGTAATTGAGACCCCAGGAATTTGCCGATAATCTGAGAATTTTTAGTCAAGCGCTGATGCCCTAATTTAAACTCAGAGGACATAAGCAGTACTTAATTTGAGGCAGTGGTTGCTGGTGGGGACTGCTGGGTGGCGGACAATTATTTTTGCTGATTGGATAATTTCTGAGAGCAAGAGAGAGAAAAACACTGAAAGGGGAAATACATTTAGAACAGAAAGATGGAAAAACCATCACAACTGTGGAAGTAGAAACCTGCAACAGTGATTTAAAGATGCAGGGAGTGTCTGGCAGTGGATTAAAGAGGTTTGCGGTGGATTAAAGACAATGCAACCTTGATGTTAGGCACGCTGGCATGTAATAGTGCTAGCCGTGGACTTCTGATCAGAACTTTGGGCACCAGCAATGATTCTTTAAAAATTAAGCACTGGACATGGGTCTCTGCTTCCCTCTACAACAAATGCACTCAGTAATTGGAGAAACAACGTGATTCGTCTAAGGGAGATGCTTTCACTCCGTTGTGATCTTGTTGTGTAAATTCTATACTCTAAGAGTAAGACTCCGGCAACAAGAAGTTATGTAAAATGGCAACAGGGACTGCCTCAGAATCAGTAAGCAAAAATGTGGAGGCAAAGGAGAACCAAATTCTGCAGTAGGGTGGACTAAATTATGTAACATAATATGTAATTGAAGGGAAATAAGGCAGCACATCCCCTAGCTTTAATATCGTGACATTTCTTTCATACAGTTAATTTAAGAAAGGACCCAATTGCTATAGAGAGTATGTAGGTCTCTTAGCATACACTTTCATGAGAACCTAATCAAAGTTGTGTTCACGAACAATGAATTACTGTGTTTTGCAGGGAAGCAGAAGAACACCTTTTTATAAAGGCTGTCCTTTATACCCTATAGACTATACAATATTTTAAACTCCAACAATGTTGCACTTTGCCGAGGTTGTCAAAAAAGAATGCCCCTTTTTCTGTGCATCACAGTTCCATTTTAAAAGTTATTTTCTATTTTGGGTTTAGTCTCTAGGACCTTAGAAAAACACCTAGTGCTGCCAAGGAGGGTTAGTGAGTTAAATTCTTCTTTTCTGACATCTGCTATCACCTGCAGTTCAAAAGTTCCAATCGTTTCAAATGTATGGTACCAGAATATGTGCAGGATGTTTAGCCTAAAACCAAAGAGATGATATTTTTGTAAACTACATTTTTGGAAAGAATATTTATGACAGATGATATTTTTGCTAATAGTATACTAACATTTAATCCACCACTAAGACAAGTTATCAATTTATCTTTCATCCCATACAGGTTAGTTAATTGTGTAAAACTATATCAGTCAATCATAGCAGCTCCTATTTACAGTGCATAGAGGGAAGCAGCAGCAAGGACCACTGGAAGTATGAGTTTCTGTGGTTGCGGTGTTTTCCGCTGTGTTATTAGGCCCAGGTATAATTTTAATTACGCTGGCATAATCCGAGGAATTTTGGTAATTCGGCATTACTCTTCAATGCAGATTTACCAATAACAACACAATTACGCCTGCTTGCATAATTAAGAGTAATTTTTGGGGGCAACAATTCTACTGTGTGAGCACATTTAGTGACCGCTTGCTATTTGTGTTCTGCTGCATTTAGCGTAATTAACACAAAATGCATTCTCTTGCCCATATTGGATGTAAGATGGCATTTCTGCAGTAAGAAATAGCACTAAACATAGAATTACTCTTCTTGTGTAATTATGCATAATCTCCCGAAATTTCTAGGTAACTTCCTGATTACGCTACCCTGAATTACGCAAGTTACACCTACCCCTACTAATTATGGATTTAACACACTTTTCACCTAATTCACCATCTGCTGCATGATTTACAGATTTTTAAAAATGTGTTTCTATGTCAAACAGGTTAAAAATTTACAAAAAAAGTGCTTCATTTGGCACTGCAAAGTGGCATAAACACTTTGAAAAGTTTAAGTCTTCGCCCTTTAGTTGTTGGTTACTGTATAAAATGGTTAAACTTCTCTCAATGAGGAGATTATTTTGCCCAGATAGTATTAATGTTTGTTAAAATGACAAAGTCTTGAAATAATACTGCCACGTAATGTGCTGCATTACACTTCATATTGTGTTTTTATAGCCATGTAATACAACAAATATAGCATGTTACTATGCATGTTATTACATCACGTTCTATTACAACAGGGTCGTTACAACGACCACGTTGTTAGAACGCGATACCTTTACATCGCAAGTCATTAGATAGACTTGCTGTAGGGGGTGCGCTGGATTTAGGATTAGTATCATTTACTATTCCAACTCCAGCTTGACCAACAGTAGGGAAAGTGTTGGAATAGTAAATTATACCATTACTTAGGTTGGAGCGCCCCATACAGCGAGTCGATCTAATGACTTGTGATGTAAAGGTATTGCGTTCTAACAATGCGGTCATTGTAATGACCTCGTTGTAAAAGGAATGCGATGTAATGGCAGCTTTGTAAACGCTGTTTCCCAATACAACCAGCCCCGCTAAGTAACTTGGTCATCCATTGTTACAACATTCCAGTGACCCTGGACATACAGCCCAATAGAATATTAATGTATATTTTATGTTAATTATGTTCTTGTCCTACCAGGAGTCAATTTAGGATTCAATTCTTCATACTTCAGTAAGAGATACAACTAGGTTAATATTTTTCTAAATCGTGAATGTTCTTCTGAAATAACTGGTACACTGCATACATTGTTATGTTATGTTATGATATGTTAAGTTATGTTAATTATTCTTGTAGAGCACTCGAATATCCACAGGCATCTTGGTGCTAGCTGAACTGCAGAAAAAAGAACTAGAAAGGAAGCTAGTTAATTGGAAAACAACCACGTTTTCAGAGATTTCCTAAATGCCAAAAGATTTGGCATAGCTTTGATAACAAGCATATGCAATGCAAATAGGTCTCCCATTTGTGAGTTAGAGCTATTGATGTTGTAAATAGCAATGTTTTTTACCCACATGTTTTACTATTGGAGTGAATGTATGTAGTGTGCAAAATCCCTTGGAAAGGTCCTGCACTTCGCAATAAATATATTGAAAAAGACGCAAAGTGTGGATTGTGTCAACAATTGCTTGGCACGTACCTCAAGGGTGAAGTGTCGCGACACATGCACACCGTGGTGCTTTACTAAAGCGAAACTCATTAATAAAAGTAGTGCTTACAGACTAATCAACGCGATCGGGATCGGGGCATGTGAATCTGAATCCAGGCTTCTCTTTCATTTTCCAGACTATTTGACTCACTCTCCTGCATCTTGATTATCCCCCAAACACTGGGAGGCAATGAAGTTTGCCATGGGGCGGGGGGCAGGGGGCCACGGGAGTACATGAAAATATATGAATTGCCTAGTTGTCAAAGGTCGCCCAGTGCTATTAGTTAAAGGTGTGCCGATTTCATTAAGATATTAAGAGTACTTTACTCGCATCTATGAGAAAATCGACATTAACTAAACAAAATGCCAGAATGTGTGTCAGTTTTCACAGTGTTTTAGACAGTACTGGTTGCTTAGTTTCATTGCATTAATTTTTGTATTTACTCTTTTACACAGCATCCAAAGTAGGTTACCTAACCCCAAAGCCCTGAGTTGTTAAATGACCCATAGAAGGGAGGGTTTTACAATTGAGCTAATGTGTCCAAATTTAATTTTGGTAGTGCCATGGAATGATCAGCCAATGAGGTACTTGAAGAGCAGGTATTTAACTACACGTTCAAAACGTACAGTATTGTGGCTGTTGTTTGTTTGTACACAACGACCTCTCTGAATGTGTTTATTAACACAGAGCTCCATCTATCAGACAGTGCTCACAGAGGGGCGACTAAAGCACAGAACAAAATGTATTAATTTATCCTGAGTGTGAAGCACCCGGAAGGCTTAGGTGCCCACCCGCAGAGGCTAGGGATCCCAGCACTTCTACAGACTCTGCCGTGCTCCTCTGCACCAGCAGGGCACAGCTCCGAATCTGCCGCTTCTGCTAAGAATAGGTGAGGGGGGTGAGATTGGGGCATGCAGGAGTTGCTGGCAGATTTCCAGGTTATTGAAAGTGATGATTCTGACTGGAGGCGATGGAGACTGACTTTGTCTGTTTGTCCACACCAGTCTATTTCGCTACCATCTAGCGGGCTCACTGTCATGTATCCATTCTTCTCTCTTTGTTAGAGGTGCGCAGGCAAATATAATAATTAGCAGGTAGAGCCAGCCGGAGAGGAGCTAAGTGTATACGAGCCAGTGGGCGAGCTGTGAAAATGATCGGCATGTTAATCATACAGTAAACATGATGTAAATATGCGATAATGTCACTTCAGAATTCAAAAAAGTTCATTCCTTTAGCGCGTCACCTCAGTACACAAGATTATAGCACTTAATTGAGAGGAAGTTATTAAAAGTGCTCGTTTTAAGCATGAGTTAAAACACCGCCGCTCCTCCTGCCTGACAACAATGCCATTTTTGAACTAAGAGGCGTCAGTTGCCATGCATACCCCGAATGTTGCCTAGAGTCTTATTATATTTAGAGTAACATTAAAATCTAGTTCATTAAACACGAGAAGGTTTTGTACAGCACGCATCTTGAACTCACATATTTCAAGGTGGCAATAATAAAGATGAAAAAGGAAGTGCCGGACGGGCAAGAAAACACAAACGGGAGTGGGGGGGGGGGACGGGGGAGGGTGAGAAGTCACAGACTGAGGAAGGGGGCGGTGGGGTGGGGAGACAGGGAAGAAAATAGTGTTAGGAGTAAAGGGGCCAATAGCCATGGAAGGATACAAATGATGAATGAGGAGGGACTAACAAGCCTCAAACCAATTGGAAGGCAGCATTTAAGACAAAAGTCAATGGGCAGAGAGTGGGCGGAGCTTCCACGAAGCTTCCACACTACAGTATATACTGCATGCCTCACAAAGTGATGGCAGCGCATTCACGCTGCAATGCTAGGCGAGACCTAAAAAGTGGAAGGTCATTCTTCGCTTTAGTGGCATTAAGCACAACGCCTCTGCCACCGCAGGTAGCACGCTTGGGTACTACCACAAGTTTTGCAGATGAGATCTTTAAAAAGTACAGACCTTGGTCATGCAGAGCTTTGTATACAATACATAGTGCTTTGAACCGCACCCTCTGCCTTGCAGTCAACCGGCGAAGCTTCATAAGGGATCAGGAAATGGACTGGTACTTAAGAATTTTTAGGAGCACCCGTTTTGTAAAGTTTGAAGTTTGTTTGAAACGTGCTGATAGGCATTCAAATAGAGCCCATTACAGTAATCATCTAAAGTTACCAATGAAGTGACTACTGTTCTCTATAGGTTAGCTGGAATAAACAGAAAAAAACCTCTTAATAAGACTGAGGGGTTAAAAGGCAGCAAAAGTGATCATATTCACCTGGCCGTGATAAGGCAATTTATCATTTATTAGAACTCCAAGTTTTTTTACAGTTCTCACAGGTGTGGAAAGTGGGCCAAACCCAGATGGCCACCATGCAGTAGACTAGAAAGATGGCTGAGCACCAAAATCAAAACCTCCTTTTTAGGTCTCGCCTAGCGACGCAGCCCATGCGTTGCTCGCCTTGGCGAGATCTATTGTTGTGGGTTTTGCGTCCGAAGGAGGACAGTAGATGTGCACGTGCCGGGACAGGACTCGGAGATGTGCACACGTATGGTGTGCGGGCACGGCGCGCTTACCTCAGCTGCTTCCATTTAGTTTAATGTGTTTTTCACACTGCAGGCACGCACAGCGTGCATGGCGCACTTTCACTTTCATAGCAGATCGTAACCCGCAGCGTTGCAAGGCACGCAGGTCAAGAGTAACAAAAGAAAGCACGTGTGCCGGCTCTGTACAGCGGGGGCACTCGCAGGAGTTGCTGTGCCCTCATCACGGTTCGTACCTTTGGCTCCTCCCAGCTCCGCGCGCTTACTGCCGAGAGAAAGGAACGCTGCCCCCAGCCTCATTCACGAGTCTGGAGGTCTCCTCCTTCTGCCCAGCCCCCATCCACTCTCTTGTTTGCCCAGAGCGGAAGAAGCGGTCTGTGGCGCTGACTGACGCGACCACCGCAGGATTTCGGCTCCTCTCCCCCTCAGCAGGTCGGAGGCGCCGGCGGGAGCTGTGTGCTCGGGGTTCTGATGAGGTAGGGTCACGTTCGTCATATGTTATTGTCTTTTCTGGGAACTTGAGGCAAGATAAATATGCGAATATGCTTAGCGAAATGCGGTTATATATTAATCATTCAAGGTCACGTTACTCCAGTCGTGAATTTAAAAGCCTAGTGCATTCTGGCCCTTGTTTCAACACCAGCCCTCCCAGGCTCTTCCTTCTCCTCTCCCCTCTTGAGGTTCAGCTGCATCCTTTCCGGGCTCTAACTCAAGCTGTGCAGGAACATTAACACTTTTAGGCGGCTATGTTTGCAAAAACAACTCGGACTGTGCTTAGTTAGAAATCACTTTCTTTATCTGCAGTAATCTCATACACAAGTACACTCTCACATTTTAATTTGCGGGGATGCTTCCATAAAAGTAGTCATTTTAATTTAAGGTAATTTAAAGACAGCGTGAATGTTCATGCATGCCTTGTTATTTGTTGGCATATTTAGGGAAACTGCATTTGAACTTAATTAAACCACGTTTCACAGGCAACTTGCACGAAAAAAAGCAAACTCCCAACCCCCAATTAGCACTACGATAAATTCCTCCTTCAACCAGTCCCTAAACCAGCAACAACCAAACATCCTTAACCTTTCTCTCATCCCGGGGCCTGTTTATTCAACACCAGCCCTCCCAGGCTCTTCCTTCTCCTCCCCCCTCTTAAGGTTCAGCTGTGTCCTTTCCGGGCTCTAACTCAAGCTGCGCAGGAACGTTAACACTTTCAGGTGGCTACATTTGCAAAAACAACTCGGTCTGTGCTTAGTTAGAAACTGCTTCCTTTATCTGCAGTAATCTCATGCAGTAAGTACACTCTGACATTTTAATTTGCGGGGATGCTTCCTTAAAAGTAGTCATTTTACTTTAGAGGTAACTTAAAAGCAGTGTGAATTTTCATGCATGACTTGTTTACTTTACAGTCTGTTTGCCCCTGACAGGTGAAGGTCTTACAAGAGACGATTTCACCATTGCAAAGGCAAATATTGAAAATTCTCTCTTCCTCAGTGCTTAATTTGAGCCAGGGATTTCACCAGCACTTATTTTTCTACATCAGACATTTGCCCAGCGCTAAAGAGGGTAAACAAACAAAGCAGAAAGATGAGGAACAGAACGGCAGAAAACCCGTCGCAGAGGGAGAACGCAGGAACTTGTACGAGTGAAGTACAGGGATTTAGATAGATAATTTTGATTGCACAATAAAAATCATTGCAATCATGCTCGGTTAGAATCGGTATAAAGTGCATTTTTCCTGAATTATAAGAGATATATAACAGTTTGTCATCCTAGTATGCTGCGGATTAAAAAAGTTTAAACACCACTTTATCAACTACAAAACATGGGGGTAAAAACCATTTACTCTGCATTCTAGATTCATAGTTCAGTATGATTGTTGGGGACCAAGACAGCTTTCACTGTGGATTAAAGAGGCTTGAGATGGAATCAAGACTTCGCAGCCCAATCCTAGGTAATGAGCACGCTGACTTTCTATTGCACCAGACGCGGGTTTCTGAGCAGAGCTTTGGGCTCATTCTTTTAGAAACTAAGCACAGCTCTGCCTTTACATATAGCCGCTCCTTCTCACAGTCAAAGCCCCTGGAAATCGCTGACCTTCCTAAGTAGTCCCGTGTGTTGTCCCCTCTGGCAGGAACCATTCTTTTAGAGAGTCTCATCCTCTAACAAGAGAGGCGTCTTTGCAAAAAGACTGGCACAGGCCAACAGCAGCTGATGTTGCAGTCCAAACTTGCTCCTCACTGGAGAAGCAACATTATAGGGCAAGCGCAGTTAACTTCTACCACACAGAGGCGGCCTTCTAAAAACGTGAACTCTCTTGCAAGTCTAAAGACTCGCTCACCCGCCATCAGTGGTCGTCTTAACAAAGACTGTTATCCCCTGAAGGAACAGGTATTACGAGCTCTCAGAACCCAGATGGCAGGTCTTTGTACTCCCAGGTAACACTCTTTAAACCGGTTATTCAACAAATGTTTGTTTTTCAGTCTTGTGACTTGCCTTCTTCTCTCTTTTTTTTTTAATGAGGACGATATTTTCTCATGCTACATCCATTTACAATCTGGGAGCGAGGCGACATGGCTATATATATATATCTATATCTATATATTATCTACTGGCGGTCGCCAGTAGATAGTTATAGTTAGGACCGAGGAAATCTGAAAGTTCTATTTTGAATAACTTTGGCGCCGGTTGACTTATCTTCGTGAGATTTTCAAAACTAATGGGGCGCTCCGCTCAGCCTCTACCCTGAAAGTCTCGGGGTGATTCGTCAAGCGGGGGCTGAGAAAAAAGGGTGGTCCCAAAACGCGTTTTCCCCATGCATTTTCCCATAGGACCTTTAGTCGAAGGTACAACCCGAACGGCTGAACAGAATTACTTGAAATTTGGCAAAGTGGTAGTCCTCAGGTCAGGCATGTGCCTTTTCCATATATGGTGTCAATCTGTTCAGTAGTTCCTGAGAAAATTGCAGTTAAAAGTACATAAATATCTATAGGCGCGCACCGTGCGATCACCGTGCGCGCACCGTGCGCGCACCAAATGTCCGCAAGCGTAATTCTGATTGGTGGTTAGATGTCAGTCAACATTCGAATCGGTCGAAATCAGGAAGTGTCGGACGCCATTTTGTGTGTGACAGTGAAAAAGAAAGGTGGAGAACGTGAAAAGGGGGCAGGGTAGAGAGTTCCTGACCCCCTAGCCTTTGTCAGGGGGTCCCTGAAGGACCCAGAAGGGTGAAAAAAACATTTAATTTTTTTCAAAAAATCGCGGGGTGCGCGCACGGTGAAAAACCCTTAAAAAAAAGAAAAAACATTTTAAACTGTTTATAAGTTTATAGAAGATATTAACTATGCTGTTCAACTTTATCCAAATTCAAAAAAAAAAGCTGAGCCATTCCATATTACAGGATACAGTCAATCTAAACCTATATACATAGGTAGTTTATTGTAAAATAAATATATAAAAAATATAATAATACATACATAAATTAGCATTTAAAAAACCTTACAAATTCACTAAAAAAAACATAGGTTTCACACACGTTATAGTTAGAAATTAGCATTTAAAAAACCTTGCAAATTCACTGGAAAAACCATAGGTTTCACACATGTTATAGTTAGCTGAACATTTCACTCTTAAAAAACCATTGAAATTCCCCCGTTATAGTTAGTTCAGCTAACTATAACTCGCGCGACCGCAATCCACTGCTGATGACGTCACATATTACATCACTCATGACATGGTCAGTGACATCACTCATGACATCACTCATGACATCTCAAATGACATCACTGATGACATCACTGATGACATCATCCAGTGAATATGTGTCTTTCGGAAAAATAAATATTTTTTATATATGTATATCTAAAGGTTAATGGAAGAATAAATGGTAAATAAGTGTCTAAATGGATGTTTTTTTTGTAAAATTAATTGTATAACTGACTTATTAACAGTATCTTAGTGAATACAGTGATGTAATATGTGACGTCATCAGCAGTGGATTGCGGTCGCGCGAGTTATAGTTAGCTGAACTAACTATAACGGGGGAATTTCAATGGTTTTTTGCGAGTGAAATGTCCAGCTAACTATAACATGTGTGAAACCTATGGTTATTTCAGTGAATTTATATATATATATATATATATATATATATATATATATATATATATATATATATATATTTCATAATGTGTAGACTTCCCGCACCACTGTGCTGGGCGTATCAGAGCACCGGAAGTGGACAGGATAGTGAAGGAAGGAGTCAGGAAGACTTGTCCTATAGAACAGAAGAAGGGCTATCGGACCTTACAGGGATCCATAGGCAAAGTGGACAAGCAGAATTTTCAAATCTTCTGAACTTCATGTTCTGACCTTCGAATGGGAGGCTGGATGTAGTTCTACGTGGTAGAGCAGTGCTTGTTTACTGATTTATTATCCCCCAGCCCACTTTTGTTTCACAGGTAAACAGATGACGCACACTGTCCTGTTTCATTTACGTGAGAACTGTAGCTCAAGAAAAATACAAAATAATATACTTTCATCAGATTATTTCTGTCACAAGTAATCTAGTATCTTTGCCTGAGCATTGGCAATAACAGTGAAAAGTCCCAAATCACACACGACTCGCAAGTAGTTTCCTCATGGTTTATTGAAGAAGTAACATGTACACCACCAGCAGAGCAACAACAACTAGCAACTGCCAGATCCTCACCCAACATTCTCATTACACCCAGACAGTGGTTGCCAAGGTGGCTCATGTGCCCCAAGTTCTAAACGCAGAACCTAACATATCTTCCTCCTTATAATCAAAACTAAAACAAACTCAAAATACAAAAATGCGTAGAAGCATGATGACCAGATAATGCATACCAGTAAATAATATCACCTTATAAAGTTGCACAGAAGAAACTGTAACAAACCAAGAATAATGCCAATCTGGTTAAAACTAGTACTTTATACTTTTAATAACACCAAGATCCCGAACCTGAAAGAAAACAGCAAGGACACCAGACTTAACAAGCATTTGAAATGCAATAGGTCTCGCATTTATACGGGTTTAAGCGATTGGCATTGTAAATCACAATGCCTTTTATTTATGTTTTAAAAACAAAAGAAAAATATAAGGCATTCTCTTTTGCAATGTCAATAGCTCAAACTCGTGTCAATGCGAGACCTATTGCACTGCAAATGCTTGTTTTAATTTAGTTTCAGACAGTGCATAAACATCCATAAGCTGACTGCCTGCACGCATCCTTGAAATTTGACGCAGTCCCAGACTCATCTGAATCAAATGAAATGACAATGTGAGTGTCGTCAGCATAGGATGTCCGGGCAAACCCAAAAGATCTTATTAGGTTTGCCAGGGGAGTTATGTAGACTTTAAATAGTGTCAGACTAAGTATGGACCCCTGAGGGACCCCACAAGGTAAAGTGTATGTGTCAGAGACAAACTCATGTAGTCAGACAGACTGTTCACGTCCGCTAAGAGAAGAATTCAGCAACATCCAAGCTGTTCCTGTGACTCCAATCCTGCAGCAGCCCACGATTCACAGTTTCAAATGCTGCTGATAGGTCCTGCAGGATAACAGCAGCTCTGCCGTCCTGATCAAGAGATGACCTAATCTCCTCTGTGACGTTGATAAGTGCAGTCTCCAAGCTGGCTGTCATCTAGGAGAATATTTGCCTGCAATTGACTGACAATATGTTTATTTAAGACTCTCTTGATCAGTTTGGATGGCAGAGGTAGGCAGGAGATCGGAAGTAACTATTAGGATCTTGAGGATTGTAGGACTTGGCCTTTTTGGCTAAAGTTCCCTAAACATTTTGCTTTTCCCCTAGACTGTTTTCCTGACATAGAATAGCCTATTGAGATGCTTTGGGTACTTTGCCACTGATGATCAGTGTCAAAGAACAAGAGTTCCCTGTTTAAAATGTAATGGTGATTGGTTGGCCATGATTGGTATGTTTGCCTTACTAGTAAAAGTCCCTAGTGATGTGCACTCTGTGTGCAAGGGCTAGTAATGCAAGGGCACGCAGAGAAGGGAACTCAGGCCTTCAGTGTAGGGCCTGCGCGCAGAATGCTCAGTAAGCATGTTGTCCTGACAAGTGCAACCACTTGTCAGGCCTGACTTTCCCTTTTACATACACATTGGGCACCCCTGTGGTGGATCCCAGGTAACCCCAGGGCAGGCTGCAGTGTTGGTAAAAGGCAGAACATATACTAAGGTGTGTGCTTTGTTCTGACAGTAAAAAACTCTCCATTTCGTTTTTCACTGCTGAAAGGCCATCCTGCCCATAGGACAGAATGGGGGAGGCTGGGTGTTGTGTTTGTTAGCCTAGTTTCCTGTCAGTTTATAATGGAGAGGTGAAGTGTAGTATGAATGAACTCACAGTGTTATAACACATCTTTATGTGAAGGTGGTTTTGTCACTGTGTGTTCATAAACCACTCTTTTAGAAAGTGGCTGAGTTTTGTGTTCTGAGCATTTCTGTGTGTCTCTGAAATGTGGATTGTCTGTCTGGAACTGAAAGGTGAGAGGAGCTGGGAGAGGTCTGGACCCAGGGATGGGTTGAGATGGCACCAGGCTGCCCTGCATCTGGGGAGTAGGGGGAGGAGATGCCTGGGAGGCAAAAGGCCTGGGCTGGTGCTATAAACCAACTGACCCATCTCCTGCTGAGTGATTAAGGATCCAGACCCCCAGGATCAAAGGGAGAGAGGTGACACTGGGAGGGAGACACCCAGAACTGATTTAGGGAGGGGTCAGGGACCCCTGGGCACATACGAACTTCAAAGACATTACGGGGTATAAATAGGTGAGTTGAAACCCCTGAAAGTGGGAATGAAACAGATATGGATTGAGACTGTAAAGGCTTGGACCCATTCTGTGGTCAAGAGGAACCTCTGCTAAAGAAGGAGTAACTGAAGAGACTGCGGTGTAAAGACCAATCCTTGCATTGTGAACTGGGACTGGTCTCCAGTTTGCTGTTCTTACTAAGGGAGAGGCTGTTGGGACTGTGCTTGGAGGCGCTGGGTCCCCCTGCTTGAAGAAGACTTTTCTTTGTGCTGTGACTTGAACCCCCAAGGGCCTCGAGGTGAGCTGGCTCCCTGTTTGGAAATACAGGATAAGAAAAGTTTCTGGAGAAGTCCCAAGTAACGCAGTTTGCGCGTGCTTTTGTAGCTTGAGACCCTCAGAAGTTGTGCCATGTGATTGTGGGCACGCAGGAGCAAGCTTAAGTCTCGGACGCACTGGGAGCATGTTGAAGTGCAGGCCAAGGCATTGGTGAGGAGTGCCTGGTCGTGGTGTACACGGAGAGATGAGGTGAGGCTCAGATGCGCAGTGTGTGTGTCGTGGTGCAGCCCGGGTGTTGGTGAAGAGCGCCTGGGCCTCGTGTGCACCAAAGGAAGGAGCGAAACTCGGACGTGCTGGGTGCGTGTTGTGGTGCAAGCGTTGGTGAAGAGCGCCGGATTGTCGTGAGCACCAGAGAAGAGGCGAGTCTCGGACGCACGGTGTGCGTGTCAAAGTGCAACCTGAGGAGCTGGTGAGGAGTGCCTGAGTAGGAGGTGCACCAAATTGGAAGTAAAGTCTCCACAGTGCTGAGGGCAGGTCTCGATGTGGACTGAGACCACCGGCAGGAGGGCCACGCCATTGGTCCCTCAGAGTCACCTGCAGCGCCTGGACCGTCAGCCACGGAAGAGCTGAGCCGCCAGCCCGAGTCAGCCGCACCCCATGACGGAGTTCTGGATCAAGGCCCAAGTCGCTGAAGTCAGGGAGGAGAGTGGGGTCGCACCCCCCCAGGTAATCACCCCCTAGGTAATGTGGATCAACACCTGGGGTGGGGTGGGGTGCGGGCTCGGAGGGACACTTTCTCAGCCTCCTGTTTCAGTCAGCTGCGCAAGCCATTGCTTCGGCTCGGATCCCGGCCCGTGCTGACCCAAGGAGGGGCAGTGCTGGGGCCGGAGTGGGAAGCAGTACTTTTGTGTCATCATGTGATCCATAACGGGGGCACTGTTAACTGTCGTATTTCACTTTGCATTATTGGTGCTAACGAACTATCGAACTGTCGTATGATACCTGACCTCATTTGTGCCTGACAAACTACATGCTTAGTGCTCCCTGCACTACGTTATTTTTTCCTTGCATATTACCTGATTGTAATGTGGCACATTGCATTATTTCTTCAGTGCACAGTATTTGAGTAGAACGTGGCGCAGTGTATTATTTCTTCATTGCATCGTACAGGATTGTAGCGTGACGCATTGCTTTGTTTCTTCCTGGTACAGGGCAGACTGGTGGGGATACGCATTGCATTATTCCTTCATTTGCAAAGTGCATGACTGTGGCGCTACGTGTGGCATTGTTTCTCTGTTGCAAAATTTAAAAGAATATTGTTCTGCATTCCAGTATTTGATTCCTTTTGCAACGTGTGTGATTCCAGCAATACGACTGGCCTAACCTTTTGGAAATGGTTAGAAGTGAGTTTAACCGTTGGTTTGAAGCGGTGGTTGGGATTAGAACCTACCAGCCCACCGGAAAGAATACTACCTATTCTTTTATGTTGATTTTGGATTGTGTGGTCGTATTGTATAATTGCTTGTATAAAGATTAGACTCATTTTATCAAAACTCGTGTGGAGTCTATTTATGGTGACATCATGGGGTTACTGTGAGCGTGGTTGCACATACTGAACACTCGTGCCTTGGAGATAAGCCTGGCTGCTCGTGCCAAGCTACTAAGGGGGTGAGCAGGGCTATCTCAGACGGTGTCCTTACTTAGCCTAACGTTGAAGCGAGGGGTCGGGGACTCCCGCCTCCAGCATTTGGTGGCAGCGAGAAGGACCTCTACTTGCAACAAGGATCAAGAGAGGGTTTTTTTATAAGAGCCAATACAGAGGCCCTTTTCCTGATTGAAGGAAGTGAGCAACTTGAGCTGAAAGATATCTGCCAATTTGGGCAGAAGGAGATCCTGATTTGGAGCTTTTCACAAGGAGATCCAGTTTGGAGGTTTTAATCAATTTAGTGACCTCCTCTTTAGAGAGTGGATGGAACTGGCTGTAAGTATTCTGTGCATCCAGACATATGGAGGAGCATGTATCCGGAAGAGAAGTTGGTGACAAAGTGGACAAAAAGCGAAGACATCTTCAACTTTGCGGCAGAAGGCATTTGCCACCGTATTACAGAAGGACTGACTAAAACCATTAGAGATGTTAGTTGTAGTAGTTCTGAGTAGTTTTTACAGTGGTAAAAAGTACTTTAAAGGAGTTAGCTGTTGCTTTGATCTTACTTGTGAAATAGGCAGTTTTCGGCTTTAAGATCAAGGATTTATAATCCGCTAAACACATTTTATAGTTAGCTTCCTCAACTTCTGAGAGCTCTACTCTCCATTTTTTCCCTGTCTCTGACAGCTTTGTTTCAGAGCTGTTACTTCCTCAGAGAACCAAGGAGCAGATAAATTGTGTGTTTTTACTTTATTCCGTTTCACAGGTACTAAAGAAATATCAAGCCATTGTGTGTACTGCTGGCAGGGCCGGCTTTTGCATTGGTGGCGCCCCGCGCGAAAGCCCTTGTTGGTGCCCCCAGACCCTCCTCCACAGATTCCCCCACTGCCACCAAACCCCAGTGCCCCTCATTCTTCCATAGCCTATCTTTCACATATATTTATTTATAGCACCACTCTCATCGTAATGTAGGTTGTCATAGTGCTTAACATTACACAAATGCTATGCAGAGACAGTGAATCATACAAGTGTGTAAATCAATGTATAGGAAATGTTACATTAGACAAAAAGGGCTACAAGGTGTGCCACCCTACTGCTGGGCAGTATATTTTAAGAGTGCTTCTTCTGGAGAAACACAAACTCAGGATTTAAAACGTAATTCAGTGGCTGGTGCCATTTATACTAATAAGAATGTTTCGCTACCCAAAGGAACCCTTTTTAGCAAACTTAGAATAGCAAACGTTGGAGGAAAAAAGTTCTAATCCTTTGCCTTGCAGTTTGCCTGTAGCTCTAAGAAGGATTGTAATGCACGAACTGCAAGTAGCAAAAATATATCCATGTCAAAAGCAGCATCCCACTGAGCTTTCTGCATAGAATACCCATTTATGACCTTCGTGTTACACGTTGCGCAGGGTTTTCGTTGTGTCTCCCCCAGTGTTTCTTAAATTTGCCTGTCCGTCCCCAAAAATTCAAACCTTCCTGCTCATCCCTCATCCTCACTAAATTCTGAGCCTAAAGGCGGTTCCATTCCGCAGCTTTCTTTTAACACGTGCATGCTGGAAATTGTAGTTTTAATTCACTTCCAATGAACAAACTGGACTAATGCACCATAAAACTCTAGTTTGTTGGAACATGGAGCGTGTTCTGATAAACATGTTGAGGATCCGTGCCAGCCAATTATTGGTGGATGCTACAGTGTTTTACAAGCACCCGTTAACAATGGCGCAAATAGACCCAAAACCTATTTGTGAGGACGATTGGACATAAAAACAACACAAGAGCCTAGTGTAAAATGCTGGTTTAGGGAGCGGGGATTACTTTTTTCGCACTACATGTAAATGCCATCGGTGCCAAGCAGGAGCCCCTGCTTACCTGCAAGTTTTGAAGCTCCAGCAGCAGTTCTACTCTTAGGCAACCTGGCAGAAAGAATTAAGTTCCATGTACGAAGGTAGCACGGAAACCGACCCACCAGTGACGAATAACTCCCGAAAGCCCCTTGGATAGTAAAGCGAAAAGCAGCAGGCCAGCTCTGCACGCTACACCGTTTCTCAGCACGCAAGTTAGCTTAAGGAACTGGGGAATTTTGGGCGCCAGTGAACCGTGGCCAGGAATTATGGGTAAACTAAGCTTCCCACAATTCGCAAGCCTTTGCACCTTCCAGGAGTCCAGGACTGGTGGTTCATCTCAGCTGCAGCACCAGGCCAGCACTCACTGAAATTACAGTGGGCAGAGATGCCTCTGTGGGGACGGCAAGTATCAGCCAAAATTTGACAAACGAGCAGAGAACCTTTTTCAATGTACAAATGGAAGAATGTGCCAATTGGAGTGGCAATAAGCAAAGCCCAATCAGGCAACACTGTTCCTGCACGTACTCTGAACTACCGCAGGAGCGTGCTTTTAAAGTGCATGCACAAACGGCGCCCCCAGAATGTGGCGCCCAGTGTGGTGGCACCGCCCTAGAGCCGGCCCTGACTGCTGGACTGAAAGTGCAGGATCCTCCGACAAACCAGGAGGAGAATTTTGGAAACCGTGGGCAAACTTATCTGCTTGCATATCATGCCAAGCGTTAGAGCAGGACCAAGATGAACGAGCCACAGGGCCGTGATCAACTCGGCTGTATTTCACGTAACAAAAAATTGCACTATGATCAGTCCATAGTAAAGGCAAGGCGCTTCGCTAGGGATTGACTATTAGAAAAAATACTGTCTAAGGTATAACCGTCCCATCAGGAATGGCCGATACAATTAAGAGTAGGCAGTAAACTTCGCTCCTTCGACAGAGTTCACAGAGTTTTGGCCACTCCGCTTTAGGAGCAAAAAGTTCTGTGACTATTAATGATCTAGTATTAACAAGTGTCAGTCTCTGCAAGCAAGTGTCTGACACAAAAAAACTGCTGCTTTGAGAACATTGTTTTTGATATAAACATGAAAGTGCTACAAATAATTTTTCTGGCAACATTCTCCTCACTCTGTTAGATGTATATGGAAGTATCAAAGAAGAGCCAGTCCATCAACTGGGTATGTTAACATCGTATGGGTAAAGATGTCACCTCTACCTTCCAACAAATAACAACAGACCTTTAGCAACATACAAAAGTGATGCCAGGGGTATCAAGCCAATCAGATTCATATGTTTGTACTTATGCTAAAGTATTGAAACCTTATGTCTTAGTTTTCTACCATATTTTGAAAGCTTACTGTCAATCATTGGTACAGAAATATCTTTTCACTTTACTAGTGCCCAAAAAATGACACAAACTTTAAGAAGAAGAAAATTGAGCTAAATTTGAACTCTTTGTTGCAGTCCAGAAACCAGAAACCGACTTAATGATGAACCTCTACTAAGGGATAAATAAACGAATGTAATCAATTCTGAAAAATTTGGTAGGTTTATTACTTCATGCCCACTGAAATTGTTAAGCTTACTAGCACCACATTCGAACCCTTGCAAGTACCATTTAAATTGTATGGGCTCGATTCACAAAGATATTTACACGTTTATGCATGGCTTACATACAATCGCCTTTTTTTTATAATTGTAAACAAAACCCCTTTTTCCATTCATAGAAGCAGGTTTAGACTAATCCTACACAGATTGCCATGTGTTTGAAACTACTCTCAGAGTCTGAGATTTGATGTTGCTGGATTGCAGTGCTCTGAAAGTCTATGCACACATGTTTTCTGGTTATTCACAATTTTTTCGCTGACTCACTCCACCTTAAAAATGGCCACAGATTTTCCCGAGTCATGGGCAGGAGCAAATCCCTTCCTTTGTGGAAATCGGCAGGGAATAGTCAAAAACTGGATGTGTTCTAGGAGAAAGGTTCACTCGACAGGGGTAATATGTTCACTGTTGAGAAAGAATAGTGTAGTTGCGCATATGGAACCTATGCACAACTGTGAATGAGAAAAGGCGTCAGATGCATGGTGGAAGGGATGTGAATGCAGATTTCAGGGATAGCGCCTTGAAACCTGTGAGTGACCAGGTTTACAACAGTACTAATGTCAATTTTGTGAATTTCCTAATATTCATAAAATGCAGAAATCTGCACTCATGTTGGTACACCTTAATCCTGGGGCCTATGTGATTTCGCTACTAATTTTCACCCATTAACCTGTCCTAAAAACATTTTTGCTTTGCATCACCATATGCATTGTCGCATTTGACCATGACGATTTTGCACTTGTTCCCACCATAATGGCCAGATAAGCTCATCATGTTTCTGAAAGCAGGTCTGTGCCCTTCTAAAAGCTCTATAAAGTACGCAACACTCAGGAATCATGTATCTATATTGTTCTAGCTTCCTTCCTACACCAATGCTTTTTCTTTGAACTGAAATTGGCGCTGGGTTCACAAAAGGCGTGGCCTAGTTTCCCACTTCCGTCTCAAATATTTACATAAATTATACATATATAAACGCAGTGTATCTAACTTTGATTCGTTTTCAGAAGTTACATTTTCAATCAAGAAAGTCTGCCTTGATAGTAAGAACCCTACAACAAGTATTAATTATTGAAAACAAAAACTCAAAGTTGTATTAAACAACAGGGAAATATAAGAATCCCAGATCATTGTTAAAACAAGAGGCCCAAACTCTGAAAAATGTGCAATTTCAATGAGTTGCATGGCGTGTGAGACTTCCAAATGTGCTGTTCCGATTTCTCAGGATATTTAGTCGGGCACATTTCCTGCTCTGGGATCCCAAAGGAAACTTTGAGAATGAAGGTGATACTTGAAGTATTTAACGGGAATGGACGATTAATCAAAAAAATAATGTCTATCATTGTTCTTGACCCTAAGAAGGAAATTGCCGTCATGTAATTTCTCATGGTTTGCCCTTCCATATCTTCTTTTTACTGTGGATTCTAAGTCTCCCTGTAAATACACATCAGCCCTTAGCACTTCCCAGGCAAACTCATAGAAACCTGACAAAATAAATTACTTGTAGATCCAGCCCAAGGTATTTCTCCATATGGCGTATATCTTATTGCAAATATAAGAACTCCTTCAGCAAAGTCTTGTTTCGTCCGTGCATGCAGTAGCATAAAAATGGAGTCATAAATGTTTGAAAAACACTAAGATACATGAATATTCCCAGTCTGCTAACCTATAATGTAAGGCCCAGATTTTTTAATGTTTTGGTTTTCGATAATTTTGTAACGTAAACTTGACGCAATGTGTTATGCTGAGATTTACTGCCCTGTTTACTGAAGAAACACAAAGTTGAGCTATGCAATGATATGGATTACTTTGCATCAAAGGAGCTTTTCATGGCGGATGCATGGGCCTGCACATGCAATCACACGTGTTTTGACCCAAACCCTATCTATAAACATTCGTAGACAGGTATTTGCATCAAAATCTTACGCCTACTCGATGCAGGGGTAACAAGGAGAAATATTTTCACTTCTCTTTTTTTTACTTTGCATGCAAACTGTGTTGTGTGTAACATATACAAATCAGGAAAAGTGTTAGAAAATAGTATTTCTACTGGAAGCGTCCATCCATTCTAGTACAAAAACTATTCCTTATAGAGCTCACACACCCTTGCACTATGGCGCAAGAGTGTGTGCATTGGCACATGGCAGCCTACAGCACGACAGCGCAGGGAGAAAAGTAAACAGTGCCAATTATTATATATATATATATATATATATATATATATATATATATATATATATATATATATATATATATATATATATATATATATATATATCTCGTCCCAGCTTCTCACGAAGAGAAATTCCACACGCACTCGCAGGTATTAACTTGCAATTACTTTATTTCTGAATGCACTTCATACACAGCTCAACAGCCCAACGTTTCGGTCTGCCCTCAGACTTTGATCACGGGTATGCAGTGCAATGTCACATGTTACTTATTTAAAGGTACATCCACAGATATTACGCCATATCCTGTGACATGCTAAGCATTATGGGTCTTGCAGTTTCATGTTAACCCAACTTGTTATTATTAGAATCCAAAAAAATAATAGAAAATAAGGGTTGTTTAAACATGTTATATTTTAAACCAATCATTACTTGTGACAATTTGACCCTCCGGTGGGTGACAATCTACCATGGGAAAATATTGCTGGGGTCACGGCTTGTTGTATACATACGTGTATGTTGTATATGGATTGATATCCAACCTTGATCATATATTTCCATTTTGTATACCCCAGTGTTACCTATAATATTGTGCCCTCCGGTGGGCAGACCCCATAGGTGATTGTTACTTAATCTTTTCCATTGTATGATTTTTGTTTACAACCCTTTTATTTATACTGCTAAGAAACCAGGCCATAAAAGGAATTTTGTCCCTCCCCTGTAACCATTCCCATTGTTACATTTATACTATTGCTAGTGTATAAGGTCTATAATTTTTACAGACCAACAGGGGACACTTTATCATCCATCATCCAATATAACCATGTTTAGGAAAAACGTGATGGGACTACCCGACAGATGGGAAAGTCATTATCATACTTATAAGTTCATTACAGGTGGGAATGCATCTTTTCATCCTTGTTTAGACCATACGGGGTCAGAGTTCTGAAAGACAGGATATGCCGAGATTCTTTTTGTCGCAAAAGCTTTTCGCGATTGCCACCTCTCACATGGCGTTCAACCATCTCCACACCATAGAATTTCAGTTTTTTCCAATCACCCTCATGGTGTTTCTCCATATGTTCAGCCACCGCATAGCTGCGGTCCCTGTTGATTGTTGCTCGCACATGTTCCAAAATGCGTTTCTTTAGTTCGCATACCGTGCTGCCAATGTATTTTAATTTGCAGGGGCATTCTATCACATAAATTACATATTGACTTTTGCAATTTATTAGTTGATTGATTTTCCACATTTTGTTGTTTGCCATTTGTGCCTGTTTTGTATTGTGTGCAATCTGACACACCTTACAAGTTGAGCATTTGAAAAACCCATTGCTGGTCATCCAGGTATTCCGTTTTTTGGGTTTAAAATAGCTGTGGACTAAATCATCTTTCAAATTTTTCGCTCTTCGGTATGTAATTCTGGGATGTTTCCCCACCAGTTTTGCCATTGTTGAATCCAGGCATAGAATTGTGGTAAATTTAATTACCTAGACTTAATTTATGCGGTAAAATTCAATAAGAATAACTCAGTAAAAATAAGAGGCAGAATCCGTGGTATTTGAGGTTTTAAAAATGGGTTTATTCCTTACAAAGGAATTGGTTCGAACCAGGCAATCGTATTCCGTCACCACTAAGGTTCGGGAAGGGATAGAGCGATACTTTATTGACAGGTTGTCATATATATAGTAAATGCATTACAGTGAAGACATATGCATAAGGCGTGACAGCTGAGAAGAGAGATAAGAATACACATACGTAATGAAAAAGGCGTTACAATAGGCGTGCATGAGGGCATGTACTAGAAACGTCATTATGATGATGACACAAGTGGGTGGATCCATAAGAGAATCCTGCAAAATCAGCAGAAATACTTGGCAGAGATGCGCGCACAGTAGCATGACGTGTGATTGACGTGTAACTGGAGGGTGAAGGGGACTTGACATTTAGCCCTACATGAGGAGACAGAAGTCTGGGATGTCAGAACAACCTAATCCCAAATCGTATCTAATATCTTGTGTTTAAGGAACTGTATTATCTGGAAGGAAAGGTCTCTCAGGCAGAGGCTATCCTATACTAACTACTAGTGCGTGTATAAGCGTCTATGTGTCTACATGAGATGCGAGGGGGCATGGGCCTACCATGGCAACAGTAGCCATGAATTACTTGCACGGAGACAGTAAGGCCGGGCCCTTTGCTCTGTAGCTGGAATGATGTTTACCTAAACTACTAGACAGGAATGCATTTCTCGAGGAGCGGAGCAGATAACTTGAACGCTGAATACAGTCTTTGGCAGGCAACAGGCCGGGCCAGGCACCGTTAGCCGCGCAGGAATTAAGACAAAGGTCATGGATATAGATACAGGTCCAGGCTGGAGCATTCAGAGGCAGAAGGCAGGAAAAGCTCGATGGCAGAATTCAGGGCCTACCTTGCCAGAGCTGAAAAACGTGAAAAGTATACCATATAAAGACGGTGGCAAGGCATACTTAGGAACGGAATATTCGACCCATTCATGGTGGATCTGAAAGAGGACATGTTGACGTTGGACGCATATGTATTTGCGTCTTCATAGCTTGAAGTGGAGGGAACATACATGTACTTGTAGCATGTACATGGAGCCGTTGGGGTCTAAGATAGGGGACACAATTGATCATAAAAATTCATATTTCCTCATTCCCTCCTTGTCCCCTACGGACCCTTCATGAGATATCGATCCTCAGGAATCCATCAATCTGTTCATGTAACATCATTTGCTCTTCTTTCTTCTTACGGGATTTTGAATGAGAACTTGAACGTGGAATGCATGATGTGGCACACAGGCCGCAAATCGCTGGTCCACATTGTAGACACAGGCAGCAACTGAATACTATGAGAAGGCCAATACCTAGGAAGGATAGGACTTTCCATCCCCAGGCTGACAACACGCTCCAGAACCAACCGGACCATGTCCAGGTGCCTGGATTCTGATGTATCTGGCTTTCAATCTTGTGAAGACGAGTTATGGCTTTATATACGGATGGCGCGTTTTCTGGAATGAAAACACAACAACTTGATCCAATGACTCTACAGGCTCCGCCCCTATCGGCCAGGATGACGTCAAGGACAAGACGATTTTGGAGAACAACAATCCGCATCGCAGACTGCTCCTCCGTTAAGTTGCCTAGGGCAGAGGTAGTTTCATTCACTACTGCTTCAAGGGTTCTGGTTAATCTGCGTATCAGTTTACTATTCGAGACAACACCTATGTAGGGAAAGAGACCTTTATTGAAGTCTGTATATTGTTCCCATGCTGTTTCAGTGTAGTCGACAATCGGGAGATCTCTCTGGGGTCTATTGTGTACTAGATGGGTGTTTCTATGATAATCAGGAGGGGCTAGGAAGACTGGTGGCAGAAGGAATGCAATGTAACAGGTACCATCCCAATCTAGAGGTAAGCGTATATATGCGGTATGACCACAAATGAAGTAGGAATGACGGGAAGCTCTAAATGTAGACTTGCCTTTATCACTGAATTCGATCACAGTAGTACATTTACTATGACCCAGGTGTACTGAACCATTCTTTCTTACACATAATTCACCTTTGACTGGTAATACGGACATAGCAGGCAAGACTGATGCAGTTTCAGATTCGACATTTAGAATCATGAGGTTAAGTGTAAAGTTACCTAATCCATATACTTCATTTTCTAGGTTAGTTCCTGTCCTTTTGGGAAGTCCCTCCTTGTTAGGGTAACAGGCTTTAAGCAAAACTAAGTTCAGGTTTCCCCATACCCAGTTGCTCTGGTAAACTACAGTATTTGAGTCTAAAGAATTAATCAAACTAAACCATGCACCACAGGAACCATTGTGCGTGAATGGATACGGAAAGAGAGGCAGAACTCCCTTGTATTTCTGATAGGGAGGGAGTCGGCCACATATCCAACAATTTGTAGCGTTGTTGGCCTGATGGGAGTGATGTAACATACTAATGAATGTGTTGTTGCGCAGCGCAAGTCTATAGGGCAACTCATGTGAAGGTAATTCGCTAAAAGAATGTTCGGCAGTAACATTGTAAGCAGAATGAGCACGCTTGAAAATAGGATAGTATATGTGCAACAATATACTTGCAGCAATAATCAGAAGATTTAGAAAAAACATAATCAAAAATGTCACTATACAGTGACTATGAAGTAATTTACAATATGCACGTTTCTTGAGCTGTTTCTGTCTATCTCTCTCTCGATTTCGGTCTAGAGGATACATGTCAGAGACTAATTTAACCGATTCACCTAGGAGAGGACTTAAACAATCAAATTGTCTGACTTGCTAGACCTTAGTTTCAGTTTATAGTTTTGGGAAGCAGTGTTCTCGACCAGGGGAAGTTTTGAATCAGTCTGTGGAGGGGGGCAGGGCTGAGAGTTCAAATCAGAAGGTAGTCCATGAAATTTCTTGATATGGCTCGAGTGTAGCCAACCCTTGCGACCCTCGACCTTCACTGCTGTCCTCGTGGTCAGAAGTACTAATCTCGGCGTTTGCCAGCGAGGCTCCAGCGGGCTCCTCCTGTCGAAATTTCTTATGAAAACAAAATCTCCGGGAACCACTTCATGGGGCTTCACCTCGGTGTTGTCGGGAAAGGCTGCAGCTACCTGTGAACGGCAAGATTGTAGTGCAGACATCAAGGAAGCAAGGTAATCTGTCAGCATATTACAATCAATATCAGTGATTTTACGAGGTATAGGCGACCCCCACATATTTGGTGGCCTACCGAAGACCACCTCGTACGGGGATAGCCCTGTTCGAGAATGTGCTACCATTCTCATGTAAAAGAGTGCAACTGGTAAAGCTACTATCCAGTCGACACCTTTCTCTCTACAGATTTTAGAAAGTCGAATTTTCAGAGTCTGATTATGACGTTCCACGAGACCTGCTGCCTCGGGATGCCGGACACAGTGGAATTTCCATTGATAACCTAACAGGAGTGAAATGTGTTTCATCAGCTCGGATGAGAACGGTTGGCCATTATCTGAGTACACGATACGGGGCAAACCATACCGTGGGAAAAATTCACGAACCAGCTGCTTGGCAGTGGTCGGGGCAGTGTAATCTGAGACTGGATATGCTTCTGTCCAACGGGAAAGAGCGCATACAACTACAAGGACATATTTGAATCCTCGACAACGTTCCATCTGGATATAATCCATCTGGAGGACTTCAAAAGGGTGATCAGGAGGTTGAAATCCACCTTGCTCTACAGGTACACCTTTACCTGGGTTGAACTGACAACAAATCATACAAGTACGAACTTTCTGTTTGGCTGCAGCTCGTAAGTGTTTATTAAACCAAATGTTTTGAATACTGTCTAACATAGCTTTTTCTCCTAGATGTGCTGGACTATGTATTGTGTTAATGATAACTTGAACCATTGAGTCTGGGAGAAACCATGTAGATTTTCCCTTCGTCATCCATCCCTGATCTGTTTGGATCCCTCCTAGTTCAGTCCATTTCTTGATTTCCTCTGGCGTAGCATGTGTCTGTATGTCAATTACATCAAGGGCGGGATCCCTAACTGTCATGCAGTGTGTCGGAACTATTGTCTTTGTCAAGTCAGTTACATGAGTCCTATTCTGTGCTGTTTGCTTAGCTGTTCGGTCTGCTAGGTCGTTACCCTGGGAAATGATATCGGTGACTTTTGTATGGGCCTTGCACTTCATGATAGATATCGAAGTAGGCAGATGTATTGCATCTAACAGAGCTTGAATGAGGGGACCGTGTTGAATGTTGGCACCGTGAGAAGTCAAATAACCTCTCTCTCGCCAAAGGACTCCGAAGTCGTGTACAACTCCGAATGCATAACGTGAATCTGTGTATATGTTAACTCTCTTATTTTTGGCTTGAATACAGGCTTGTGTCAGAGCGATGAGCTCTGCTGCTTGAGCTGACAATGTGTCAATACAATTCGTTTCAATAACTTCGGTGTCTGTCGTGACTGCATAAGCGGCCACTAATTCTCCTGTATTTGTTCTCATGCATGAACCATCCACATAAAGTGTCAGGTCTGGATCTGATAATGGAACATCTGTCAAGTCTTGTCTGGGTTTTGTCGTAATAGTAATGACTTCAATACAATCATGTGCCAATGGGTCTGATCCACTTAATGGCAACAGTGTGGCAGGATTTAATGTACTACAGCGTCTGATTTCTATGTGTGGCTGAAACAATGTTAGTTCGTAACCTGTCAGTCGTGCTATAGTCAAGTGCTGAGTCTGAGTTCTGTTTAAAAGAACTTCCACGGAGTGTGGAACTTGCACTGTCAATTGATGTCCTAATACTATGGAATCGCTTTGTCTGATCGCTAAAGCTGTCGCTGCGACTGATTTCAGGCACGTAGGCAGAGCCTGAGCTATTGGATCTAATGTGCTAGAAAAGTAAGCACACGGCTTGTGTGAACCTGCTTGTTCCTGAGTGAGTACTGATAAGGCAGTACCTTCACGTTCTGTAACGAAGAGTGTAAAAGGCTTACTGTAACATGGTGTCGCTAAAACAGGTGCTTGACATAAGGCTTTCTTTAAGTCTTCAAAAGCTTGTGTATGTGCCTGAGTCCAAGGGAGGACAGTCGAAGTCGCTGCCCCCTGGGTTGTCAACTGAATGAGTGGCTTTACTAAAAATGCATATTGGGGAATCCATTGTCTACAGTACGAAGTGAGACCTATGAAGGCCCGCACCTCCTTTTGTGTCTTGGGTGGTGGCATGTTTACAATTAACTGGATGTGGTCAGGTGTGAGCTGTCTTCCCCCCTTGGACAGCAAGTGCCCAAGGTACACAACTTGCTGAACACAGAATTGCAGCTTCGAAGGGGACACCTTGTGCCCCTTGTCGGCCAGAAAATGTAAAACCGTCAGTGATGCTTTTTCACATTCGGGTTCGCTTCGGGCGGTGATCAATAGATCATCGACATACTGAAGCAGTGCAGTGTTAACAGGCATGTGGATACTGTCAAGTTGTCTTTTCAGTGCTTGGCTATAGATGCTGGGGCTTTCTGTAAATCCTTGAGGTGCGCGTGCGAATTTAAAGCTTCGTCCATTTAAATTAAATCCGAACAAATATTGGCTTTCCGGATCAATTGGGACGCTAAAGAAGGCGTTCTTGAGGTCAATTACAGTAAAGAACGTTGCTTCTGAATCAATAGCTGTCAGTAGTGAAGAGATATCTGGAACCACGGGGTACTGTGGTACAATGCATTTATTCAATTCGCGCAGATCAATAATTAATCGATAAACTGGGGGTGCTTTTGGATCAGTTCGTTTAAGAACCGGAATTATAGGAAAATTACACACATTGGAGTCGGTTTCCACAACCACTCCTTGTGCAATGAGCTCGTCAATGATTTGCAGCAAAGCCACTACAGCATCTGGGGGTAACTTGTATTGTCGAATTCGTGGTAATACCACTCCTGCTTTGAGTGTGACTCGATATGGTGTAATGTGCATACAACCTACATCAGTAGGGCCTTGTGCCCATAAATGTGCAGGGACATTCTGTAACCTGTGATCCATGTCTCTAAATACATAGTGACCTTTAAAGTCGCGCAAAAATAGTCGTACCCCCTCCGGGGAACAACATATTACAGCTCCTAGAGCTTTCAGTGTCTTTATACCTAACAAGTTTTCTGGGCATGATTTTGTAAGCAATAGATCTGTAGTCCGTGTCAATGGACCGACTGCAAGAGGAAGAGGTTGCGATACTTCGTTAACAATAGGCTTTCCTGAAAATCCAAGGGAAACATTTTGTGAGCCTGAGAGGGGTGCCCCTGGAACCTCGTCGTGACTTATAGTTGTTCTGCTTGCCCCTGTATCAATTAAAAACTTTCTGTCTTTCCCTAATACTTGACTATGTACATAAGGACCCTCTTGATCTACGGGAACCTCAATAAGGGGTAAGCCAACTTCCCTCTCTAGGCTGTTTCATGTGTATCGCTGATAATCTGGATAGTCATTTTGTGCATACTGGTACATCTGTTGTGTCGTGTTCTGTGTTGCGGCAATAGGCTGTGACTGTGGTACCGCTACGGTCTGTTGTGCAGCTTGCATAGGCTGTACATTCTGAGGTACTTGTTGTTGGATCTGATCCTGTCTGGGCGGACGTGGTCTCTCCTTGGTTTTACCCGTAGAGATATTAGGTTTCAGAACTGCACAATCGTTTATATAATGACCTGGCTGTTTACAATAGTTGCATGTCCCTTTAACAGGAACCGCTGAATTATTGGACTGTGTCGCACCCTTTTTATGACTGTCAGCTGGAACTGACTGGGCGACGAGCATTTTCATTTTCGTTTCTTTCATACGTCTCTGTTCGTGTTCTTGTTCTTCTCTAATTCTATTCTGGTGGTACTGTAACATTTGTAACATTTGTGACGGGGTATTAGCTTGCCAAGAGCTCTCTACTTTCAATACTCTGTTCTTAACCTGAGGCAAGGAATTTTCGACTAATTTTGTTACAAAAAGATGTGGATATGAATCGCTACTTGCTTTCAGGCCACTATTAATACCAAAACATTTTTCAAATCGGGAATAAAAATCACTAGTGTCTTCATCGGGTTTCTGTTTGCAAGCTGATATTGCTCCCCAGTCTTCCTTTTTCGTAGTTAATAAACGTGGCAATACTTGTACTAATAATCCTGGTAATGCTTTAGTTTTGTCTCCAAGCCCTACGCCTGCAGTGCGGGCATTTTCTTCGTTTTCTAATGCTGTCCAATCAATCTTTTGTTCTCCCACCTCCCATTCTTTTTCTTTAAGTTTCTCGTAAATACCGGCAGGCAATAATACTTTCAATATTTTCATAATGTCAGGATAGGTATAATCACCCATGAGTAACATGTCTTTTATTTCACGGTGAAAACCTGCTGGATCTCTGTCATGGCTGGGCACTAATTTTTTCATTTCCAATAGTTCTATTTTAGTTATAGGCGTGTACACGAACACGCGTCTAAAAGTATTATCATCATTTCTAACTGGGTGCACTTCGCGTAAGGGATTCTGTCTGTCTATGTAATACGTCTTTCTTTCCATGGAGGGAGCTGGATCATGTTCTGGACACAAAAAGGCACTATATCTGTGTCGATATTCTAGAATTACTTTAATTAGATCGGTACCTAGACCTCTCCATTTATTCATGAGTAGTTCTATCAGTATATCAGGTAGGGGACCAGGATCGGAGTGTTGGCCCTTATATAATATAAGGAGATGTTGTATCATGTATATACCAGCTAAACGCTGTTCGTCTGGTGAAAGATTCAAAAACGTATGTACTAGCGCGTCATCACTATATTTATCAGAACTGTCAGCCCATTGTACTGCTGACCTGGCTAATTCTTGTTCATCCATAGAATCGAGTACATGGTACCCCATTCGTTCTTGAAGTATTTTATCAGTAGCCTGAAACAAATGTTCAGGGGTCTTTGGGTATGACATAACTGCTTGAAAAATTCTCTTACTTTCTGGACGTATCGGACGTATCGAATTATTGAAGGATCTTCCTTTTCCTACATAAGCTATCTTTTCTCTAGCTGGTAATTGTAATTGTCCTGTTGTCATTTCTAATTGTTCCTCATCCCCTGAGGACTCGGTTTTATCTGCATCTGTTTCTCTTTCAGGCTGTTCTTTTTCACATATTTGTTCTACTTTTTTCCTGATCCTTCGGTACATACTTTCTATACTATTCTGTTTATCATGTTTTCCGTCTGCTATATTCTGGCCCCATTTGTTGAGGGCTCTCATTTCTTCCGCGTCTACACCTGGCCTATCTCTGTGTCTTATCAGGCAGTTTATAAAGAAGCGTAACAACAGTTTCTGCGTGTCCACTTTCTGGTATGCCATGGCTTCGCCAATACTTTCAGGACCTTGCCCTGTTTGGACAAAGTGATATATTTTGTCTAGATGTTCAATCATTCCTGGTAGTATCATTAAATAGTTTGCAACTCGTCGTAGACGTACTGATGATAGCATCATTCTGTCGTCCTTACCTGGTACTGGATCATATCTACAATCTGTAAGAGGCTCTTTAAGTATGTCATAATTCGCTGTTTGAGGTGTACGTTGGTGTGCTAGATCCCTATAAGTCAATCGACGCACTGATGGCGGCGTATGAAAGCTTCCTGTCGCACCTCCTGAGGTGCTAGGTCCAAAAGGATTCGTTGGGTGTAAGGTAGGAAGAATAGATGCAGGGAGAAGTGAAGGAACGGGCGGAAGGTTTTGAACAGGTGCAGGAGTATGTTGCTGCAGAAGCGGGGGCGGATTATCTCGGGGTCGAGCACCATTAGCAGGTGGTGTACGTGGCGGCGGAGCATTAACATATTCGGGGGCTACATCGTCTAAATAGGAAGAAAGGAAAATGTCCTTTGCAGTCTTGGGGTGCACTTTAGTCGGAAGCAATGGAGGTGGCAGATCTTTCGGTACTTCCAGGGTGGCCTTAGGTAAACCCTCGGCCAGAAGAGGATACATACCATTCATAAGAGTGTTTCGTTGTCTGTCTACTTGTTCTGCTTTTACTCGGATACCTTCCTCAATTAATACATTTTCTCGGGCTTTGTCTGAATCCTCCCTACTTTTCTCTTCTTTTCTGAGCGCTTTCTCTATGCGTCTATGCGATTCTTTACGCCATAATTCAATGGCATCTTTCTGTGACTGTCTTGCTTTCTTTTTCCATAATGCTTCTTCTACTCTCATGATGCAATCTGCATCCCATGTCCCAGTAGTGGGCCATCTCTGATTCTCTGCTAAATCCTTGGTGTAGTCTACCCACAATTCGAGATATAATACGGCGTCTAGGCCATGTTTATGGTACATAAAGTACCCTGGAGTGTCCCTAGGTGGAATGGGAACGGCTTCTTCGAGTATCCCTTTTCTAGTTTTTATCTGTCTTAATTTTGAGAATAACGGCATCTTGAACCTTGCTACTTGGTTCTTACTCGGACTTGAACACACTTAATACAATAAACACAGTAATGAAGATCGAACAATCACTCATACCACGACATTTAAGACATATTAAAACATTTTAGAACGAACAATAATAATTAGAATAAAACTAGTTAACTGCATAATACTAGATGTACTGCTAAACAGCACAGATACACAGCTGAAACAGTGCAGACCAGGTCTGTGTACCCAAACCCGTCTTGACCGGCACAAACCAATGTGCACGTCTAGATGCGTCCCCAGCAACGGTACTCACCGGGAAGCACGGAACGGAACAGAAGGCCTCGGAAGTCTGGACTGGACTAGACCAAACTGGACTGGACTCGACTCGTGACTTAGATACTTCGGAACTTCGGAATCTGGTGGGCCTCTGTATATCTCGGATCTTGTTCTCTCAGCTAGGCTCTGGTCGGGATTCTCCGCACTCCTCACCGCCTCGTCTGGGTGTTGATCGCAGCCTCAGTCACCCCCGTTGGCCTGAGGGAGATACAGGAAATCCTGCGGGTACGCGTAGTTGTCCGTCCGGCTGTGGCAGGAGACCGGGTCTGCAACGCACCTCCGGCGCGTGGGGTGTAAGAGGTGTCCCTGTTCGGGCGCCAATTATGTGGTAAATGTAATTACCTGGACTTAATTTATGCGGTAAAATTCAATAAGAATAACTCAGTAAAAATAAGAGGCAGAATCCGTGGTATTTGAGGTTTTAAAAATGGGTTTATTCCTTACAAAGCAATTGGTTCGAACCAGGCAATCGTATTCCGTCACCACTAAGGTTCGGGAAGGGATAGAGCGATACTTTATTGACAGGTTGTCATATATATAGTAAATGCATTACAGTGAAGACATATGCAGAAGGCGTGACAGCTGAGAAGAGAGATAAGAATACACATACGTAATGAAAAAGGCGTTACAATAGGCGTGCATGAGGGCATGTACTAGAAACGTCATTATGATGATGACACAAGTGGGTGGATCCATAAGAGAATCCTGCAAAATCAGCAGAAATACTTGGCAGAGATGTGCGCACAGTAGCATGACGTGTGATTGACGTGTAACTGGAGGGTGAAGGGGACTTGACATTTAGCCCTACATGAGGAGACAGAAGTCTGGGATGTCAGAACAACCTAATCCCAAATCGTATCTAATATCTTGTGTTTAAGGAACTGTATTATCTGGAAGGAAAGGTCTCTCAGGCAGAGGCTATCCTATACTAACTACTAGTGCGTGTATAAGCGTCTATGTGTCTACATGAGATGCGAGGGGGCATGGGCCTACCATGGCAACAGTAGCCATGAATTACTTGCACGGAGACAGTAAGGCCGGGCCCTTTGCTCTGTAGCTGGAAGGATGTTTACCTAAACTACTAGACAGGAATGCATTTCTCGAGGAGCGGAGCAGATAACTTGAAGGCTGAATACAGTCTTTGGCAGGCAACAGGCCGGGCCAGGCACCGTTAGCCGCGCAGGAAGTAAGACAAAGGTCATGGATACAGATACAGGTCCAGGCTGGAGCATTCAGAGGCAGAAGGCAGGAAAAGCTCGATGGCAGAATTCAGGGCCTACCTTGCCAGAGCTGAAAAACGTGAAAAGTATACCATATAAAGACGGTGGCAAGGCATACTTAGGAACGGAATATTCGACCCATTCATGGTGGATCTGAAAGAGGACATGTTGACGGTGGACGCATATGTATTTGCGTCTTCATAGCTTGAAGTGGAGGGAACATACATGTACTTGTAGCATGTACATGGAGCCGTTGGGGTCTAAGATAGGGGACACAATTGATCATAAAAATTCATATTTCCTCAGAATACTCAAATTTTTTCTCAGGATAATTTCAATTTGTTTGGAATCCGTGGAGTAGGTTGTGATTAGTCGGATCACTCCGTCTTTCTCCGATGTTTTTGGTTTCTCCTTGTCTAGTATAATTTCAGCCCGTTGCTTCTTCTCTACTTTCTCTAGACATGATGCTAGTATGTTTTTATTATATTTCCGTGTTTTGAATCTGTTGTTTGCCAATTTGCTATGTTTTTGCCATTCTTGGTTATCGGAGCATATTCATCGTATCCTCAAAAGTTCACCATATGGGATGTTACTAATTAAGGAGGACTGATGAAAACTATCCGCATGTAGCGTTGCGTTACTTGCGGTGGCTTTGCGATGTAATGTTGTTTGGATTCTATCATCCATAATGTAAATTTCCGTGTCCAGGAAAACCACTCTTGTTTCACTGATCTCATATGTGAAATGTAAATTTGTGTTTGTATTGTTGAGAATTTTGAAGTATGTCTCAAATTCTTCCTTTGATCCATCCCAGATTATCATGAGGTCGTCGATATATCTCAACCATGATCTAATTTTTTCCACATATATATCATTTTCTGAACTCCAAGCTATTTTTTGCTCCCACCATCCCATGGTGAGGCAGACGTAGCTTGGACTGAAGGAAAAACCCATCGCTGTGCCATCTTTTTGTAAATATACTTCTTCACCAAACATAAATACATTCTGTGTCAGGCATAATTTGATCATTTCCATTAACATTGCGTTGTGATTTGAGTAATGGATATTGCGTTCTTTTAGAAAATACTCACATGCCTTCAGTCCAACCGAATTTTGTATGTTGGTGTATAGTGAGATCACATCCATGGTGATAAGTTTGTATGTTGCCTCCCATGTGATATTTTGTAAGATCCTTAATAAATCACTGGTATCTCGCAAGTATGATGTCAAATTTTTGACATATGGTAACAAATATCCATCAATGTAATTTGCAATTGGTTCCAAGAGAGATCCTTTCGCGGAAATAATGGGCCTGCCAGGTGGTTTAGTTGGATGTTTGTGTATTTTTGGTAAGAAGTATATTGTTGCAGTTATTGGAAAATCTGTTGTTAGGTATTTTTTCTCCTCACAGTCCAGTAGTCTTTCCTCTAGCCAGTTTTGTAGTTTGATGTCCAGATTTTGTTTGTATTGTGGTGTTGGGTTCTCTGATAATCGTTGGTAGTGGTTAACATTCATTAGTTGTGAGTGGGCTTCCTGCATATAATCCTCCCTATCCTGGATAATAATGTTGCCACCTTTGTCCGCCATTTTTATCACAATATTTTCATCACTTTTGAGTGTTTTTAACGCAGTCCATTCTTCTGGTGTAAGATTCTGTTTTCTTTTTTTTTACCATTTTTGAGGTTATATAGATCTTTGACAATTGCCTCATGGAATACATCAATTTTATTGCCACTTTGTAACTGAGGATAACATTTTGATTTGCTTTTCTTTCCACTCGTTCCTTCCCCAAGCTGTGGGCAGTATTCCTCTAGATCATGTTCTTGTTCGTTTGGGTTTTGGTCTAATCCCATTAATGTTATAAAGTGTTCCGCATCTTTGACTTGTAATTCAATTGTGGGATTTTCTGTTTGTTTTTCAAAGGTGTTAAATTTCCATTTTTCTTCATGTATTTTAGCAAGTTTTAATTTTCTGATATATTTAAAAATATCAATTCTCGTTTGTGCTAGGTTCAAACCATTAGTGGGACAGAATGATAATCTACGTTTTAGAACTTTGATTTCCTTTTCGGTTATTATCCTTTTAGATAGGTTTATCACTTGGAGTTCCTGTTCATTATTCTCTATGGTCTCTTCTGTCTCATACTCCTTGTCGATGTTCCCGGTTTTGTGGGGTCTGCGGATACGCTTGCCTCTCCTTGTTGGTTTATTCTTGGGCGACCCCTTCCTCTGCCCCGTCCTCTGTTTTTTGTTGGCTGTGTCCCCATGCTTTTTTCCCAGTTTTTTTGTTGTAGGGCTAATCTAATTTCCCCTAAAATTTACACTTCGGGCGTGCTCCCCCTTGTTCCGATTCATTTTCACTTGTTTCAGCTGATGTGATTGATGACATGCTTCCTGAGGTGTTGGTGGCCAGGTCCAACTTGTCTTGTTGCTTTCGAATGTCGAATTTTCTAGCAGATGTAAAAATCCGTCCTTCAGAGTAGTCATCTTTGTCCCTTTGAAATTTAGACTGTTTCCGCAATTGTACTAATTCCTCATGTTTATCAATTTGGTGTTCCAATTCTTGTTTAAATTTTAACATATCCCCACTTAAATCCATTTTGTCAAGTTCTTCCTCCAACTCTTTCAGTTGTTGCGTTGTTTTATCCAATGCTATTGTTATATGCTTAATTAATATTTCCATTAGTCCCAATGAGGATGTCAGGATGTGCTCCCCCCATTCGTGTAGCAGTTCATTGCTAGTGTCCTGATGATTAGGCATCAAACTGATTCGTAGTCCCCTAGGGACTCTTTTAACCTCCAGATATTTTTTAAGTGAGGTGACTTCCCACCATTTGTTTATTTCTTTTTTAGATAATTTCTCCCAAAGTCTGAGTTTCCCTCTCACGTCTAGGTTACGTGGAGTCGATTGTGCTCCATTACCTGAATTAGTCGTACTTTGTTCTTCAAAAAATGATTCTAGGATTTCATTCCTTTTGGCCCCTCTTTTTTCCATAATTTGAGCTGGATAGAATGTGCTTTATTCAATCCTTTGTTTGTTCTATATTTAAATTCGTGAATTTTGTGCAAAGTAATATTCCTGCCTCCCTTAAACATGCAATCCGTGTGAGAAAACAATATGCAGAGCAGTCTGGGGCATTTGCATTTATAGCATGATGCTGATGCACAATTGCGTATCAGTCCCAGGTTGCGACACCGCGTAGTAGATGAAAAAATCATCGTTCAACTGAAGTTCATTCGATTTAACCACAATTTATTGAAATCTTTTGCATATGAAATTGGTCATTTCGATTTTCAAATGCATGTAATATGCTAAATAGCCTTAGTTACAGCATGTCGAAAGAATCCATTAATCATGAAGTAATTTAACCCAATGCATTTCGGGCTTCTCGCCCTTCGTCAGGGGTAACTGTAAAACATGGAAGAGACCACAAGTCAGAATGACCTTGAAAAAGCACAATTTCAAATGATTTTTAAATTAACAAAGTCTAACAAAGTCTAAACCGTTAACCAATTCAATAGCAAAAACACTGTGATGGATATAATGTCAAAACACAATCGTCCCGTTTGATTGTATATTGAATACTACCCCCCATAATACAAATAAAATAACAATGCAGAGAAATAATAATGAAATCATGTTGCGACACGATTAAGGGTCAAAATGTAAAGCATACAACACCTCCACAATGCCGCACCCGGCGTTGCCTACCTTAAAAACTCTTAATTTATCGTATGGAGCGGCTGACATGGATACTGCCTGTTTGAAAAGTCAGTTTCACCAACCCCGTTTAAATATCAACTAACTCCACCCCTATTGCGGCCACGTGTTTACCTCCGAATGTGAAAATGAAAAAAAGATTTAAACAAATCAATAAAGTTGATTTGTTTAACTTTATTGATTGGTTTTAACTTTATTGATTTGTTTAAATCTTTTTTTCATTTTCACATTCGGAGGTAAACACGTGGCCGCAATAGGGGTGGAGTTAGTTGATATTTAAACGGGGTTGGTGAAACTGACTTTTCAAACAGGCAACATGATTTCATTATTATTTCTCTGCATTGTTATTTTATTTGTATTATGGGGGGTAGTATTCAATATACAATCAAACGGGACGATTGTGTTTTGACATTATATCCATCACAGTGTTTTTGCTATTGAATTGGTTAACGGTTTAGACTTTGTTAGACTTTGTTAATTTAAAAATCACTTGAAATTGTGCTTTTTCAAGGTCATTCTGACTTGTGGTCTCTTCCATGTTTTACAGTTACCCCTGACGAAGGGCGAGAAGCCCGAAATGCATTGGGTTAAATTACTTCATGATTAATGGATTCTTTCGACATGCTGTAACTAAGGCTATTTAGCATATTACATGCATTTGAAAATCGAAATGACCAATTTCATATGCAAAAGATTTCAATAAAATGTGGTTAAATCGAATGAACTTCAGTTGAACGATGATTTTTTCATCTACTATGCGGTGTCGCAACCTGGGACTGATACGCAATTGTGCATCAGCATCATGCTATATTCTTTCGTGCCATGGGACAGGGCACTCTCCAGGTTTGCACCCCAAAAGGATTAAATGAATAGAACATTGAACAAAAAGGTGTGCGGGTTGCTAATCAACTAAGTCGCATTTGCATTTATGCCTCTTGCTTAAACCAACGTGCGTGTATATTAGGGAAATCAACCAGCTCACAATGGTTGTTCTGAGATACACTGTTACAGTCCACACTGTTTACTTACTCAGAGATTCATGGCGTTCGTCGAGGCCCCTCAGCTCCGACTTCCGCGTTCTTCTCCTTTCGGCAATGTCGGGTGGATACAATGTTGCAGGCTTCACCCACGCTTCCTCTTACTTGGAATTCAAGCGTTTCCCGCCCCTGTCAGCTCCGGTCATCGCTTTACTCGCCTTTCAGTTTTAGCGTGTATTTGGCCATGAAATTCTGCCGGCGTTCACCGATGTCTTGCCAGTTAAACAACTCCTCGTTTGGCTCCAAATTCAGACACAGGCGCTCTGATGACGGTGCGGAGAGTGGATACGGCAGAGCCCAGCCGTTTCAAATCGTCCCAGCTTCTCACGAAGAGAAATTCCACACGCACTCGCAGGTATTAACTTGCAATTACTTTATTTCTGAATGCACTTCATACACAGCTCAACAGCCCAACGTTTTGGTCTGCCCTCAGACCTTGATCACGGGTATGCAGTGCAATGTCACATGTTACTTATTTAAAGGTACATCTACAGATATTACGCCATATCCTGTGACATGCTAAGCATTATGGGTCTTGCAGTTTCATGTTAACCCAACTTGTTATTATTAGAATCCAAAAAAATAATAGAAAATAAGGGTTGTTTAAACATGTTATATTTTAAACCAATCATTATCATATATATATATATATATATAGCGTAGCGCAGTGCAGTGCGGCCACGGTAAGAAGGGAGCACTGAAGGAAACTGGTCCTACCTCGGTTTGCAGGAGTAACCCAAGATTTAGGCGAGGTCAGGTGCAAGCAAACAGGGAAGCCTCAGTGACCGTGGCAACGCCCAACACGGGATCCTGTAGTGACAGGAGGAGGCCCGATGCGAGGGAGAGCAGGGACGCCCTACGCCCTGGAGCCTTGGCTCACACAGCCACACCAGGCCATCGGGTCTTACACTAGAGGACAAGCAGGGCGGCGCCAGTCCGTCTGCCCTCTCCCACTTTGAGGAGTTCACTTGGGGGCATTGCCATTCTGGCTGCCATCGTTGAGGTCGACGAGCAGGTAGATAGCCTGGCTTACACTGGAATTGTGCGCTTTTTCCTTGGGACCCGCATTCCCTGATACCGGCGGTAACTCTTATTTCCTTTTTCCCTGCTGAAGCCCGCCTGAGGTGTCCATTTGCAGGACCTTTGTATTATGTGCAGGGGAAGTACCTTTTTTGGAAATCGAGCTTTCCCACAAGTTCAGCTTGTGAAGGTTCGCATTGCCTTACGAAGGATACTTGCTTAGGTGACCAAGTAATGGTGAATGTGTATATTTTACCTGCAGTGACAAAATAACAAGTACCACTGTCAGGAACTGCTCATTATGTGCAGTAATATTGTTTTTATGATGTGTTTATGACTTGTGAAACTTTTAAGTATTTACTGGAGTGCATTAACGGGGATGTTTATGGCCATTGCATTATGGCAAAGTGTTTTATGAAACATAAATTATAATCTATTTGATTAGGACAACTGCCTAGTTGGCAAAGTCAATTATGTGATTGTGGTCTAATATGTGTTTGATGTCTATACAAAGGATATTTTACATAACCTTGTGTGGAGTCTCTTTTTGTGTTGTGGCTAGTGTGTCACTGGTGTGTGTGTGTGTGTGTGTTTCACTGGTGTGTGTGTGTTGCACAGCTGCTTTACACATTGCTCTGGGAGACGCCTGACTGCTCTGCCAAGCAACCAAGGGGGTCAGCAGGGGTTATTTTGGGTGTGTAACATCCTATTTCTGACTAGAGTGGTGGGTTCTGCCTGGCTTAGGTGCATACCCTAGCCAACCAAAAGCCACATTTGGAAAAGCAACATTTTTCATTTTTGTGTTTTTAAAGGGGCACTGTGAATCTGTATAAATGTTCCCTTTTCTGGGCAGTAGTGAAAGCATGAAGTTCAGCAACCACTGATCATCTGCTCTCCATTTCTGGAACTTGTTGGCCAGGACCAGAGCTGCATGGAGTAGAGGTACATCCTTTCTGACTGACAGCTGTTTTGTTCCCCCTTGCTTCTTAGGGCTTGGGCACAGCAGGGGCCTAGGGTGTAAATGAAATACTTTGCAGTCTGATGTTTCATTCTACTTCATGGGCAAAGGATTTAACTTTGTCCAACCCTAGTATTGTACAAGAGACAAAAAGCTTGTGTTGCATATGTGGAATTACCTTCTTTGTCCTCTGCATTGGCCACCAGCCCTGCCCCTGTCCGATACAGCTTTCCTTTGGCTCATTAGTGCTCCCTCCTTTTTTTGTGCATGTTAACTGTGACTAGAAGAAACAGAAGTGTCTTTTAAAGTTCAGGAAGAGCAGGTGAATGCAAAATCAATGTTGCACCAGCAACAAAACATCAAGAGCTCCATTGGCAATGCTTCATGTTATGCAGACTTAGGTAAATCATTAAAGGTAACAAATATTTACTAAATCTTGGGGATCAACCCTGTTTTCTATTAATCTTCTGAGTCTTATGAGTCTGCATCATCATCATTTAGTTTCCCACCAGGAGAGAAAGATTCCTAGTAGAGAATGGCCAGACATCTATATTCTTTCTATCACAAGTGAGACTTGCAAAAACAGCTCTCACTACTCCAGCTACACAATGTAAAATTAAAATGTGTGATAATATTTCAGGCTTTTGCTAAATTTGTCTTCCCTGTAAGCATATTTCTATCTCATAAATTATCTTGAGGTAGTTGTGTTAACACTTTTAGTTAATCAGATTGTTGTGTCAAGCAGAAGGGATTCCAAAGTCTTGATGGGTGCTCCATCTGAGAGCCCATTAGGTCAAACCTATCTGACCCATAATGTAAACATGCTTCTGTGTGGAATTTCTGACTCATCCATGCTATTTTTGCACTATTATATAGGCATCCCACAGACAAACTACATAAGGTATTTGTGCAACAACTAGCCAAACAACTATACAATTCAAGAATTGAAATATTAAAGGTCATGTAGAAATGTCATCCTTTTTGTCCTGATCACCCAATTTTTTTACTGATACTGGTGGTTACTGACTCTGAAAGTGCCTTGTTTCTGCTAAACAGGCCCTGGGTCAGTGCTCTGTCCTCTAAAGGTATGAGAAAATCTATTTAATTCTAACTGGCCAAGACAACCTACCTGTAAATCCCTAGTATGTGGTAGGGCACGTAGGCTTCGAGACCCCAGTGAACTTAAATGTGCATTACTGTGGTGGCTGGTATCATTTTAAAGCCAGGCCTGCCTTGCAGGCTGGTTTTAAAAATAAAACTATGTCCAAATTTGACTTTGGAATTAAAAGTACTTCTAAAAACCTTTTTATAACATGTACGTCACCCTGAAGGTCTGCCCTAGGTGCCCCAAGGGTAGGGTACATTGTTATAAAAAGCAGGAACAATATAACATATGTTTTATATGCCCTGGTGGGGGAAACAGCCAAAGTCGTTTTACCCTATTGTAGTGCTGCTAGCCACATATGCTAACATGGGAAGGTTTAGTAAAGTCTATCTTTGCTTTGGAGCTAGCTAGCAATATTATTAATTGTATCAAAATAATAATTACAATAAATCCAACAACTTGCCAAGGTTACATAGTACTTACTATCCTGAAATTACCTAAAGCAGCCCTGTAGCAGCCTCTTCTGAGTGAGCAGACTTTAACAGCCTGAGCCAAGCTGCTGCCCGAGTTGGTGCGAAGAGGCCAGGGGCTGAAACAGTTCAGCCATTTGGTATGAGGAGATTTGCTTCCTGGAGAAGCCAGGTAGAGGAAGGGGCTGGGTAGATTAGCTGGACTTCAAAGGCAGGAGAACAGATGTCACAGGACCCAGGCCAGTCCCCATTTCCTTGATCCTCAGCCAGATGGTAGTCCCCCTAATTAGATTAGGAGAGGGGCTGGAACAAAGTGTAGCGAGTTGTTAGCCACACCTTTGGGGTGGGTTACACAGACACACATCAAAGAACTTTTTTCTCCATTTAGATTTTTGGAGAAATTGTAATTCTGTCAAAAAATAAATGCCACAGTTCGAAGGAAATGGTCATAGCAGGGGGAAGTAACTTTAACCCTCTTGGTTGGGGTGTCCCCCCTCTTGCCAGCCCAGAATAGAGCAAAATTATGGGAGAGTTTAAGGACCTCCTAAGATCACTGCCTGAAATAGACTGCCCTGCTACACCCGTGGACTGCACCACAGACGCCTTGCACTCAGACGGACTGCACCTACTGCACTCTCAATGCTTCACAGACAAATGACTGTGCCTGATTCAAGGAAAAGGAGTGGACTCCCTGAGCAGCAACAGGTAGAAAAGTGCTGAAAAAAGTCATCTGTGGCAGACAAAGAGAGGACTATTTCAGTTGACCAGCTAAAACTCTATTTTCCTGGACAGCCCGGGTGTATTATAGGATATTGAGTCCCAGACCCGAAGAGGCAATTGAGAGCTTCTGAACCCTTGGCTGGTTATGTCGGACACTTTTCAACCCAAATGAAACAATCAAAAAGAAGTTGTGAACGTTTGGTAACTTTTTATGGTGTTTTGATAAAAAATACTCCAGAAGAAGACTGGCTTAGTGTCGAGAGTAAAGCCGCTGTTGTCGACTAGAGAAAGGCCTGACTGTGCTGGTTTGTCCCGCTGAAATCTCTGGGGTACCTTGCCATCAACTTTGAGGACAAAGAGACCCACCAAGGCATCGCACTGCAGAAGGCCACCATCGTCAAATCGAACTTTGGATCCGAGGAGCCCAAGGACCCACCAATGAGCCCATCAATGAGAGAAAAGCTCCAGCAAAAAGACTAAGGGCTTGATTATGAGTTCGGAGGTCTGACTGCCCAAACGCAGCAGTCTCTAGAAGACCTCAGTGGAAGCGGTTTTCCGACCACCATAATACGAGTTGGTCACGGTGCCCACGGTGTGGCTGCAGAGGTCTTCTGGTGGTGCAAAATTGTTTTTCATATCTATCGATGCTTGTGTAAGTATTTTGACTGCATATGTGTCAAATGCACACATATGCATGATACATGTAGAAAAATACCACCTACCCATTGCTGGAGTCTGGCTCATATGTGGGCAGTCCAGGCAATGTGTATATGGTACAAAAAGGAAAAACCTGTAGATCACTGCAAACAGAGTTGTATTCTTCGTGAAGCTGCTGCTGTGAAGAAGGGACCTGGAGTAAGGCATCCATGTCGATTTCCTACTGGAAGAACAGGAAAGGGTTTCAGAATGCATCCCAAATCCTTCATTTCCGCTAAACTGAAGATGGTGGTCCCACTGACGAGGTTGGCTCTTCGGAAAGCCAGTTCATAATACGGACAGCAGCGGGACTCCTCCGTACTGCCTTATGGCAGTTGCTTTCCCTGACCGCAGACGCTTCAGTCTGCGGATGGCTGGTGAGTGGGGTTACAAAGGCTATCCGACAATCTCATAATAGGGCGGTCTTACGGCCGCGCTCGCGGCTCAACGTCCGAAGGAAAACTTTTCAACTGGACCTATCACTCGCCTTATCCGACCCGTGCTCCATCATGGTCAGCCTAAAATGTTGATTTTGGACCGGTCCAGTGCAACCAGATAGCCACGAGTGGCGCTTTCAGCTTTTTGGTGCTTTTTGGTGCTAGAATGCAAATTCTTTTATTTAATGTTTAGAAATTCATATCTACAGCTCCGTACATTGAATTTTTGTTGTTTTGGTGTCATTCCACAGATAAAAATACTCTCTGTGTTTATAAATTGGTGTTGGAATTTTATTCGTGTGTGTCCTTTGTTTATTTACTGTTTTGGTGAGATTAAATGCTTTACACTTAATTTTCTTCTAAGTTACGCCTCACTGCTCGCTGCCTAGCTACCAAGGGTTGAGCAAGAATTAATTTATTAAGACTTGACTGGACCTTATTATTGATTGCGGTATTATTACTAGCTGAAGATGAATACCCCCACCTACCAATAGTCTACTTCCCTAGAGGTTATAACCAAATTGGTTAAAGAGACTAGCACTGAATAAGAAAAACGGCACAAAAAAGAGAGAAGCTATAAAAAAACAAAAACACCCAATGGAAAGCATTTAAAAACTATTAAATCAAAGGATAAAAAACAAACGTGTGCATCTCTGGGGGGAACCTAATATCTGAAGTGGCATAGTAGGGGCAAACCACTGTAGAATTTGTTCTCTTTGTCTTTTTACTAAATGTTATAGAAACCGAGGATTCAATTAACAGTTTTATATGTGCAGTAAATAAATGGAATCCCATTTAATCATCTACAAGTAATGTGGCTTGATGATTTTACCAACAGCAGTGACTTGGGGTCACATTCACTATTATTTCATGCAACACAGTGCAGCAAGGGAACTTGCTGCTCTGAGTTGCATGAAAGGGAGAGCATATTTACAATGACATAGAGCATTTCTTCATTCTCCCTGCGCTGGCGTACTGTGGGTTGACTAGCACCAATGCTGGCCCCCTTGCGCTATAGTTGACAGGATTATTTTTTTGCAGAAAAGGGACCCCTTGTGGCACAAAAATAATACTTAGAGGCATATTCGTCTTTCTATTCATGCTGCAAAATGCAGCACACATGAACAGAGGATGTATCGAGGAGAAATAGATATTTGTCCTCGATACACCTCTATAGGGTAGGTGAACAATTTAGCGCAAACCGAGGTTGTGAATCTAGATTTGTGTAAAAATACATGGGTGGATGCATGGCAATGCCAAGTTCCACTTATGTAAGGATTACCCGACACAAAGTCATGCAAGGCAGCTTTGCGTTAATTTGTAATTAATAAACCACTCAAAGCCACTCAAAGTGACTTTGCATGGCTTAGTAAATGCTCCAAATCATTTTGCAATGGGGCTGTGACACAAAAGTAAATAGTAATCATAGTATATCTGGGCCATAGTGTTGAGTTCAGAGATGTTACAAGTTTATTATATATATATATATATATAGTTTATGTGTTCCTGATGAAATGCATACTTAAAGTGAGTGACTGCTGATTTTTTTTAATCAAACCTTTTTCAACAAATCTCCCTTCAATAATGATTTTTACCAATTTGACTAAACCAACCTGGAGAAAGCGATTAGTCAATCAAAGATAGTGACCTGCCTATTTAATGTTCAGTAGGAACTTAAGGGCTCATTATGATGGCAGGCGGACATTAGTCTGCCCGCAATCATAATGGTGATTAGACCGCCTGCCCGACATGTGGCGGTCCCACCTGTACAATTAGGATGTGCCCATTACCATGGCCCATTACCATGGCCATTTACCATTGCTGATGGTGCTGCTGGCTGCAGCACCGTCCACAATGGTAAAAGAGCATGCACAGCATTTCACTGCACCACGTGGCAGGCACCGCGGTGCCTGCCACTTGGTGCATGGAACTGCAGGGAGGTAGCATGGTTACCCCCCAGTGCACCCCCCCACAGATGGGGCCCGCAACAGGCCCCCAAAGCCAATCCCCGCCAGCCCCATGGAAAGTCCTCTCCAATACCCACATCCTAATATGGCGGACAGTGCCTGCTAGGCACCGCCTTCATATTAGTGGCCCTGCTCCACCCACCAGGCAATCGGATGTGATTGGCACCAGCGGAAAAGTGGTGGACGGAATTTGCATCCGCCGCGATACCCACTGCCATCCTACTATGGCGGTGGGTAATTCTTAATGTGATGGCGGGACAATCGCCACCGCCAGCCCGGCGGTTGCAATCGTTCCACCATCCTAATGAGCCCCTAAATTTTGGAAATTGTGTCACTCGACCTAAAAGTACATAGGTGGAATCGCAAAATCAGAGATGGATCGCAAAATGTCAGCACACAATTTGCTATCACTTAGTGCTTAGACCCCTATACCGTTATTTGGTGGTATTATTGGACTATTTCTTTTTTACTTGTGGCCCTTCAATGGCCTGAAATTCACTTTAACTACTCGATATGTTAGGGGGGCGTGGCTAGGCACGCGGCAAGATGGCCGCACTGTAGTGTTGCTCTGCCGGCCGCCTTAACTATCCTACAATATCCTGCTCCTCGGATGCCCATAACCAGACGCTAGTATGAAAAACTGATGCTCCTGGATGAGAGCTGTCGGAGGCTGGTTTCGGTGGGCGGCCAAAGGGACCAGGAACGTGAACGGCGAGCCTCGCCAAGATCGCCCGCCATATTGGATGCTTACTGGAGGACCAGTTTGTGCCGACCCCGGGGCGCTTGCGGCGGACAGGGGCAGAGACGAGCAGCACTGACACCGGGGATCCCGTGGTGACACACGCGACGGCTGCGGACACCAGAGGTGGCTTGGTGGACGCGGAGGCCAGGAAAGCGGGGGACGAGGTACGCGCGAGCCGCTGGCTTAGATCACGTGATTAGGCCTTGGCGGGCGGCGGCGCGTCCCTCCCTCCGTGCTCGGATCGGATCGCCCGGACGGGGCATACACGACCCCTGGTACATATCCTTTGCTCAGGATACGGCCACTGCTGTACGTAGACGGAGAGGCCCTACTGGCAACAACCGCTTGATGGGACTGGATGATCGACCCCCGATGGGTCTTTGCCTGGTGTGCTGAGCCCGCTTGCGGACTACGCTGGAGACCGAGTGGTGAACGCTGCGGGGCATTTGGAAGGACCCGGGAGGGGAGCTGACTGCTGCTGAGATCGCGGCGCGGATGCAGATGTTCTACGTGGGGGGCATCGCACTGGACCTCGCTGGATGCTGCGCCCGTGGGTCTGGTGAGTCCCTTTGATTCAGGCCTTGCTATCGGTGAGGTGGAGGGACTGATCGGTTCTGACCCTTAGAGACAGTGCCACGCAAGTCTGCTGGAACTACACGAGGCGCGTTGCCTGGGCCTACTCCAATTGCGACCATAACCCGGGGGGATCTGCAGCTGAGGCGCTAAGAATCTGCCCCCTCTCCTGGGTACTCCTCTCGCTGCCACTCTTCTCATTGCCGGGGAGGATTGTGGGATTACTGTTACCCGGTGCTCCACACACTGCGGACCGGACAGGGCGCACACTGGGACTGCCGGGACTGCACCTCGCTCCACCTCCGACCCCTGAATATCCCCTCACACTCTCAGGATAAAGACCTGTAGAGACAGTGCCGCAGACATGGGCAAACCGGATAAAACTCAACCGCGGCTAATGTTTGAAGCACGCAAAGGGGGTAAAACCTCACACACTGTGGCGTCGGATTCAGAGCTGGAATCTAATACTCCGACCCCTACGGCCTTGGAGACACTTTCTGCAATTCAAGCCAGCCTGCAATCTATTGATGGGAAGATTGAGGCCCTCAATGGCCGTTTGGACTACATTTCAGCAAAGCTTGACAAGCAGGGAGTGAGGATTGGTGAGGCGGAGCAGCGTATATCGGATAATGAGGATGGTCTAAAACAGGTCGCTGTCAAAACCGCGGATATCACGCAGATACTGGCGGTGATACAGGCGAAAAACGAGGACATTGAAGTGCGCTCTAGGCGCAATAATGTACGTATTTTGGGCCTGCCGGAATCCACCAATGTGGGAAGACTTGAGGATTATGTCGAAGCTATGATAAGAGACATCTGTGAGCCTAAGAATCTATCAGCCATGTTCGCCATTGAGCGCGCCCATAGGTCTTTGGCTGCACGCCCCCCACCGGGTGCCCCCCCACATCCCATTATAGCAAGACTACTGAATTTCAGAGATCGGGACGCATTGCTTCGTATCACTCGACAGAAGGGCACTATCAATTAGAAGGCAATGTCCTCTCTTTCTTTCCCGACTTTACCGCCACGGTTCAAGCGGCGCGCAAAGAATTTCTAGGAGTCAAAAAACTCCTTATGAAAGAACGAATCCCCTATGCAATGTTGTATCCGGCACGCCTCCGCATTGGTACTGATGATGACGCCAAGATATTCACTAATTCGAAACTGGCCATGGACCACGCCAAATCACTGGGACGGAAGCAGCGGTCCTCCACCCCAACCCCTGGGGTTGATGACTGATTGTGGCTCTCTCTCTGCAGCTGACTATTGTGATGCCCAGGCTGAGGACTGGTAAACTGAGACCTCGCACAGTTGCTATTGGTCATTTTCCTGATGGTTCAATTGTGATAATCACTGAGTTACTGAGATGCATATGCGCTGTTTCCTATATAACCCGATGTAGACAGATTTGTATATCATACTGGAGACAAATGGGAAATACTGTTACAGGGACCTAATAGATATTAAGTGAATGTTGTTTCTGTAACCTGACTACTATTGAGCTGGCAAGGTTGCTGTGCTTCATTATTTGACTTTTATATGGCGTCAATTTACTAATGGGATCACAGCGACCGAATTGTACATTCTGTAACTGCTGGGCGTCTATCCAGGTGGGCTAACCGTTAGGAGCGCTAGACACTGAACGGTGGCCCCCTCCCCACTAGTTTGGGAGGGGGTTGAGGCCGCTACGTCCCCCCATTGGGTGTTCCCCACTTATATTCCTCACGGATGTATTGTGGGTTTGTTTTATGTTATGTTTTCTTTTTTTTGAATATGTTAATGGGATCTGTCTTTGGCAAAATTGGGTTGCTAAAGTGGCTGGGGGGAGGGTGTTCGATACAGTTCCAGGTGCTTGTGGGGAATATGGTCAGAGTGTTCACCATGGAAAAGACACAAGGTACTCAGTATGATGAGGGGCGGATGAAGGCAGTCGGGTCTAAAGCAATGCCCTCACACAAAGATAATGGGTGACGAATATAGGTGCCTGACATGGAATGTGCGCGGACTTAACACCCCAAAAAAGATACGACAAGTACTACACTATTTGGATAGGCACAATGTACAGATTGCTCTTTTGCAAGAGACGAATCTGACTAAACACACGGAAACTAAGATGGCTCATAGATGGGCAGGGTTTCGGTTTGCATCTTCCTATTCCGCTTATGTGCGAGGTGTACTTATATTGATCAAAAGAGGTATTTAATTCCTGCCTACACGAACTTACACGGACTCGGAGGGTTGCTGGGCTATGGTGCAGGGCAAGTTAGGCATGACCTATGTCACGATCATTAATATGTATGGTCCGGTAGTGGATGACCCATCACCTTTTATACAGATGCTTAATAAGATACGCTCCTGGCCAGACACAGCGGTTCTCTGGGGGGGTGACCTCAACACACATCTCAACCCAAAGATTGACAAATCGAACCCAACAGGCGCCCGTACGCTTAAGGTGGCCCAATGTGTCCGCGAGGCTATGACAGAACTAGGATTGGTGGACGTGTGGAGGTTGCGGAATGAGCAGGCACATGTAGGCACACATATCACACCTGCCCACAACAGCTGGTCCCGCCTAGACTATTGGTTATTAAATGAAGATGCAAACAAGTGGGTGATTCATGTCAGCAATCTACCCCGTACCCTGTCAGATCATAACCCAGTATACCTACACTTGCAAATCCCTACTAATCCGCATCGCCCCTTCACATGGCGCTTTCGAGCTGAGGCATTACGAGACCCTATTTATGCAGACACCATTAGAACTGCCATCACGAATTATTACACTGAAAACACGGGCTCAGTGGATAGTCAGGCATCCTTATGGGAGGCGTTCAAGGTGACAATAAGGGGAGTCTGCATTAGTTCCACCTCAGGTATTTTGAAAGATATTAGGGGTCAGCTTACTAAAACTGAGACTGCTCTTAGCAAGTTGGAAAAGGAATACTGCGCAACACCATCTAATGCCACCCTCGCACACATACAAGAACTACTCAGGGAATATGAAAAATTAGCGGACACAGAAGCAAAGTATAAGGGGAAAAGATATGTGGCTAGAGCATATGGCGAGGGGGGTCAGCCCGGTAGAAATTTAGCCACCAAATTCCAATTTCGAGCTCACTATCAGCAGATCGACAAGATTGTGGATGGTGCTGGGATGGAACACTTCACTCCACAGGCCATTGTGGATCAATTCAGGGATTGCTATAAGATGCTCTATACCACACAGGGCGATGTGGATGGGACTGACATGACGGAATATCTATCGGACATAGCATGTGCATGGCTCTCGGATGCCCACAGGGAATACTTATCTATGCCCATAGGCGAGAGTGATGTCCGAGATGCTATTATCTCCCTCCCCAACAATAAGGCACCAGGACCAGATGGCCTAACAGCAGAATTTTATAAGGCTTATGCGGACCTTATAGTCCCACATTTACTGGAGATGTATGCTGAAGCGCACAAGGCTGGCACCCTACCCCCGTCTTTGAGACAAGCCATGAACATAGCCCTTCTTAAGAAGGACAAGCCGCCCTCTCTCTGTGAGTCCTACCGCCCCTTGTCACTGATTAATCTAGACGCAAAAATATTGGCTAAGATACTGGCCACAAAGATCCAACCGTTGATGACACACCTGGTGCTCCCCGATCAGTCTAGGTTCGTGCCTGAAAGATCCACCTTCCACAATTTGCGCACTATTTTTTCCATGTTCCACATAATTAACCCTGAGTTGCCAGCGGCCGCTGTCATGCTCGATGCAGCTAAAGCATTCGATTCCATAGAATGGCACTATATGTTACACATATTACGCAGAATAGGTTTCCCAGAGGTCATAATACAGGGGATATGGATCTTATACACTGGCATATCAGCCAGAGTGCGCGTGGGTAGCCATACATCTGCGCCGTTCCAGATTGAGCGAGGTACGAGGCAGGGATGTCCGCTGTCCCCTCTTCTGTTCGCCCTTGTCCTTGAGCCACTTGCTTGCAAGTTTCGACAATGTCATAGAGCATCAGCCCTCAACTTTAACCACCGGCCAGTCGGCATATCGATGTACGCTGACGACATGGTTTTGTTTATAAGAGATCCCCAAACGCATTTATCCCCAGTCCTCAGGGAGTATCTTAAATTCGGATTGTACTCCGGACTCACGATCAATTGGGACAAGTCGGTTGTTATACCGCTGACGACGCTTACGTCCCAGCCCCAACTGGAATAGCCATTACTATGGACGACGGAACCAGTCAAGTATCTCGGGGTATGGGTACATCATGACCCCGAGGTTGTGATCAGAGAAAATTATGGTAGAGCCTACGACACACTGGTGCGGCATGTGGATGGATGGTTGCATCTCCCGTTGTCCGTAGCTGATCGCATCGCTTTGTTAAAAATGGTCGTCCTCCCCCGCTTCCTATATCTGTATTGCAATATACCGGTCAAACTGACTCAACAATTTTTTAAAACGCTGCGTACCCAACGGCATCCTAGAATTAGCTGGAAAACACTAACATTATCATATGACAAGGGGGGGTTCGCGGCGCCAGACTTCTACGTATACTATCTCTGCGTGCAAGCCCAGTATGCGTACTTTTGGTTCAGGCCACTCGACTTTGTTCCACATGTAGCGGTGGAGGATGGGGACGCCCATCCCACCCCACTCAGAGGAATACTTACGCATACTGCCCGGCACACGCCACACACGGAAATTAACACACTGGATATGACTATTGACGCCTGGAAGTCGATTGGACGCAGGGCGCACAAACTACCACTGTATGCACCGGCACTGCCATTGGCGCATCATGCTGCCCTGTCAGTTACCCAGGAGGCAGGTCCTCTAAAATCACTAAAAGAAGCTGGCATTACTCATATGCAGGACTTGTATAATCAAGGACGCTATCTTAAAAAGAGCGATTTGGAATACATACAGGACCCCAAATCTCTGTTTTTGTACACTTGTCACTGTCTAAAATGTGCCATGAGAGATCACTACTCATGTTTTCCTGCTGAACCTCCAACGCTCAAGTCCCTACAGCTAATGCTAGTGACTCCAACTAAAAAAAAACGAATTACTAAACTATACAGGGCTGTGCAGGAGGAGACGGTTAGTGGCCACGATAAAAGTCTTGCAAAATGGAATGATGTGTTGGACCCCCAGCTCACGGGAGAGGAGTGGGAGCAGATCTGTCAACTGATGGGCCGCCTTACTCCTAATGGGAACTTACGCATTATTCATTTCAAATTCCTGCATCAGGTATATTACACCCCATCCAAACTACACAAAATGGGTCTGAGGGAGTTGGATCAATGCCTGGAGCTGTGGACCGGTGCTTAAGTACTGGGGAGAGGTGCTGGACCACATTCACATAATGACGGGGGCTTTGCTTCCCTGTACGCCTACGGTGTGTCTGCTGACCTATGTATCTCAAATGAAAGGCATTGCGGGCAGATTTGTGAGGGTTGCTCTATTGTTGGCCAAACGGCGCACTTTGTTTACATGGGACAGTGCAGCTCATCCGAAGTTAAATGGGTGGATGTCGGATATGGTATATTATAGGGAAAACTTGGAACTGTATGCAGAAGAGTTACCTATCTCTTCCAAACCAAAGGATATCTGGGGGCCGCTCAAACGTTTCCTTGCAGGGTCAACCTCTGTGGATGCCGATTGATTCTGTACACCATTTATATTGCTGCTGCTGTTGATATATGTTTGTACTTGCTGTGGGGTTACCGCAGGGCCTTCACTGTGTTCATGTTGTGCACTCTGGGCTCCGTAAATCTATCTGGAACTGTAATGTTGTTGAAACATTGTGTTCATTATGTTTACGCTGCTAAAAGATGACAGCGAGATGTATTGTACTTCAAAAGAATGAACAGATTTTTGTTTAAAACTACTCGATATGTTAGCATCCCTTTTACCTGAGTAGCTGGCTGGACTGCAAATCAAAAAAAGCTCTCGTAAAAATGTTCAAACCTGGCGAACTCAGCAGGATCTGCGATTAGAATAGAGATGGGGAGCTTTCCTGGTTTATCTACGGCAGTCCATCCAGCTCTGATAGTAGTTTCCTATCCTGCAGCCAAAGTGCAGAATGGCCAATCCGACCTGAATGGGTGGTGCTAAAGTATATGCTGAATACTGAAGGATAGTAACTGGCATGAGAATGATGTACCTTGCCTCCTGGCCACAACATTTAAAACTAGTGTTATTTCTACTGGCAGAGGATTTTGATTGACATTAAGTCTGCTGGGGTATGTGGCCTGCGCTATTGATATCTCCTGATTTACCTTTTTGCACCGCCAAGAGATTTTCTGTATATATGTCATATGCTTCTGCCACTCTAGCGGCCGGCCAGACGGTTGTAGGCCCATACTTGTAATTATTTGAGATTGCAATAAACGGTTTCAAAAAAAAAAAAAAAAAAAAGTCTGCTGGGCACAATGCATGAAATTACTATTACTTGGTCTGTGACACATACATTTTTCAGCTGTCCATCCTGTGATTTTACTTGACACATATATTTATTTAATCCTGAACATCCTCTTGTAAAGCTTCCAAGAGTAAACATAATTGTCATCAGTGGGTAATAGAAGGGAGCAGTACACATAATCATAAAAAGAGCTATGCATCAGATGAAAATGACAGAGTGAGAGGAACCAACATAATTAAACACATTTCTGTAGACACACTTTCTCTCCTCATCAGGAAAAGTCACATTTAATTACCATCTATGCGAGTAAAATTCTCAGCTTCATTAAAATGTATGCCTCGTGTTATCAATATTTCAGTACTCATTTTGAGGATTTGTCATCGAGACAGAAAAATGATCTGAATGTATGTGTGGTCCTATAATATCCATTTTGGACTGTCTCTATTGTGGAATAGATACATTGGGTACAAGACACATTTCCACCCACTCATAAAGTTATTGTAACAATAGGGGAGCATGCATGTGAAAAGAAATTAATAAACAATATTTGGGGCCAGGTGTACTAAACGTTTTTCACCAGTTGCAAACCCACAATTCAGTTTCACCCGGAGGAAACCAAATGTGGCCGGTGGTTGTACCAAAGTGACCCCTCTTTCCAACCATGCACAATGTGGCAGGCACCATGGGGTGCCCACCACAGGGTGCAAGGTTTTCCCCAACCACCCCTTTTTCCAATGGCAGCCTGTGTTCTCATTCGGCACACAGGCTTGCATTGAAGCCAATGGGAGTCTGATAGAACCGGGTCCGTAGGCATACGGACACATTGTAATCAGTTGGTACGACTCCCAGAATACGAATCGTTTGGAAAGCATTTCTAACCTGATTCGGTGAGAATGCTTTCCTACCGACATCACAATTGGCCCCTAAGTCTCACTGAAGTTTTCCAAAACTGAAAAACGTTTTTATAATGGAACTGCTTTAAGAAAAGCGTTTTCAGTTTTGAAATAAGACAGGCTGATGGTTGGCTCACTCTTGCAATGCACTACCCCTGTCTATGCAGCCAATCAGAGGAAGTCACAATTTCCAATCTGTCTAATGAATATTAATTAGGCAGGTCATTCCGCAACCCTCTTCAAATCAGAATTTTGCAGACCAATTCATTAATACATGGATGAGTTTGCAAAGTTACATACTAGTCTCTAAACATCCGGTCACAAATTGTGACCACTTTTTGCTGCCTTTGTCTTCGTACATTTGGTCCTTGGTAAGAAAAATGTCTGTCATTGCTGTGTGATCCATGCTGTTCAAGGCAGAATCATTTGAAGTCTAAAGCCTCGCTATATGAATCCAATATTTTAGCTTATATTGCAAGGTGTCTCAAGATGTCACAGTGATAGGTTACTCTGCGGTCCTTCTCACGCAATTCTGATGCTCGAGCACGACTGCAAGCCGCTTCGCACATTCTTTACACTACAAGTGGTCAAATAATCCGCTCGGAATTAAACAGTTATATCATCGAAATATAATGTTCAAAAAGAAACAGCACCTTGCCTTTTAGGCTTTAACTGTCTAGAAAGACCAATAGGGACACTTGAGAAAAATGAGAAAACGTGGAGTGTTTAAAGCAAAACCAAGAGACAATCAGTCCCCGCATAGCTCTGCTGTAAGCCAGCCTTTCAGTTTAGCAGAGAAAGAAGGTGTGAAACTGTCTGCTACAGAATGCATATACATTCAGAATGAACTTCCTCTTTATGTTAGTCTGCAATGGCACTTTTTATTATGTGTTCTGCCAGAATGTATCACCCTTGAGCAAGGGTGCTTCTAAATACAAGGAATGTGTCTCTTAATTTATCTGTGCATGGTGCCTAAGAGTACCTAGTATTCCAATTATTGTAAAGAGATGTTGCTTTGGGAATCGTACCTCCCTAAAACACACTGTAAGAATCCTGCAATGAGCTAAATTGCTTAATATGTACAGTTCGTTGTTACAGAACTATTTTATTATCTACATAGATCTCGATTATTTGTTTGCCTACTAGCTGCAGCATAATGCTATAGAAGACTCCATCTTAGACCTTAAAGACTTGGTAGCCATTTTGGGACTCAGGCAATCAGTACAGGCCCAACTGAAACTGGATTGGGGACAGTTGACAGTGGGCTGTGTGGACACCTCACTGGAGCTTTGCGTGATGGAGGGACCCCTGCATAGGAGACTCAGGAGAGGCCATGAAAGGATGCAGCCGAGAAGAGCTCTGTCAGGAGATTTGACTGACTGTGAACTTTGTCAATGTTGTTCACCTATCTTCAACTGATTAGCCATCAGTTTGAAACATAATCTATGCAATTACTGCTGTTGATTTAACCTGGGAGGAGAAGTCAAGTGGTCATTTTCATTGGGTTACACGCAATGTACATTGCCTACTAATTGTTTTGTTCTCCTGAAGTGTATGGTCAGTTTCAGCAGGCCACTCACATTATGCATCACCCTCTGCTTGTGCTGCACACCTTGAAGCAAATGGGCACATGTTATGACTTTGAAAATCAGTGGCAGGGTGGTTTGCCACCATCCAATTTTATCAAATGACTCTCAGGTCTGTAATGTACCCATCATGGTAAATCCTAGCCAGTAATATTGTCAATTCTTTGGACGTTTAAAAGGTCAAAATGACTATTTACAAACAATAACACAGTTAAGTTCTCTTTGTAACTACCTCTTTGGAGAACCAGTGCTTGTTGCCTGGTTCCCAAACCGCATGGCAGAGGAGATTAAAAAGATGGCTGGGGGAAGAGGCTCTATCGTGAGCTTCAAGGGCAGGGATCGTAATCTGTGATCATCCCGCATTTTTCACCCAACCATCCATCCACCTCCTAGATGAACCAATTTTAGGGGATAAAATTGTTGGCATGCTGCAGAAAGATTTTGTTGGACAAGAGTCCCACAACCGCAATGAAGTACTCACCTGGCGGTGCCTGCTTGAAGGGAGAGCCCAGCGGGAAGGTGAACCAGAGCTCTGGTACAGACATGAGAGCACCTGGAGCTGGAGCAATTCAGGAAAAAAACTTAGATGTGTGAGAGTCTCCGGAACCAACAGCAAGATGCTCTGCAACAATGTATTTTAGGTGGGAGTCCTGTGTGCAGGCAGCACCAGCAACACCACCATGCTTCCGTCCAAAAGTCTGTGGACGCTGCCTTGATGATCCAGGGTTGACATGCGGTCGTTGGGCCTTTATACGTTCAGTATGGTCTTGGCAGAACCATGCCATGCTGATTGACTTATCACTGCCTCAGCCTTCTCAGTGGTCACATCAGACCGACAGAGTGACAGAGGTGTGCAGCAATGCCCTCTAGCTAAACATACAGAGGAGTTTGGAGATGCACACCCAATCAGGCAAGGAGGCTCTGTGCTGATGCGGCCCCAAGCACAGAAAATCAGACCTGGCAGCGTGTCCCATAAGAGGATGCCAACAGGTCATCAAAGTGAGGCCATCCACTCCACCCCCACTCTCATTTTCTGTCTCTCTTCTCACGGCTATCCACCATCCAGGAAAAGGGGTGGCGGTTTTGGACACAATGCCATGGAAATAGAGAGAGGACTAACTATTATTCAGCCAAAGGCCACTGGAATAGAAAAAGGACTGTCTTTCAAGGCTACTAGAATAGAAAGAGAACTATAATTGAGAACATGGAATCCAACAGAGGACTCACCACTGCCAATAAAATACAGACTCAAGGCTCACTCTGGAAACAGATAACTGAGGGTTGGTGTAACTGGCATATTTCTCTCTAGCGTAATTACTCATAATTACTGTACAAGTTCTCGTAATTATGCGTAATTACTTGAGAATCATAATCTAACATTTAGCAGTATTTTCTTACTGTAAAATGCACCCTTGCATCCAAAATGGGCCAGGGGATGCATTTTGCACTAAGAAAATAACACTAAATGCTACAGGACACAAACAACAAAAGCCAGCACCCGGGCACTCTCTCTTAGCTCATTGTTCCTATGTTCCTGCAGCATGATTTTTGCCCCAAATTACTCTTAACTACTCAAGCTGGCATAATCGCGTAATGCGTAATTACTGAAATCACTCCAGTTACTCAGCTTAATTAAAAGTTTGCCCAGGCCTACAGATAACAAAAGCGTGAGCAACAATATGGAAATGAACCTCTTCCTTGATGAAGGGCAGCTAGTCCCTCCAGCCAAGATGCAAAAACAAAAATAAAGGAAATAAGAACCCTCAGAAGAAATGTCTGCTAGCCAAAATAAAATGGAGACTTGAGATTAAATAATGTCTTCTATCCCTTAGTTCACCTGGAGAATCTGCCTTATAAACGACATTGAGATGGGGCTCTAACTTCATCACTAATTCTAGTGGAATCACACACAGGTCCTAAAACAAACCAAACTTTTACATTCTAAAAATAAGCAGTGACATCCGTAACAATTAATGGACAGGACAATCCCATTCCTGAGAAGGGACTATTGAAAATAGGGCCAAATCCCTTCAAAATAAATTACTCATTCCACCTATCCCAAGAATTTCAAGCACAGCCCGCTGAAAAATCTACCTGTAGCAATCATTTCTGACACCTAGTTCTGCATGAACAAAGGTTCCCTAAAATCTGACCATATCTTTTCCACACGCCACCCAGCCAAGTGGAGAGTGTCAGTGAATGCACTACTGATAACCTCAAAGTCATAAAAATACCCCATAGTCTAAAATGATCAATCTCACCCTCCCTCTTTTTTCATGTTGAAACTGTGATCTCAATATTTAAAAATGGTAATATACGGGAAACATCCTTTACACCGCAGTCAATTCCACGATGTGCCTTTTCACCGCAGTGACAACCCCGATGGGAAGTGGAGACACTGAAAAAGATAAACTACCTTATGCCCATCGGGACAGACCTCCAAACCAACCCCACAACCCTCACATCAAGTCGCAGCAGGATAGAGCACACCAACCCCTGCCCACCATGCAATTCAAATCCACAAGACCTTCTGATCTACCTAATGGGAACTGAATGTCAAAACCCCCTCTTGGAAGGTGGACTATTGGTAGGGGTAAGTGTGCACCTACCACTAACAACAAGGCCACCAATGCAATTTAAGATCCATTCAAGGTCTCAAATAAGTATTCCCTGGCTCAAACCTTGGTAGCTGGCAATGAGTTGGCAGGCTCAACTTAGGAGACAGGTGTGTAAAGCATTAAAAAACACCAATACATTAAATAAGTAAGACATAATATACAATAAAAATTAACAACCACTTTATAAAAATATGAAATATTTTTATGTTTAAAACAACACCAAAATGACAAAAATCGAATTAGGAAATCAGAGATATGAAGTTATTAGGACTAAACACTTTCTAGTGCTTAAAAACATATAACGCCAGCTTGGGACATCTGGTTGTGCTTGACTGGGACAATATCAAAGTCTGAGGAGGACTGCGATGGAGCGCTCGGAGGATACACTAAGCGGAGGACTCAGTCAAAATGTAACCTTCGCACTTAGAAACTTTTCTGGAGGATATTCTCTCATCGTCGAGCAAGGCTCCTATTCAGGACAGGATTTGAGTCGACTACAGTGGTTTGGCTCAGCGTGAGGCCTCGGTGAAATCCTGGACATCTTGAGTTCCGGAGCTTTCAGCGGGATATGCCAAAACTCCAGGATGGGTCATGGTTCGACGCTGGTGTCCTGACTCTCGTCACCCAGTTGGTCCTCTTTTGGAGCTTTTTCCAAAAGTTGCTCCAAACTTCTTTAAACTTCTGAAACTTCGTCCTGTAGTTTCTCTTGAGGGTTCAAAGTGTCGATAACAAAAATCAGTGGTTTCCAAGTCTCTTAGTTGCAACTATGAAGTTGGGACTATAGTTCCCACAATGCACCTGGTAATATCCTTAAATGTCCACTGGACGCACTCCAGGCTGGGGACTTCTTGGGGTGGATGGTGCAGGTGAGCTCTGTGTGTTGACCTGTTGCTTTCAGGGAGTCCACTCCCTAATTCTTTTTGAAGCAAGCAAAGTCCTCACGGCTGTAGTTCCAGGTGTGCAGCAGGAGCAGTCCTTCAGAGTGCAATCCTGTGGGGTGCAGACCTGGGTTCCAGCAGGGCAATCCTTCTTCTCCTTGTAGTTTCAGGCAGCTAATCTGAATTGCTGTGCAGCTCTCACATATTTATTCAGTGTCCTGGGCAACGAGCAGAGGGGAACCCCTTTCCTATGGTGTACAGTGTGCCACGCAAAAGTATGACAGCTTCCTCCAAAGTGTGGCCTTTTCTCTGTCCCACAAAGCAGTGCACTTTAAAATTTAAGATGGAGAATTCTTCTCATTGGGAGTAAGAGCTAGCTAAACCAACCCACTAGTGTGGCTTATTTCCCTTAAAACTTCCTTTACGGGCCTCCTGAAAATTCCACTCCTGGGGCTGCCATCTGGCTGGGGGGTATAGGTAGACGGGGTAGGCTTGGTTGGCATTCCTTACTGCCCTGCTCCCTCTGAAGCCCAGTTTGATCTACCCATCCCCATACCCTGGCCTGTTCTCTGCAGCTACAGAGATTCCCCCATCCGATAACCTCTGTCTCTGTGCAGGCCACTTATCACCTCATCAAAGCAGTTTGGTGAAGCCTGTTAAGGACTGGACAATCAGGAGAGACTGCTAGACGTCTGGATTTTGGCTCACAAAAAATGAAGTTCATAATTTATTTTATGTATTACTAATGATAAATTCAACAATGGCAAGTTGTTGAGCTTATCATTATCAATCATTCAAGTTCTTAAAAAATAATTGTAGCTCATTCCAGTCAATAGTTACACTGTAAGACAGCCTTTGGAGCTTAAAGTGCTACTAACGGGAAAAACGAAATTGGTAGTTTTGCCCTCACCAGGGCATATACAAATATTAAAATGTCCCTACTTATTTTTACATGGCACCCTACCCTGGGGGCACCTAGTGTAGACCTTGGGGGTGACATATATGTAAAAATAAGGTAGTTTAATACTTTGGAAGTACCTTTAAACCTAAACCTAAAGTCAAATTTACATGTAATTTCAATTTTAAAGCAGCTTCCAAAGCTGGACTGACTTTTAAAATGACAGCAGGTAACACAGCAGCGCAAACATAAGTGTCTCAAAGCTGCTGGACCTCTAAACCTACATGCTCTGCCATATACTAGGGACTTATAGGTAGGTTTTCAGTGTCAATTGCAATTACATCAAATTGCCATATACCTTTTTAATCAAATCACTGTCCTGGGGCCTGGTTAGTAGAGTCCCGGGCACAGTCAGAGTCAGTTAACCAGTATCAGTCAAACAACGGGGGCAATCAGGGCAAAAAAGATGAACTCCTCACACCCCCACACTGCGCCCCTCCGTAAGCAGCCCACACTCTCTTCCAGCAAATGTACATCCTCACTTCTGATTATACCCAATTTTCAACTGCGGGAGCCAAATGAGCATGCATACAAAATTTGAAGAGCAGTCCTACAGTAATACAGAAGACAGACTCCCTTATGACAGAGAAGACTGGCCTCCAGCACAAGGAGGTCCAAAGCTGAATGGAAATTTGTTTACGGACTCTGTCCCTCAGCCAACGTGGTTCCTGGGGGCCAAAGAAGAACTAAACATTGGGCCCATGCCTTGTAATTAATTATGAAGGAAGGGGGTGGCTTCTTTGTAGGGGCGTGTCCCCTAAAATCTTCATGTGCCACCAATTACCTTCATGCATTTTAAAAGTTTGACAAACAATCATGGCTCCTTTTCTACTGCTTACAAAGATGCACTGTAGGATTAATTCTCATTTCAATGCTTTATGAACTGTAAAAGAGGTGCCTATCGGAGGTTGGTAGGAGGACCTGCAGCATACGAAGGTTCCTGCAAAATGCAATTTCAGGAGCACGTTCAACTAAAGAGATGCAAATACATTCACCTGTCTTACATAGCACTGGATGTGTGAATAAAAGCAATGTCCTCTCCTGGGAAGATGCATTTTGTGTTTTTATCTTCCATTAAGCCTATTTCATAGTGTTCACTTACGATCTGATCAGTGGACAGTGGTATGGAGAGAGTATGATTTGGCCAGAAGTATGCATTGCATTGAATCTGAAAAAACACAAAATTGCCAAAAAGGAAGCCGAGGAATAAGTTAAAAAAGGAATTGCCAAAGAGCACAAATGTGGCAAAATAGAGAAGCCCATAATAAAAAAACATGTTTCCTAGTTCTACAAATTCAAACTACCCCACTAGACCACAATTGGGCAGGTAGCAATTCTGTTGGCAAGACCAAGGGACTATGCTTCCTAGGAGTCTGTCATAGTCTTGTGGCCCTTTCAGCTATTAAATATTGTTTCTTTCTAGTATAATTAGGTGAAGTGGTAATGCTGAGATTACAAGTCAAGTATTCCTAATTCCATGGGCAAAGCATGCACCCTGGACCATACCTTCGTCTGTCTGCCATTACAATGTCGTGTCGGCCTTGTTAGGATGTCTGTCAATTTGTATATATGATTTGGCCCTGACTGCCTGTATTGCGCTTTTTTTTCTAAGGTCCCCCAATATTTTCTTATGAGTGGAAACACATGAGTAGTTTGTGAGACCTTTTCTTTGGGTACCATGACAGTAGGTGGTTAAGGGCTTTATCACTTGGTGGATACTGATATTTACCACTGATGTTGCAGAGTTTAAGACTATTTAATGAAAGGAGTATGGCATAATTGTTCATTTTGCAAATTTGTATCTCAAAAATGGCACTAGCAAGCAGTCATGGCTTACTCTACATGGTGCTATAACGGGATTAAAACTGAAATACAGTATGAATAGTAATCAAAGTTTGCAAACCTCAATATCTGGGAGAGTTATATCTTTTAAGATATCCCAATTTAGAGTAGAGGGATATCGAATGAAATTCTGAAAATCCTTTGCCCCTGGCTCCCTGTGATGTTTAGCCACCCTCTGAGGATTGGGGCCTGGGAAATCTTGGGTGTGGAATATGATAAAACAAATCACTGACAAAAACAAAGGTTGAAGTGAAGTTAAGGCTAGCTTTGGTTATAACAGCTCAACGAATACTTAAACAAATCTCTGAAATTCCCCTGAAACTTCACAGTTAAAGTGCAGCAATGGTTATTAATTAAACCTGAACAAAATACTGTAATTCACATGGTATACCTAGGATCACAATCTATAACTTGCAAAAAAACCATGCACACCATAACTTGCAGCCCAACTGCAATGCTTGTGACCTCACAATATTGATACCAATAAATAACAACACGTAAAAGTATTTATAATCATCTTTGTCGAAGTGGTGAGGGTAATGTTAAATTAATCTCATCTGTAAGATAAATTAAACATTTATGGCTGTAGCTCTTTAATTAAGAGTCAAGTCAAGTGTTAACCCTTTAAAACCCACAAGGCAATTTTATTAAATACTTGTAAGTCAAAACCCAATGAGCAGGTTTACACTAAGCTTACAAAAGCTCACCTTTTGAGAAGTGATCTACTTTCATACCTAATTTAGTTTAATCCCGTTCAGTGTTTTTTGCTACAGGCAGAAGCACATTTTTCTATAAAAGCTAAAATGGGAAAACACAACTCTCTCCCCTCCTCTTCCCCTTATATTTGTTTCATCTTCATGAAAGGGTGCAAAATTTGGCATGCCAAACCACACCTGATTAAAAATTAATGCAGATCTGTCCGTTTGGGGAGGTGGAAACTTATGTTCAAATAAAAAATGCTGTTCCAATGTCTGAACAATAAGTACAAAGTGCTGACTGTGTAATAAATATCTTTATGTGTGTGTGCGTGTGTGTGTGTGCGCGTGCCTGCGTGCATGTGTGTGTTTGGGCCTTTGCAAAAATTGTTCCCGAGTTCCTGTTGTAGGAGACCCACCAGTTTTATGCATGGCCCTTCTGTGGCGCTCTAAAAGTCATAACTAGGAAACCACTCGGTGGGCCCAGTCACACCATAAGATGTAGTGACACTGTCAGTTTGTCATAAGCATGGATGAGCAATATAATAATCCCAGATTTCTGATGAGCACTTTGAGATTGAGTTTTACATGCCTAATTTCCCCTTTTATTCAACCTGATCAAACATATTGATGCTACATTAAGAAAGTAGAGAAAACCCTTCAGTAATTTGACTGACATAGTATATTTTAAAAATAATAGAATCAAACACCTAACCATTCATTTAGAATATTATGTTAGTAAAGACAGCCGCTCACTGTTTTTGTTAACTGCTTTCCTATGTGAGACAAATGTTGAATCAAGCGGAACAAGCATTTGCAATGCAATAGGTCTCGCAATTGCGAGATTTTGAGTTATTGGCCTTGTAAATGGCAATGCCTTTTAAACAAATAAAAGGCATTGTCATTTACAATACCAATAAGTCAAAGTTTGGCAAAAGCGAGACCTATTGTATTACAGGGCGCGGTGTCCCTGAAGTGGGTGCCGCATTCATCATTGAAGTAAAAAATATAATTAAACAGAGCGGTGTCCCTGAAGCGGACGCCACGATCACCATTAAAGTTTAAAAAAAATATATATGAAACAGGGAGCGGTGTCCCTGAAGCTAGGTGTTCTGTAATGTATGTATGTGGTGTGTAGTGGAATTGTGTGTTGGACTGGATTAGTTAGTTGTCTAACTGTGTGGCATGGAATTGTGTGGTGTGGCTTGGATTTGTGCAGTGGAATTATGTGGCATGGTGTGCCGTGGAATTATATGCATAGTAAATATGTGGTGTTGAGTATACTGGAATTATGTGGAGTGGGATTGTGTGTTATGGATTGTAATTATGTGGAATGGTATTTTGTGGTGTGTAGAGGTACGTTCTGGACTTTAATTATATTGTGTGCTGTTGAATTTTTTGTGGCGTGATGTGGAATTGTGTGGTGTGGATTAGTTGTATGTATAATTGTGTTGTTGAGTTGCATTATGTGGTTTGGTGTCGAATCATGTGGTGTGGATTGCAAATGTGTGGAGTTGAATTTTGTGGTGTGGAACTGTGTGGATAGGTTTACCTGTTTGGTGAGGAAAAGAAGAACTAGGTTGAAGATGAGCTTCAGATCTATGTGTTTGGATGCAAACAAAAAAGAAAGAGTTAGAGCTATTGGAGTTGTAAATGTCTTTTCCCTATATGTTATGGATTGGAGTGGATGTATGTGGTGTGTAGTGGAATTTTGTGGGTTGTATTGGAATTGTTAATTCTGGCATTGTGTGGCATGAAATTGTCTGTCATAGAGTGGATTCGTGTAGTGGAATTATGTGGCATGGTGAGCAGTTGTATTATGTGAATAGTATGTGTTTTTGAGTGTATTGGAATTATGTGAAGTGGGATTGTGTGTAATTATGATGAATGGTATTTTGTGTTGTGGAGTTTTATATAGTGGACTTTAATTCTGTGGTGTGCTGTTGAATTTTAAGGTATGATTTTGAATTGTGTGTTGTAAATTGGCTATATGCGATGTGTGGTGGAATTGTGTTGTGGGGTGGAATAATGTTTGCTTTTTGTAATTTGTGGTGTGGAATGGATTTGGGTGGAGTTGAATAGTGTGGCATGGAACAGTGAGGTATAGAGTGAAATTGTGTTGAGTGGAATTATGTGGCATGGTGGAGAGTTTTTATGTAGATTGTTATGTGGTATAGAGTGTATTTATGTGGGGTGTATTTATGTGGTATTGAGTAGTGTGTAATTAGGTGGAGTTGAATTATGTGGTGCTGAGTGGTATTATATGGATTGTAAATATGTTTTGTGGTGTGAATGTATGGATTGCCATTGTATTGAGTGGTATTGCGTAGAGTGGCATTGCGTAGAGTAGAGTGGTTTGGCGTGCAGTAGTGTAGCATTGTGTGAAGTGCAGTTGGTTGGACTGGTGTTGCATAGAGGAGTGGGGTTGCGTGGAGTGGTGTTGTGTGGAGTGTCATTGCAAGGAGTGGCATTGCGTGGGTGGTGCTGCATTGATTAACACTGCATGGAGTGGTGTGGTGCAAAGTGGAGCACAGTTGGGTGGAATGCAGTTGTGTAGAGTGGGGCCGCATCGCGTAAAGTGCAGTTGCGCGGGGTGGCGTCGTGTGAAGTAGCATAAAGTGGCACTACGTGGAGTGGTGTAGAGTAGAGTGGTGTTGCGTGTAGTGGCATTGCATTGAGTGGTGTTGCGTGTAGTGGCTTTGCATTGAGCTGAGTGGTGTTGCGTGTAGTGGCATTGCATTGAGCTGAGTGGTGTTGCGTGTAGTGGCATTGTATTGAGCTGAGTGGCGTGGAGTGCAGTTGTGTAGATTGAAGGGCAGTTTTGTGGAGTGCGGTCGCGTAAAGTGCTGTGCCGTGAAGTGCAGTGGCGTGAAGTGCAGTGGCGTGGAGTTAAGTGCATTGGTGTGAAGTGCAGTGGCATGAGTGGAGTAATGCAGAGTGGAGTAAAGCAGAGTGGAGTAAAACAGAGTGGACCGGCGTAAGGCAGAGTGGACCGAAGTAAGGCAGAGTGGAGTGGAGTAAATCAGAGTGGAGTGGAGTAAAGCAAAGCGGAGTGGAGTAAAGCAAAGCAGAGTGGAGTAAAGCAAAGCGGAGTGGAGTAAAGCAAAGCAGAAAAGCAAAGCAGACTAAAGCAAAGCAGAGTAAAGTAAAGCAGAGTGGACCAAAGCATAGTGGATTGGAGTAAACAGAGTGAACTGGAGTAAAGCAGAGTGGACCGGAGTAAAGCTGTGGAATGAAGTAACGCAGAGTGGAGTAAAACAGAGTGGCGTGGAGTAAAACAGAGTCTATCAGAGTAGAGCGGAGGGGAGTAAAGTTGAGTGACATGGAGTAAAGCAGAGTGGAGTCAAGCAGAGTGTAGGGGCGTAAAGCAGAGTGCAGGGGTGTAAAGCACAGTGTAGGGGTGTAAAGTAGAGTGGAGTAAAGCAGAGCTGCATTGAGTGGAGGGGAGTAAAGCAGAGTGGCGTGGAGTAAAGTAGAGGGTAGCGTGGCATAAAGCAGCGTGGAGTGGACCGGAGTAAAGCTGTGGCATGAAGTAACGCAGAGTGGAGTAAAACAGAGTGGCGTAGAGGAAAACAGAGTGTAGCAGAACAGAGCGGAGGGGAGTAAAGTTGAATGACATGGAGTAAAGCAGAGTGGAGTCAAGCTGAGTGTAGGGTCGTAAAGCAGAGTGCAGGGGTGTAAAGCAGAGTGTAGGGGTGTAAAGCAGAGTGGAGTAAAGCAGAGCTGTATTGGGTGGAGGGGAGTAAAGCAGAGTGGCATGGAGTAAAGTAGAGGGTAGCATGGCATAAAGCAGCGTGGAGTAAATCAGAGTATAGGGGTAAAGCAGAGTGTAGGGGAGTGAAGCAGAGTGTAGGGGAGTAAATAAGAGTTGCATTGAGAGGAGTGGTGTAGAGTAAAGCAGAGTGGCATGGAGTAAAGCAGAGTGGAGTAAAGCAGAATGGCGAGGAGAACAGCAGTGTGGCTTGGAGTACAGCAGAGTGGAGTAAAGCAAGGTGGAGTACAGCAGAATGGCGTGGAGTGGAGTAAAGCAGAGTGGCACTGAGCAGAATGGAGTTGAGTGGAGAAAAGCAGAGGGGCGTTGAGTAAAGCAGAGTGGAGTAGAGTAAAGCAGAGTGACATTGAGTGGAGTGAGGTAAAGCAGAGTGGCGTTGAGCTGAATTGAGTGTAGTAAAGCAGAGTGGTGTTGAGCTGAATTGAGTGTAGTAAAGCAGAGTGGCGTTGAGCTGAATTGAGTGTAGTAAAGCAGAGTGGCGTTGAGCTGGATGGAGTGTAGTAAAGCAGAGTGGCATTGAACTGGGTGGAGTGCAGTTAAGCAGAGTCGCGTTGAGCGGAGTAAAGCAGAGTGACATTGAGTGGTGTGGAGTAGAATGGAGTAAAGCAGAGTGGAGTAAAGCAGAGTGAAGTAAAGCAGAGTGGAGTAAAGCAGAGTGGAATAAATCAGAGTGGAATAAAGCAGAGTGGAGTAAAGCAGAGTGATGTGGAGTAAAGCAGAGTGACGTGGAGTAAAGCAGAGTGGTGGGGAGTGGAGTAAAGCAGAGTGGAATCGAGTAAAGCAGAGTGGCGTTGAGTAGAGCTGAGTAAGGCACAGTGGAGTGGAGTAAAGCAGAGTGGCATGAGTGGAGTAAAGCAGAGTGGTGGAGAGTGGAATAAAGCAAAGGTGGGTAGTGGAGTAAAGCAGAGTGGAGTAAAGCAGAGTGGAGTTGAGTAGAGTAAAGCAGAGTGTAGTTGAGTAAAGCTGAGTGGTGGGGAGGGGAGTACAGCATGCACAAATATTATAGAATGAATATTTCATTTTTCCTTCATTAATTTAAAACTTTTAATCAGCTCAAACAACACTAATGTAATTTGCAATCTACACCCAATAACTAAGCTTCTTGAAAAGTAAGTTCCACTGCTATGGAAGTTGTCAATAAAACACAGATATGACAGTTTTAGCGGTGATAATCTTAAGCTATGCTAATGTCGTCTTTTATATAGCGTAACTATCACCTTTTTAACAAACTGCAAAGTATACAATGTTCTTTCCGGACGGCAGACTCCTTGTCGCATCCTTCTCGCTTTGAATAAATGTAAGATGCAAGCACATTACAAAGTGATTGCGTGCTAAAAATAGTCCAAAGGTTTTAACATACAGAATTGACTCCATAAGCACCTTTAGAAAGTTTGTAATTGCTGAAGAAATAATTAGCAAAGGAGGAAGCATCTACTGGTGGGAGACGGAAGAATCCTTTGTAGCTGTGCTCAACTGTAAAGATTGTTATCATCCTTCTAACCAGCACATGGTTTATATTGCCACATTTGTCTGTAAAGGTTCCCAACCACACACATGCCATGGGACGGTGGAAGGAGGTTCAAGGGGGCTGGCCCTAACTAGTATCATAACAAGGACAATGCTCTGGGTGCTGTATGTTTAACACGCTGTGAGTGACAAATGGCATGCACCAAGCGCTACATTTCTCACACAAGGAGTCTGCTGTAGGCGCTTGATGTTTAACTCTACGTCATACGATCAGCAGTACCAAAGCATATAAATATTGGCATTTTTTTACAGATACACTGAATGTGGCATTGTTAACACACGCTGTGCACCAAGCACTGCATGTTTGACACGCAGAGTGTTCTGTGCGCTATATGTTTAACATTAAGTAAAAGCAAGCAGTACTAAAGCATATAAAAATAGCTGTGCTAATGTACTTTATAGAACACAAAATTGTAGTTAAACTCTGAGCAATGATGGCTTCAACTAGTTACAACTAAGTCTAAACAAATAAAATAAGCAGGAGGGAATGCGACAATCCTAAAAAGCGAGATTGAGCCCTGGAATTCCAGGTTACAACAAGCAGCTATTTAAAGAAATTACAAACATGCAAGTTTTTAATAATACATTTATTTTTAACATTTCAATGACATGTACAGTGCAAAGACTCAATACACCAGCCGGATGTGTTTTCTGGTGTAACAGCAGCAGCAGCTGCGTGTTCTTCTAAAAGGAGGCTGATTTTATTTTTGTTGGGGACGATGGTTTCTCAAGATCTGCAATAAAGCAACTCCAGGAAGGGGGAGGGCGGAGAGAGAACAGATGAAGCCTTTGCTTTGCAAGTGATACCACTATTTCTAGTAAATCAGCCCTTTTAAAAATGCTAAAAGCACAGCTTTAACTCATTGTTCCTGGGAAACAGCCGAAGCAGCACTTAAAGTAAGGCACTAGTTCGGATCACAAACATTTATTTAAACTATGGGCAATTCTGGCTGGCTTCAACTTGTTACAGCTAAGTTTACACAAATAAAATCAGCTGGAGGGAAGGCACGGGGATTAGAAGAGGCGAGACGGCGCCCTGGAATTCCAGGTCAGAACGAGCAGCTCTTTAAGATACAAAAGTTTTAAATTATACATGATGAAGATTACAACAGAAATCACGCACAAATGCGTAGAAGGGGAGAGGAGTGGGGAGAATGAAAAAGTACCTTTGTCCATCTTGTCAGACGGGCTGGCTGCTGGCAAGAGGTTCTATGCACGGTGCCCCCTCACCTAGCATGTCGCCTTCTGTGAATGCCCCCAGAGCTGTTATGCTCCAAGTTGCTGCCCCCGCTTTGGACTCAGCTGCAATTCGATCCTGATGCTAAATTAGCCTGACAAATGCTTTTGATGAAGGGAGAAGGGTCATTTAAAGTAAACAAACTTGCTACTGCTGGCCGGGCTGGTTTAAAACGAAAAAAACAGAAACTCATTAAAACAAGATAAAGGCATGCACGTAGCCAAACCACTTCAAAGACGATCACGCGCAATGCAGCTGCCAGCAGCTTAGCACCCAGCAAGGGCAGAGCAGGAACTTCAGCACAAACAAACGATGGCCAGGAAGTGGCTCAACATATAAAGATGTCGACTTTGGAGCAGGGTAACAGGGTTCGAGCCTCAGCATGGGCTGCATCATTTAATTATATTTAAATAAACAGAGATCTCGTGAATATTAAATATAAATAAATAAACAGTGTCCGGTGAGGGCAGGAAGCTGCCAGATGTGGAAATGCCAGCAGCAAAGAAAAAAAGTGAAAGCAGGGGTGCGCGCTGCATTTGAAGTAGTTAAAGTGATCGGAGACGCGATCAAGGGAGCAGAAAGGAAACTGATTAGAAGGGAGGGGGTAGTGTGAAAACAGCGGGGAGAGAAGGGAGGGTGTAATAAAAAACAAAGGAGCCAAAGCTATAGAGGGGGGAGTGGGAGCAGCTATGCACGTGCATGTGATCGTGCACTCAAGGTTTAGGCCAGCCAAAACTGTGGGTAGCACTTTGAAAATCCCACATATAAAATGTCTCTTCGAGCCTTTGGCTCAGCGAGACCTAAAAACAACTTTAGAGCCCATTCTGTGGACTCTCTTACCCGATTTGTCCGCATTCTGTTCTTGGTTGTTAACACCACTTGATCGATCATGTTACTATCCAGCACAAAACCGAAGAGAATGTGACTAGCAACCAACCTCGATGAATGTATTGATAAAAATGTGGAGAGAAGCAGTTTTTATCACGGCAGCAACAACTAAGGTTCACATCTAGTAAAGCTGTGTCTGAGCAATCGCATGATACAATGCAATGCAAAAGATATTGGAGCTAATTTACACTGGTGAATACATCCTCATGTGTATATTTACTACTACACCTCGGTGTAATTCTATACTTATTTGATATTCAGTATTTCAGAGTGTTCATTTACACCTAAAAGTAGACTTACAAGTGTTCACTTTCTCAGATAAGGAGGTTGCGTATCCTACAACAGGATTTATAGATATAAAGTTACTGCTTGTAACTTTGCACATGTGGGTGCAGATCTCTGCCACCATGGCAGAGACCTACCAAAGGGAAATTGTAGGGAAAATTCTAAAGTTCATAATTCTTTAAAAAAAATAGTAAATACATTTAACTTTTTAATATGAATGCACATTAATTTAAACCATTTTTTTTACCTAGATCTAATAATACTAAATGTTACCGCACATTAGCTCATCAAAGTAAAAGTGTATGTAATAATTATTTAATTAAACAATATTAATCTAATTTTTACATAACAATTCATAAACAATAATTGATAAATTCCCTACTCTACATTTTTATTTGTATGTAATACCTATTTGTATAAAGATATTTTAATTGATATCAATTAATTTTCATTTTTTTGAAGTGTAAAATTTTAATTTCCATTTGAAGTAAAGTTTCTTATTACATTCTTAAATAATTATTTAGTAATTATTATTCAAGCACACATACACACATATACATATTTTGAATGTTGAATTTAATTAATTTAACAAAAGTTCATATGGGGCATTATTTTTTTTACCTTGCATCCACTCTTTTATTTCGGACTGTGTTGCTGTAGCTGTGAGAGTGGCCATGTGTTGCGCGTGACATGCCTCAAAGCTGGGCTGGAGTATATTTACCTTGTTTTGACACCTCCAGCTACAGTAACTTTAGAAATGTAATGTGTGCATGGCAATGATGTTACTCTTTCATGGCTGTGTGTTTGTATTACCATGCCCCTTCCCAAAATCCTCCTTTTATTTACTTCACCCCCTCTTATGCAGTTGTAAGAATTCTTCATTTTCCAGCCAATTTCATTTCTCCCTTCCCACATTTACAACTGAAACATGTACATACCTGTGCTGCGATCTCCCTGACTATTGCAGAGATCTCAGCACTAGATAAGATACGCAGAAATCGCCATATGTAGGTTTGTGAACACCATTTTGCACCACCTAAGTATTATTACTGTAGTGGAACTTTATGTACTACAAAATGCAGCCTGTGACTATCCTCCCAGTCTATTTACTTACCAATGTAAAAAGGGCAGCTAAGATGTGCTGCATAATGTGACAGCCCATACACACTTTAGTGAAGATAGACCTTTTTGAGGCTGTTAATAATCCAAAGGAAAATGTTTTACTAGCGTTTCATAAACTGATCAGGGTTTCAAAAGAATTATCCAATTAGACTCAAATGGGATTGATTTATTCATACGTGTATAACCATTAGCATATGCAGTATAAGGTCAAGGCTATTCCAGGAGGCTTAAGCAGTATGCAAATTAGTGGATGAGAAAAGAAGTTATAAATGAACAAGATATTCTAATGAATTCGGAGTTACCAAATGTGTATCCATCTAAATGGAGTTACCCTTTGGCCTGAGGTTGTGTGTTGAATGTATTTGGAAATGCTTTAATTGAATATAAGTTACGCTGGAAAAAAATCATTGTGTACAGAAAGTTATTAGGTCTTTTACAACACGATGGAAAGCTTTAACATAATGCATGTTTTTTTCAAATTTATATTCAAGCCCAACAAAATACATTCTAATGCATATTAGGAGAACGGTCTTATTGTTTTTAGATTCCCGAGAGCTTCAAAAGATGTGACATTTCGACAGACACTTTACTTTGGCAGAAAGCAATAGCACTTTGGCTAAAAGATGTGGTAAAGATGCACAGCGGTAGGTTTCACCAATGGTCGAATCTACAAAGGGCCAGAAGGGCTGGAGCAGAGTCAAGCACAGGAATATGATTGATTGTCCATTAAGCTTTCCGAGCCCTCTCCACCAATGTGTTAATTTCTCTGTAGGTCTGTATGTAGCTGGATGTTGATGAAATAAATGTAACCAAGGTATGAACATTGCTTTGGTGAAAAATAATTGTACGTAAAATTGTGAACTATTCGTAATTGTCTATGTACTGTATCACTAATAAGATGGAATGGCTAATAAATCCTGGATACAGTAACAGTTAATCCTGATTTTCCTCGGTGTATTATTGTTCGTCAATTTTATATAAATTCTGATCCTCAAAATGTGTTAGTCTTTTTTGAGGTGTACTCTCTGTGAATAACGAGACCCCCTCTTCCAGCTATCAAGTTTTGGGAGAACAACAACAAAAGGCTAAATCCCTTCACCAGAGGCTGTTAGCACACCCTGACCCAGCCATGCCCTGGACTCCAGAGATCAATTTCCTGCACAAGAAACTCCCCTTCATGCATCATGAGAGGACTGTCAGATTCATCCACTCTCCCCTGTCCCAGAGAGCTCCCACTGCCCTGACCGAGCTGCCCGCTCCTCCAGCCACCAGCGAGAATTCAATGTTCCATCCCCGAACCCCTCCCCTGGAGTCCAGAAGGCATCCAATGCCCGATCCATACAACCCTGACCCCATGTGAGTCACAATCACCGCAATGAAACCAATTTTTCCTTCTTAATTCAGGAAATCCCAGTCCGACATTCTGATCGGAGCACCCCCTGCAGCTCTGATACAAACAGTACCAGCAGCTTTCTGGGCATAATGCAGTCTGCCATGTGTGGGCAATGCAGTAAGACAGAGAGAGAAATATGAGACAGCTGGAGAAGCAGTCAGAGCTCCAGCAGGACTTGGAAGTCAGGAGACCAGTGGAACATTAGAATAAAAAAATAAATATTGTGCGTGTGTGTGTGCGTCAGTGTGTGTGTGAGTGCATGCAAGAGTGCTGTGGCCATTGACCTGTCCCCACCCTTTGTAAAATGATGGTCCTGTAACACTTCTGGTAATTCCTGACAGGCTGTGGCCACCAAATTAGTTTTTAGCACTTTGGTGGGTCTCTTATACTTACTGAGACCATCCATGGCATATGGTGCACATCCATGTCTTAGTGACGGACGTGGCAGTAAGGTGGCAATTGTTGACATATTGTGGGAGTGCATTGCTCAATAGTGCCCATCATTCACGTAATGCTAATTCTAGCACAATCATGGTATTCTCTGTTATAGTGTGGAAATCTCTGATGGTTCTTGCAGAATTGTGATCTTGGCAAGTTGTGGGCATCAATGACACAGCGGTGGCCCTAGCACTAAGGTGGTACATTTTGTCATGTTGAGGCCACCCATTGCAGAACGGAGGCATGTCTCGGCATATTGTTGGTGGACACCCCGAGTATAAACCTACTTTTTTGCTATCATCTACAAAGTAATGGTAATTCCTGAAATATTATGGTCATTCATGAGAGGAGGATCTCAACCTTTGGCATAGTGCAGACTCAAGCATCATAGTCCACCGTGGTGCTCACCCAATGCATAATGACAGCTGTGGCAACATGACAATAGCTCTTGTTGCATTGTAGGCATATATGGCCAGCCCCTTCTTTACAGTGGCAAATAGTGATATGCTGAATGTATGCATGGTATGACATTGCCGACCCTGGCACAATCCTGGTCATTGTTTTTGATGGCATTTTCTGGGATATTGTTGTAACCAGGGTATGAAAATATCAAAGCAAAAATGGAAATCATTTTGAATATGTTCAATTTCAAATAGACTCAGAGAAAAGGGGACCTACGCAAGTGAACCCATTGGATCTATTCTAATGTATATGTTTAGCCAACTCTCTCTCCAAAACTCCTGAGGCAGACGTCTTTTGTCGATGTCTGTTCTTTGGAGAGGACAGATAAAGGCCAAACCGCTTTCATATCTAAATGCTTATTTTACTTACATGTATAATTTATATAGTCAAGAGAGAACAACTTTTGACAAAACACTATGCCTGCCTTATTTTTAATTGTTTATTATTTTTGTTAGAACAGCATTATATATTCCTTTCTATTGTACTTGTATAAATGCACATATGCAGACATCAATGTACACACAAGCAACACAGACTGTGGCACATACATAGATTTCGAAGTATGCATGCAAACATTGACATACATAGTGAAAGAATGGTGGGTGAGTGTGTGTGTGGATGGATCAATGTATAGATTGATGTGTGTTCGCATACACGATGGAGAGATGTTGCAGATAAGTGTATGCACGAGCGTTTGTGAACATATTAATCGATGCATATGTTTGTGTGAATGTATCGATGAATTTATCTCTTTAGATGTAGGATGAAGAGGTGTAAGAACCAGATAAACTCTTCAGACCAAACCAAAATCCTATTTTATGAGTTGTGTTGTAATCCCGTTTAATCCCGAATCACGAATTTTTAAACCAGATTCACAAACATTTCCTGTGAGCATTTGTATACTTCTCCTAGATTACATACTCATGTATTTCCATAAATACAACATTCTTGCTCACAGAGAGAGGCTTCTTTTTCCCGTAAAAGCATAGCTTACTCATGGAAATTGTTAAAACCCATCTAAACTTAGAACAAGCCACGAATAAGACAACCTTCTCTGAGAAAAAACACTCCATATCTAGGCTTTAATTTAAACTTTCGTGCAAAGGAGTGTGTTTATTTCACAATAAATGTTTGACTGTAAAATAAACACAACACAGCTTCCCAACTGGAAATGTGATGGGGCGCCTCTAAATTGATGTTAGGAAGTGATTTCAGAATAATCAATGGAATTTCCCAACAACCTTCATTTTACTCACCCACCTTTTGAGGTGTGGCTTCATTAGCAGGCTAAGCAGTGCTATTTTTAGGACTAGCGTAGAGAACGCGTTAGCTGTCTCACCAGTTTGCGGTGCGTCCATTGGGTCATTGCCCCACTAATGCCACGGCCCTATTTATCGTTGACGTTTTAATAAATTAACAAATAACATATTCTTTGTTCTACTTCTGACGGTAATTACAATCTGGACTCCTGATTGGAATTAGCATCAGAAGTAGAACGAGGGGCGCTGAAAGGGGTGTGGCTGCGGCAGCACTCAGGGTTTGAGTGACAGCGCACTAGGCAGCAATAGTGTGCACGTTCGGTTTTGGGCTCGTCATTTTTACGACCAGCCCGAACATGTGACTAGCCTTCCCCTTAGGAGAGCGAGGTTTGCTTCATGCAGCAGAGGTGTGACTGTGGCATTTTTACTGAACTTATGGGGCACTTTAGTGCCAGGTCTGGTGGGTCAATAATGTACTTTGCCAATCATTTTATCTTTCCACTTTTTATCCTTGTTTATTTTTTAGTTGGATTTGTGGGTTTAAATTATTGATATCCTGTGTACCTTATAATTACAAGAGCCATATGGTAGAGTGCACCTGTAAAAATGTCGAAGAGATATCCATCACATTTGCGGTGGAATAGCCTGTCCACCATAATCTATATTATGATAGATTCACACCCGTAATATTTAGATGTGGGCTGGCTGATCCTCCGTCTGCATTAAGAGGCTGTTTTCCGTCTCATACGCGTCTCACCTCCTTCGACGAGGCTGACTCCTCTGCTGGCTATCGATACTCTGTCGCCATCCGGGTTGCAGGATTCTGCCAAGCCTGTTTATAATTCACAGTTGTGCTGGTGTTGTCCTAACAGCAGATTCATAACGGAGGGAGTCCGTCATGGGAGTGTTCAATATTGTATAATTCCTGTGGCTTTGGGATGGATGCTAGCATCACACACCTGATGTGCTTATGCTCCTTGTTTTCACCTGCATACATCAAAGCATCACCTGGAGGCCCAGAGGACTGGAGGTGGCTCTCCCAGCCCCCCTTACCAGTATATCCCTGGGAGTAGAAGGTCTTTCAGATCCTACATCCTGAAGGCTTGATATCCCTGGTGGAGTGGAGACAGGTAAGCAATACTTTTAAATGTGTTACTAAACATATATGCAGTTTTTTCTGTTATATTATCTGTTGCTAATGTGTTTTGGCCCTCTTTTATCATATAGCATAGCAGCCACCTCACTCACCCTAGCCTCCCAACCTACTGCCCCAACTCAGGTCCCTTCCTCAACCCAAATCAAAACTCCACCCCAATCCCAAGCACACTCACTTCTCTGCAGGCACCCACTCTAACAGACACAAGCAGCACAATCACTTAAACAAAGAAACACCAACAAACACACAAATAACACAAACACACACACACTCTATTGAATCTACACCCACAAGAACAACACCCACAACCACCACTACCACACCAACCACAACACACTCATCAAAACCAACACACTAACACAAACGTACACCTACACACAGAAGAACACCAACCATAAGCAAACGCACACACTCACCGGATTATCAAACACCAGCAAAAATACACATCCAAACATACACAACAAGCACCAAACCCACATGCAACTGCCAAGCATACAAATACAAACACATCACCCACTTCAGTTCAATCTACGTCTAAAGGTCATTCCTCTACCACCCCTCCTACTCATACTACTTTTTTCCTAAATATATTTTTATAATTGTAAAAAGGTACATGAGAGAATTATCTCAATTATTTTTAAATATTTTTAAATTTTACAATTGATTTTTTTAAAGTGTTAATACATGGGTTGTTTATTTTAACTTAATAATTGAAAAAACAAACACATAGGCATTACATATTAGATAAAAATTGCTTGTAAGAGAAATTTTAAAATGCTCAAGTCCAGAGCAAATGTAAACGGGCAATTAAAAAAAACTATTAAAAAGAAGCTTAACATTAAATTTGGCTATGACAGAGTTGATTTACTTCTTGGTCAAGTAGCAACAGCAAATGAAGGACTTGTACAATCGGGTTCATGATGGAAACGGAAGTGGAAAAAAGAAAAAAAGGTAGGTTTCTACCTGACATCCCTTTGAAACCGCCAACTCAGGTGTGGAGGTTTACACGCCATAGTTTAGTCGACTGAAAGGCACATCGCAATTGGCCCAGCAGAAATATTGGCTGGACTCCCCCACTTTTGCCTCTGACACCATTGACGTGGGAGGAAAATTATCGTGGAGACAGCAGGACTTGGATAGACTATCATCCGTAGTCCCACCAGCATCTAAATTGAGCGGGCAGACCTCCAAGTAGGCGGGCGGATTTACTGATGCAAAAGTGACGGCCGGACTAGATCTAAATCAGGCCCCAAGTCTTGTAACGTAGTCATAACATTAATGTTCCAATGCTTACAGACATTTTACTCCGAAACAAATATAAGTAGCTCTGCTGAATTGTAAACCATACGAAAATGTGAATGTGTGGTATGTTATCCACCTAGACGTTTGATGGGGATAGGTGTGCCTGGTACAGTGACATCCCACAACAACTGTCACACAGTTATGTTTTTGAGATAAAATGATGAGGTATAGTGTTGAGATGATATTCTAGAAAACAGATGTTGAAGTGAAATATCTAGTTTTCTAGTGAGGCTTTGACATATAATTCACACTTGGTGTTACACGTCAGGTTTCCTGATATTGACCCTTATGCCTTGAACTGCACTACATCTCCCATACGGCACTGGGTGCAATCCCATGCTGCACCGAGGAAGTATCACTGACCTCACTGTTTCAAAAGAGGCCCGCCTACGTTCTTGAATGCTTGGCTAACTTCCTTCCTAGTGGACCATGCCTCCCTGTTTGGTGTCTTTCCCTACCAGAGACCCCTTATCAGGCTTTAGTTGCTGATAATACGCCTTGGACCTGCTCCAGAATTCTTTTCCTTTATATCGGAGCGTGTAAGAAATTCTTATTACCGCTCCCACCTTAAAAATCCTTTTGAACTCAGAGCCACGGAGCGCTTCATGTGTATCCTGCTAGCAGCCCGAGGATGCGCTGCCTGTTTGCCTCACTCTCAGGGCAAGGACGCACTGACTGATTGCATTCCCCCCCAGTGCGAGGACACGCTGCCATGCTTTTCTCAAACCCGGCCTGGATGACATCAATTCAGGAAGAAATTTGTGTTTTCAAATATCCCACTGGCATCTCCCAGCGCATTCCCTTTTCTGGATGTGGACCTCAAGGACGCGCTTTTAACAGTTAATTTAGTGCATTGATCAGATCTCAGTTCTTTTTTCTTTTTACCCAGCTGCTATCATTACGAGACGGTTATTTTGATTACTGCTCGAGTCCTGTCCAGCTGGCAACTATTGTTAAGGGACGGAAGAGAACCGCATCTAACACGGATTACTCTCTGAACTATGGAACTTTCCCTTCAGCTGATACTGCTGCATTCTCCCTCCTTGGCAGATGTATGCCCATAGCTAACTGATATATTGTTTTACACAGTCCTAAGGGAGAACTGCTTTGTGGTTGTTTCCTCCTGAACTTAAGAGACTTCTCTTCCTTTGGATCCCTTTCTAAAAAAATGATGGTTTTGGGACTGTACACAACCTGACTTGCTAACCCTTACTCTCATCCCTAGTCTAGAACACAGTGGTAGTATAACTGTAATTAACCTTAGTCTCTCTGTTTCTTTTGTTTTTATTGTTTCCTTGTTATACTGCAGTGTGGAGAATCAATTTTCCAGGTTCTCCTTCTTTCCCTCCGCTGGCACCGCTGCACCTTCTCCCTGGTGGTCCTGAGTCGTCTCTTCTCTCCTCTGGGGTATCAGCCTGTAGTCTGTTAACCATTGATTGGCGGGACTTGGCTATGCCTTAGAGGAGAGTGGGGGCTCTGTCTTCGCTCCCGAGGATATATGTTGTCTGGATCAGAACCCTGACACTTGGAGCTTGTATGTTAAAATATAGATGTGAAGAATACAGAACTACATACATACTGACTCCATAATATTTACTACCAGCATGTCATCGAGGTAAGAACATATAAATAATTAGAACACTAGAATGCTGGTAGCTTAGTTGAAGGCCGTGGGGAGGTTCTGAGCCAATAATGTCTGATATATGCCATCTTCTCCACCATTCCAATACTCGCCTTTCTGTTTCTTAATTTTTAATTTGAAAAATTATACCCTCAGTGAATGGAATGTTCTAGTAGCCTTATTGTCTTTCTGCCCAATGGGTATACAGGTTGTTTAAGACCTCTTCCTCATTATTGACCATTGCCTGCATCTCAGGCCTATAACTCAAGTTCAAGGCCTTTAACATACAGTATAACCTTTGGCAGCAGATTTAATGCTATGATATAGATATACTATTCTTAACTCCACATTTACTTACTTTGACAACACATAATTAGCCAGTTTTGAGCATTTAACATACAACGACCTCAATATTTTGGTAAAACACCCATTTGGTGATCTAACAGTGTAGGCATGATGCATATGTGGACAAGTGTATCTGCTACAAAGAAAATGCTATCAAAAGAAGTCAATGTGTGTTAGTTTGTGCTGTTGATTAGTGGAGTTGTGATAAAGAGAGAACCATTTATAAACTAATAATGGGAAAAAGACGAAAAGTGTTAGACCTGACAGCATAATGGTGGTCTTCCCTCCAACCTTTTGCCGTCATCCTCCTCTCTTTCTGACCTCATTTTTGCTGGCCTTAGGACTCTGAGCACTTTACCACTGCTAACCAGTGCTAAAGTGAATGTACTCTCTCCTTAAAACATGGTAATATTGGCTCATCCCCAATTGGCATATTTAATATACGTATAAGTTCCTAGTAAAGTGCTCTACATGTGCCTAGGGTTTGTACATTATAAGCTACTAGTGGGCCTTCAGCACTAATTGAGTCACCCATTTAAGTAGCCCTCTAACCATGGCTCAGGCATGTCATTGCAGAGCCTGTGTGTACAGTTTAAACTGAACATTTTGACCTGGCAAAATAAACCTTTTGCCAGGCCCAAACCTTCTTTTTTTTATACATATAAGCCACCCGTAAGGTACACCCTAGACAACCTAGATAGAGGGTGCAATGTATTTATAAGGCACACCATGTACTTTTAAGTATTTCATGCCCTGGTTGTGGAAAACTCTCAAATTCGTTTTTTTTTTCCTCCATGGCTTCTTCACCAGAAACACATGATCACCTAATTTGAGGACACCCAGGCTTCATCCAGACCGAACTTCAGTGCCTGCCAATCTGCTCCTTTTGGGACCCGTGCCCAGTCTTGCGTTCCTGCTTAAATGGTCCATAAGGGCAATTCCACTTGCAATGTAAAAAACTATTGCAGACTGCACTGAAAATCTGACACTATTTCCTGATCCCTAATTCGTGCTCGATGGTTAGTCACAATGTTACCACACTGAAGATCTTTTGGGCTATCTTATTGATGTACTCTTACTTTTTTAGTGAAAACTTTTGCTAGGGAACTTCTTCTTTTATTACTTTTCTGTGCCATCCCTTGTTGGAGCATTTCTTTATCTTTGACCTTTTACTTTGTGCTGGGCTCTTCCACGTTCTCGTCTGATCTCTAAAGTTAGTTTTTTTTAAATTATTATTTTTATTAAAAAGTTGCTCAGTGCACAGTAAGCATGGATTGATTATCATGTATAAAACAGACATCATAAAAGAGCAAAGTCCAGTTTGAGTAGCATGGCCACTAGGAAACACAGAGATAAGAATTGTGCATACAGTAGTTATCAATGTATTATAACAGATCTTCAACAGCGACCCCATTTCCTCACTCAAGGTATTGTTTACCCCGTTTCTGAGGGCTCCCTCTGTTTCCCATATCTGTGCCAGCTGTCCTAGACCTTCTCCCATTCCTTTGAGAAGCCCCGACTCTGGTACACCACCTTTGGCACCATTCCAAATCATTCTCCCAATCTGTAATGAGTGGCAGCCCACTTAAGCCCCCTCACAGGGCCGGGCTATATGTTTACTGGCAATACCAGAGGCCAGCATAAGCCATGTCTTTTGGAATTTAGACCATACTTTTTCTCCAGCTATACATAGGAGGTGCCACCGGCCACCAGCAGCACATTGAGCCCACTGGCTTTGGCCATAGTTTGCACCACTCCACTTTAGTAGCATTGTATTTCTGGACATTCCCAAAGTATGTGAAAAAAGGACCCCATCTCACCACAACCCCTGGCACATAAGGTAGCGTTGCACTCTCCGAGGTGATGCAGAAGCGTCCTGGAATAGTTTGATCTATGGAGTATTCGCAGTTGAATGAGGTTGAACCGAGCCCGTATGGCCAACTGTCTGGGGCTCTGCATAGCCTCTGCCCAAGCCACCTCCTCTATAAGTCCATGCTCTCCCTCCTACACTTCCCCCACTTCCCGCTGCTTCTGTAGAGGGTGAGGGGAGTTATTCATCAATATATTATAGGTTAAGGACACCACACTCTTTGCTATCGGGTCCAGTAAGAGCTGATCCTCTAAAGGCACTGACTCTGGTAATTGCTCCCCCTACAGTATGTGGCACCTCAGGGCGTATCCAATTGTAAATATATTTAAAGCATTCCGACTCAGCCATCTTATACTCCTGCTGTCGAGCCTCAAATCTGAGTAATGTTTGTCCTCTGCACACATCTCCCAAGTGTTCAATGCCTAACAATTTCCATTTGGAGACCCCCTATAGATCCCAAACCTCTCGCAGGAAGTCACTATTCCACAAGGGGGTCCTGTTGGTCAGTTTATAGACCCACCTCAGAAATCTGGTGACTTCTCGCCATGGCTTCACCGTTGCCTGTGTATAGATCAGCCAGGCCCCCTCAAGTCCTTTTCGATAGAGCAATGAGGAGTATCCCCGAGTGCCCATGGAATCCAGATCTACCCAGTATGCAGGCTCAGTATTGCCCCATAACACCCAGTCATTTATTACAATCAATTGCGCCACCCAGTTATATTTTCATATACCTGGGACCACCAGACCGTTCTTCATATGTTCCGCTCTGAAGCTTGCAGAGTGAGATTCTTGAGCTGCCCCCATCCCATAGGAGTTGCTGTAGTGCACCATCGACTTTCTTAAAGTAATCCGGGCAATTTTATATGGGTTATTCTGTAAAACATACAACAATCTTGGGAGGGTCATCATCTTAAAGATCACTGCCCAGGCCATCAGGGTGACCAGAAGTGTTCACCAGTGGGCAACACAATTCTGGAGGCAGTCCAGCTGCGGGTAGAGCTTTCGTTTCTGAAATTCCTCTGTGTCTCTTATAATGTAAATGTCCAAATATCGGAAGCCATATTGTACTATCGAGGCTATACATCTTGAAGGCAATTTTGGTATAATGTCCTTTAGGGGAAAAATTAGGGATTTGTCCCAGTTAATTTGATAGCCAGAGTATCCCTCTAAAAGTTAAAAGATGTGCAAATCCTATCAATTGTGGAGCTGGCTGTGTGGCATATAACAGGATATAATTTGCATATAGGGAAATCCTCTCTTTCAACTCCCAGTCTCCATGAATACCCTTTATAAGGGGTCCTAGTGAACCCATGCCATCAGAGGCTCTAGTGCGAGCGCAAACATCATTGGGATAGTGAGAAGTCCTGTCTGGTGCCCTTATGCAGAGCAAAGTGTCGCAACATTGCATTATTGATCAGCACATGTGCCAGCAGGTTTCGATATAGATGCTGGATCCATTTACGAAATCGGGGACAGAAGCACAATTTTGCTAGGACAGCAAAGAGATAGCTCCATTCAAAGCTATTGAATGCCATCCATGCATCCAATGAGAGCCAAATGACCTGTTCAGTTCATGTAGCCTCAGTCATATGAAGTACTCCATAGAGGCGCCTTGAGTTTAGCCAAGTAGCCCTGTGTGGCGTACAGCCAAACTGATCTGTGTGTATCACTGTAGTTATAACTGGCCACAGTCTATTAGCCAGGACTTGGCCAGGACCTTGCCTCTAAATGTAACAATTAAATGAGTCTGTAGGAGCTACAGGCTGCAGGGGGTTTATCTTTCTTGGGGATAACCACTATGTTAGCAGTTTTTTGATCATCTGGCAGGTAACCCAACTTCTGGCCCTCTCTGAACATATTTAGCATGTGTCCTTCTACCTCATTTGCTATGCACTTATATAGATCCACCAGTCGGCCATGAGGCCCTGCCGTCTTTCACAGCTGTGAGTCTGGGATTGCCTGTTCAACTTTACCCGCTGTTAGTTCTTGCTCTAATGCTGCCCTCTCTTTGTCTGATAGAGTCAAAATGGGGAGGTCTTTTATGGTCGTGGACATATATATGTCCTCATAATAAGCTGCAAACACCTCTACTATTGCAGCCCAAGTCATATGGAGTGCACCTTCTGCATCGTGTATCTCTAAAACTCAATTCCACTCCTTATCCCTTCTGTCTAGCCCGGTTATTAATATACTGGCTTTGGTGCCTATATCATAAAATCTGTGCTGGGTTGCCAAGGCATACCTGCAAGCTTTATGTTCCAACAGTTCCCTCAGTTTGTGTTGCTTTTGATGGAGCCGATGTTGCAATTGATGGTCAGTCCTCTTCCCCTCTAACACCTGAATTTCCAGAGCAGCAATCTCTCTCTCCAAAGCTTCACACTGTATCCTCTGCTCCTTTTTTTACCGCTAATCATCGCCTGTATATGGCTGCGCATGACGACTTTGAAAGCCTCCCACACAACACAGGCTGATTGGACCACACCTCAATTTTCTTGAAAGTATTGGTCTGTTCGTTCTCGTAGTTAATCTTGGAAGGGTGCTTCTTTCAGATACCAGGGATCAATTCTGGGAGGCAGTATTGTGTCCGGTCCCTGGTAGGGCCACATAGTAGCACCTCTATGGGGGGAATGGTCACAAGCTTTGTGTGTCGCACTGTGAAACCGGTAGATATATGTGTGTTGGGTGAAAGCATGGTTCAGTCCGGAGTGACTGCCATGTACTGCAGAGAGATAGATGACCGTGCCTCCGGTTGTGATTGTGCCACAGGTGCACTAATCCCGAGCCTCAATGAAGACTCGTAGTGAACCAGGTTCACTGCCTGCAAGTGATTTAGTCTTCCTCCAGCACTGTGTCTACATTGAAGTCCCCACTTAATATAAGGATCCCAGGGGGCAGTTTCAGTAAGTTAGCTCCAAGTGGGGGAATAGTCTTTGCTTGAAACTATGGAGGAATATAGACCCAGCAGATGCTGTGTCCCTTCCAAGTACCCAGCGTTGCCACAAAGTGCTTCAGTGGGTCAGTCCATGTGCCCTGAGGGATATAAAGCTTTAAGGTTCTTCGTAAAATGCCTGCGCCCCTGGAGTTGATGGTGAAGCCACATGTATCCACAGGGTGTACCCAAAATGATCCATAACCTTATAATGGTTGCCCTTCAAGTAGGTCTCCTGGAGGAGAAGTATATCCAGGGCATGTCTGCGGAGGTATTGTAAAATTACTGTTCATTTAATTTTGTTCCCTAGGCTATTAACATTCCACGTTAAGACTTACAGAGCTAATTGAGTGTAGAGTACCATTTAGTGTGGTGAAGTGTGGAGGGCTGTCCCAGTGTATAAAGGCAAAGTAGTAAAACTATCCTCTGTCCCCAACCTTGTGCTCCCATGCCCATTGAGCTGAGTAAAAGGAAACAAAAGATAGAACAAAAACTAAAATGAATCTGATATACCCAAAAGTGTAACTCCCCCACCCTGCTACCCTGCACAGAAGGGCCGAACTGGTGTGATCATGGTATCTTACCCCTTTAGCATATCTTAGGTTCCTTGTCTGCTTCAAATATAGCGACCTCATCGATCCTCCCTCTCCTCCCCCGTGGAGTCACCCTCCCCCATACTGGGAGAGGTATGGCCAATTTCAATATACCTGACGTCCTTCTTTATCATGGGTGTCCAATGGGTCATCCAACTTTAATGAGCAACCTGACATAGCTGCTAAGCTGTGGAGTCCAGTTTTCAACCCTCTCTCGGGGACTTATCCTTGGCCTGTCCCTCATTGCGTGCAGGTTCCTCCTCTTCCAGCTGATCAAGAAGGCTTCTTTCCCTTGCCTCTCATTGAGACAGACGACCAACAGTGTGCCAACCTCCCAGCCACTCCAATACCTCCTCTAGAGGAATAGAGTGCCACAATTTGCCTTCTGCACAACTTGTAACCTCACTAGATAGAGCATCATGTACTTAGGTTCTTTGGAGCGCAGTGCTTTTTTAACTTCCTTGAAGCTTCGGGTCTGATGCTGTACGTGCAGGGTGAAATCTGGAAAAAAACGCACTGTGGCACTTTTTATAGGTCAGGTTGCCATGGGAATGGGCTGCCTGAAGGAGAGCGTCCCTGTCGTGATAGTTAACGATCCTGGCTTTGATTGCTTGTAGAGGAGCTCCAGGTTTTGGCAGTGGGACAGGTGCCCTCTGTGCAGGTTTAATGGAAAAGAAGTTTGAGAACGTTTGTGGAATTGAGTATTGACAAAAAGGTCTTCTAGGAAGAGGTCAACACTGGGCCCCTTTGCACCCTCAGGGACCCCCACCACCCTGATATTATTGCTGTGAGCTCTGCCTTTAGGGTGTTCCAATTTTGCTGCCATAGTGGCATGCTGTTTAATGAGGCATTACACCAGCTCCTCCAGACTATAGTAAATAATTATGGGATTCAGCTGTAGTTACTTTTCGGAGATCGTTTTAAAATCTGTCCTGCGGAATTTTACATTGACAGTCACTGCATCCAGTTTTGGTTCACTGGTACCCTTGAGGTCACATATGGTGGTACAGAGAGAGAGGGCTCTGTCATCTCCATTTGCTCAACTTGTCATCATGGCACTGCAGAAGCTGGCTTCGGTACGGCGTATTTATCCATTTTGTTGCTATGTGCTTATGCCGCTCCTTTAGGCCTCACCATAGCCCTGAGGGACACAATCGCAAGGTCCTCCCTACAGTGCATGCAGACCCCATATTTGCCCATGACTTTGGGTGCCAAGCGACACCGAATTGTCTGAACGCTGTCTGGGTACATCTTCCCATGGTGTCTCAGGCATCTCCAAACCCAGTGTGTTTTCTTCAGGGCCCCCAGCACAGGTCTCTCTGTTAGGTTTTACCACTGCACCTTAGATTGAAGCCTTATTTGTGCATCTCCGGGTTCCCAGTTTGATCCCCCTGCCCTGTGTCCCGTCCAAGTTGGGTCGTTGGCACAGTACACCAGTGGGTGCCAGCAGCCAGAGGGGCCAGTGCACTAAGTCCCACAACTACCGGTAGTCTTAGTCTCCTCTAGTCAAATCAGGTCTGGCTTCCTGTCTCTCCTCTCAATACCCAGGTCTAAATCAGCACCCAATCACACAATGCTGTGCTCACGGCGATATCTAGGTCCTGCAGGGTATTCCTCAGTCAGTCAGTCAGTACACCCTCAGTGCATCAAAGGTTTCTCTGTAAGTTATCCCGGGGCACTTTCCACAGCCAGGCAACTCGCTAGTCCAGCAGACTTATAAAGGGGGACTGGCCTTCAAACAAGAAGAGGCACAAATAGGGAGGGCAAGGGAAGGAAGAGATTCAACCACAGATCAAATCAGACTATTAAGCACACTGCTTCATTCCCCCACTGTATTGCTCCATCGCTATGGGGCAGGCCAGCAGTGACCAGTAGGGGGTCATCACTCATTGTCTTGGCTGCTTACACCCCCCCGCACAACTCTGGTATGCTAATTTAGCCATCGCCTCTCTACAATACAAGTGCAGCTGCAGACTCCATAGTGAGGAATGAGGAGCCTGGCACAGTCCTCAGATCGGGGTCCCTTCTGCACTCACATTTGTCTTGGAGGCCCTGGGCGCCCCTTCAGTCCATTCACTTTGCCCTGTAAGACCCAATTTGCCATATGTGTCCACCCCCTCTGGGTTCACTTACTTGGGCTGCACCACGGACCACATCTAGTGCCCATCCGCTGCGAGCATACACGGTCCCTCACTCTTCCTCTGCGAGAGTGCACCAATTTAGCCGTGGAAGGCAGGAGGCCAGGGAGGTGGGCCCCCAGTTATGCGTCCACCTTCAGTCATCAGGGGTCTTTCCAGGGAGTGATGTGGTTCTTCATTGGTGGGAATCAGCAAATTACAGCCTCCGACGCAGGACAGAGCGGCCTTCATGGTCCACTCATTAAGCCGAGCATCGTTCTCCACGATTGGCGGGGGAGAAAGTGTGTAGTTGAACCGGGCTGCCACTCTTCTCACCATGCTCTGGCATGGTTGTACTGTGGACAGGAACAGATAATTTGGCGGATGTCAGGGATTAAGGATATCGGTCCATCGGAGCTCCCTTAGTGTGCAGCCATCTCTGCTGGTGTCAAGCCTCGCCCCCCTTTTCCACATTCTTTAACAAACTAGCATTAATACTTCTTGAGATTGAACAGCTATGGAAATCTCAGCTGAAAGTGATGTAGAGATCGTTTCTGCAGATATCTGTTTGTAAGTAGCTGAATTTGTGTGAGGTGGAAGCTTGTTGAAAGGGGAAGTAATCCATGATCCTCTTTTCCACTTCCCTTGCTGATGTGTGCACCCACAACAGTAATAAAAAAAACACGCAACAGGAAGGCAGGATGAAGAAGTGACATAGTGGTCAGAAAGCTGCCAGCTTAGTACTAGGCAACCAGGTTTAAACCCCAGTCTTGGCTCAACATTTTGTGATTCTGTGCAAATCACTTAACATTATTTTCATTTAATGTATTATGATTTTCAGTATTGGCTCCCAACACCTGGAATACTCTTCCGCCTGACATTATATCATCAACTAATTATGTGAGATTTAGGAAACTCTTAAAAACCTGGCTGTTTAGACATGTATATGGCTAACGAGAGTTGCTGCTTCTACTACCTTAGCGCCAAGAAACCTTATGGCGTACGTGCGCTCTACAAGAAAAAAAGGAACAAAATACATTGTTGTGCCCTTTAAAAAAAACGTAGAGTCTGGTTTTCATGTGAAGCCATCTAATGCCCTTGGGCCATGTATGAGCTATATAAAACTGCAAAAATGAAACATCTGTTCGAATTGCAAGTGCCCTCTTCTATATGAAAAAGGCATCTGCACAATATATAACTGGCTACTGGGTACAATATTCCGACAAAAATATAAGCAGCTGTGGTATGTCCATTGAGTTGAAAAAAAAACTAGTAGAAAGGTTGTAAAGTACCTATTAACTGATCAACCAGTTGGAAAACCTAATTTGGTGTCACAAATCATCAGTTCCATTAGCATGCACTTTAAACATTTCGTTTCTTCACTCTCATACTAGACACACAAAGAATATAGCTTTATAAAATTAATCACACGTTTGCTGCATCCCATTATGTATGCACAAGTGACCTGACTTGTTATTTTAGAGCATCACAGAGGTCAATGAGATGCAAATTGCTTTGGTGCATAGGCACAGACTTCTTTTGAAAACTTATGGAAAATAATCTACACACAAAATGAAAAAATAAGCGCTGTTGATTGCGTCGAAATATGGTATGGAAAGATAAGCGCTGAAATGAAAAAAAAATGCAAGGGCATCCTGATAGCGCTTTGGTGCCACTTTCCATTCAGGATGCAGGTCAAATGGTTTGCAGCGCCATTGAACAGCACACCTACAGCACCCCAATGCTAGGTGATCATAGAGTTTTATCAGTAAGGCTCCAAGATAGCCTTATCACAAGAAACGCAAATGCATCAATTTTGCCATCAAAAAGAAAAGGTTACCCAAGTCTACCAAAAAGTGGACTACGTCATGGACTTAAACCTGTAAATGCCATCCCAACAGCTCCCAGATTCCCGCGTCATTAATTGGAATATAGTTGTTATACACCCAAATATTGTGATCCCATTTCTGGATTCTGAATGTATATTACCTTTTCTAGTGCTACATCTAAATAAGCTAGAATGCAGATTTGATGACAGCGCTTACCTTTGAACCTTTGTAAAGTACAGTATAATTTTTTTAATTAAGATTGTTGCATTTATACTATGTTAATCTCAGTGCATAGTGGTGGAACTTTGTGAAGCTTTTATCTAGGGCACTTAATATGTATTACTCTCGGGGTCACATTCGAAAAGGGCTCAGAGATGTCAGATTTCAGTAGAATAGGCCGACCACGCCCTCTGGCCCACCATGAGCCCAGATTCTGGCAGTGAGGCCATCTTGAACATCTCCAGCTTTGATGGGTTTAGACATTGAAGTTGACATAATATCATGAGGCCTCCCCTTGAATACATCTCTCCAGAAATGATTGAAGTTTATACTAGTGTTGGCCACATCTCTCGAAGCATCTTACTGATAACAAACTGTAGTGATCCATGCATGAGGGAGGAGCAGGAGCCCAGCTGCTGGCATTCCAGGTTCATATGGCTGATCTCGAGGCATGTGTGAGTTGGCTGTGGAAGTTGACTTAACATAATGAGGCCTCCCTATAAAGCCATGTCTGCAGATATGCTTGAGAGATCTGGACAGTACAGGAAGCCATAAAAGTGCAAGGAAATTGGCAAATGGTTGTGTCTGGGGAGATGTGGGAAGATGACGATTAGAGATTGAGGTATGATATAGTTTCAGGATTAAGTAGTGCAAAGGGAGGCTGATAAGCGATCTACTGGCTGGGCTATCCTTCATGGGGTATGGGGATCCTTGCCTTTCATCTGCATTTTGGAGGTGAGAAGGTGTAGACACCGCTGCTCGCAGTAATCAGCAGAGACTCTCACCATACTCCACGGTGAGAGTAGGACATTGGTAAGGAGGTTTGATAGATTATTACTCCTGTTGGATAGTGATGTTGGGAAAATCCCAGAAACGTTAACCGGATGTCATATCCTTCCTTTTCCCTGCTCTCCCTGGTCTAGTGTCCTGTGAAGATAGAGGTGGTGGTAATCGTAAGACTCTGAGTAAGGGACCATATAGGACGTGGGTGAATGATAGTCACATTAGTTAAGGAAAGAAAACAATTTAATAGGGACAAGACTCGGAGAAGCTTATAGAATGGTCATTTTGCACTGATAGTTTGGAACTTCTGTCAGAGCATGAAATATAGGTCGGGTCTCCAAGGCATTAGTGTGCAAAACACAGCTCTATTTTGAACCGGACCAATAACACATTAAACCTCTTGGAGGGCAGAAAGTGAAATGGAACATAGATAAAAATGGTACCAGAGTAAGAAAAGAGGTTTCTACACAAGTAAAAAATATTTGCTCTGTGGAGAAGGAAATAGAAAAAGTTTTAGCAAGTGTATTTGTGTTTGATTTTCCCTCATGCACAGTTCAGGGGTCGATTTACAAAGCATTTAAACAGTCACCATTCCTCCTCATTTGCAGCTGTTAAAATCTTTTCCGTGAACTAATCTCATTTCAGGAGCTGGAAAAGGTTTTCTGCTTCCTAACATTGGATTCCTAATGGATACCGATTTGGTATCTGGAAGGGGCATGTTATTGCTGTTACTTCCAAATGCCAAATAGGCATGGTATGTTCAATATTGTATGACTGATATCTGATCACAAAACATTGACCTTTTACTAACCACCAAGAGTGGGCCATACCTATTCATAAAAGGCATGGGGTTCTGGAAGGACTCATTCCCCTTTTCGAAAAAAATATTTGTTGGGGAGTAAATAGGCACTGGTCCACAGGACAACTGCCAACTCCTAAACAAACAAAAGTTGGTACTGTCTTCTAAATGTAGCCTTTTTTCCATGAAGGAAAACAGGTTATATTTTAAAAAACAAGTTCACTTTATTGAAAGGTAATTACAGACATGATGGTTTCCAATCAGGGGTAGTGGGAATTTGGGGCCTATCTCATGAATGTCAATAAGGTAGGCCAGAGTGAGACCCACTTTTAATTGAGATTTTCCAAACCGATCTGTTTGTACATAGGTCAGTTCGGAAAATTATTTAACGGTAACAAATTATAACCAGTATTTTGCAAGCAGTAAAAAGTACATTTGGCCCTAGAGTTTATATTTTTCCTGAAAATGGAATTGACTAAACCTTTCCCAGGAGAACACCTGGAATGATACAACTGGTGGTACTTTCTAGGCAATCTCCTGGAAAGTGTTGTGATTTTCCAAAAGTCGTGAATCTGCACCCCTTCTATGCTCTGCAGAGGCAATGACCTCAGATGCTGCAGGGAAGTATCTGACCTGTGCTTTACTAGCAACACTGCACAAACCCTTGTAAGACTAATAAAATGTACCAACAATATTCAAGTGGCACTGCACACAGCTGGCCTTAGTGCACAGAAAAAGGAAATGAATGGCAACACTTTTGGAGAAGAACACCCAAGCCCCAATCAATTGACACCAAGAATGGAAACTAGACCTAGAGATGAGTCAAGACATCAAGTCAGTTGAGATCCTTACCCGGATACACACACAACAGCCCCGTGAGCAGAAAATAAACTATATTTGAGATACTCTAGGCGAAGAAACAATGATGCCTTGTCTAACTGCCCCTGAGACCAGAAACTTCATCAAAAGAGTTACATGTGAACTTTCACCGACGTCAACAAACCAGGCCCCACAATAATACTGCACTAAACTACTCAACACCTACATTTGTCTCAGTAGGCCCACAGCGGAGCCAAGACAACAGCCCATCGAGACGCACACTCCGAGGAACTCTCCCGCTAAGCATTATGAGTCCCATAAATGTATAGGAATCAACTAGTTTGCTTTTTGCACTTCGTTTTCTATATTTCCTCAGCACCAAAGACACACTTTCAATGTACTAGCCCATTACACTTCGCGGACTCATTTTTTATATTATTTTTAAAAATCTTTTTTGGTTTTTAACTTGTTTACTGGGTGATATACTTTTTAAAACAAAGAAATATATGTGTGACTGTATGCTGCTAACCACTGTTGCTGATTTGCACCTATGGGTGACTGCCTAAACCCGTCCGCCCACATGTAATAATTTTAAATAATCGATCATGAATTAAGAAATCACACTGCAAGAAATGCAAGGAGGTATACCGGCGGGTAAAGATTTGTGATTTTTGTGTGCAAAAATCAGACCTCATGTATCACCCTGTTTATTTTGAATTCTAACTAAATATATTACATTTTGTCAAGATTATATAATTGCTGGCCAGCTTTCCAAACTTATCCTACTGAAAATAAACAGTATTCATGCACCAAGTAAATACATCTTAAGTTAGAGAATAGTCTTAAATCGTAGCAGGCACTCTCTCTGGCTTTATTTAAACCTCCCTTTAATGGGCACATATCTGCTTGCATCATGCTTCCAAGACAAAGAACGAATGGGCTTATTTACAAGCGCCGTACACCGCCGGTACATCACTTTTTCTCATATTAAAAATAATACACCCGCGGCGCAAGGGTCGTGTAAATAAGCCCCTGAGAGAGAATGTGCAGCCAGTAGTTTATGAATTAGAACCCAGCAAACGTATGTGACTTGAACAAAAGAAACACTCTTAGAACAAACATAACGCTTATGAGAACATTTCTGATGAAACTGAGAAAGAAAATGGCACAAACCACCCACTGAGAACTGTAACTGCAATTACTTTGTCTCTGGGAAAGGTCTGGCGGAGCAATCATGTACAGCCAAGGAAATCACCTGCCTCCCTCTATTAGACTTGTCGCCACTTTTTTCATTTGATGTGTTTTTCTAGTAAATAAAAGTCTTTCAAATGGTCATGGATGGTAAATATTTCCGACAAACCGTTACAGTCACGAAAATGGTAAAAGCAAATATATGAATTACTAAAAGACACGTTTCAGTGCGTTACACATTATGTTATCATCAAGGCCTATTTTACGAGTGCTCGTGCGTACTCTTTTCCCTTAGAGGATGTCGAGTATGAATAGTTATTTTATAGACAATTGCAATACCTTTTGAATGCATGAGGTGCATGCGCACAAACACTTGGTGTTCAGGGAGAACGAAAAAGAAACGCTGAGAACAGTAACACAGAAGGTCTGATTTACTGAAACTCTGCAGATGATTTGCACCACAAAAGTGACACAAAACTGTTAGAAATGGGATTTACTTTTAAGTACAAAACCTATTTTCCTCTGCAAAGTAGCCCTGAAGTAAAGCGATGTAGCGCTAGCCACTTCTTTGCATTACTTTGCGTCAGTGAGAGGTCCATAGGGGGTAATTGGGCATTCCTATGCAACCATCCATGATTTTTGACACAAAGACCCATTTACTGAGTACTGACATTTGCAGACAAGACTTTGAAGCAAAAAAGAATGCATATTTGAGGCTGATATAAACCTGAAGAAATGATTTCATTTCTCTAAACCTTTCCATTTGTGAATCTTTGCTGCACTGTACACCACACATACAAAGTGGGAAAAATATTAAACTTAGTTGTAGTATAGTATACTGAACTTGAAGGGTTCACTTCCAGTACAAAACCTGTGCTTGATCTCACAAACACACCTCTGCAATATAATATAAAGGTGCTTGCATTGGCGCACGGCAGCCAAAAGTGAGCCACTGCTGAAAAGGGAAAAGTAGCTACATCTCTTAGTAGTTATGGGATTGTTCAGCTCTCTCCCTTTCCTGCAGTGCAGCACAATAACTTTGGTTGTTGCTCTACATTGCATGAACAGTTAGTCAGCACCTAAGTGTTTCCAGATCATCAGCTTATTTGTTTGAAAATCATTAAATGTATTTTCGCAGCACAGTAGATATCGCAATTCCATTCATCGTATATGGTGGGATTGTATCATGGGGTAAAACAATTCTCGAGCTAGTTCTCTCCAGTTTTCTGTATTGATTAATTTCATTGTTGGCCTTGGGTGCTGTATGGGTTCTGAGCATGTACAATTCCTCTGCCACTGCCCTCTCTGTTATGGCAGGCAGTCTGCCCCATCCCCACAGTTAACTTCCCACTTGGTCTTAACCGTTAGGAGGCAGGGGACAATAACAGTCCGCTAACAGAGCTTAAAGGGCTCTGTAAAGTATTGATTTCCCCATCTGCCCCAGCTGTCCATTCATTAGGGTGGGCAGAGTATCCGAAGTCATGTGTTGCTTCAGAAAGCTGTCCCATGTTAAAATTTCCACCTTGCCCATTATAGCATGTGGCAGTTTGTAAAATGAACCTCTCTTGGGCTGCAAATTCAAACTCTCTTGGGCTGCTGTAAATTCAAAAATGTATTATTTTCATTAAAAACCCACCCTGAATTAATCTCAAAATTGTTTTGCCTCTTCTCATTCTAACTAACCATGGAGGAGGTCCCTACAGTGACTCGTTTCCATTGAACATGTCTATTTCTGTCATTCTCTGCCTAAACCTTTCTCAGGCATACCACATCTGTTGAACCAGATAGGGGCTATTCTTGGAGAACTCTTGCCTCAGTATACAAAGGTTGCTGAGATCTTCAGGCATGTATACATCCACTAATTTTGTTTTTTAATGGTGAAGCCACGTCTTATAGCTCCAGGGAAGTGAATGCAAGTTGTCCCTCTTCATAAGGCCTCTGCAATGTCTGCAATGTCTCCAGTATGATTCTCAACTGCTGCTGAGGCCCCAGCACAAATACCATTAAGCTATATCATAGCATAACACTTCATTGTATTTTCTCTTTACCGACAGGCTGCACCAGGTCAGTCGGCCGACCCACGTCACCTCAGACATGATGAACCTCAGCAGTGGAGTGCCATTATGATCCTCATCAGCATCACCCTGTTCAATGCCTACATGACCTCACTCACCATCATTGTTTATGCTCATGCAATCAACATCATATCCTTCGCTGATGACACCCACCTCATACACTCCCTCTCTGAAAAGAGGGCCAAAGATCTGGATTGATTTCTCCGCCAACATGACCAAAATCGCATATGGCTAAAAGCTAACTGCCTCACACTCAACACAGACAAGACAAAAGTGGTAATCTTTGGCAAGGATACTTCATTGTGTGACTCCACCTGGTGACCTGCTGAACTCTGACCCACATCTCTGCCAGTAACCCATGCAAAGAACTTTGGAATAGTAATTGACAAACAACTCACCATGAGCGACTAAGTGAATGTAGTCTCCATCTCCTGCTTCCACACACTCAATTTTCACAAGAAGATCTTCAAATGGCTCCCCACCAACACTCGCAGAACTGTCTTGCAAACCCTTATCACCGGCAAGCTGCAGAAAAGCACTCTATGTCGGACTCAGGACTCATCTGACCAGAAGACTTCAGATTATAGAAAACTCAGTGGCCAAGCTTATACTGAACCCACCACGCACATCTCCTCCTCAAACTCCTCACACACTCATTCGCCCCACGTACCTCAACAACCACATATATTTCCAAAAATCCATCAGACATTTCCACTCGGCTCGACTGCTACTAGCACACTGCTGTGCATATGCAGAACCAGATCCAGCAAGCCTACCTTCTCCTACCTCACTTTTAAAGCCTGAAACAACCTGTCCCTGCAGATCAGAGCTACCTCAGTTCTTGAATTGTACAAGAAACTGAAGACCTGGCTCTCCAGCTAGCCACCACCTTAGCTTGGCCCATACAGCTCAGGATACCTTCCTGGCTAAGTCGTGTGCTATACAAATACACATAACATAACCAAAGAGACATGACCTATCAACAAAAATGGCAGGATCACTCAGAATTCTGGTAAGTTGTTCATAACTGACTTAACACTTCCAATATTAAGGTATACTAAGTCCTGGTCAGTATGTGTTCTGATGATTCTCTAGTTACTGTCATGTCTAATTCAGGTCAGGAAATGTGAAAATATTCTTGCCTGCCAGTGACCCCAAAGAGACGAGCATAGACGTATGCCAGTTAGTGTCCAGGCCTGAAAGTTTACAAACTTCTGCAACTGCTTTAGCAAGAATTGTGACTCACATGTATTTAAGTGTATCATCCGCTCGCCGTGACCCCATGTGCGTATCAACTCCTATCCGTCTTTCCCAGTTTTGCATTGTGTTTGTGTCATATTTCTATTCTAGGAAATTGGGTTATTAGTTATGCAGGATGAGAGGCATGCACAAGTAATAGGTCCACTATTTTCCCTTACTGGGAACCAAGCACCCCATGGTAACACTTGATTCTCTCAGGGTAGCAACACAGAGCAGTCCACGGCCAACTCAGGGGAGGTGGTGTGGGCTAGTCATCACCGTTCACTGGAACGCATTAATAACATTCAATAAATGATTATCCAATTAGTGCACCCCCCCTCCCAGGGCTTATTAGTTAACCCCTACATCGAGCCCCAGGCCCAAGCCCTCACCAGGAGTAATTTCTCATTGGGCATATAAGCCCATACTCGATCCTCCCTAGTAGGGGGGGTCAAAGCTCATCAATAAAGAGGCTAGTCTTACCGGTCTTTGGAGAGCCCCACTGGTCCAAAGGTCAACTGTGGCAGAGTCCTTGGTCCTTTTGGGAATCAGGGAATTTTTCCATTTGCCCATGGCTGTTGCAGTGCAAGGGTGCAGCAGCAAAGAGCGCAGCAGCAAAGAGCACAAGTAGCACACAATAGCCCTTTCTCTCCATTGTGTAAACGTTTTTAAAAGGGGGTAGAAGGTTCTCGAAGCCAGGTAAACCCTTGCCAATACAAGAGTGCTACATCATGTCTCCACTCCTGTCCTGACCCTCCCGCATAGCAATATGGGACAGGTCAAGATGGCTTCTTACAGGAGTCATTGGTCACTTCAGTTCTTGGGTTCTCAGCTCTGCCCTTGCTGACATCCCTGCCAGAGCCTTTGCCACCAAAACGTCAAAGAGGAACCCCTTCCTGTGTTGGCTTCAGTTGTCTGGGCTTCCTCCTTCTTTCAGTGGGACTTGACTGTCCCAAGACCTAGCACAGAATGACACAAAATTAACAGATGCAGATTTTCATCCCCATCCCTTCTTCCTCAGGAGCTAAGGCAAGCACTGTTAATTATGCCTTTGTGTGGGGTGGCCTTTGTTCCCTCTGCTGGGGAGGAATGTAATTAAATGGGCCTAGCAGAGTGACAAAAGGCCTGGGTTCTGATCCTGAGCTGAGACTTAACAGTTCTGGATGACCCATAAGATGTACATGTATGGTCTTAGGACCTGTGAATATGAACAGCGCACACCTTTTACACCCGTTTGCTACCTCACTAGACTTTGTATGCTTAGGGGAAGCAAAACGGAACTCTAAGGAAGATTTACCCTTGTGTCCCTGCAGACAAAACAGTAAATCACACTGACTTTATAGGTGCCAACTAATATTATAAGGCCTAACCCTAGTCAATATGTAACCCTGCAGAGTGACCTCTGTGCCAGGCTACCTGTGCACAGTTAAATGGTGGTACACAACGGTAGTCTCACACTTGTGCACACACATGTGGCATGGGTTCACTTGTGACCAGCCAAGAGCTCCTTATCATAGCTGCATTGCAGCAGCCCCATCCTAAAAGGCAGACACTGGTTGTTTACACGTGCAGTCTATTTGCCATGTGAGTAGGCTCACTCATGCAGCCTGCACACATGTTCACACACTTGTGCACGTGTGCACATGTGACTAGCCAAGTGCTCCGTTACCTTATTTGTGTTGCAGTAGTCTTATCATAAAAGGTGGACACTGGCGATAAACACGCACAGTCGATTTGTCATGAGATTACCTTGGGTGAGACACATGTAGCGAAGCTCACCCACAGGAAAAAGATTTTTCGAAAAGAAAACAATCTGGGGATACTGAACAAGTGGAATCCAATTGCATGTTTTATGATAAACCATTAAACCATTAACTGCTGAGAAAGTACAGTAAAACTGAGATGCATTGGCAAATGCATCTTCTGTGGCACGTAGTGGGTGTTTTTAAAGTGCGCATTACCTAAGAACACCAAAATGCATTTCTCCAGTGCTCTGGCAACATCTGCAAATATGCGGAGAATTTGCTTTTCCATACCAATCTGTGATTTGGATAAATGTGCCACACTCATTTCACAAGATGGTAGAAGAGGCATATGGGCGAACTCTAAGCATGCTCTTTAGCTTTGTCCAAGATGGCATGTGGCATTTTTTCCAACATGCTGAACTGTTATCCCAAAAGGTTTTTCAATGACTAAAAAAAGTGCTATAGTGATTGTGAATCACTTCATGAATCTTGAATGACATCCTGTGATCCCCGCTGTAAGCCTCTTTCCATGAGCCTCTCTTACAGCCACATTTCTTATGTGGACACATTTCTTATTTGGTCCAGATGAGAGTCACTGCGTAAATAGTGCTGCCATCTTTAACTAGTGAATTCAACTGCTGTTGACATTGTCCTGGCCAGTATTATTTGTAAATCTTATCATTAAGCTGGTCTGGCTGTCATTCCCAAATGTTATATGACCTGAATTATAGGTTCATGAAATATTTTTGTTCTAAAGATTTTTTTTTTATTAATTAAAAGTGTTCGTAAAGTTTGAAAACGTCTACAAAATAGGACTGTGAAATCCGAGTACCAGGCATGCCAGTGGAATAGCGTTTACTTCAAGTAATTTTTACATTAATTTGATTATCATTATGTGCTTACGAAATGAATAGTTGCGTTTCTTTTTTTATAAAAACGACTGTAACTTCTGCGTTTACGAGTGGCACGTTCATGAAAGTATAAGAACCAATATTTGCCATTGAATTACTTATCGAGGAAACAATATTTGCAGGAGTAAACATATATTATGCGGAACGTGAGATATTCCGGAGTTTCTTGGACCCATGGGTATTTTTGCTTTAAAAAACCTATACAAACTGGTGTTGATGGCACCTGCTAAATGTAGAACATGCGCCAATGTTTTATTTGATAGACATTGATAAATAAGAACCAATGGAATATGTTAATCAGGGTGTTAGAATTGAATCAGCATCAGAAAATAATCAGCAAAGGAATCACTGCGAAAATATAAAATATTAAACGCAAAGTCCTTGTTGCTAATATTGGTTTCTGTTTTTAAGTAGTGCCCTTGCATTGACTCAAACTTCCTATGTTTTAGATGCACTCAAATGGTATTTGGCCACTAACACAGACATGCTTGCTCTAAGATATATGGCGTGTGACACCTCTGCCAGATGTCAGAAAAATTACAAGATATACATGCAAAAATAAGTTGTTGGAGTTAGTTAGAAACATGGTGCATGAGCCCTAAGGACATCCGTTAAACTATTACAGTACTTGAAAGACATTTAAGATGCCAGAATAATGGCGCACAGTACCTAATTTTCTTGGAAATATTTTTTAAATAATTCTTTAATCACTCCGCAAAGAATCCTCAGAAACTGCCAAAGATATGCTTTGCAATAATGTATTAATATCTCCGCCCAGTAGTAACATAGGGCCTGGTTCTTGAGCCCATTTTCCTGTGGACGTCAGACTTGCTCATTCACTTAGGGGTATATTCACAAGAACGTTTGATAAGTACCGCAAGAGTAGCGTAACTCAACTTTCAATATCGCAGCCCATCGCGGGAAAATAACCCTGTGTCAATGTGGAATTCACAACACGGCGGTACCATGCGATAGTCTGCCGAAAACGCGGACAATGTCCGCGATACAACTACCCCGACGAAGATAAAAACACAAACCACAACACCAGAAAACCTGCGATGAGCTCTTCCGCGATGAGGAAAGCAGGGATTAGCAGAGTGAGGGCAGCAAACTCATGCGCAATGCGGGAACAAGCACAAGAACAGCATACGGAAAATGCCAATGAACAAAATACAGCAACAGCGGAGTACCATGGATGCACCCTGGCCAACTGCAGAGGACAACATGCACACCACAACATCCAAGCACCGTGGAAGGACAGAACCCACAGGCACACCGCATGAAAGAGACCAGTGGCAGACAAATCAGAGCTGCAGGAGCGACATACCCACCGTGCAGCATACGCACATAAGTAGAAGTGCACCTCAACATTTTCAACATCCCGGTACAAACAGCAACCCCTCCACAACTGAACACAGGACACAACTGGATCGGCAAATGTGCACAACCAGGCAAATCACATCTTTAACCCCAGGGATACGTAACATGACAATGCACAATCCCAACCTGTAACCTGCAAATATGTTTTATTCACACATTCAGTGCAATTGGACATCTATTACGGTCTCATGATTGCCATAGACGGACACAATGTGACTTCCTCATGAGGAGTTTGTGTCAATGATGTAGTTCCTACGGGCCATTCCTGCTGCAGCTGCAGTGGGATCTGGTTCACCAGCCCCATCACCATCATCATCGTCCGGTACCTCTGGAACTGGGCTCCATGGGGCCCTGGTGCGAACACAGATGTTGTGCTACCCCCAACATGCAACGATCATCTTGCACACGACATCCGGCCTGTACAGGAGCTTCCCACCAGTGCAGTCCAGGCACCTGAAATGTGACTTCAACATGCCAAATGTGCATTCAGCGATGCCCGTGGTGCATATGTGGGCGGCATTGTACTGCCTCTGGGCGGGTGTGTTGGGGTCCCGGAGGGATGTCATCATCCAAGGGCAGAGTGCATATCCTTGATCACCCGTGACAGTGCAGGGAGAAAAGAGTCAATACTTGGTTTCGCAGGATGTGATGGCAGGCCCACCAATTCAGTGACGCCTGTGCAGGCTGTGTGTGGGGTGAGTGTAAGCCAGCCCTTAGGGAGTAGCTGGTGCTGGCAACAACTCCAACAATCATCAGGCACTCAGACATGCAATGTCAGAACCACAAGTGGGGATGACTCGAGTCGCACAGGGCCAGTGGCCCCGGATTCACAGAGGCCGACATGGGCCCACCGCCACGGGACGCTGTCCTGCGGGAGAATGGGGCAGGGTCATGTGTGCATCCCCACAGATGTGCTTTGTGCCTTGTTGGATGTGGGATGCGTGGTGTGTTGATTTGGTACTTACCAACGAGCAGTCCCATTCCATATGTGCCATCCTAGAAGCGCTGGTTGATGATGGACTGTCGGAAGATAAAGGAATCATGCACACTGCCTGGGTAGTTTGCGATGACATTGGTGAAGAGTCCCCGGTGGTCCACTATTGCCTGCACATTGATGAAATGCGTGTGCTTTCTGTTGCGGTAGTGGTGTGCAATATCCGCAGGGGGCACAAGTGGAACATGTGTGCAGTCAATTGCCCCCAACATGGCCGGGAATCCGGCTATGGCGTAGAAGCCTTGCTTTGTCTCCAGCTGTTGCTACGCAGTGTTGGGGAAGTGAAGGTACTGAGGTATGAAGCTGAGGATGGCATCCAGGACAGGTGTGATGAACTTTGATAGGGCTGGCTGTGAGACTCCTCCGACTCTGGCAGTTGTTGGTTGGAATGTCCCAGAGGCCATCAGGTGCAGCACAGCCAGCAGTTTTGTCTGAGGTGGGATGTTGGTTCTCCTCTGTGTTGGAACCGTCAGTCTGTGGGCGATGTGGGTCATGATGCGGAGAATAGTTGTCCTTTTGAGCCTGTAGTGGGCAATGACTTCCACAGGTGTTAGGTCTGTGAGGGTGGTACGTTTTGGATAGGTCCGCTGTCTTACTCTACACTGCCTCTGTGCTGGTCCGTGGGGGGGGTCTGGTTCCTGGGGGTAGTGGTGGTCCTGGGAGTTGTGGCGGTGGGTGTTGTGGTCCTGTTGGGGCTCCGAGCTGCATGATGAGTAGCTCCATGGCGTTGTTTGTTCTTCGGATATGGTTGTGTGAGAGGGCTCCGTTGCCCACTACAGGTAGACGTCTGTCTTTAAACCTGCTTGAGGCTGGTGTTAAATACCTGCAGCCACCGCGGCTTATTGCCTGTGTTTGGGTCGCTTCGCAGTTCTGTCAGTTTGTTGTGAAAGTGGTGTTGTTGTTTTTTCGTGTATTTTTGCACAGGAACGCCTACTCTGCATCTCATTAGTTAGTTGGTGGTGTCCGCTGTGGTGCTAGATTTTGTGGCAGTTATCGCTGGAATACTGGTGATGTCTGCAGTTTGCACCTGCTTGTGAATGGGGTGTTAAATCGATCTCCACTTTTGTTGCGTTAAGGTGGAGATAAATCGGAGATAAGTCCTTGTGAATATGCCCCACAATCTTATGAGTGCAAAATCATTTTTCTAATCTAGAAAAGGAGATTTTGAACAAGCTTGAAAGCTGGGAGTTTTTGAACAACCACAAACATTCATGTATGTGGATTGTAACAAACCATTTGCACGGATGCTGCCACTTTTCACATTGAATAAAAAAAGCTATTTACATTTTTACATGAAAAAATAGACATCACAAATGATATCCAGGAGTAAGCCTTACACCTACTACTGTCGCAGGTGTGGGCATAACCTGGATTTTTTTTGTGAATTTACCAAAAAATTGGAAATCTTCACACAGGACAGTTCGAAAAACAAGCTAGTTCATTGACATCGCCTGTGCCACAAAAACAAACTGACCTACACGTCATTTTTCGTGTTTCCAGATGCTGATACTGGAAGGCTCTGTTCTTCTTGTAAAAGTTTAACTTGCATCAACAAGCATCATACTGGCAGGGCTGCTTTCCAAGAATTTCACATGCTGCTCAAAAGTGACCTTCATATGATGTTAGGTTTGAGATACAACATTAGAATGTTATATATCTCTGGAAATTCTGATGGAACAAATATGACAGTTCATCAACTTTGCATTGCCTTGGAATACGCGTTTATGTGACAGTCAATGCTTAACTTACTGTCATGCATACAAATGTATATGAAGATTATTTTGCGCATTATTTAAAATCTATAGTAAATATTTAAGAATAAAAATGGACACGTAAAGATAAATGTATTAAATAAAAAGTGTACGGATTCAGAAGTCTATATTTGTAGGTATATATACATAAAAGCACTATGTGGCCACAGTCGAGACAGAACTGGTACTCACTAATAGCTTTCAGCTGTGTGAGTTTCAAGTGAAACCAGACTCAGTAGTTCTTCCAGCATGTTCTGGCCAATGTGATTTTACATACAAGTGTGTGGGTGTATGTGTATATATATATATTACTGAAAACACCGCAAATATTGTTTGTATATTTATATATAACAAAAAAAGTAAAACTAAAAGAAAAATGGCACTTATTTCATACCAGACTCACATAAGTTGAATGTGGGGTTAACATTCTAGTCTATTGAAACAAACAAGGTAATCCCTTTTTTAACTTTTTTTTCTTGCACTCTACCACTTTAAAAAAGACTTTCTAGACTATGGGACTCTATGGTCCAGTTGAAGGCATTCGCCGAAACGCGTCGACCGTCCCTGCTGTTTTGCACCTGGTGTTTGAAGAAAATGAAATAAACACAAATTGAACTACCTTGCCGTGCTGTGGAATCCCTCTGTGCTGTGGATACTCTGTTGGGGGACACTGCCGAGTTGCTTTGAAGAGATATATATATATATATATATATATATATATATATATATATATATATAAGAACAAACAACAGGCACTGAAGCTATTTTGAAAGGGCTCACCACGGCACTCCAACCATCCGGCTTTCTTGGCCCCGCATGTAGCCCCACAGCCTCTCTCCACAATTAATAAGGTCCGACGCGTTTCGGGCCAGCACGCCCCCTCCTCATGGACTCAACACAAGGGCACGCACGGCTCACCTTCATTAATTCAAATACATTTTATTGAATTAGTCCGCCCTAAGTGGGTGTGGCTTGCATGGTTTCAGCCACCAGGAATGCTGGTTGCTGTAGTCCGTAAAGGTGAGTATAATTATTAACCTTAAGTAGGTTGCATGCCTCTGTGCACAAATGTCAATATATATTTTAAATCCTTTAGTAGGGAATGAGAATAGGTTCTGAGGCCACAATTTCAAACGGAATGTCGCGCTGCATGGCAAGAGAGGGTAATCTCGCCACAGTCTTCTCCCACGCAGTGTCTTTAGCCGCATGTAGAGGCGGAGCTCCTTCCCACGGCCAGGGCCAGCCGTGTAATTACAGGAACAAACAACAGGCACTGAAGCTATTTTGAAAGGGCTCACCACGGCACTCCAACCATCCGGCTTTCTTGGCCCCGCATGTAGCCCCACAGCCTCTCTCCACAATTAATAAGGTCCGACGCGTTTCAGGGCCAGAACGCCCCCTCCTCTTGGACTCAACACCAGGGCATGCACGGCTCACCTTCATTAATTTAAAAACATTTTATTGAATTAGTCCGCCCTAAGTGGGTGTGGCTTGCATGGTTTCAGCCACCAGGAATGCTGGTTGCTGTAGTCCGTAAAGGTGAGTATAATTATTAACCTTAAGTAGGTTGCATGCCTCTGTGCACAAATGTCAATATATATTTTAAATCCTTTAGTAGGGAATGAGAATAGGTTCTGAGGCCACAATTTCAAACGGAATGTCGCGCTGCATGGCAAGAGAGGGTAATCTCGCCACAGTCTTCTCCCACGCAGTGTCTTTAGCCGCATGTAGAAGCGGAGCTCCTTCCCACGGCCAGGGCCAGCCGTGTAATTACAGGAACAAACAACAGGCACTGAAGTTATTTTGAAAGGGCACTCCAACCATCTGGCTTTCTTGGCCCTGCATGTAGCCCCACAGCCTCTCTCCACAATTAATAAGGTCCGACGAGTTTCGGGGCCAGAACGCCCCCTCCTCATGGACTCAACACAAGGGCATGCACGGCTCACCTTCATTAATTCAAAAACATTTTATTGAATTAGTCCGCCCTAAGTGGGTGTGGCTTGCATGGTTTCAGCCACCAGGAATGCTGGTTGCTGTAGTCCGTAAAGGTGAGTATAATTATTAACCTTAAGTAGGTTGCATGCCTCTGTGCACAAATGTCAATATATATTTTAAATCCTTTAGTAGGGAATGAGAATAGGTTCTAAGGCCACAATTTCAAACGGAATGTCGCGCTGCATGGCAAGAGAGGGTAATCTCGCCACAGTCTTCTCCCACGCAGTGTCTTTAGCCGCATGTAGAAGCGGAACTCCTTCCCACGGCCAGGGCCAGCCGTGTAATTACAGGAACAAACAACAGGCACTGAAGCAATTTTGAAAGGGCTTACCATGGCACTCTAACCATCCGGATTTCTTGGCCCCGTATGTAGCCCCACAGCCTCCCTCCACAATGAATAAGGTCCGACGCGTTTCGGGGCCTGAACGCCCCCTCCTCATGGACTATATTCACAATTGTGCACAGAGGCATGCAACCTACTTAAGGTTAATAATTATACTCACCTTTACGGACTACAGCAACCAGCATTCCTGGTGGCTGAAACCATGCAAGCCACACCCACTTAGGGCGGACTAATTCAATAAAATGTTTTTGAATTAAAGAAGGTGAGCCGTGCATGCCCTTGTGTTGAGTCCATGAGGAGGGGGCGTTCTGGCCCCGAAACGCGTCGGACCTTATTAATTATGGAGAGAAGCTGTGGGGCTACATGCGGGGCCAAGAAAGCCGAATGGTTGGAGTGCCGTGGTGAGCCCTTTCAAAATAGCTTCAGTGCCTGTTGTTTGTTCCTGTAATTACCCGGCTGGCCCTGGCCGTGGGAAGGAGCTCCGCTTCTACATGCGGCTAAAGACACTGCGTGGGAGAAGACTGTGGCGAGATTACCCTCTCTTGCCATGCAGCGCGACATTCCGTTTGAAATTGTGGCCTCAGAACCTATTCTCATTCCCTACTAAAGGATTTAAAATATATATTGACAATTGTGCACAGAGGCATGCAACCTACTTAAGGTTAATAATTATACTCACCTTTACGGACTACAGCAACGAGTATTCCTGGTGGCTGAAACCATGCAAGCCACACCCACTTAGGGCGGACTAATTCAATAAAATGTTTTTGAATTAATGAAGGTGAGCCGTGCATGCCCTTGTGTTGAGTCCATGAGGAGGGGGCGTTCTGGCCCCGAAACGCGTCGGACCTTATTAATTGTGGAGAGAGGCTGTGGTGCTACATGCGGGGCCAAGCAAGCCGGATGGTTGGAGTGCCGTGGTGAGCCCTTTCAAAATAGCTTCAGTGCCTGTTGTTTGTTCCTGTAATTACACGGCTGGCCCTGGCCGTGGGAAGGAGCTCCGCTTCTACATGCTGCTAAAGACACTGCGTGGGAGAAGACTGTGGCGAGATTACCCTCTCTTGCCATGCAGCGCGACATTCCGTTTGAAATTGTGGCCTCATTACCTATTCTCATTCCCTACTAAAGGATTTAAAATATATATTGACAATTGTGCACAGAGGCATGCAACCTACTTAAGGTTAATAATTATACTCACCATTACGGACTACAGCAACCAGCATTCCTGGTGGCTGAAACCATGCAAGCCACACCCACTTAGGGCGGACTAATTCAATAAAATGTTTTTGAATTAATGAAGGTGAGCCGTGCATGCCCTTGTGTTGAGTCCATGAGGAGGGGGCGTTCTGGCCCGAAACGCGTCGGACCTTATTAATTGTGGAGAGAGGCTGTGGGGCTACATGCGGGGCCAACAAAGCCGGATGGTTGGAGTGCCGTGGTGAGCCCTTTCAAAATAGCTTCAGTGCCTGTTGTTTGTTCATATAAATATATATATATATATATATATATATATATATATATATATATATATATATATATATATATATATATATATATATATATATATTACCTACTGGCGGTCGCCAGTAGGTAGTTATAGTTAGGACCCCTTTTCCATAGGAAATCCGCAACATTCTATTTTGAATAACTTTGGCGCCGGTCGACGAATCCTCGCGAATTTTTCAAAATAGGTGGGGCGCTACGCTCCGCTCCTACCCTGAAAGTCTCGGGGGGATTCGTCAAGCGGGGGCTGAGATAAAAGGGGGGTCCCAAAACGCGTTTTTCCCATGCATTTTTCCATAGGACCTTTAGACAGGGCTACAGCCCGAACGGCTGAACAGATTTACTTGAAATTTGGCAGAGAGGTAGTCCTCAGGTCAAGGAAGTGCCTTTTGTAGGTTTGGTGTAAATCTGTTCAGTATTTCCTGAGAAAATAGCATTTAAAAGCATATATATATGTGGGCGGAGCCTAACCACACATCTCATCCTGAGATCTGATTGGCTGTCAGCACTTCATCCAAGAAGTGTTGGCAGCCATCTTGGGACCAATATACATGATAGCACCTCATTAAAAAGCATTGCAGTTAATAGAAGGTTTTAAGACTTTAGTTACATTATAAATCATTTGTTGATGGTACCATACTCATTTTAGGAATTGTGGTATGTTCTAAGGTGATTTCACCATGTGAAAAAGCCTTCTGCTGGGATATCATGATTGAGAGAAAAATATTTTCTCATGCTTTTACCACAGAGGTTTGGAAGGTGATCTATAAGCTAAACTGAGAGCTTATTTTCTGTAAATTCACATTATCTTTCTCAGTCATGTGAGAATGAAGTCTGACATTCTCAGTAAAACATGTACATCCAACAAGGGCAGAGACTGTCAGTTGATTCCTTTGTGTTCTACTGCAGCTTCCCAGAGTGTTCCAAAGAACTACTAGAGCGCTAACAGTCCTACCTATGATAAACGTATGGCACACCTGAAGCCATCTTGCTTTTAATAAAGTGGTAACTCTTAAAACATTTAATTTCAAAAGGAACAAAATGAGGGGGTTCATTTTTCCATAAAAAGTATGATTAGTGCTGCAGAAAGAAAAATTAGGGCACATTTTGAGTGACTTCTCAAATCCTCTTCTATTTCATTAAAAAATTCTGACATGCAGACTGAAACATGAACTTTCAATACCAGCAGCAGTTTTCCCTGGTGAGCAGTAGCTTTACTACAGTGATCTAATGAGCAAAAAGAGTGCTAACATTCTGAATTTATGGCAAATGTGTGACACATCTGAATGCCTTCTTGATGGAATCAAAGTAAAAAACTGAAAGTATTTCCTACTGAGGAGACTGCAGTAAATGAGGAAATTAGGAAACTTCATAACAAATAAGTCTCCCAAGATGGCCACCAGAGACAAAAGAGCCCAAATGTAGCCCAAATATCACCCAGATGTAGCCCAAGTATAGCCCAATGACAGAATGTCCCAGAATGTTCTTAAAAACAACTAGAGCGCTTACTGTCTTCATTATGACAAAAGTATGGCACACCTGAAGCCATCTTGATTGGAATAAACTGGTAACACTTAAAACATTTAATTTAAAAAGGAACACAATGAGGGGGTTCATTTTGCCATAGAAATTATCATTAATGCTGAAGAAAGAAAATGAGGGCACATTTTGAGTGACTTCTCAAATCCTCTTCTATTTCATTAAAAAATTCTGACATGCAGACTGAAACATGCACTTTTAATACCAGGAGCAGACTTCCATGGTGAACAGTAGTTTTACTACAGTGATCTAATGAGCAACTAGAGTGCTAACATTCAGAATGTATGGCAAATGTGTGACATATCTGAATACCTTCATGATGGAATCAACGTAAAAAACTGAAAGCATTTCCTACTGAGGAGACTGCAGTACATGAGGAAATTAGGAAACTTCATAACAAATAAATCTCCCAAGATGGCCACCGGAGACAAAAGAGCCCAAATGTAGCCCAAAATCACCCAGATGTAGCCCAAATATAGCCCAATGACAGAAGTGTGCAAAACACTTATTATTTAGTGTTTTTGCAGTGTTATATAGTGCAGACTTGTCAGGTATTGGAGTGCTTTACATGAGCATTGGTTACATCACACAAGCACATATTCATTTTGGTTGTAGACATGGGGAGACTAAGTGATTTGACCAGAATCACAGAATGTCGAGCTGAAGCAGAAACTTCAACCTGGTTCCCCAGTTGCAAAGTCTGCAGTTCTGGAAGTAACACCACATCCTCTCCCCTAAGTGCAACATTTAATCAAGTGGTCAACTGGATAAAAAAACATAAAGATAACAAATAATTTAAAAGTGCTTTGTCGCTATTTGAAAACTCAGACAAAATGTCCTTATTTTAGTCTTTTAGAGCACTAACCATAATTTTGATGCCAATAAGACCCTCTCATATATGTAATTTCTAAAGGAAATGCTCTAGGTATTACAGTTTTGATTACATCAAGATGATGTCAGGCGTTCCACACTTTTGTAATAAATATAGAATGTTAGCAATCTAGTTGTTCATTGGGATACTGTTGAGAGGCAAAGGCCAGGGGCACGGACTCTGAAAATTGAAGGCAGGTAGGAGAGTGCAAAGGCAACAATTTAACCACACTGAGCAGGCAGGAAGGGCCGTGGAAGCACAACAGACTATGGAGGGCAGTGGAAAGGGGGGCAGGGGCAACAAACCAACAATACAGGACTTGCAAGAGAGGCTGTTGGAGGGAAGATCTATTACGGGTCAAGGAAGCTAGAGGCGGTCCCCAGAGCCCCGGGAGCCACCACAGAACTGAGCAGGAGAGTGAGTCAGGGACAAAAGGGGCACCTTAATTTGAGCCGGGGTGCCTAGGAACGCTTGCTCCAAAAATGAAGAAAACAGACATATGAGACATGGAATTGGTGGCAGAATACAATGGCAGTTTAATGAGAAGATACAACTTCAAAGAAACCGCAGAATAGAGACATAAAGTACAAAATACAGAATCCAGATAATCATACAGCTGTCATGATATTCTCTGTATCTCAATTAATGTACTGACAGAGAGAGAGAGAAAACACATCTATAAATGCATCATGAGAAACAAGTTACACCAAGGAAAATGTTACCTAGGAACACTCACGTTTACTCTTAGAGCAAGCATTCCTGCAATTACAATACAAAATCTTTTAAATGCAAAAGTAAAGAGAACAATGGTTAAACATAACATGACATTTCATATAGGTAAAATAGAATAAGATACTTCAAGCAAAGCAGAGCAAGACATTTTAAGCAAAGGAAGACAAGAGCTCCCAGCTCTTGGGGAAAACCTGCACAGCCTGTTAACCTACATACAGACGGCGAGGTAGTCCGTCGATATCTGTGGGTGCTCCCTTTTTATATCATTTTGTGGGCTCCTTTGCACGCTACATCTACCTACGTATGCTACCCAAAAGCTTCGTCTGCAGATTTTACCAGACATTTCGTCATTTACCCACTTAATGCTGACAATGGACTGGGTGAAAAGGTCAGTCTCTCAGGCCAATCGCTTATCGTAAGTTCCATAGAGCAAGCAGAAAATAATGGGTATTGTACGGGAATTCAATATATTCATGTACAAAATCTCCTCAGTTCTCCTAACTTGACGCTCTGCGGTTGCCACTTCCTTAAAAGCGGGAAACCTGCCCAGGAAGCAAGTACCAGTCCAGGATGCAGCCTACTGTATGTCGACAGCTTCAGTGGGATGTTGAACTTTGATACCGAGCACGGAGCACTCGGGTAGGGTGGGGGCTACTAGTTTGGAGCAGAAGGCCTCGCAGACCTGCCTTCAGACTGCTATACACTAAAATTGCAGAGCTATGGTAAATTTAACAAAGAGGCCTACATATTGAACAGAAGGGCCTACACAGGGGTTTTATGCTGGCTGAGTGGTAAGGATGTCTCAGGATAATTATATAGCAACACAGGACCCGCTGGTCAATTTAATACGGCCTACAAATGCGGCTGGCAGGGCAAGGACAAGGGTCTCATACTTCAGGTGTGGACAGAACGGGCCAGGGGCCCCCTGTGATACAAAATCTACCCTCCTTCAAGGCTGTGGCAATGTAATAGACCATTGTGGGCAGAAGGAAGAGGCAATGGTAGTACAACCATACATGCCAACAGACCCGATTCAGCCAGGAAACGTCCAATGTTTTTAAGCTCAAATGGGCTTTATTTGATCTGTCTCCTGTCTACAATATCCTCTTTTTCAATGTAACTCAAAGGGGAAAATCAATACCCCAGTTTTTTTTCAAAATCTCCCTCTTACCAAGTTCAAAATGTTCGCAAGTATGGTACATTGGATCATGGAAGGAAATGGGATAGGGACATGGACTTGGATAACAGAGGACAAGAGGGACATGGAGAGGTGCACCAAACTGACCCTGCAGGGCAGGCATCAGGGTTTGCAGCAGCACAATACACCACACAGGGCATGCAGGACGGGAGTGCAGCACAACAATCCATAGAAAGCAAGAGGGAGGGGACAGGACCATGCACATGGACAACAGAGAACAGAGGGGCAAGAGGCAATGGTAGCTAGCTGACCATAATGGACAGACAGGAGAGAAAGCTGCAGCATTACAGACCATAAAGGGCAGTAGGGACGGATCAGGGGCATTACAATGGAACAGACAAGCCAGGAGGGAGGGAGTAGGGGTCTTCACATGTAAACAGAGGGCTGGGGGCAAGGGGGCAGGGCAGGAGCAGCAAGATAGCCATGGAGGTCAGGCAGGATGGGCACTAGAAGCAAGACACACCATGAAGAGCAACAGTGAGACTGTGATGGCATACACACAGACCATGGAGGGAAGGTGGGAGGGGGTCAGGGGCAGCTAACTGACCACACAGGGAAGGTGGGAGGGGCCATGGCAGCACAGAAGACCAATGGCTATGATGGGCAAGAAGGAGGGTGCAGGGGCATGCACAAAGGACGATGGAGGATAGAAGGGAGGGTCAGGACCTGTGCACAGACAAGAAAGTTCAGGGGAAGGGACCTCACAACAGACCACACGGGGCAGGCAGGAGGAGCAGTTGCAGCACAACAGACCAGGGAGGGCAGAAGGGTGTGGCAGTACAATGGACCATGTAGGACAGGAGGAAGAGGATAGGGGCATGGCATGTGGACAGGCAGGGTGGAGGTGGCAGGGACAGGTTACAGTCATCTGACAATGCTAGGCAGGTGGGAGGGGAGTGGCAGCTCAACAGAACACTCAGAGTAGATAGGAGTGGCAGGTCCATGGGACATGGTGGGCAAAAAGGATGGAGCAGGGGCATGCACAAAGACATCGGAGGGCAGGGGGAAGGAGAATAGGGGCAGCAAGCTAAGCACAGAGTTTAAGCAGGAGGTCAATGATGGGGCATAGAATTGGGCAATGGAGGGCAGGAGGAGTGGACTGGTACATCATACTAAATTGAGGGCAGTGGCAGCACATCAGACCATGCATGGCAGGAGGGAGGAGGCTATTCCATGGATTCACACAACAGAGGATAGGGAGGAGGGGGATGGGGCAGCAAGCTAACTGTTCAGAGAAGGCGGGTATTAGGAACTTTATTGTTTTTAAAACTTTGAGTCTGTGCGAACTACTTAAAATATGAACAAGTATGCAGCATAATCTCACTTTTATTCAGGAAGAAGAGGACGTTTGTGACTGTGACTCCGGGCTCACTTGGCAGAAACACCCCCTGACCCTCCACCCCCTATCGCAAAATGTAATGCCCGTGAAAAGGGTAGGTGAACACAGTGTTATATAGAACATAGTCCTGAGAGCACGATTGAAAATGAAAACTAGATATAGTGTATGGTATAAACTATGCACCAAAAAGTGTGATATAAGATGAACCGGGCGTGAAATATAATATGCAATACATTGTGCGCAATGACAGATTCATTGGAGAGCGCGAGATAGCACAGGAACTAGCGCGTGCTATGCGATATGCGCCTTGGAGTGTAATATGCACAGGGCAGTGTTGTGTAACCTAACTAGTCTCTAAAATTGTAATATAAAATATGTGCTGGGGAGTGTAACGTTGCATATGCACTGTGACACAGATATGGATCGCAGATTGTAATATGTATGGCATAGCACTGTGCGTTATAAAATAGGCATCGAGGAAGGCACGTTAGATGGGGCAATATAACCCGTGCGAAGACAAGTGTGGCATGACATATTCACGGCGTGGTGTTACAGTGCACATGGGCTAGAGAGTGTCATAGCATATGCACTAGCTAGTGGAATACAACACAGAGGTGTGTGGCACTCGGCAGGCAATGGTGGGTGTAACACAGCATTGGGCTCTGTCAGGAGCGCGCTGTGACTCTCAAGTGATGTTCGTCCCCTTTCCAGAGAGTAAAATAAAAAGTATTACACATCCGGCAGTGGATGTGTGTTTTATTAACCGTGAGGGGGGTTTCTTCCATAGTTTTGGTCGAATTTTTGTCGAATCCCCTTTGAATGGCTTGGTGTGCATGTGTATTAAATGTGCCCGTCAATAGCTACCCATGTTTGTATAAATAAACGACAAGGGTGTCTACCGGGATTAGGCACGGTAGGGCATCAGACATGTCAGAGCTTCACTAGTAGTGTAAATACATTCCACGTGGATTCATTGCATGCATAGTCGCCTTTTAATGAATATCCCGCAAATCGTCATGGTGATAGGTACGTACGGTTTGTCCAGCATGTCCTAGGTGTGTCTATAAATAAATATTTTTTTAAAATAATAAAAAACAGTGGCCGGCCCTAGGGATTGGGGTCAAAAAAATATAATTAGGAGACAGGCCCTGGGGGATGGGGTCATCAGGGCCAATAAATTAGAATAAGAAGGGGAACCACACAGCCCCCCTTCTTAAAAAATTAAAATAAATAAAAGACTGGCATCGTGCCGGAGGCCATGCCCCCTCCGTGCAGCACTCTGCAAACGCGCCCCCAACAGGCATCTCCAGTATGCGCCAGGGAGCTGCGCTGCAGACAGGTGTTCTGAGGCCAAGCCCCTTTTTACACCTCTCTGCAACGCAGCTCTGTGGCGCTTACTGGAGGTACCTAGTGGTCTAGTTTGACCCTAGGGACCCTTAGGATTCAAGGGGACTTAATCTCTCAACTTAGAACAGCCACAGGGCGCGTTTACACAGTGGTGAAGGGAGGGGACGGGGCCTGAGGTGACGTGTGCAAACACGCACTATGGCACGTTTTAAATTGGGGATATAATTTCCCTTCAATACTGAGGGCACCTGGGGGCTAACTAGCCCACCAAGTGCTTCCAGTAAGCGCCACTGAGCTGCATTGCAAGGAGGTGGTCCAGGCCGTGCCACTTTTTACACCTCTCTGCAACACAGCTCTGTGGCATTTACTGGAGGTACCTAGTGGGCTAGTTGGACCCTAGGGACCCTCAGGATTCAAATGAACTTAATCTCCCAACTAAAAATGGACACAGGGCGTGTTTACACAGTGGTGAAGGGAGGGGACGGGGCCTGAGTTAACGTGTGCAAAAACGCCCTGTGGCCTGTTTTAAGAAGTAGTTTTAATCCCCATGCCCTATTATGTACTAGGGGCTTACAGAGGAGGTCATGCTAATCACAGGGGGACCCCAACGCATAATGTTCCCTAGTGTATGTAGGTGTTTTCACTGTATTCTAAGTGTCTTTTAACATAGCACTGGCTCTAGGACTGGCTAGTCAGACTCAGTTACCACCAGTATCCGTCTGAAAAAGTTGAGGGTACAGGATGATTTTGCAACAAGGCTTCTTTCTGCTCTTCTTTTTGTTCTTTCTGCACGTTATCCTTCTTCCTGCACTTATCTTCGTATTTGAGGACTTCTGTTGCTTCTTTCTGCACTTCTTTTGTTTCTTTCTGTGCATTTTTTCTTCTTTCTTCACATGTCCTATCTCTGTAGGCATAGTTAGAAATTAGCATTTAAAAAACCTTTGAAATTCACAGAAAAAACCATAGGTTTCAGGCACGTTATAGTTAGGAATTAGCATTTAAAAAACCTCAGAAATTCACTGAAAAAACCATAGGTTTCAGGGGTGTTATAGTTAGCTGGACTTTTCACTTGTACAAAACCATTGAAATTCCCCCGTTATAGTTAGTTCAGCTAACTATAACTCGCGCGCCCGCAATGCACTGCTGATGACGTCACATATTACATCACTCATGACATGGTCAGTGACATCACTCATGACATCACTGATGACATCTCAAATGACATCACTGATGACATCACTGATGACATCATCCTTGTGATAGAGTGGCAGACCTCCTCTCACCCTAATATAACCTTTGATACACACATTCAAAAATAGAGACTAAAATTTTCAAAACAATGGACATACCAATACCAGTTACAACAACCTCTTCAGTAATTCTAAGATCCACATACACATCCACTCATTCACCAACAGTCCTATACAGTCACTCATACATGTACTCACTCATCATATGTACTCATGCACCTATACATCCTGTTACACAATGCCACTCATCCATAGAGTTACTCACACACATAGTCACTCATGCTAATAAAGAATCAAACATACATTTACTTGCATATACAGTTATATACACACACCACCACACTTACTTCTACGGAAACTTACACATACTTAGTCTTTTAAACAATCACTTATAGAAACACATACTGAATCATACAGGAACTCTTTCAATCTCTCACTCTCACATATACTCACATATATACACCAATAGTCACATATACTAGTTTAAAACATATGTAGTTACTCATAAAGACACTATTGAGACAGTCATTCACTCACTAACACACCCATACACACACTCATCCACCCATACAGTCCTGCACACATGCTGTGTTCAACACATACAAACAGTGAGTCACTCATTCATGCACCTATGCACTACGTAATACCCCCCACCGAACCATGCAGACACTCAGACTGATACTCAAAAAACCAACTAATAACCTATATAGACACCCATGTAGCTACTCACCAACCCATGCAGCCACTTATACACAAAGTGAGAGACTGATACAGATATTTACATATTTAAACATTACTCACTAAGCCATGTATTCACTATGATACACTTAATCAGTCAGTTACACAATCAATTTTTCAAAAACAAATCATCCATTTAGACACTTATATACCCATTTATTCTTCCATCGACCTTGAGATATACATATATAAAACATATTTAATTTTCAGAAAAACACACATTCACTGGATGATGTCATCAGTGATGTCATCAGTGATGTCATTTGAGATGTCATCAGTGATGTCATGAGTGATGTCACTGACCATGTCATGAGTGATGTAATATGTGACGTCATCAGCAGTGCATTGCGGGCGCGCGAGTTATAGTTAGCTGAACTAACTATAACGGGGGAATTTCAATGGTTTTGTACAAGTGAAAAGTCCAGCTAACTATAACACCCCTGAAACCTATGGTTTTTTCAGTGAATATATATATATATATATATACATATACATATAAATATACATATACTTGAAGATGATGGATCACAAGAAAACAACAGCAACCCAGTGCAAAAATCTGGATCCCAAAGGATGCAATGAGTCACAAAGAAATAAAATATCCACGAATGAATTTACTCAAACAGATGGATTCTTCAAAGAACAAAAATATATTTCCACTACAACGTTTCAGCTTCCGCCTTCCTCAGGTGGTACAAGATGGTTTGCTCAGTGGCTGCACAGATGACACAGCTACATTTTCAAAAAGCATCATGAGTGAAAATTCCATTTAAAATGTGGAATCAATGCAGTCCTGAGAGCTCTTGAGATATGCAGTGATCAGGTGGTATTGTCAGTAATGTTCAGTCCATCGGGATGCAGTGATTTTAAACTGTACATCCAGACGTTTTCTCTGGAGTCCAGTAGTTCTACCTTTAAGACATGTTTCACAGGGAAAATCTTCAAATCTGATAGTATTTGATCCACAAGGTTAAAATGATTGGCTACAGGTCGGTCAATTGTTTTATTAATTATTGCCGATTTGTGGTTCCTGAATTCTGTAAGGAGGTCATTCACTGTTAGGCCTACATATTGTTTTTTACACCTTTGGCGCAGGCACTAAATCACATAAATAATGCATGTTGAACAACATGTAAGATGCTGTCTCATTCCATAGGTTCTTCTCGTAACAGAACTAGTTACTGATGACGTTTGTAAAAGGTATTCACAGGTGATGCACCTTTTAGAGTCGCAGCAATGAACCCCTTGCATTACTTACAACTTGCTTGAGTTCATCTCTCACAATAAGAGGACGTAAATTGGGCACTCTGCAGTAAGCAATGACTGGGGCTAAAACCAATGCTCAAGGGGGCTGCACAGCCCCCCTGAAGGAGCCACACTCGGGAGGTAGCTGTTTGCTATGTTTTGGTGGGAGCTTCCTGGTCCTGCCAAGCCATAGCAAACTCTGCTATGCTTTGTGCAAGTGAGAGTAGAAAAATGCTCTCATTTACACGTAGCGGAGCAGCATTGCTTTTGGCAGAGAGAGCTGCATGTTCCAGTGCTACCTTTGTTCAAAAGCAATGCCGACTCCCGCAGGATGTGGGGTGCCGACAGGGACTGCTGGGGCCTTCAGGCTCCCCCTTGGTCACCAACGTGAATAACTGTGTGCCCAGGGGTGGTACTAGGGCATACAGTATTGTGGCCAGGCCCCTGGGGGTGGATCCCCAGGGCCAAAATCAGCCTGGGAGGGGGGCTGCATGGCCCCCTTCCATTGCTTTACATACCAAAAAATTAAGGGCCTGTCCCGGAGGATGGGGTCACCGGGGCCAAAATCGACCCAAGGAAGGGGGGCCAGGTGGCCCTTATTCCTTTAATTAAAAGAAAAAAAATTTTGTTAAAAAATGAGAAATGCCAGGGTGGGCCTGGAGCCAAATACAGCCCACGGAAGGGGGTCACACAGCCCTCCTTCCATTATAAATCAAAAATAAATAAATAAAAGCCTACTGGCAGATGCAGGAGGCCCTACCCCCTTTCTGAAGCACTCTGCAATTGTGCCTCCTGGCGTGCTGCTGGTTGGGGAATGAAGTCCCCTTGGCTGTTGAAGGTCCTTGGGGGCCAATAAGACCTCCTGAGTGCATCCTGAGGAACTTAGTACTAAAGCTAACATCTCCCCAATGAGTAGTGCACCAGGAGGCGTGTTTGTAGAGTGGTGTAGAATGGGGGTTTGGTCTCCAACAACCTCTTAGCAATCCAGCTGTGTGGGACTTACTGAAGGTAACAAGAGGAGTAGTTGGCCCCAAAAGACCCTTAGCAGTTGGGTGGACTTAATCCCCAACCAGTAGTGCACCAGGAGGCAGGTTTTCAGAGTGGTGGGAAAATGGGGCGTGCCATCCAAAGACCTCTCAGCAATCCTGCTGTGTCGGACTTACTGATGGTAGAAGGAGGAATATTTGGTCTCTAAGGACCCTCAAGTGTCAAGGGGAATTCACCCCACAACCATCAGTGCACCAGAAGGAGTGTTTGCAGAGTGGTGGAGAAACGGGGGTGGCCACCGAAGACCTCTAAGCATTCGCACTGTGTGGGACTTACTGGAGGTAACAGGTTTAGTTGTTGGCCTTCTAGGACATCCTTGTGGGCCACCTACTGCTCCTGTTACCTTCAGTAAGTCCCACACTGATAGGATTGCTGAGAAGTCTTTGTAGCCTTACCCCCTTTTTCTACCACTCTGCAAATGCTCCTTCTGGCATTCTACTAGTTGGGTGTTGAAATCCCCTTGGCTGCTAAGGGTCCTTGGGGGTGGAACAACCCCTCCTATTACCTCCAGTAAGTTCCACACAGCAGAATTGCTAAGAGGTCTTCGAAGGCTGCTCCCCCTTTCCCCATCACTCTGCAAATGCATCTCCTGGTGCACTAATGGTTGGGGAAAGAAGTCCTCTTGGGTTCTCACACATCCACTCACACGTACATATAACCTTTCATACACCCACTCCAAATTCCACACTCACTTATTCATAGGTGCACACATATCCACTCAGTCACCGATACAGCCACTCATTCAGCTGCTCACTCAGTGACACAGCCACTGACATATACATTTATACAGCCATACAGCCACTCTCAAACTGTCAGTCACCCATAGAGCTATTCACATACCTACTCAGTCATGCATAAAGTGAATAACACAGCCATTTACTCACCCATGCTGTTAAACACACACCCACTCACTTACTCATACAGATACTAACATTTACTCACTCACCTATAAAGTCACTGACACAAGTGTACACTCATACAGCCACTCTGACATTCACTCACTCACACACCCATACACTCACTCATAGACCCCATCACTCACCAATGCAGCCTTTCACATACCCAATTACTCACCAATATATCAGTGACACATGCACTCAATCACCAACACAACCATATACCCACTCACTCACCCATACAGCCCCTGACAGATGCACTCATTAACACTTACAGCCACTGACTCACCCACTCACTCATCCATACTGGCAGTCACACACCCCTTCACCCACCCATACAAACACGAAGACACTCATACAGGTACAAACAATCACTCATCCATATCTCAACTCGCATACTCACTCACACACCTATTCAGCAACATACACACTAACAAACAAAATGATACAGACATTCAGAACAATCAGTCACTCACCCATATTTTTACTGAGATACCTAATCACTCACTTAAACAGTCAGTCATGGAAACACTAAATCATTAAGACAGAGACTCATACACTAACTGATTTACTAATACTCCTTGGTATACATATTTAACATTCATAAACCGTTACAAACAGTCTTAGTCACTGGATGATGTCATCAGTGATATCATTTAAGATGTCATCAGTGATCTCATCAGTGATAACACTGACCATGTCATGAGTGAAGTAATATGTGAGGTCATAAGCAGTGAATTGCGGTGGGGTGAGTAATAGTAAGCTATGTATATATTCACTAAAAAAAAACAAAGGTTTTACAGACGTTCTAGTTAGGAATTAGCAATAAAAAAATCTTATGAAATGAACTAAAAAACCATAGGTTTCAGGGACGTTATAGTTAGTTGGACATTTGACTGATATAAAACCATAGAAATTCCCCCGTTATAGTTAGTTTTTCTAAGTATAACTTGTGCGCCCGCAATGCACTGCTGATGATGTCACATATTACATCACTCATGACATTGTCAGTGACACCACTGATGACATCACTGATGACACCTCAAATGACATTACTGATGACATCACTGATGACATCATCCACGTAATAATCTGATGCACATACTGATGCCCTAATATAAACTTTGATACACCCACTCTAAAATGCAGAGTACTATTTTTGAAACCATACTCACAACAATGCCAGATACTACATACCACAAACTATTTCCTAGGTCTACACACACATCCAGTCACTTATACATGCAGTTACTCATCAATACAGTACTATAATATGCCCTCATACACCTATACATACAGTCACACTCCGCCACTCACTCACCTAGTCAGTAATGCAAAGAATCAATCACATACCCATTTACTCATGTATACAGTTATACACACCAACTCCGTTATTTATACACACACCACATCACTTATTTATGCAGATACTAACACATACTTACTGTCTTATACAATCACTGATACAAGCAGACACTCATTTATACACCCACTCTACAAATAACTTACTCTCATGTATAGTCATTTATATACTGCAACACTCACATATACTACCTTAAAACATATGGTGTTAGTCACACATATACCACTGAGACATTCATTCACTCACCAACACACCCATACACACACTAACACACCCATACAGCCCTTCCCAGATGCACTTTTGAATCCATACAACCAGTGAACCACCCACTCAGACATCTATGCAGGGAGTCACACCCCCCCCCACCCACCCACACAGACACTCAGGCACCCATACAGATACTCAGACAACAAATCAATAACCCATATAGACACTCATGTAGCTACTCACCAACCCATGCAGTTGCTTACACACCAACTGAGAGACTAATACAGACTTTCACACAGTTTAGTCACTAACCCATGCATTCAGTAACTCACGTTCAATCAGTCACTTATACAGTCAGTCATGCACCTTCTAAATAATCCCTTTAGGCACGTATAAATCCACTCATTCTTCAATACACCTTGGCATAGATATATATGAAAAATATTTAAACTTTACAGAAACACACATTCACTGGATGATGTCATCAGTGATGTCATTTGAGATGTCATCAGTGATGTAATCAGTGATGTCACTGACCATGTCATGAGTGATGTAATATGTGACGTCATCAGCAGTGCATTGCGGGCGCTCGAGTTATTGTTAGCTCAACTAAATATAACGGGGGAATTTTTATGGTTTTATATGAGTCAAATGTCCAACTAACTATAACGTCCCTGAAACCTATGGCTTTTTAGTGAATTTCAAAGGTTTTTTAAATGCTAATTCCTAACTATAACGTCTATAAAACCTATATTTTTTCTATTTAAAAAAAATGTATTTTGGAACTCTATTATCCTTTTTTTTAACTTTAAAAATAATGTAATGTTTCATATCTTAAAAAAACATAAGTATAAATATATATATTTTTTGGGAGAAAACTGGAGTCCCTTACTGGTAGTGTACCAAGCTCCATCAGCACGCGAATCCTATCCGCCATATTGCTAAACTCGTAAATGATGCGCATTCCATATCCGACGGGTTCGTGGCACCGCGTCCCGTGTAACATCATATACGTATGAGGTTGCGCCAGCTGCTACTTTGGTATGCGATGGGTACGCAGTACCAAGCCGCACGTTACGTCATGTGCGTATGGGGTCATGCCCGCTGCGCGTTGCGTATGCGATGAATGCACGCTGCCAGGCCCTGTGTTACATCATAGAGGTATGGTATCGCACCGGGTACGACATTCCCTCATTTTTTTATATCTACAAACTATATCTAAATAAGTTTAAAGTGTATATGAGAACAAGCGATAATCTGTGCGCGATTGCCATATGACCTTAAAAAAAGCATTTGATTGGTTCATAACATTTCCCATTGTAACACTTGGAGGACCCCACCCTTTTTAGCCATTCTCTCTACAGTGTTTGATGAGAGACACCTCTTCTGCTTAGAGAGCTTTTTTGAAAAGTGTTTTTGCTGTATACACATATCTTATACTACACACAACATGCAACGATCATCTTGATCAATATTCATGGTTTGTACAGTAGCCTTCCACGTGTGATGTCCATGCATCTGAAACGTTACATCAAAAAACAAATGTGTGTTAATCCCTTCAGTGCCCATGACGAGCTGGACTCGTCATGGGCTGCGGTTGCGCTGTGCCCATGACGAGTCCAGCTCGTCATGAACCCCGCCCGCTAATGAAAGGGCGGGGAAAGGGCGGGGCACTCAAGGGGTTAAACAATGCCCCTGGTGTGTGTGTGTGTGCACATTATTGTGCTGCCTTTCGGCCTGGGTATTGGTGGCTCGAAGGGGTATCATCAGCCACGGGCAGAGTGCACATCCTAGATCACATGTGACAAACAATAAAGAGTAATGTGTAGATTTGTGTTGCACTATGCTTTGTTGTCAGGCTTTACCAGTATAGTAGTGTGTCATATGTGAGACTTTCAGATTCACGTTTGACATGCATTGCTTGACTGTAGTGAGCGTTATCACTGTGTATGACGTAGCCTCACTGCTGACCCTCCCTCCATCCGAGCACATTCACATGTGTGAGCTTCGCGATATCAACACTTTCAAAAGTACCATACACCATTGACATGTATGTCTAAGCATATCCACAAGCTTGACAATGACATGTGATGTTCGCCATTCAATATTTTTGGACAGTATCTCATTAGCAATAGTTGCCGCCCTCCCGGTACATGCTACATTAATGTAAATTGCAGATTGTGCGACGTCAAAACTGCAACAAGGACAAACACATAAGTACACTTCCTGGCCAGGCAGGAACTGAACAACGCCCAGGTCCCCGGAATAAATATTCACACCCCTACGCTGGCCTGGCGTACGCAAGCTTAGCCCACTTTGCATACGTTTAAATAGGATAGCGACGATGCCACATGTCACAGTTCTTCCACACTGCCTCAGGTGATATGGCTGCATCCACGTCGCACATCACAATGCTCAATAAAAAAAGGGATCCATGAGGTGTACACCATCCTAGCAATCAAAACTCTATCTGAATTGTGAACCCTGCTGGACGTCGTGTTTGGACACACAACAATGACAGCAGGTGAGCAGTAGGGCCTGGGTGCACAGGGGCTGCAATTGAGCGCAGTGCTGCGGGAGGGGTGGGGTGCATCAGCCTGGGTGCACAGCTGCTAACAAGCGATGTTGCCGTGCATAATGATGTGATCTCTGACCTCATTCAGTCACATCTCTGTATCATTTTAAGGACCTGCTGGACCGTTCTATAGGCCTGAGCCAGCGGGCAGCGCTGCCCTACAGACACGTGGCATTGGTTTGTCTTTTGGGGCACTGTAGTGAACTGATTACAAAGTGTACATGCACACAGGCTTGCGCCACTGCATTACACGCGCACATTATGCTTCTAGCATGCGCTCTGTTCCTTTGTATGTGAATGTTGGCATAACATATTATTATTTAACCTTGTGTATTCTCGTACACTCCAACTTCTCTTTGAACCACGATTACCACTAACAGTTGGTAGATCGTACTTCAAAAAGGAAGGATGCACTCAACTGGTGTTCTCTATTAAGCTTGAAATAAACCTTCATTTACCTCAAGACGTTTCCAGCATTACATTATTTCTCCCTTATCAGACACTGGGTTAGTTGCACCAAAATCGGCGGAGCAGGTACTCAGCCCACGATGATGCCCTAGGCATTCTGACGTCTTCCATCGTGGTATCAAGACACCGTCCCCGACTGGAGACCTGCTGTGCCACCCTGACAGAGGCACCCCGAAGTCGGAGCTCGCACCAGCACGTCATTGGACACACCGGTGGTGGCAGGTGAGCAATGAAGCCTCAGTGCGCAGGAGCTGCAATTGAGCACAGTGCGGGGGAAGGGGCTGGGGTGCAGCAGCCTGGGTGCACAGGTGCCGGCAAGCGATGTTGCCATAGATAATAATGTAATCTTTATCCTCATTCATATCTCTGTTTCATTTTAAGGACTTGCTGGACCGCACCCTTTCTCGCGGACCCCAGCGTCCCAGACACACGGGTGATAGGAGGTGACCAGTGAGGGCTGGGTGCAGTAGGCCGACGCTCTGTCTCCTCCTCCCTCTGTTCTTTTGACTCTCCCTCCCCTTCTCCCTTCCACCCACTCGCTCTCTGTCCCATTCTCACTTTCTTCCTTTCATTCTGACTACCTTTCTTTTTCTCTTGGACATGGCACACATACTTATGTTTCTTATTTGTCTTGCAGATTTTGTACGCTGTTTCTGGAGGAGTCCCACCCACTTATTTCATATTATACTGTTGTTTCTTCTAATAAAGTTGTGTTTCCAATTATTTGTGTTGTTTTAATATAGGTTATTTTTTTACCAATAAATAAGTGAGTGTATGGGTCTTCTTTTTCTGCCAACACTTGTCTGTGGTTTATTGTGAAAATCGGCGGTTGATAGGAGGTGCTTAAGCAGCCACCAACAGGAGCAGACAGCAAGGCAACCGTCTTCTCCAGCGCCGTGTACGAACTCCCCAAGATTCCCCTTATGACAGCCCTACATTCTAACATTACATATTTTCATTCTAGTAGCATTACATACTAACATTCTACTATGACTTACATTGGAATACTACACAGAGCACATGACTTTACAGCAATGAGCTCATGGTTTCATCCACCAGTCTTGAGACAGGTAGGGGTGAGTAGTTCACTTTCCACTCCCTCTATTGTATAAACACAAACTAACACTACTTCCACAGGTATGCTACAGCGCCCAGAGCACAGCAATGAGCTCACGGTTTAGGCTCACGGTTTAATCCCGAGTCTTCAGACCAGTAGGGGTGAGTAGTTTGCTTGCCACTCCCTGTATAATATAAACGCATACTAACACTACTTACACAGTTATACTATTATGTTATGTTATGTTATGTTAAAACAATTTATTAAGCGCACAGCGACTCCAGCGAAGGAGCATCCCGGCGCCGAGACAAGGAGCAGTTATAACACAACATGGAGATAATACCACAGAGAGGGACAGAAACAAGAAAACTAAAATAAGATGGTTTTTATGGCTCTGCGAAACGTCAGCAAGTCCTCTATCAATCGGATTTCAACTGGAAGGGTATTCCAGATTGACGCGGCTCGCACCCTGAAGGACCGGCCCCCCATCCTGCTGAGCCTAAATCTAGGGACAACAGCGAGAGCCTGACCCTGTGATCGAAGATTACGGGTGGGAACGTAAAAAGAAATGGTATTGGCCAGGATCTCAGGGCCTATGCCTCTAAGAATTTTAAAGGTCAGACACAAGACCTTGAAGACAATACGCTTCCTCACCGGAAGCCAGTGCAAAGAACGGATGACATGAGACACCGGACAGAACTTAGGAAGTCCAACAATGGCTCTAGCAGCGGCATTCTGCACCCGCTGCAGCCGGGTTAGCTCAGCTTGATTAGCCCCCACCAGCAAAGAGCTTGCGTAATCCAGACGAGAGATGATAGTTGCCTGGACCACGAGCTGTCTGGTAGGGGCGTCAAAGAACTTAAGCACCGGCCGTAAGCCCCTTAGTAGACCGAAGCAACAAGCAGCAATTTTTTTAGTGTGACCTATGAATGTAAGACCAGCGTCTAACCAGACCCCAAGATTCTTCACCTCCGAAACTATGGTCGGAGTGGGGCCCAACTCATAAGGCCACCACTGGTCGCCCCAAAGCTCCACTCCCTTCCCGACAACCATAACCTCCGTTTTTGTGGCATTGAGCTGGAGACAGTTAGCTGTCAACCAGCTAGCCACCGCCTTCAGTCCGGACTGAAACCTGGGGGCATCCTCAACCGCATCCCCGCTGAGAGTAACCGCCAGCTGAGTATCGTCGGCATATGAGACCATGGTTAGGCCCCATAGCCTTGCGACATCAGCCAGCGGTCTCACGTAGATATTAAACAGCGTGGGACTCAGCGAGGATCCCTGCGGAACCCCCATGGCCAGAGGCAAAAACCTGGACTTGAAGGGAGGGATGGAAACACAGAAGGAGCGGTTGTCTAGGAAGGAGCGGAACCATTGCAGTGCCAGGCCGCCAATACCCGTCTCCTCAAGTCGCCCAAGGAGGATGCTGTGGGATACAGTATCGAATGCGGCGCTGAGATCTAACAAAATCAGCGCCGCCGTCTGACCAGCATCCAACCTTGCGCGTAGGTGTTCCACCATCATCAGAAGGGCAGTCTCCGTGCTGTGACCAGCACGGAAGCCATTCTGTGTGGGGTCGAGGGCATTGGACCGGGTTAAGTGTGCAGACAGGGCCAGATTGACATGAGCCTCTGTCAACTTGGCAGGCCAAGGCAGCAGCGAAATGGGACGATAGCTTTCCGGCTTAGACGGGTCAAGAGATGGTTTTTTAATAATCGGCGACACCACCGCCCGCTTCCAACTGGTGGGAACAACCCCGGTCTCTAAGGAGAGATTGACCAGTGACCGTATAGCCACACGCCCCACAAAGGTCTGGTCTCGAAAGAGGACAGGCCTCACTGGATCAGATGGAGACCCAGATTTGACTTGCATAGCAAGTTTGTCAAACCCTTCCACGGTAAGGGGGGGGAATGAAAGCAGGGTGGGCTGGTGTAGTGACTCCCTTAGACTACCCGTCGCTATATCAGAGCTCGGGAAGGACCGATATATAGACTGGACCTTTCCCAAGAAGTAAGAAGCGAGAGACTCGCAGTGTGTGACAGAGCTCTCAGCCGTAGAGATAGCCCGCTTAGACATGAGGTCTTTCACCGCCTTGAAGATAGCCTTCGACGGGTTCGGGCTATTCCGAAATTCCTCGGCGTAAAATGCCGCTCGGGCACGGCAGATGGCCCGGTGGTAGAGCTTGACGGACGCGACATAGGTGGCTTTTAACTCAGCCCCATATGTCTTCCGCCAAGCCCTCTCCGCCCGTCTACAGGCTCCCTTCAGAGCGCGCAAAGCGTCATCAAACCAGGGGCTTGACACACGAGGGTTGATCTTCGTTGTTGCAACAGGTATCAGAACATCCAGAGCCCTAGTGAGCCAGGCACAGAAGAGATCATACCCCTCCTCTACGTTGTTAGGTAGGGCCAGAGGTTCCACTGACAGAAGATGGTAAAAGTCATCAAGCCTAAGTTTACTCCAGGGCCTCCTGGATACCCGCTTGGCTGAAGAAGTGGAAATGTTGGTAATCATAGGGCAATAGATGGATACCAAAGAGTGGTCCGACCACTCTACAGGAGTCACCGACGTGACTTTAGCCTCGATCAAGTTGGTAAAAAACGGGTCAAGAATATGACCCCCGGAATGAGTAGGCTGGGAGACCAGCTGAAAAAGTTGAAAGGCCTCTAAGTCCATAAGAATACTACGTGCTGTCAGACAGGATGGAGCATCAAAATGCAGGTTTAGGTCGCCCAAGATGGAAAAATTGGCACAGTCAGTGACCAGGGTGGCGACAGTGTCCGGGAAAGCATTCCTGAACGCCACATCACTGCCCGGCGGACGATACACCACCATCCCAGAGAGTGTAAATTCTGGGCTGACAGCGACTTTAAACGAGGCACTTTCACAGCCAGCGATCTCAAGAGTGGTCCACACACAGGAGAAACTAGATCTCACTATCAAAGCTATGCCTCCGCCTCTAGTTAGCCTATTCGCCGTGTACATGGAATAGCCAGGAGGACAGGCGAGGTTGGGGATAGCAGTGTCGGCCTCCTGAAGCCATGTTTCGGTTAAGGCTAAAATATCCGGGACTTCATTTTCAATCAGGTCGTACACATTCTGTTTATGTGCAAGAATCGACCTGACATTGAGGTTCAAAATCCGCAGTGAAGAAGGTAACCCTCTGAAGTGCCGAGCAGCAGGGGGGCACAGCCGGGGAAGAGGCTGCGGAGGGTCAAGCGCCAAACCGTTACAGGGACAGCGGTAGGGGCCACATAATGGGTGGACGGGCTGTAGCGTGCAGTAACCTCCCACCCTGCCAATGGAGTACAAGTGCTCCCTGGAATATGTACGCATGGCGGCAATGATGGATACACGGGAGCAGGCCGGTGCCCGCCGCGTCCCGCACGGCCTTAGCGCGGACGGGCGCAGACGGGCAGGACTCTGGCACGACTCCGGCCACGCGATGGACACGCCCGCTGGGCGATCCCGCTGCACTAGGGGAGGAGCATTAAATGCCCGCCCAACCACTGACGCATGCGCAGTAAGCGCTGACTCCCCGGTCCGCTCCCCAACCCAAGATGTCTGCCGCCCCGGGAACCAGCCCGCCAAACGGCGGTGAGGACACGAATTAAAGTGCAGGTAAGGGGGAAGTGAGGCACAGATCCGCAGACCTAAAAGAAATTAGAAATGCAAATTGATTTTAAAAATCGCGCGGCAGCGCCGAAACGCTCCTGCTGTAAAAGCTCCTCGTCAGAGGAAAGGAAGGCGGGGACTCGCCTTAAATGCCCGCCCAACCACTGACGCATGCGCAGTAAGCGCTGACTCCCCGGTCCGCTCCCCAACCCAAGATGTCTGCCGCCCCGGGAACCAGCCCGCCAAACGGCGGTGAGGACACGAATTAAAGTGCAGGTAAGGGGGAAGTGAGGCACAGATCCGCAGACCTAAAAGAAATTAGAAATGCAAATTGATTTTAAAAATCGCGCGGCAGCGCCGTAACGCTCCTGCTGTAAAAGCTCCTCGTCAGAGGAAAGGAAGGCGGGGACTCGCCTTAAATGCCCGCCCAACCACTGACGCATGCGCAGTAAGCGCTGACTCCCCGGTCCGCTCCCCAACCCAAGATGTCTGCCGCCCCGGGAACCAGCCCGCCAAACGGCGGTGAGGACACGAATTAAAGTGCAGGTAAGGGGGAAGTGAGGCACAGATCCGCAGACCTAAAAGAAATTAGAAATGCAAATTGATTTTAAAAATTAGCGGCCAGTATGCTACAGCTCCCAGAGCCCATCACTTTACAGCAATCAGCTTGGTTTGATCCCCGAGGCCTCACACTGGTAGGCATGAGTACTTCGCTTCCCACTTCCTGTATAGTATAAATGCACGGTAGGGGTCAGTAGTTCGCTTCCCACTCCCTGTATGGTATAAACGCCTACTAACACTACTTGCACAGGTATGCTACAAAGACCAGAGCACATCACTTTACAGCAATGAGCTCACGGTTTAGGCTCTCGGTTTCATACCTGAGTGTAGCAGCATCTCATCTCAGCACCATGTCACTCTGAGCAACACCGCACTTTCAGACCGGTATGAGTGAGTACTTCGCTTCGCACTACCCCACAGAGGTTACAGTGCTCCTATCCTCCTGTTTCCTACTCTTTCCGCCCTTTTTTCCCCTTACTCGTTTCAACTGAACCACAAAATGGCTGCCAACACTTCCTAGTTGCAACAGCTCGCACCCAATAAGCAGCAAGGTCGTGCTCGTAACGCCTCAGCCAATCAGATGGCAGAATTCCCAAATATCGAAAAAGCTGTGGGCACGGGATGATTTTGTAACAAGGACTCTTTCTGCTCCTCTGTTGGTTTCTGCACATGTCTTGCTTTTTCCGGTACTTTTCTTCGTCTTTGAGGGCTTCTGTTACTTCTTTCTGCATTTCTTTTGCTTCTTTCTGTGCGTTTTTTCTTCTTTCTTCACATGTCCTACCTCTGTAGGCATAGTTAAAAACTAGCATTTAAAACACCTTAGAAATTCACTGAAAAAAACATAGGTTTCAGGCACGTTATAGTTAGAAATTAGCATTTAAAAAACCTTTGAAATTCACTGAAAAAACCATAGGTTTCAGGGATGTTATAGTTGGTTGGACATTTCACTCATAGAAAACCATAGAAATTCCCCTGTTATAATTAGTTGAGCTAACTATAACTCGCGCCCCCGCAATGCACTGCTGATGACGTCACATATTACATCATTCATGACATGGTCAGTGACATCACTGATGGACTCACTGATGACATCTCAAATGACATCACTGATGACATCACTGATGACATAATCCACGTCAAAATCTGATGCACCTCATCGAACCCTAATATAACACTTGATACACCCACTCTAAAATACAGACTATAATTTTCTAAACCATGAACACACCAATACCAGTTAGTACATATCCACTCACTAATTTGTAGGTCTACACACACATCCATTCATTCACCCGTACACTCACTCATACATAGAATCAGCCTTCAATACAGCATTATTATATCCAGTCACATATCTATACAGACAGTCACACACCGCCTCTCATTCATAGAGTTATTCAAACACCTAGTCAGTAATGGAAATAATCAATCACACTTTCATTTACTAACCTGTACAGTTATACACATACCATGTCACTTATTTAAACATATACTTACACTCTAATACAATAACTAATACAAGCACACACTGATCCATACAGGCACTCTCCCAATCACTCACTCTCACATATAGTCATTTATACAGTCCAACACTCATATATACTGCCTTTCACATATGGAGTTAATCACACATGTACCACTGAGGCATCCATGATAAGTAGTTCCAAATGTTTCCTGTTTTATTCGTTCTTTTTTTTGTTCATTTTTTGAAAAAAACAAAAAGTACAAAAGAAAAAAGAAGAACAAAAAAGTTATCAGAACTACCTTATCTGGTTTAAGAAAGAACTATAATTGCAAGGTAATGTGTGAAAGTTTGGTTGAATATATGTATTCAGCATGATTGACTGAAAGAATTCATCAGTAGTGTATGGTGAATTTATAGGTGAAGGGTTTATGAGGAAGTACTGCAGCGTGACACTTCAAGCTCTTTAGCTGCACTGCACTGTGGCACTTCCGAAGCACAGGGATGTGACATATGTACATGAATATGTTGCAACTCTGTGCTTCTCTCTGCACTGCTGCACAAACTGCAGCCATGCGGTGACACAGGCACCCTTGCACCATGGTGCAAAGATATCTGTGTCATATGGAGATTGTTTTTGTGCAGGAAGGGACACCTTCCTGCACAAAAACAACCAGTAAAGGCATTTTCCTCTTTCAATGTATGCTGTGGAATGCAGCATGCATTGAAAGAGGAAAATATGAGGAGAAATGAAACAATTCTCCTCGTTGCGCCTTGCTACACCAACTCTAGGATGGCGTAGAATTCACACACATCTCCAGATTTACGATTTCTCATAAGTCTGGAGATGTGTCTTGTTCTATGGGTGTTGCGTGGGAACACCCACAGCAACACCTATGGGACGCCCCTTCAGCGCAAAGTTCTGTGTATGAAGGGGTCGTATTTACAAGGAGAGGAAAAACCACGCAGAGTGGCTTTTCCTCTTCTTGTAAATATGAAGGAGTGCCTGGCGCCATCACTACGTTACAAAAAGTGATGTACTGGTGGCGCAGAGTGCTTGTAAATCTGCCCCATAAGTGCTTAGGTATTGGCAGACTGATACAATAAGAACATAGTGCTGGATGGGTGATTGAAAAATTGCATGAGACTGACAAGAGGTATCCTACGCTGCATGGGTACTACTTCAGTATTTAATGGAGTGGACCAATAGTATGTATCTGCTTAGAGATTTGGAGGGATTATGCACAGAATATTTTATGTGTACTTGTGTTGGTGCCTAGGTCATTTTATAAGAATACCACTAGTAACTGGAATGATGACAGTGCTGCAAACAGAGTGAACACTTAATTTATAAGTGCTTACGTATTGGTGGAGTGATAGGATAAGTAGATAGTGGTAGATAAGTGATTAAAGAAGTGCATGGGACAGACTGGACGATTCCTACACTGCATGAGTACTAACTGGGTATTTAGAAGAGTGTATCAATAGTATATAGCTAGTTAGAGGTCTGCTTGGATAGTGCACACAATATTATAGATGTACTTGTGTTAGTAGCTAGGCCATTCCATAAGTTCATGACTAGTAACTAGAATAATTACAGTATTACAAACAGAGGGCCTCATTTATGAAAAGTGACGCATCACTGCGTGAAAACAGTGATGCGCCACTTTTCACTGCGCCCTCCCTGCGACTCCAATGATGCGTCATATTTACAGTATGACGCATCATGTCGCAAGGAGTCACAGATACGTCAGTATTTCTGACGTATCTGTAGGCGCAAAAGTGACGCATCGCTGGAGTGTGTCACAAAAGTGACGCAACTCCAGCAATGTGTCCTTTCACATGGGGCAAGCCCCATGTGAAAGGGCCTGCGTCAGTCTTACGCCTGCTGTGAGGCAGGCGCAAGAAATTGACGCATTTGCACACTAGAAGTGGCGCAGTGAAATCTCGTAGATTTCACTGCGTCACTTCTACGACCCTTTGTTGCGTCAAAACGCCCCCCTTGCATACATTATACCTGGCGCAGGTATAATGTGGCGCAGGGGTTTACAAAGTGACGCATCTACCTAGATGCGTCACTTTGTAAATATGGCGCAACATGGCGCATGTTTTCTGCCACTGGTGCGTCACAAAAAGTGACGCACCGGCGGCGCAAAAGTGACGCAGGGGCTCATAAATGAGCCCCGGAGTGTATAGTGAATTTATAAGTGCTTAGGTATTGGTGGAGTAATAGGATAAGTAGATAGTGCTGGATGGGTGATTGAATAAATGCATGGGACAGACAGGAGGATTCCTAAACTGCATAGGTACTAACTGGGTATTTAGAAGAGTGTATCAATAGTTTGTAGCTGGTTAGAGGTGTGCATGCATAGTGTACAAAATATTGTACCTGTACTTGTGTTTTTGACTACGCCATTCCTTAAGTATACGATTAATAACTGGAGTAATTTCAATGTTGCAAAGAAAGTGTGTGCTGAATTTATAAGTGCTTAGGTATTGGTGGACTGATAGGATACGTAGATAGTGCTGGTTGGGTGAATGGAGAAGTGCATGAGACAGACAGATGGATTCCTAGACTGCATAGGTACTAACTGGGTATTTAGAAGAGCGTATCAATATTATGTAGCTGGTTAGAGGTCTGCATGCATAGTGTACAAAATATTGTACCTGCACTTGTGTTAGTGGCTAGGCCATTCCTTAAGTACATGACTAATAACTGGAGTAATTTCAGTGCTGCAAAGAGAGTGCATGCTAAATGTATTAGTGCTTAGGTATTGGCAGAGTGATAGGATACGTAGATAGTGCTGGATGGTTGAATGGAGAAGTGCATGGGATAGACAGAATGATTCCTAGACTGCATAGGTACTAACTGAGTATTTAAAAGACTGTATCAAAGCTATGTAGCTGATTAGAGGTCTGCATGCATAGTACACAGAATATTGTAGCTGTACTAGTATTGGTGTGTCTATGGTTTCGAGAATGGTAGTCTGTATTTTAGGGTGTGAGGAGGTGCATCAGATGATCACGTAGATGTTGTCATCAGTGATGTCATTTGAGATGTCATTAGTGATGTCATCAGTGATGTCACTGACCATGTCATGAGTGATGCAATATGTGACGTCATCAGCAGTGCATTACTTTAATCCGAAAAGCTGACGGCCATATTGGCCTGGTCACGATGTGAAAATTCAGGAATTGATACAATAAAGAAAAGAAGACAAGTGTTAATATGCACACAATGTCATTTCAGCATATCTTGCCCCGAGACCCCCATACCTGTATGTTTGTCAACGTGACTTATTCATAATATTATTTATTTATTTAATTTAAATGTTTTGTAAAGCGCGTAGTAACCCAAAGAGCATCCCAGCGCTAACCTGCATCTCCAAGGGTTTCAGCCGTCTAAAGAATACCACTAGTAACTGGAATGATGACAGTGCTGCAAACAGAGTGAACACTTAATTTATAAGTGCTTACGTATTGGTGGAGTGATAGGATAAGTAGATAGTGGTAGATAAGTGATTAAAGAAGTGCATGGGACAGACTGGACGATTCCTACACTGCATGAGTACTAACTGGGTATTTAGAAGAGTGTATCAATAGTATATAGCTAGTTAGAGGTCTGCTTGGATAGTGCACACAATATTATAGATGTACTTGTGTTAGTAGCTAGGCCATTCCATAAGTTCATGACTAGTAACTAGAATAATTACAGTATTGCAAACAGAGGGCCTCATTTATGAAAAGTGACGCATCACTGCGTGAAAACAGTGATGCGCCACTTTTCACTGCGCCCTCCCTGCGACTCCAATGATGCGTCATATTTACAGTATGACGCATCATGTCGCAAGGAGTCACAGATACGTCAGTATTTCTGACGTATCTGTAGGCGCAAAAGTGACGCATCGCTGGAGTGTGTCACAAAAGTGACGCAACTCCAGCAATGTGTCCTTTCACATGGGGCAAGCCCCATGTGAAAGGGCCTGCGTCAGTCTTACGCCTGCTGTGAGGCAGGCGCAAGAAATTGACGCATTTGCACACTAGAAGTGGCGCAGTGAAATCTCGTAGATTTCACTGCGTCACTTCTACGACCCTTTGTTGCGTCAAAACGCCCCCCTTGCATACATTATACCTGGCGCAGGTATAATGTGGCGCAGGGGTTTACAAAGTGACGCATCTACCTAGATGCGTCACTTTGTAAATATGGCGCAACATGGCGCATGTTTTCTGCCACTGGTGCGTCACAAAAAGTGACGCACCGGCGGCGCAAAAGTGACGCAGGGGCTCATAAATGAGCCCCGGAGTGTATAGTGAATTTATAAGTGCTTAGGTATTGGTGGAGTAATAGGATAAGTAGATAGTGCTGGATGGGTGATTGAAGAAATGCATGGGACAGACAGGAGGATTCCTAAACTGCATAGGTACTAACTGGGTATTTAGAAGAGTGTATCAATAGTTTGTAGCTGGTTAGAGGTGTGCATGCATAGTGTACAAAATATTGTACCTGCACTTGTGTTTTTGACTACGCCATTCCTTAAGTATACGATTAATAACTGGAGTAATTTCAATGTTGCAAAGAAAGTGTGTGCTGAATTTATAAGTGCTTAGGTATTGGTGGACTGATAGGATACGTAGATAGTGCTGGTTGGGTGAATGGAGAAGTGCATGAGACAGACAGATGGATTCCTAGACTGCATAGGTACTAACTGGGTATTTAGAAGAGCGTATCAATATTATGTAGCTGGTTAGAGGTCTGCATGCATAGTGTACAAAATATTGTACCTGCACTTGTGTTAGTGGCTAGGCCATTCCTTAAGTACATGACTAATAACTGGAGTAATTTCAGTGCTGCAAAGAGAGTGCATGCTAAATGTATTAGTGCTTAGGTATTGGCAGACTGATAGGATACGTAGATAGTGCTGGTTGGGTGAATGGAGAAGTGCATGAGACAGACAGATGGATTCCTAGACTGCATAGGTACTAACTGAGTATTTAAAAGACTGTATCAAAGCTATGTAGCTGATTAGAGGTCTGCATGCATAGTACACAGAATATTGTAGCTATACTAGTATTGGTGTGTCTATGGTTTCGAGAATGGTAGTCTGTATTTTAGGGTGTGAGGAGGTGCATCAGATGATCACGTAGATGTTGTCATCAGTGATGTCATTTGAGATGTCATTAGTGATCTCATCAGTGATGTCACTGACCATGTCATGAGTGATGCAATATGTGACGTCATCAGCAGTGCATTACTTTAATCCGAAAAGCTGACGGCCATATTGGCCTGGTCACGATGTGAAAATTCAGGAATTGATACAATAAAGAAAAGAAGACAAGTGTTAATATGCACACAATGTCATTTCAGCATATCTTGCCCCGAGACCCCCATACCTGTATGTTTGTCAACGTGACTTATTCATAATATTATTTATTTATTTAATTTAAAGGTTTTGTAAAGCGCGTAGTAACCCAAAGAGCATCCCAGCGCTAACCTGCATCTCCAAGGGTTTCAGCCGTCTAAAGAATACCACTAGTAACTGGAATGATGACAGTGCTGCAAACAGAGTGAACACTTAATTTATAAGTGCTTACGTATTGGTGGAGTGATAGGATAAGTAGATAGTGGTAGATAAGTGATTAAAGAAGTGCATGGGACAGACTGGACGATTCCTACACTGCATGAGTACTAACTGGGTATTTAGAAGAGTGTATCAATAGTATATAGCTAGTTAGAGGTCTGCTTGGATAGTGCACACAATATTATAGATGTACTTGTGTTAGTAGCTAGGCCATTCCATAAGTTCATGACTAGTAACTAGAATAATTACAGTATTGCAAACAGAGGGCCTCATTTATGAAAAGTGACGCATCACTGCGTGAAAACAGTGATGCGCCACTTTTCACTGCGCCCTCCCTGCGACTCCAATGATGCGTCATATTTACAGTATGACGCATCATGTCGCAAGGAGTCACAGATACGTCAGTATTTCTGACGTATCTGTAGGCGCAAAAGTGACGCATCGCTGGAGTGTGTCACAAAAGTGACGCAACTCCAGCAATGTGTCCTTTCACATGGGGCAAGCCCCATGTGAAAGGGCCTGCGTCAGTCTTACGCCTGCTGTGAGGCAGGCGCAAGAAATTGACGCATTTGCACACTAGAAGTGGCGCAGTGAAATCTCGTAGATTTCACTGCGTCACTTCTACGACCCTTTGTTGCGTCAAAACGCCCCCCTTGCATACATTATACCTGGCGCAGGTATAATGTGGCGCAGGGGTTTACAAAGTGACGCATCTACCTAGATGCGTCACTTTGTAAATATGGCGCAACATGGCGCATGTTTTCTGCCACTGGTGCGTCACAAAAAGTGACGCACCGGCGGCGCAAAAGTGACGCAGGGGCTCATAAATGAGCCCCGGAGTGTATAGTGAATTTATAAGTACTTAGGTATTGGTGGAGTAATAGGATAAGTAGATAGTGCTGGATGGGTGATTGAAGAAATGCATGGGACAGACAGGAGGATTCCTAAACTGCATAGGTACTAACTGGGTATTTAGAAGAGTGTATCAATAGTTTGTAGCTGGTTAGAGGTGTGCATGCATAGTGTACAAAATATTGTACCTGCACTTGTGTTTTTGACTACGCCATTCCTTAAGTATACGATTAATAACTGGAGTAATTTCAATGTTGCAAAGAAAGTGTGTGCTGAATTTATAAGTGCTTAGGTATTGGTGGACTGATAGGATACGTAGATAGTGCTGGTTGGGTGAATGGAGAAGTGCATGAGACAGACAGATGGATTCCTAGACTGCATAGGTACTAACTGGGTATTTAGAAGAGCGTATCAATATTATGTAGCTGGTTAGAGGTCTGCATGCATAGTGTACAAAATATTGTACCTGCACTTGTGTTAGTGGCTAGGCCATTCCTTAAGTACATGACTAATAACTGGAGTAATTTCAGTGCTGCAAAGAGAGTGCATGCTAAATGTATTAGTGCTTAGGTATTGGCAGACTGATAGGATACGTAGATAGTGCTGGTTGGGTGAATGGAGAAGTGCATGAGACAGACAGATGGATTCCTAGACTGCATAGGTACTAACTGAGTATTTAAAAGACTGTATCAAAGCTATGTAGCTGATTAGAGGTCTGCATGCATAGTACACAGAATATTGTAGCTGTACTAGTATTGGTGTGTCTATGGTTTCGAGAATGGTAGTCTGTATTTTAGGGTGTGAGGAGGTGCATCAGATGATCACGTAGATGTTGTCATCAGTGATGTCATTTGAGATGTCATTAGTGATGTCATCAGTGATGTCACTGACCATGTCATGAGTGATGCAATATGTGACGTCATCAGCAGTGCATTACTTTAATCCGAAAAGCTGACGGCCATATTGGCCTGGTCACGATGTGAAAATTCAGGAATTGATACAATAAAGAAAAGAAGAAAAGTGTTAATATGCACACAATGTCATTTCAGCATATCTTGCCCCGAGACCCCCATACCTGTATGTTTGTCAACGTGACTTATTCATAATATTATTTATTTATTTAATTTAAAGGTTTTGTAAAGCGCGTAGTAACCCAAAGAGCATCCCAGCGCTAACCTGCATCTCCAAGGGTTTCAGCCGTCTAAAGAATTATGTTTGAGGGAAGAGGAGAGTCTTTAATGATCTCCTGAACTGGAGGTGATTCGATTCTGTCCTCAGTCTTCGTGGAAGGTGATTCCAGTATTTGGCCGTGTGGACCGAGAAACGACGGCCACCGGTCTAGGCTTTTTTGACTCTGGGGACTGAGATGAAATTTTCTCCGCTGGACCGGAGATCCCTTTCCACCTTGTAGGGGATTAAGAGTTCCTTGAGAAGGGGGGGGCCGTTATTGTTGAGGGTTTTGTGGGCCAGACAGAGGGCTTTGAAGGCGACCCTTTCTCTGACTGGAAGCCAGTGTAGAGATTTGAGAGCTGGCTTGGCAGAGGATCTAGCCGGTGTGCCCGTAAGTAGGTGGGCAGCGGCGTTTTGGACTTTCTGCAACGTGTTAAGGGTGGCTTCAGGAGCTCCCAGATAGATAGCGTTGCAGTAGTCCAATCTCGCCAGGATGAGGCCCTGAATGAGGAGCTTCCTTGCGTTAGCGGGGAGCAGGGGGAAGATCTTCCTACAGGCTCTGAGGAGACCGAAGCATGTCCCTGCCGTCTTTTTTGCCTGGGTTTTGAAGCTCAGGTCCTTCTCGATCCACACGCCTAGGCTTTTGACCTCGTCCTTGGGAGCGGGAGGGTCACCCAAGCAATTGGGCCAGAGGTGAGGTGGCAGGGAAGGCCCCTTATGACCCAGCATGAGTATCTCGGTCTTTGACCCGTTCAGCTTTAACGATGAGAGATTCATCCATCGGTGGACTTCGGAGAGGCAGCTGTGGATAATAAACATACTTAGAATTGCACACATCAACATAAACAATGGACTACACATTACTTTAAAGTGAAAGGCTATAAGCCATATTAATCTGGGCACGTTACGTATTATATTGGTTATTACATGAAAGAAAAGGAAAAAAAGGGGTGTTAATATACACACACTATCCCTAAATAAATTTCTAGCGATTATAGTTCCATTCCATTCACAGCTCATTTGAGATGTAATGAGTGATGTCATGAGTGATGTAACTGACCATGTCATGAATGATGTAATGTCTGAGGTCATTAGCAGTACATTGCGGGGGCGTAAGTTATAGTTAGCTCAGGTAACTATAACTGCTGAATTTGACTGGTTGTGTATGAGTGAAATCTGAGTCTAACTATACTGTCCCTGTAATCTTTGTTTTTTCAGCACATTTCTAGTTCTTTTTTTTAACGTTAAGTAAAATGCATATCACAATGGATGGTGGGGGGTTGGAAGTAGGGCCTGGCATTTTGCTGCCCCCACCCAAGCTTGCTGCTCCTGCCTTCCCTCCTCCTAGCCATCCATTGTCCAAGTCCATGTCCCTGCTCCCTTATTACCGCCCTGTGTGGCCGTTGCTCTGCCACTGGCCTTCCCGCTTTCTCTGAACAGTTAGCTTGCTGCCCCATCCACATCCTTCCTATCCTCTGTTGTCTGACTCCATGTACTAGCCTCCTCCCTCCTGCCATGCATGGTGTGATGTGCTGCCACTGTCCTCCATTTAGCATGATGTACCAATCCACTCCTCCTGCCCTATATTGCCCAATTCTATGCCCCATCATTGGCCTCCTGCTTAGCCTCTGTGCTTAGCTTGCTGCCCCTATACTTCTTCCCCCTGCCCTCCGATGTCTTTGTCCATGCCCCTGCTCCATCCTTTTTGCCCACCATGTTGCATGGACCTGCCACTCCTATCTACTCTGAGAGTTCTGTTGAGCTGCCACTCCCCTCCCACCTGCCTAGCATTGTCAGATGACTGTAACCTGTCTCTGCCACCTCCACCCTGCCTGTCCACATTAAATGCCCCTATCCCCTTCCTCCTGTCCTCCATGGTCCATTTTACTGCCACACCCTTCTGCCCTCTCTGGTCTGTTGTGCAGCAACAGCTTCTCCTGCCTGCCCGGTGTGGTCTGTTGTGAGGCTCCTTCCCCTGAACTCTCTTGCCTGTGCCCAGGTCCTGACCCTCCCTTCTATCCTCCATGGTCCTTTGTGCATGCCCCCACACCCTCCTTATTGCCCATCATAGCCATTGTGCCGCCACTAACCCTCCTGCTTGCCATGCATGGTCTTCTGTGCTGCCACAGACCCTCCCACCTTCCCTGTGTGGTCCGCTAGCTGCCCCTGACCCCCTCCCACCTTCCCTCCATGGTCTGTGTGATTGTCATCATAGTCTCACTGTTGCTCTCCATGGTGTGTCTTGCTTCTAGTGCCCATCCTGCCTGACCTCCATGGTCATCTTGCTGCTCCTGCCCTGCCCCCTTGCCCCAGACCTCTGTTTCCATGTGCAGACCCCTATTCACTCCCTCCTGGCTTGTCTGTTCCATTGTAATGCCCCTGATCCGTCCCTCCTGCCCTTTATGGTATGTTATGCTGCAGCTTTCTCTCTTGTCTGTCCATTATGGTCAGCTAGCTACCATTGCCTCTTTCCCCTCTGTTGTTCATGTCCTCTGTTGTTGGTCCTGTCCCCTCCCTATTGCTTTCTATGAATTGCTGTGCTGCACTCCCGTCCCGCATACCCTGTGTGGTGTATTGTGCTGCTGCAAACCCTGATGCCTGCCCTGTAGGGTCAGTTTGGTGCACCTCTCCATGTCCCTACTGTCCTCTGTTATCCGAGTCCATGTCCCTACCCCAATTCCTCCTGCCTTCCATGATCCAATGTACCATACTTGCGAACATTTTGAACTTGGTAAGAGGAGGATTTTGAAAAAAAACTGTGGTATTGATTTTCCCCTTTGAGTTACACTGGAAAAGAGGATATTGTAGACAGGAGACATATCAAATAAAGCCCATTTGAGCTTAAAAACATTGGACGTTTCCTGGCTGAATCGGGTTTGTTGGCATGTATGATTGTACTACCACTGCCTCTTCCTTCTGCCCACAATGGTCTATTATATTGCCACAGCCTCTCTTGCCAGTCCTGTATTGTTGGTTTGTTGCCCCGCCTCCCTTTCCACTGACCCCCATAGCCTGTTGTGCTGCCACTGCCCTTCCTGCCTGCCCAGTGTGGTCGAATTGTTGCCTCTGCACCCTCCTACCTGCCTTCAATTTTCAGAGCCCTTGCCCCTGGCCTCTGCCTCTCAACAGTATCCTAATGAACAACTATATTGCTAACATTCTATATTTATTACAAAAGTGTGGAACGCCTGACGTCATCTTGATGTAATCAAAACTGAAATACCTAGAGCATTTCCTTTAGAAAATACATATATGAGAGGGTCTTATTTGCATCAAAATTATGGTTAGTGCTCTAAAAAACTAAAATGAGGACATCTTTTTTGAGTTTTCAAATAGCGACAGAGCACTTTTAAGTTATTTGTATCTTTATTTTTTATCCAGTTGACCACTTGTTTAAATGTTGCACTTAGGGGAGAGGATGTGGTGTTACTTCCAGAGCTGCAGACCTTGCAACTGGGGAACCAGGTTGGAGTTTCTGCTTCAGCTCGTCATTCTGTGATTCTAGTCAAATCACTTAATCTCCCCATGTCTACAACCAAAATGAATTTGTTCTTGTGTGATGTAACCAATGCTCATGTAAAGCACTCCAATACCTGACAAGTCTGCACTATATAAAACTGCAAAAACGCAAAAAATAAAAAGTGTTTTGCACACTTCTGTCATTTGGCTACATGTGGGCTACATCTGGGTGATATTTGTGCTCCATTTGGGCTCTTTTGTCTCTGGTGGCCATCTTGGGAGATTTATTTGAAGTTTCTTAAGTTCCTCATTTACTGCAGTCTCCTCAGTAGGAAATGCTTTCAGTTTTTTACTTTGATTCCATCAAGAAGGTATTCAGATATGTCACACATTTGCCATAAATTCTGAATGTTAGCACTCTAGTTGCTCATTAGATCACTGTAGTAAAGCTACTGCTCACCACGGACGTCTGCTGCTGGTATTAAAAGTGCATGTTTCAGTCTGCATGTCACAATTTTTTTATGAAATAGAAGAGGATTTGAGAAGTCACTCAAAATGTGCCCTAATTTTTCTTTCTGCAGCACTAATCATACTTTATATGGCAAAATGAACCCCCTCATTTTGTTCCTTTTTAAATGAAATGTTTTAAGAGTTACTACTTTATTCCAATCAAAATGGCTTCAGGTGTGCAATACGTTTGTCATAAGTAGGACTGTTAGCGCTCTAGTTGTTCTTTAGAACACTCTGGGAAGCTGCAGTAGAACACAAAGAAATCAACTGACAGTCTCTGCCCTTGTTGGATGTACATGTTTTACTGAGAATGTCAGACTTCATTCTCACATGACTGAGAAAGATTATGTGAATTTACAGAAAATATTCTCTCAGTTTAGCTTATAGATCACCTTCCAAACCTCTGTGGGAAAAGCATGGGAAAATAGTTTTCTCTCAAACATGATTCATGATATCCCAGCCGAAGGCTTTTTCACATGGTAAAATCACCTTAGAACACACCACAATTCCTAAAATGAGTATGGTACCATCAACAAATCATTTATAATGTAACTAAAGTCTTAAAACCTTAATGAGATGCTATCATGTATATTGGTCCCAAGATGGCTGCCAACACTTCTTGGTTGAAGTGCAGAGAGCCAATCAGATCTCACGATGAGATGTGTGGTTAGGCTAAGCCCAGATATATATGTGATTTTACTTTTGATTTTCTCAGGAGCTACTGAACGAATTTACACCATTTAACCAAAAGGAATTGCACCAAATTTGGCAGAAAGGTAGACCTTGGTTCAGAGTCGTGCCTTTTGCTTAAATGGTATGAATCCGTTAAGTAGTTCCTGAGAAAATCAAAATCAAGATCAAATATATATCTATGGCCGCGCTGGATCCGCGCACCCTGCCGAGCATGGCTGTCAACACTCCAAACCAGGAAGTGTTGGCAGCCATCTTCAAAGAGAAGAAAAAATGCACAGAACGCAAAAAGGGGGCAGGGTAGAAACACCCTGACCCCGTAGGCCTGCTTTTTTTTCTTTTTTTTAAATCGGAAAAATCCACGCTGGGTGCGTGGATCCTGCCGATAAAAAAAAATGAAGCGCGGGCTCCCGTGCTTTGTTGCTAATTTGCCCCTGGGGGGGCCAAATCCCAGGGGCTACGCAAGTATTGGGTTGGGGGGCCCAAAGGGGCCCCCCAGCCCAGGGGACCGCCACCCTGGGGCTTTATGGAAATATGGGGGGGCTAAAAGGCCCCCCCAAGCTCCGGCGGACCGCCAACCCTGGGGTTTTGTGAAAATATTTGTGGGGGGCTCACGGCCCCCCTGCAGCCCCGGGGACCGCCACCCCCCGGGGTTTGTGTATTTTATTTTTTTAAGAAATACCATGTGGGTGGGCTCCAGCCCCCCAACATGCCCCGGCGACCGCCACCTCCCCGGGGCTCTAAATATGTAGATTGGGGAGTCCATGATGGACCCCCCAGCCCCGGGGAGCACCACCCACGGGGCTTTCTAAATTGGTGGGAGGGGGGCCGCACAGCCCCCCCCGGACCCAATGATGGCCCTGGGGACCGCCACCCACCAGGGCCAGCTCCTGCAGTATCCCGGGGTGACCACCCCCGGGAAACTGCTATTTGCTATGGCAGGGCGGGAGCCTCGCGGCTCCCGTCCTGCCATAGCAAACTTGGTTTGAATTTTGAAAGAGGGAGCAGGGAAACCTGCTCTCTCTTCCAAAATTCAAACCAAATTGCTTTTCCACATGGGGAGCTGCATGTTAGCAGCTCCCCATGTGGAAAAGCAATGCTGGCTCCTGCAGGAGGCGGGGAGCCGGCGGGACTGTGGGTGGATTGGGGACCCCCCCTCAGCCCCCAACGGAGAGGGGGATGGGGTCCCCAGGTATATTAGTGGCCCAGGAGGGGGGTCACGCGGCCCCCCTCCCCCAAAAAATAGAAAAAATATATAAAGAAATTAGAAAGGCCGGCCCCGGGGGATGGGGTCCCCGGGGCCTTTAGTGGCCAGAGGAGGGGGGCAATGCAGCTCCCCTCCAAAATAAAATATTTAAAAGAAAGGCCATGCCCTGGGGGATGGAGTCCCCGGGGCTGATTAAGGCCTCGGGAGAGGGGCCACGTGGCCCCCTTCCCAAATTTTAAAGTAAAAAAAAAAAAAAGTGAGGGGGCAGGCCCTGGGAGATGGGGTCCCCAGGCCCAAAAAATAAGAAAAAGAAGGGGGGCTGCGCAGCCCACCTTTTACAAAACAAAAAAAAAAGAAATACCGGCATTGCACCGGAGGCCACGCCTCCTCGTTTCAGCACTCTGCAAACATGCCCCCTCGCGCGTTTGCGGATGGGGAACCAATTCCCCTTGAATACTGGGGGTCCCTGGGGGCCAACTAGCCCACCCGGAACCTCCAGTATGCGCCAGGGGGCTGCGTTGCAGAGAGGTGTTCTGAGGTCATGCCCCTTTTTACACCTCACTGCAACGCAGCTTTGTGGCGCTTAATGGAGGTAGCGGGTGGGGTAGTTGCACCCCAGGGACCCTCAGGATTCGAGGGGGGTAATCCCCCAACTTAAAACGCGCCACGGGGCGCGTTTGCACAGTGGTGAAGGTAGGGGGCGGGGCCTGAGGTGATATGTGTGTAAACACACCCTGTGGCGCGTTTTAAGTTCAGGAATTAATTCCTCTTCAATCCGGAGGGTCCCTGGGGGCCAACTAGCCCATCAGGTACCGCCAGTAAGCGCCACGGAACTGTGTTGCAGAGTGTTGTAAAAAGGGGTGTGGCCTCTGAACACCTCTCTGCAAAGCAGCTCTGTGGCGCATACTGGAGGTACCTGGTGGGCTAGTTGGCCCCCAGGGACCCTCAGGATTGAGGAGGAATTAATTCCCCAACTTAAACCACGCCACAGGGCGTGTTTGCAGACATGTCACTTCAGGCCATGCCTCCTTCCTTCACCACTGTGCAAACACGCCCCGTGGAGTGTTTTAAGTTGGGGGATTAACTTTCTTTTAATACTGAGGGTCCCTGAGGGCCAACTAGCCCAACAGGTATCTCCAGTATGCGCCAGGGAGCTACGTTGTAGACAGCCGTTCAGAGGCAATGCCCCTTTTTACACTTCTCTGGAACACAGCTCTGTGGCGCTTACTGGAGGTACCTAGTGGGGTAGTTTGACCCTAGGGACCCTTAGGATTCAAGGGGACTTAATCTCTCAACTTAGAATGGCCACAGGGCGGGTTTACACAGTGGTGAAGGGAGGGGACGGGGCCTGAGGTGACGTGTGCAAACACGCCCTGTGGCACGTTTTAAGTTGGGGAAATAATTCCCCTTCAATCCTAAGGGATCCTGGGGGCCAACTAGCCCACCAGGTGCTTCCAGTAAGTGCCACTGCGCTGCGTTGCAGAGAGGGGGTGCAGGTTGTGCCCCTTTTTACACCTCTCTGCAATGGTGCTTACTGGAGGTACCTAGTGGGCTAATTTGCCTCTAGGGACCCTCAGGATTCAAGGGGAGTTAATCTCCCAACTTAAAACGGCCACAGGGCGTGTTTACACAGTGGGAAAGGGAGGGGACGGGGCCTAAGGTGACGTGTGCAAACACACCCTATGGCGCGTTTCAAGTTGGGGAAATAATTCCCCTTCAATCCTGAGGGCCCATGGGGGCCAACTAGTCGACCAGGTGCTTCCAGTAAGCACCATTGTACTGCGTTGCAGAGAGGTGGTCCAGGCCGTGCCCATTTTCTCTGCAACGCAGCTCTATGGTGCTAACTAGAGATACCTGATGGGCTAGTTGTACCCAAGGGACACTCAGGATTCAAGGGGACTTTATCCCCCAAATTAAAACGGCCATAGGGCGTGTTTGCACACGTCAGCTCAGCCCCCCCTCCCTTCACCAGTGTGCAAACGCACCCTGTGGCGCGTTTTAAGAGGTAGTTTTAATACCCCTGCCCTATTATATACTAGGGGCTTACAGAGGAGGTCATGCTAATAACAGGGTACCCCAACGCTTAGTGTTCTCTGGTGTATGTAGGTGTTTTAACTGTATTCTAAGTGTCTTTTAGCATAGCACTGGCTCTAGGACTGGTTACTCAGAGTCAGTTACCACCAGTCCCCATCTGAAAAAGTTGAGGGTACAGGATGATTTTGCAACAAAGACTCTTTCTCCACCCCTGTTTGTTCTTTCTGCACGTCTTCCTTCTTCCTGCACTTTTCTTTATCTTTGCGGACTTCTGTAGCTTCTTTCTGCATTTCTTTTTCTTCTTTCTGTATGTTTTTTTTCTTTCTTCACATGTTCTACCTCTGTAGGCATAGTTAGAAACTAGCATTTAAAAAAGCTTTGAAATTCACTTAAGAAAAACCATAGGTTTCAGTTACGTTAAAGTTAGAAATTAGCATTTAAAAAACCTTTGAAATTCACTTAAAAAACCATAGGTTTCAGGCACGTTATAGTTAGGAATTAGCATTTAAAAAAGCTGGACATTTCACTCGTACAAAACCATTGAAATTCCCCGTTATAGTTAGTCCAGCTAACTATAACTCGCTCCCCCGCAATGCACTGCTGACGACGTCACATATTACATCACTGATGACATGGTCAGTGACATCACTGATGACATCATCCATGTGATAATTTGATGCATCATCTCACACCCTAATATAACCTTTGATACACCCACTCTAAATTACAGACTGCCATTCTCAAAACCATAGACACTCCAACACCAATAACTACATACCCACTTACTGATTCTTAGGTCTACACACCCATCCACTCACTCACCCGTACAGTCACTCATACTTATGGTCACTCAGTAGAGGACTATCATATGCACTCATACACCTATATAGACACTCACACACCGCCACTCATCCACAGAGGTACTCACCCACCTACTCAGTCATGCAAATAATTAATCACACTGCTAATTACTCACCTATACAGTTATACACACACCAGCTCAATTACTCATACAAATGCTAACACATTCTTACGCTCTTATACAATCAATGATACAAGCACACACTCATCCATACAGCCACTCTCACAGTCACACACTCTCACTTATAGCCAGTTATGTATTCCAACAAACACATATACTGCCTTTCACATATGTAGCTACTCACACATGTACCTCTGAAATATACATTCACTCACTGACATAACCATACACGCACTCACCCACCCATACAGTCCATCACAGATGCACTCTTGAAACCATGCACCCAGTGAATCACCCACTCACACATCTATGCACAGAGTCACACACACACACCCCACCCACACAAACACTCAGGCACCCATACAGATACTCATACAACCAATCTATAATCCATATAGACACTCATGTAGCTATTTGCAAATCCATGCAGCTGCTTACACACCAACAGACAGACGGATACAGACATTCACACTGTTTGGTCACTAACCCATGCATTCGGTAAGATACGTTTATTCACTCACTCATAGAGTCACTCACGCACCTACAAAATCATCCATTCACACACTTATACACCCACTCATTCTTCAATATGCCTTTCCGTATATATAATAAACATATTTAAACTTTACAGAAACACACAGACACTGGATGATGTCATCAGTGATGTAATTTGAGATGTCATCAGTGATGTCATCAGTGATGTCACTGACCATGTCATGAGTGATGTAATATGTGACGTCATCAGCAGTGCATTGCGGGGGCGCGAGTTATAGTTAGCTGAACTAACTATAACCGGGAAATTTCAATGGTTTTGTACGTGTGAAATGTCCAGCTAACTATAACACCCCTGAAACTTATGTTTTTTTCTGTGAATATAAATGTGTGTTAACCTACCTGGTGTGCGGATCCACTCGAGGGCAACCTTTTCTTTCATATTTGCGGCGCGTCCAGCCGCGGAGCCGCACTGCCGTGAGAAGCGGATCCAAGACGACACGGCGTGTTGTCAGCTTTGGACAGTTGGGACCGTTTTTGAGGGGGCAGTATACGGCAGCGTCTGTGAGGAGGTAACTCTGTGAGACATTCCCACTTGGGCGGAACTGTGTGGGTTAGTAGCGAAAAAATGCCCACTGGGGCGAAAGGCAGCACTGCAATTACCATCATGCAATTCACTTGAAACGAATATAAATTGTGTCATGTGACTGCCTCTTATCGACTGACTCCTGAGGCCTGTGAGCAAGGGCGCAAGGCCCGAAACGCGTAAGGCCACTGATGTTTCCTGGTTTCCTCCTTGTAACGCTGCAACCCTCAATAAATGTGTGTTAACCTACCTGGTGTGCGGATCCACTCGAGGGCAACCTTTTCTTTCATATTTGCGGCGCGTCCAGCCGCGGAGCCGCACTGCCGTGAGAAGCGGATCCAAGACGACACGGCGTGTTGTCAGCTTTGGACAGTTGGGACCGTTTTTGAGGGGGCAGTATACGGCAGCGTCTGTGAGGAGGTAACTCTGTGAGACATTCCCACTTGGGCGGAACTGTGTGGGTTAGTAGCGAAAAAATGCCCACTGGGGCGAAAGGCAGCACTGCAATTACCATCATGCAATTCACTTGAAACGAATATAAATTGTGTCATGTGACTGCCTCTTATCGACTGACTCCTGAGGCCTGTGAGCAAGGGCGCAAGGCCCGAAACGCGTAAGGCCACTGATGTTTCCTGGTTTCCTCCTTGTAACGCTGCAACCCTCAATAAATGTGTGTTAACCTACCTGGTGTGCGGATCCACTCGAGGGCAACCTTTTCTTTCATATTTGCGGCGCGTCCAGCCGCGGAGCCGCACTGCCGTGAGAAGCGGATCCAAGACGACACGGCGTGTTGTCAGCTTTGGACAGTTGGGACCGTTTTTGAGGGGGCAGTATACGGCAGCGTCTGTGAGGAGGTAACTCTGTGAGACATTCCCACTTGGGCGGAACTGTGTGGGTTAGTAGCGAAAAAATGCCCACTGGGGCGAAAGGCAGCACTGCAATTACCATCATGCAATTCACTTGAAACGAATATAAATTGTGTCATGTGACTGCCTCTTATCGACTGACTCCTGAGGCCTGTGAGCAAGGGCGCAAGGCCCGAAACGCGTAAGGCCACTGATGTTTCCTGGTTTCCTCCTTGTAACGCTGCAACCCTCAATAAATGTGTGTTAACCTACCTGGTGTGCGGATCCACTCGAGGGCAACCTTTTCTTTCATATTTGCGGCGCGTCCAGCCGCGGAGCCGCACTGCCGTGAGAAGCGGATCCAAGACGACACCGCGTGTTGTCAGCTTTGGACAGTTGGGACCGTTTTTGAGGGGGCAGTATACGGCAGCGTCTGTGAGGAGGTAACTCTGTGAGACATTCCCACTTGGGCGGAACTGTGTGGGTTAGTAGCGAAAAAATGCCCACTGGGGCGAAAGGCAGCACTGCAATTACCATCATGCAATTCACTTGAAACGAATATAAATTGTGTCATGTGACTGCCTCTTATCGACTGACTCCTGAGGCCTGTGAGCAAGGGCGCAAGGCCCGAAACGCGTAAGGCCACTGATGTTTCCTGGTTTCCTCCTTGTAACGCTGCAACACTCAATAAATGTGTGTTAACCTACCTGGTGTGCGGATCCACTCGAGGGCAACCTTTTCTTTCATATTTGCGGCGCGTCCAGCCGCGGAGCCGCACTGCCGTGAGAAGCGGATCCAAGACGACACGGCGTGTTGTCAGCTTTGGACAGTTGGGACCGTTTTTGAGGGGGCAGTATACGGCAGCGTCTGTGAGGAGGTAACTCTGTGAGACATTCCCACTTGGGCGGAACTGTGTGGGTTAGTAGCGAAAAAATGCCCACTGGGGCGAAAGGCAGCACTGCAATTACCATCATGCAATTCACTTGAAACGAATATAAATTGTGTCATGTGACTGCCTCTTATCGACTGACTCCTGAGGCCTGTGAGCAAGGGCGCAAGGCCCGAAACGCGTAAGGCCACTGATGTTTCCTGGTTTCCTCCTTGTAACGCTGCAACCCTCAATAAATGTGTGTTAACCTACCTGGTGTGCGGATCCACTCGAGGGCAACCTTTTCTTTCATATTTGCGGCGCGTCCAGCCGCGGAGCCGCACTGCCGTGAGAAGCGGATCCAAGACGACACGGCGTGTTGTCAGCTTTGGACAGTTGGGACCGTTTTTGAGGGGGCAGTATACGGCAGCGTCTGTGAGGAGGTAACTCTGTGAGACATTCCCACTTGGGCGGAACTGTGTGGGTTAGTAGCGAAAAAATGCCCACTGGGGCGAAAGGCAGCACTGCAATTACCATCATGCAATTCACTTGAAACGAATATAAATTGTGTCATGTGACTGCCTCTTATCGACTGACTCCTGAGGCCTGTGAGCAAGGGCGCAAGGCCCGAAACGCGTAAGGCCACTGATGTTTCCTGGTTTCCTCCTTGTAACGCTGCAACCCTCAATAAATGTGTGTTAACCTACCTGGTGTGCGGATCCACTCGAGGGCAACCTTTTCTTTCATATTTGCGGCGCGTCCAGCCGCGGAGCCGCACTGCCGTGAGATGCGGATCCAAGACGACACGGCGTGTTGTCAGCTTTGGACAGTTGGGACCGTTTTTGAGGGGGCAGTATACGGCAGCGTCTGTGAGGAGGTAACTCTGTGAGACATTCCCACTTGGGCGGAACTGTGTGGGTTAGTAGCGAAAAAATGCCCACTGGGGCGAAAGGCAGCACTGCAATTACCATCATGCAATTCACTTGAAACGAATATAAATTGTGTCATGTGACTGCCTCTTATCGACTGACTCCTGAGGCCTGTGAGCAAGGGCGCAAGGCCCGAAACGCGTAAGGCCACTGATGTTTCCTGGTTTCCTCCTTGTAACGCTGCAACCCTCAATAAATGTGTGTTAACCTACCTGGTGTGCGGATCCACTCGAGGGCAACCTTTTCTTTCATATTTGCGGCGCGTCCAGCCGCGGAGCCGCACTGCCGTGAGAAGCGGATCCAAGACGACACGGCGTGTTGTCAGCTTTGGACAGTTGGGACCGTTTTTGAGGGGGCAGTATACGGCAGCGTCTGTGAGGAGGTAACTCTGTGAGACATTCCCACTTGGGCGGAACTGTGTGGGTTAGTAGCGAAAAAATGCCCACTGGGGCGAAAGGCAGCACTGCAATTACCATCATGCAATTCACTTGAAACGAATATAAATTGTGTCATGTGACTGCCTCTTATCGACTGACTCCTGAGGCCTGTGAGCAAGGGCGCAAGGCCCGAAACGCGTAAGGCCACTGATGTTTCCTGGTTTCCTCCTTGTAACGCTGCAACCCTCAATAAATGTGTGTTAACCTACCTGGTGTGCGGATCCACTCGAGGGCAACCTTTTCTTTCATATTTGCGGCGCGTCCAGCCGCGGAGCCGCACTGCCGTGAGAAGCGGATCCAAGACGACACGGCGTGTTGTCAGCTTTGGACAGTTGGGACCGTTTTTGAGGGGGCAGTATACGGCAGCGTCTGTGAGGAGGTAACTCTGTGAGACATTCCCACTTGGGCGGAACTGTGTGGGTTAGTAGCGAAAAAATGCCCACTGGGGCGAAAGGCAGCACTGCAATTACCATCATGCAATTCACTTGAAACGAATATAAATTGTGTCATGTGACTGCCTCTTATCGACTGACTCCTGAGGCCTGTGAGCAAGGGCGCAAGGCCCGAAACGCGTAAGGCCACTGATGTTTCCTGGTTTCCTCCTTGTAACGCTGCAACCCTCAATAAATGTGTGTTAACCTACCTGGTGTGCGGATCCACTCGAGGGCAACCTTTTCTTTCATATATATATATATATATATATATATATATATATATATATATAGAAGCTGTCCACAAGGGAAGTGCACTCTCAACAAGTTCAAATTGTATTAGGCAGAAGAAAAACTCCTGTAAATAAGACTTAAAGGCAGTGCAATGCATAACGAGTTTCTGACCTTACATCTTTTCTCTAAGGCAGCATGTGTAGTAAACCAGCATTACTTCCAAATTGTTCCCAGTTTAAATATATTGCCCTCAAATGGGCCTTACAGTAAGTTGCATCTATGTTATCAGCCCAAAGATTATTATTCAAAAGTAATGCCAGACGTCTGCCTAATGCCAGACGTCTGCCTAATAAAATTAGAACTTGTTGAGGGTGCACTTCACATGTGGGAAGCTCTTTGGATTGATTAATATGGACGGCCTAGTTGTGAAGTGCACCATCGCAAAGGAGACAGCGAGTCCATGTTGTTCAGACAGAGGGCAGCCACAGATAGAACAACAATCTTTAAGCAGATAACATTGACAGTATAAATACTGTGCATGTGCATTTCTGGCAACCCATGATAGTTGGACCTCCAATCCCAGGATGCAACTCACTGTGAGGCCCACGTAAGGGCAATACATTTAAATTGAGAACAACTTCTAAGTAATACTGCTTGACTGCACATTCTGCCTTTGAGAAAGGACATAAGGTCATAAACGCGTTATGCATTGCACTGCATTGGACTGATATATATATATCTATGTCTGTATCTCTATCTATGTCTACATCTCTATCCATCTATCCATCTATATGCAAGTATATTGTTTTTATGTCTGTCGTTCACAACATGCCAGGTAAAAACACACATCTGGATAAACATACCATGTAGGTCCACACATAATGGGTATCAGTGTTCTCTTTGACTTTCATGCTAATGTTTCCTGTTTATTAACAGGACTCCATTTTTTAAACCACGATTCTCGAGGTTTGGAGGGGATTTTTAATGAAGTCTGGTCATCAGCACCATCACATGTTCCACGTTGTACTGTTTCACGCACGTCTCCTCCTCCTTCCCCTCAGCACACCCTCTTACCCCTCTCACCCGGTGCGTCCTATTTTTTGTCATCACTATGCAGTATCCGCTTACCTTAGTCATTATGGCAGCAAGCTTCCAGTCACCATGTATCGAGCACGATATACTGTAGCACCTCGCACAGGGGTGGATACAGGAGATAACACCGCTCGCCACGTTTTCTCCTCTGGGCTCACATACTATCTCAGCCCTTACTTTCACTTTTCACAACTGCACGCACGGTCCTTGACTCTGCTTTGACTGGCGGGAATATTCCGGGACCCTTGAGGCTCGGATTTCATCGGGCCATAGTACAGTCATTCCTCACAGGCTCACGCCGAACGCTATTATTTGACAGATGGCCCAGCGCCGTCATCTAATTTATATTTAATTAGTTGCATTATGTAATGTATGCGTTTTCTTGGGTTAAAGCCGCACGACAGGAGTGAAGTCTGTATTTTACATTTCAATCTGAAGTTTCTTTTTGAAATTGAGCCACCAGAGGACTTTTTGCTTTTATTATGAACCTAGTCTGCTTTTTCTGTTTTCTCATAATCTTGCCATATCATTCATTGCTTGCTTTCCTCCTTGCAGTAAAATGATACGCATGACGCTATAACTGCGTAGTAAAAGATGTAGTAAAATTACTTACTCACTGCCATAGACATAGCAATCAGACTACTGCATCCACCTGTATATATTCTGCACATGTTCACACAAAGCGCTATTTGATCAAGGCTGCATGTCCGGCAGCCGAACCGCATCATGTTAGTCCTTTTGATGTATGAATAAACTTGCATCTGTATTCACACCAGCTTTCAGAGTCTGTGCCCTTGTGTTACGCCGGAGTCATTGTCGTGGCATTGGAATATATATATATATTCACTGACAAAACAAAGGTTACAGGGACGTTATGGTTAAGCTCAGGTTTCACTCGTACAAAATCTGTGAAATTTAGCAGTTATAGTTAGCTGAGCTAATTATAACTCACATACCCGCAATTCACTGCTTATAACCTCACATATTACACCACTCATGACATGGTCAGTGACATCACTGATGACATCACAGATAACATCATCCATTGACTGTGAGTGTTTTTTGAAATGTTATGAGTGTTAAATATATATACCAAGGTGTATTGGTGAATCACTGGGTGTATGAGTGCCTGATTGGATGATTCAGTGGGTGTATGACTAACTGTAAAAGTGAGTGATTAGGTGTCTCAGTGAATATATGGGTGAGTGACTGGTTGTGTGAATGTCTGTATCTGTCTGTCAGATGGTGTCTAAGTGGCTGTATGGGTGTGTTACTGGGTATGTGGATTTCTGTACAGGTGAGTTATTGGTTGTCTGAGTACCTCTATGGGTGGCTGAGTGTCTGTGTGGGAGAATGGGGAGGTATGTGACTGCCTATATGGATGAGTGAGTGGGTGAGTCAGTGGTTGTATGGATTAGTGAGTCCATGTGTAAGGGGCTGTATGGGTGAGTGAGTGTGTGTTTGGCTTGTCGGTTAGAGAGTGCATGTGTCAGTAGTATATGGGTGAGTAACTGTGTATGTGAAAGGCAGTGTAGGTGAGTGATGGGGTGTGTGTGTGACTGTATGGGTGAGTGAGTAAATGTGAGATTGGCTGTATGGATGAGTATGTGATTGTGTCAGTGACTGTGTAGGTGAGTCAGTACATGTTAGTATCTGTATGAGAAAGTGATTGAGTGTGTGGGTAACTGTATGGGTGAGTAAGTGGCTGTGTGATTGACTGTATATGTGAGTGAGTAGTTGTGTGAGTAGCTCTATGAGTGACTGACTCAGTATGTGAGAAGCTGTATGGGTGTCTGAGTGGATTTGTCAGTGGCATAATTAGTGACTGAGTGGGTGTATGAGTGGATATGTGAGTGTGTGAGTGGTTGTGTGTGTTGATATATGAATCAGTGAGGGGCTGTGTACTGGCATGGGTGTGAGAATGGGTTTGAGAATGGTAGTGTGGAAGTTTCAGTGGGTGTATGAAAGGTTAAATGGGAGTGTGAGAGGTTGCATAAGATACTCTGTGGATGATGTCATCAGTGATGTCATTTGAGATGTCATTAGTAATGTCTTCAGTGATGTCAATGACGATGGCATGAGGGATGCAGTATGTGAGGTCATAAGCAGTGCATTGCAGTGGCATGAGTTATAGTAAGCTCAGATAACTATAACTGCTGAATTCAACTGGTTTTGTACGAGTGAAACCTGAGCCTATCTATAACGGCCCTGTAGCCTGAAAGGAGCATGGCCTTTTAAGACCACTTAGCAATCCCACGGTGTGGGACTTACTGGAGATAACGGGAGGGGTAGTTGGCCCCCAAGAACATCCTTGGGGGCCAACTACCCCTCCTGATACTGCCAATAAGTCCCACACAGTAGGGTTGCTGAGATCTCCTTTCTGCACCACTCTGCAAACGTGCCTCCTAGTGCACTACTAGTAGGGGGAGGAAGTTCCCTTGGCTATTTAGGGTCCTTGGAGGCCAACTACCCTTTTTTGTTACCTCCATTAAGTCCCACACAGTGGGTTTGCTGAGAGGTTTTCAGTGACCCTGCCCCCTTTCTCCTCCACTCTGCAAACGCATCTCCTGGTGCTCTGCTGCTTGGGGGAAGAAGTCCACTTTAGTCCTGAGGCCCTCAGGAGGCAAGAGGACCTCCTACCCCCACCATTGCTGGAGCTGGCCCTGGGGGATGGCAGTCCCCAGGGCCATCTAGAGCTGAGGAGGAGGGCCATGTGCCCCCCCTCCATTGTTAACTTTAGCTCTGGGGAAGTAGTGCTCCCCGGGCCAGCGGGGCAGCTGTAGGTCCTCCTCTACATTTCATAAAAAACACAGTGTGTCCTGGGGAGGTGGCAGTCCCTGGGGCTGCGAGGGAGGCCATAGGCCCTCACATGCATTTTTGTGTCTCATAATGTATGTGCCCCAGGGAGATGGTGGTCCCCAGGGCAGTTGCGGAGGATGTATGGCTTCTCCTGCATATTGTTAACAAGACAGTTTGCCCTGAGGAGATGCCAGTCCTGGGGTTGCAGGAGGCCGAGGAGGCACCCAACATTTTTATAGTTTATAGCTCTGGGAAGGTGGCAGTCCCTAGGGCTTTGCATAAGTATAATTATTGAGTCCACTGCAAGGACTGGCATCCCCAGATATCTATATTTTTTAAACTTTAATTTTTCTGAAACCACTGAGTGAATTTACACCATATACCAAAAAGCACCCGTTCTTGACTACAATCTAGCTTTATGCCAAATTTAGGGGAATTCCATTCAGCAGTTCAGATTGTAGTTGTGTTCAAAAAATGAAAAAAATCCCCATAGACATAACATGGCAAAACGCGTTTTGGGACCCCCTTTTTTCTTGGCCCCCACTTCAGGGATCACCCCAAAACTTTCAACACAGCAGCTGAATGAACGAAGGGGTAGTTTTGTGAACATTTTATGGTGAGTCGTAAAGCGGCATCAAAGTTACTGGCAAAACAAAAAATGCTTTTCCTATGGAAACTTTAGTCCTAAGTATAACTCCTATCTATCTATCTATCTATCTATCTATCTATCTATCTATCTATCTATCTATCTATCTATCTATCTATCTATCTATCTATCTATCTATCTATCTATCTATCTATCTATCTATCTATCTATCTATCTATCTATCTATCTATCTATCTATCTATCTATCTATCTATCTATCTATCTATCTATCTATCTATCTATCTATCTATCTCTCTCTCTCTCTCTCTCTCTCTCTATATATATATATATATATATATATATATATATATTCACTGAAAAAACCATGGGTTTCACACACGTTATAGTTAGGAATTAGCATTTAAAAAACCTTAGAAATTCAATGAAAAAACGAAAGGTTTCACACATGTTATAGTTAGCTGGACATTTCACTCGTAAAAAACCAATGAAATTCCCCTGTTATAGTTAGTTCACCTAACTATAACTCGCGCGCCCGCAATGCACTACTGATGACGTCACATATTACATCACTCATGACATGGTCACTGACATCACTCATGACATCACTGATGACATCTCAAATGACATCACTGATGACATCACTGATGACATCATCCAGTGAATGTGTGTTTTTCTGAAAATTAAATATGTTTTATATATGTATATCTCAAGGTCGATGGAAGAATAAATGGGTATATAAGTGTCTAAATGGATGATTTGTTTTTGAAAAATTGATTGTGTAACTGACTGATTAAGTGTATCATAGTGAATACATGGCTTAGTGAGTAATGTTTAAATATGTAAATATCTGTATCAGTCTCTCACTTTGTGTATAAGTGGCTGCATGGGTTGGTGAGTAGCTACATGGGTGTCTATATAGGTTAATAGTTGTTTTTTTGAGTATCAGTCTGAGTGTCTGCATGATTCGGTGGGGGGTATTACGTGGTGCATAGGTGCATGAATGAGTGACTCACTGTTTGTATGTGTTGAAGACAGCATGTGTGCAGGACTGTATGGATGGATGAGTGTGTGTATGGGTGTGTTAGTGAGTGAATGACTGTCTCAATAGTGTCTTTATGAGTAACTACATATGTTTTAAACTAGTATATGTGACTATTGGTGTATATAAGTGAGTATATGTGAGAGTGAGAGATTGAAAGAGTTCCTGTATGAATAAGTATGTGTTTCTATAAGTGATTGTTTAAAAGACTAAGTATGTGTAAGTTTCCGTAGAAGTAAGTGTGGTCGTGTGTTTATAACTGTATATGCAAGTAAATGTATGTTTGATTCTTTATTAGCATGAGTGACTATGTGTGTGAGTAACTCTATGGATGAGTGGCATTGTGTAACAGGATGTATAGGTGTATAAGTACATATGATGAGTGAGTACATGTATGAGTGACTGTATAGGACTGTTGGTGAATGAGTGGATGTGTATGTGGATCTTAGAATTACTGAAGAGGTTGTTGTAACTGGTATTGGTATGTCCATTGTTTTGAAAATTTTAGTCTCTATTATTGAATGTGTGTATCAAAGGTTATATTAGGGTGAGAGGAGGTCTGCCACTCTATCACAAGGATGATGTCATCAGTGATGTCATCAGTGATGTCATTTGAGATGTCATCAGTGATGTCATGAGTGATGTCAGTGACCATGTCATGAGTGATGTAATATGTGACGTCATCAGTAGTGCATTGCGGGCGCGCGAGTTATAGTTAGGTGAACTAACTATAACGGGGGAATTTCATTGGTTTTTTACGAGTGAAATGTCCAGCTAACTATAACATGTGTGAAACCTTTCGTTTTTTCATTGAATTTCTAAGGTTTTTTAAATGCTAATTCCTAACTATAACGTGTGTGAAACCCATGGTTTTTTCAGTGAATTTGCAAGGTTTTTTAAATGCTAATTCCTAACTATAACGTGAGTGAAACCCATGGTTTTTTCAGTGAATTTGCAAGGTTTTTTAAATGCTAATTTTTTTTTTTTTCTTTTTTTTTTTACATATTTTTATTTTAATTTTCTATCCTTTTTTAAAAAACTATGGTTAAAATTTAAAAATTCTACAATATGTTTTTATTTTACATTTTTTTAAAAATAAACAGGTAAAATTTATTAGCAATATTTTTTTTTTTTTTTTTACCGTGCGCGTACCGTAAGCGCACGTTGCGACGTAATTACGCTAGTTTTCTACGCTGTTTGCGTTCATTTACGCAATTTGCGTAGTCATACGTCACGCGCGCATAGCGCGTAACGCGTACGCTGCACGCGCACGTTACGCGGAAGTGGAGGGGCGTGCCTGTTGTGCGCATGGGCGCGTGAGCGTGTCTTGTTTACGCGCATGCGTACTTTTGCCGTAAGCGTACCGTAAGCGTACGGTAGGTCATGTGATCATGAAACACAACTTTTGATTGGTTGAAACTACTTTCAGTTCTAGAACTCTCCTACACCACACCCATTCCCCTCATTTCTGCTTGTGATCCCTTAGGAGAAGGAGCTGGGTTGTCTTTGTGATACGATGGCAGAACAGCAGAGCTCTTCTGAGAGTGAGGCTAGCAGCACTACCTTGAGGCAGAGAGCGAGGAAACAAAAGACCTCTTATGTATGGGATTATTTTACTTTTCCTGAAGGCCAGCAAAAGGTAAATGCACCCTTAGTAACTTGTAAGCTGTGTAAGCGTGTACTTTCAAGAGGTAATCCTGACAGGAAGTATTCCTTTGGGAATCATACCATGATGAGACACCTCAAGGATGTACACAGAAGGACACATGCTCGACTTACTGGAGGTAACCCTTCAGTAAGTCAACCAAGCACATCCACAGCAGCTCAGCCTGGACCATCATCTGCAGGGCCGAGTCCTTCTTCTGCAGGTCAGGTGAGCCCTTCATCTGTGGGGGGAGCATCTCCTTTTTCTGGCCCTCTGGAAATTAACCCTCGGTTTCTGAGGGTTGATATACGGTGCGCCACTTGTCATGATCTAATTTGTCATAGGGAGACCAGTGTTTCCCTAGTGAACAACAAAATAGATCAGCACACTTGTCGCAGAGACTAATATTTATCACCCCCTCTTTATGCGAGAGACAAAATGGCGGCTGCCGCTTCCTGTTTTCCACCGATTCGAATGTTTACTGACATCTAACAACCAATCAGAAGTGCGCTCGCGCACGGCAGGGTGCGCGCACAGGACTTGCTCAGTGCGCGCACGCTGCGCGCGTACAGATATATATATTGATTTAAATGCTAATTTCTCAGGAAATACTGAACAGATTTACACCAAACCTGCAAAAGGCACTTCATGGACCTTATGGCTACCTCTCTGCCAAATTTCACATAATTCTGTTCAGCCGTTCGGGCTGTAGCTGCGACTAAAGTCCCTATGGAAAAATCCATGGGGAAAATGCGTTTTGGGACCCCCCCTTTTTCTCAGCCCCCGCTTGACGAATCACCCCAAGACTTCCAGGGTAGGAGCTGAGCGGAGCGCCCCATTAGTTTTGAAAAATTCGCGAGGATTCGTCAACCGGCGCCAAAGTTATTCAAAATAGAATTTTGAGATTTCCTATGGAAACACGGTCCTAACTATAACTACCTACTGGCGACCGCCAGCAGGTAATATATATATATATATATTCACTGAAAAAACCATAGGTTTCACACATGTTATAGTTAGCGGAAATTTTACTGATAAAAAACCAATGAAATTGCCCCGTTATAGTTAGTGCTGGCAACTATAACTCACGCGACCGCAATCCTCTGCTGATACTAATACTGTATTTAGACACTTATTTGCCCATGTCTTCTTCCATACATTTTTAGCTATACATATATTACAAATTTTTTTTTTTATAAAGACACATATGTCATCAGCAGAAGATTGCGGTCGCGTGAGTTATAGTTGCCAGCACTAACTATAACGGGGCAATTTCATTGGTTTTTTATCAGTAAAATTTCCGCTAACTATAACATGTGTGAAACCTATGGTTTTTTCAGTGAATTTGCAAGGTTTTTTAAATGCTAATTCCTTACTATAACTTGTGTGAAACCTATGGTTTTTTCAGTGAATTTGTACGGTTTTTTAAATGCTAAGTTACTTTACGCCATTCGAGGCGTGCGCGCCCACTTAACACAGTTCGTTCCGTGCACGGTTTTTATCAACTTGAATAAGCCCTGTACATTTGGTGGTCTTCGGCCACCAAAAGCACAGGGGGTGGGGTCAATGTGGATAGTGTTTTTTTTATTTCGATTTTATAATTTCATGTTGCCAAAATTTAGTTTTTTTACAGGTATTATAAGCACAGTACATTTGGTGGCCTGCGGCCACAAAAAGCACAGGGGGTGGGGTGAGTGTGGATAGTGTTTTCTTTATTTCAAATTTTTAAACCGTACGCGTACGGTAAGCGTACTCGGCGAAATTGCCGAAAAAAAAAAAAACCGTTTTTGGTCTTGGGGGATCTTTGGGGACTCCCTCAACATGACTATGTGGGTGGGAGTTGTCAAAACAGCCCCTTTACATGTTTTTGGGCTTCATATTTGATAAATAACACTCAGTGCGAGAGACAAAATGGCGGACGCCGCTTCCTGGTTTCGGCCGATTCGAATGTTTACTAAGATCTAAGAGCCAATCAGAATCGCGCTCGCGCACGCCACCGTACGCGTACGGTAAGCGTACCGTAAGCGTACCGTAAGCGGGCTCAGATATATATATTGATTTAAAGGCTATTTTCTCAGAATCTACTGAACAGATTTACACCAAACCTACAAAAGGCACTTCCTTGACCTAGGGACTACCTCTCTGCCAAATTTCTAGTAATTCTGTTCAGCCGTTCGGGCTGTAGCTCTGTCTAAAGGTCCTATGGAAAAATGCATGGGAAAAACGCGTTTTGGGACCCCCCTTTTATCTCAGCCCCCGCTTGACGAATCCCCCCGAGACTTTCAGGGTAGGAGCGGAGCGTAGCGCCCCACCTATTTTGAGAAATTCGCGAGGATTCATCGACCGGCGCCAAAGTTATTCAAAATAGAATGTTGCGGATTTCCTATGGAAAAGGGGTCTTAACTATAACTACCTACTGGCGACCGCCAGTAGGTAATAGAGCGAGAGACAGAGATTTAAATATGTAATAATTGGTCCTTTCCACTGGTATGAAGAAGGGCCTGACACACTCCTGAAGTACACGCTTTTTATTGAGTCCCACAAAGACAAAAAGCTCAAGGAGTTTCATTTGGATGCAATTGTCCACAGAAAAACCGATAACATTGAGATAAGCACCTGTGGACATGGGATCTTATTGAATGATTGGTTCAAGTGATGAATCATCCCATGAGATTGTAATTTGGCTAATGGTGAGATTTAATTTGAAGAAACACATTTTCTTGTCATGAATGGTGCACCTCAAGTGATTTTTCAATATGCTTTAACTTGTTAATTGTGTTTTGTTTCCAATCAATGTCTACTTTATATTATTTTTTGTGTTATCCACAATATGATTTTTGTGTTTAGCATAATAAGACTAAAATGCATTTTGTGCATATGTATTGAATTCTGATACTATACTTTTCCATGTAAACTGAAAATTATACATTATTTTGTATCTGTCTATTTGTGGTGATATATTGCGTTGGTGTATAAGTCACATTCCAATATGAAAATTATACATTATTTTGTATCTGTTTATTCGTAGTGGTTTCATGTGATGGTGTATAAGTCACATTGCAATATTGCACTCTTTATCATGACCAAGCCAAAACGCGTTGAGCTTTCGGTCTTTGCGACACTCAGTAGACACCCTACACTTCTTGGAATATACAGGAACCTTTTTTCATACCAGTGGAGAGGAGTAAATATTGTTAGTACTGCGGAAAGCTAATCTCTGAAAGCTAATACTGAAACCATTCCATTGGGATTGTGGCCTGTAGTAATTCAACATGCAATTTTCTAGTCACCTTAATGTGGTTTATCTCTTAACAACTTCATGTGAACCGCAATTTTAAGTTAAGAGGTTGATAGGGATGCAATTGCCACTGCACATACATCTTCTGTCAGACCCTATGAACAATACTTTGTAGTTTAGTAAAATACACTACACGCAATCATGAGGTGAGCATATTAGCATAGAGCAATGCTAGACCAGTATGAGATAAACCATCTCTAAGTGAGACACTACTACATTATTCAATAATCTTCAATGTCTCAAAATCTTTAGTGAAGACAAGAAGCTCCGATGCGAGGTCGCACCATCATCGAGAAAGCCATGGGGTTCTCATAGACTTGTGCTGCACTGGCACATGGGACGAGATGTGTCATGCTGGGTTGGTGCCGGCATCAGGCTGTGTTGGCATCAAATAATTTGCTGCCATTTGTGAGGATTTGCGCTGAGATGTGTTGGTTTCAAAGATCAGCAGTGTCACGCATTGCCAGAGACGATGTCTCTCTGTGTCGCACTCTGTGGAGATTTGTGACGATAGCCAACGTCGAAGAAGCCTGTAATGTCCTTGTGGCTTGAACAGGGACCAGCCAAATGATGCTTGGAGATTTCCTGGAGTTCTGAGTCCACACAGGCAGGCGGGATACAGCAGGGCAGCTTATAGCAGCAGAGAATTCCTGGTGCAGCAAGCACACCTTGGCAGAATAAGCAGTACTTGGTCAGCAAACAGGTCAGCAGGACAAACTTCACAGCTGGGCAGTCCTTCTTCCTGGCAGAGTCCACCGGCCCAGCAGTGATGTGATGCGTTAGTGCCAAGTTTGAAGAAGATGCAGTTTTTAGAGTCCTCCCACTACAGAGGTAACTGGAATATCCTGCCTCCTTGCGCTGGCCCCAGCTTGTCTAGGGGCACTAAAGACTAGTGAGAAACCCTTCGTGAGTGTGCTGAGGCAAAGGCTTTGTGAAGTACAAGTGTGGTAGGTGACAGCTCTGCCCCTCAATCAAGTCAGAGATGGCCTATTCCCCATTTGTCTCAGTGTCTGGGAGCAATACACAATGACCAACTGCCATCTACACCTAGTCATGTCACCCAGAATCCAGGCTGCAGGCACCAAATGGTTGGTTCAAGAAAATGCCAACTTTCTAAATGTTGACGTATAAGGTGGTTGGGCCCTTATTGACCAGCTAGATTGAGTCTCTTTCAATAGTACATAAACAAACTTTACAAACTGATAGTATTAAGCTTGTGCAAAAATAATGAATGAAATAATACAGCTAGATAAAGTTTGTTTATGAATTTTCTAAAAGTGTCATTTTCGTTTATTATGACTTAAAATCCATCATTAAAGAGGACTTTAAATTACAATTCTTTAGATATCAAACTTGATATTCATACCTTCTCCCTATTGAAATGTATCACTTATTAACTGTAATAAGGTATCTTAATGTTATCCTATGGGAGAGGCAAGCCTTGCAGTAGTAAAAACAAATGTGTGAGTTTTTCACTAACAGGACCTAAAAAAGGTAAAAACCAATGTCCAACTTTTAAAATGTACTGCACCCTTCCCTATGAACTGCTTAGGGACTACCCTTGGTATGACATATGTATTACCAAGTTTAAATCCTGACCAAATGTTTATTTTACGAGGTCAAAACTGCAGTTTAAAAATGCACACACTGGCTGCAATGGGAGACCTGAGACATGTTTAAAGGGCCACTTAAGTGGGTGATACCGTGAGCGCTACAGGCCCACTAGTAGCATTTAATTTATAGGCCCTGGTTTGAGACTGGAAGAAACGTTCATTACCTTGAGATGCATCCACTGTGACATATAGACGAATTGGGCGAGGTTCATAGAGATTGCACTGTGATTCTCACTTGATCAACGTATGGCTTAGTCCCAATTTTCAGGCTTAAGCCAATATAGTTCAGGTTTGCTCCTAGAACGCAGATGTAAACCTGGAGTACTCCAAGACTATGATACACATGCTTACAGCTAAATCTTTGTGAATGGGGCCCATTGTCTTGAACCTAGAATATACATTGCCAGTGGGACCAAGTGACCTATACACAGGCACAGAACGATGATTACAATGGAATAACAGTAACCCATTACTAATATGAAGAACATTGGCAGCTCTTCATCTGGGACATAGTGACATTGACACTGGTAAGAGGAGCCACTTACAAACAGACGGAGGGGCACACAGACTGAGACAGGGAGTGCATGAACACTACAACAAGGAGCAAAAATGTAACTCACAAGAATGGCACTGGGTCAGGTGAACTAAACAAGGAGGCTCATACCCTTCTAGATGGTGACTCATAGTGGAATGTCACCAACATATCAGCATTATGAAACAAAAATTGACAACATGATATCTGGGTAGAGAAACAATGAAAGAGGGACAGCGAGAAAAGTACACTGAAACAGGACCTACACACTGAAAAGGCTATGCATGCGACACCCAAAACAGCTCCTAAATAGTCATTTGAAGGTAGAAATATGTACTTGAAATAGATGAAAACTACCTTTTATTGTGTATTACATAAATGGATTCCAAATTCATATCCTTAGATGGCAAAACAGAAAACCTGTCCACTGCTGATGTGTGGGGTCTTCAGAAGAACTGAAAAACCTTTGGGTGTATGTGTCCTAAACGTAATGTTAATAGTATACGCTGATCTCAAAGAATACTGTGTCCTACAATGCTGTTCAGGACCTTTGCCCCTGCACAGCAGGAGTTGGTGGTAGGGCCTGCCTGTACCAAATGTATTGTGGATGCATCTGACTCTCGCACTTTCTTGGAGTCTGAGTGAACCAAGCAGGGATCAATGCATCCGATCGCCTCATGGTTTTGATTTAGGTCTGCAAATCCTTGAATGGCACTATGAGGTCCACGCAAATAAAGAGTACTATGTGTTTTTTTGGGAGGGGGTAGTTTTTGTCCACACACATTGTTCCTAGAGTCTGGGGATGCTCCTTTGCCCCCAGGGCCGGACCGGGAACCGAAAACGGCTCTGGCAAAGAGCCCGGCGAGCCCAGGTGGGTGGGGGGGGTTGCTAGTGGAAAGCTTTGTGCCGCCTTTGTTACTGTGGGCCAACATTGCAGCTATGCTGCAAAAGCGTCCCCTGGTAACAAAAGCGCCCCCCCAGGGGTCTGAAACTGGCCCCACCCTGGCAGCCCTCCGAATAAACACCCGGTGCCCACAAGGGCCTTTCCGGCCCTGCTTTCCCCCTTACACCTACTGAAATGTGTTTTGAGACACATGCTTGAGCACCTTACAATTCATAATGTTGCCAGCAACGAATAAATGTCAGTATGAGCCAGCCAATCAGGTCTTGAGAGTCCTCATGGACTCCGCAATAGACAAATCAACTGTCAAGATATTTCTAAAATGCAACCCTTCGAGACCACGCGAATCCTTTCTGTAATGCAATAAACCCAAATACTAATGAACGCATTCATACCAAACCCACGGAATCTTAATATTGTCTTAACATCCACTTCTCTCACTGCATCACACATCCTTTTCAGAGTCCGTTTTTCGGTTCAGTCAGAGCCAATCAGAAATCAGGAGGCCTGCTTTCTTCTCTCCTAAGCAGATGTTGCTCATTGTTATAATTGCACATTGCCAAGTGCAAAAAACAGTGGAAAGCAATTTAGTATTACAAAATCCTGTATAATGCGAAATGGGTAGAATGTCATCTGTTTACGTTTTCCAGTGAAACCTTCACCCCGCCTTAATCCCAGTTGACAAGTGAGACCTGTTAAAGCGCCTGCAACCCACCAGATATGCATGAGGTTATGTGGTGCAAGGCAGAACCGATCTAAGGGTTCTATTAAACAATGTCCATTGAAAACGCACAGGGTGGAATTTATAACCTTCCACCAAGTAAAGCCAAAATAATGCTCCCTTGTTGGTCTCTCTGATAAGTGCCGGATGTTTGTTCTTTTTGATTCTGTGCTAACAACAAAAGCAATTTAAGATTAGTAATAAACAAAAACTACTTGGGGAACAACAGAAGTGTTTTATTACATTTGTAATGAGTGATCAAGATTTGTCTCTAGTTTTAATTTGTTAAGGGAGAATCTATTTATTTTTCCTGTTGTGAATGGGATTTGCCAAAATTATATTTCACTTGGATGGTAGTAAATGTTCAGCGGTGAGGCCAATTTACGTCTGCACAGAATTGATTTTCTCAGCACAGCCAGTTGCATTTCTTTATCTGTTACACAAACTCTTCGGAGTAAAAAATGCGCAGTGTTTATGGAATAAGAGCATGTACATATATATAGCTGACGACACCTACAGTGTTCAAAATTATAAAACAGTTTAAAAACATAATAATATTTTATTATTATTTCATTTGAGGCGCAGAGAATCTAGACTTGCATTTTGCTTTGCAGCAACTCCAGGCATTGTTTTGGGATTTAATGACTAAAGACGCAAATCCATCTTATCTGTTTTATAGTCCAACTGCTCTCTGTGAGAAACTGGATGACTATTTGGGAGAGCTGACTGAGTAACCACCTCAAGGAATAATTACAGCCCTAGTCAGGGTGAACCTTCAAAGTCATTTATATTCACCTGAGCACCGCTACCTGGTAGTTATGGCTGAGAGCAGACAGCCTTAAAATAGGGCAATGAGTAAAGTATTTATACATTACAAAAACAGGAAAAGCAAAACAATAAAATTCCTGAGCTGAATTAGAAAAATAGAGTAACTTTTAAAATACAAAACGAACCAAAAGGAGCCCACTTTTTTGTCCTGAGTACCAGAGAGAGCAGGTCCAGTCCTCCAAGGCTCTTTTGAGGCCACAGACAACAGGTTTTGTTCTTTTCTGATCTACCTCAGATCCACGAGTGCTTTGAAGATGCCACTTTTATGCCTGGCATGAGCTAGCAGGTGGTAAAGGTTCCTGGGGTAAACGTTCCAAGGGCCAAACCTAGCCCGTTTGGAAATTTTCAAGAAGACAGAAGTATTTGGGCACATTATTCATGGGCTCTGAGTGCTGTGGGGCTGTGGGTAATGTACCATGGTAATCCCACATCTACCACAAAAATCCACTTTGGGGCAGCCACTGTACCCACAAGAAACTCAGACAGAAGTCTGGTAGAACAAAGCAGGGTTTACCAGCAACTAGACAGTGGACACACATGAATTGTTTTGGCATCCTGTACTCGCCCTTTGAAGTGTCTCAAAGTGTTACACATAGAACTCCAGCAGACCTGTCAAGCTGAATTTGACACTCCAGCAGGATTCTATACTGTAATGTCAAAATGAGGCCCACTGTGATTAGAGCCTGCCTAGCTTGGCTGGACAAATGAAGGGCCCTGTTTAGGGGTCAGTTAACATTTGCCTCTGACAGGGGAGGCCTCTTTAAAGTTAATCTACTTTCAGGGCCTAACCCGTCATCCTGTCAAGGGTGTCAAGGGAGCAACAAGACCTCCCCACACCCAGGCCTTTGTTCTCACCCTTTCAAGAGCTAATTAAGGTTTGGCTGGCAGAAGTAGGGAAGCAAATGCAAATGGGCCTCTAGAGGCTCCAGGCAGGGTAAGGTAACTTCCAAAAAAGTACCTTTTCCTTGATATTTATCAAAAATCCGACGTCACCATTGAATTGGATTTTAAAAACTAAAAAAAATTCTCTAATTATTTTTCTAGCTGTTTCCTGAAAGGAATTATCATTATTAAATGTAACAATGTAATTCATTGTTTTCATATTTAATAGCCAATCTTGTTGCAGTGTTAATTACTTTTGTGGCTTTTCACTGTCAGGACATGTTCGTCATTAAATTCCAACATGCTCTACTGTTAAATGAAATGCATCCTGCTTTATGGGCAAAAAGGCCTAGATAGGGGTGACATAAATATTTAAAAGGAAGGTTTTGACCCTACAAAAGGAGTTATTTTGACATGTCAGATTTGCAGTTCAAAACTCGAGAAGCCAGGTTACAAACGAGAGGCCTGCAATCATGTTTGCACTGTAGTCGATGGCACAATAAATGCTGCAATCCACTCGTGATATTTAACTTATGGGCACTGGGTACCTTTTGCACCACATACTAGGGACTTACAGGTAAGTTAAATATGCGATGCTGGTGTACACCAATTGCATTATGTTTAAATGAGGACCACTTCCACTTCACCTCTGGTTATCAGGTGAAAAGTGCACAAAGTTCTACAGACAGGAAAAGTATAAGAAGCAGCAAAAGACAAAAAATATGGTGTGATCCTGCAGAAAGAGTAAATTTCATACAACACATTTCTTTTCACTTCTCAAACTCATTAACGGAGGTTCATTCTGAAATTAATATCAGTGAAATAAAGATGAAAGAAAAACAATCAAAGAGGCCAAAGGCCTAAACAAGGTTTGGTCAGACCTTTGAAATGTGGAATATAAACGTGCCTCCTTTGTTGCATAACATTGACCACCACCAACAAGTGTCTAATGAATAAGAATGATGGGACTAAGAGGAATTCAATAATTGTGACTAACCAGATGGAGAAAGAGGGGAGAGGTTTCCTTCTTGCCTTGGAATATCAACCTAAGGGATTTCTGGACACCAGAGTGGAAATGCCTGGGACCCCTTCTATGGCCCTTCCCTGTGAATGTAAGGGCCTCAATGCATCCCTGCAGAGACATGGGAGTGACTCCAGCAAATACCATGCTGTATAAGTCCTGTGAGTGGTTGCGTTTGCTCTGGGCAGTGTTTGCTTTTCCTCCTCTATCTTTGAATGCCTATTCATATTTGAGCTAATCAGGAAGCTGATGGAACTGAATTTCGAAGAAGCATGCATCATGTAAATTTGGGTCAGATGGTCACCATAAAAGTAAGCGCTTCATATCAACATAGGTTCCTCACCATTGAGAGCCTCTTTTAATCAGAGCCAGGTGTTATGTACAGGGTGATAATTAGAACATGGCGTGACCCTTGGCTACAAGTGTGCACACTTGTGCAATGAGATCCGTTTTTGTTTATGGCAAAACACCAGCATTGCCTCAAAAACTAGCAAAAATTCATACACTTGACATATGTTTACAGATCAATTTGGCGGTCATTGAAAAGGTAGGTAAATTAAAGGTAGAATGTTTGATCAGTATTTGGCTCACACAAAAGTGAATATTTGGGCTGTGAAACTTTGATCAAAATGAGGACTGATTCCTTTTACTATTCAGGGCACTTCATTAATAGGAAAGAGTCACAATGGCAGTCCAGTAAACAATTTTATACCTAAGTTACAGGGCCTGATTCACAAAGGTAAACTTACTCTTTTGAGTTTATGATTATTTGCTCTTCACAACGTTGTTTTACTAGTAGTATCTTTACGACTGCAGAGTCTCCGCACGTAAAAAGATTGGACTGTCCTCTTTTAAGATGTCGAAACACCACAGTCATAAAGCTACTACTAGAAAAATACCTTTGTGAATAGCAAACAATTATGAACTTACACAAAAGTGTAAATTTACCTTAGTGAATCATGTGCACAGTCTGCATTTGTTACATCTGAGTGGCAGCCTCCAACCAGTGATTTAAAAACAGAAGGAGAACAAAAGCTAATAGTCACCTTGAAGCAACCTGTAGCAAGCCTAGTGACAAGTGAAATTTACGCCATATTGCACACAAGCAACATAGGCATAGGGTATAAACTCATTTAGATAACTTTGTACCTTGCGGACTACTTTGTGTTTTAGAGCAGAGTCAAATGCCATATGATGCTTTAATTTTAAACCTCTGTAATATTATTCTATTCCAAGAGATGCATCATTGCTCCATGACGTCTCCAACAGTGTTCTTATGAACTTTGTCTTGTTTGTGCTTAATTTTATCATATGTGTATTTGACATGTAAAGGTCTTTATTAACCATACAATACATTATTTACTTACTTTCTCTTTTAAGTAAGTATCCACCAGAAAAAATAGCGAACATAATTACAAGGCTATGTTCATGGTGGAACCGCTGCCCATTTATTTATTTATAAAGTTTTATATAGTGCGAAGAAGATCCCAAAGGATATCAGAGTGCTTTAAAAAAGGATGGAAGGAAGGTAATAAATGCAATATCAACATCAACAAGAATAACATACATGAATACTTACAGGACAAAGGGGTCAAAGGAGAGTAATACAATAACCAGTACATAGCGGGCTAAGAGGGGGAAAATGATGAGGTCATGATGAGTAGCATCCAATGAAGGTCTAACGGTTCTTGGATCAGTGACTTAGAGCAGATGATCCTAACCCATTTACGGTAATAACTTGTATATTAGGAATCTTTTGGCTTACAATTTGAAAGCCACCGTGGAGGAGATTCTGCGTAATTCCGGTGGAAGAGAGTTCCAGGTCTTCGGGGCGGTGCCAGAGAAGGCTCAGTGGCAGGTTCTCTTTTTGCTAAAGATGTGTGTTTTCAAGAGGAAAGTGTTAGAACTTCTTGAGGGTCTACCACCATCGGATAATTCAAGATTTGCGCTAGGTAACTGGGAGTTTTGAAATGGAGGGTTTTGCGCGCCAGACAAGCAATCTTTAGCTGAATTTGAGCGTCGTAGGGCAACCATTTAAGGAATTTTAGGACTGGATATATCTGCGCATTTCTTTTGGTACCTGTGACCAGTCAAGCCGCAGAGTTCAGTGATGCCCTTAGTGGAGCCAAGGTATATTTGGAGAAGCCACAGAGTGTAGCGCTGCTATAGTCTAATCTCAGCAAAACAAGCGCTTGGACCACCTGCTTGAAATCAGTTTGTTGGAGGAATGGTTTGATATTTCTGAGTATCCTCATCAAGTGATTAGCTCCCTTACACACATTGCTGATATGATTCTTCATGTTCAGATGCTTGTCCAGGGTGATTCCGAGGGATTTGGCTGAGTCTGTAATGAGGGGGGAACAGTTGAAGGCGTTGAGGTGATTCAACCAAAGGTCTAGATTGAGGATGTGGTTCGGAGGAGAGATGAGAAGGAATTCTGTTTTGGAGGTGTTGAGCAGGTGGTGCTTCTCGGTTAACCAGTTTTGAGTAGAAGTTATTTTAGTGTTGAGTGAGATGATGTTATCCGGGGAGGAGATTTTCAAATAAAGTTGCGTATGTTCCGCATACATATGGAAGAGAATGTTAGTGGAGTTTAGTGCATTAGCCAATGGTTCCAAGAACAGGTTGAAGAGCATAGGTGATAGGGCGGACTCTTGGGGACCCACATGAGTACTGGAGAGGGCTGGGAGAGAGAGTGGTTCGCCTTGACTCATTGTGATCTGTGGTGGAGGAAGGACGAGAATCAGTGTAACACCCGACCAGAGAAGCCCATCCTGTTCTTCAGAATGGATAGGAGGTTGTCGTGATTAACCGTGTCAAAGGTGGAGGAAAGGTCAAGGAGGATTAGGAGGCAGGATTCATTTTGGTCAAGCATTTTTTAAATGTCATCCATAACGTGAGTGAGAGCCGATTCAGTGTTGTGCCCCCTCCGAAAGCCAGATTGATGCTGGGCTAGGAGTTGGAAATTCTCTGTGTGAGCACAGAGTTGGGATTGGACACATTATTCTAGGAGTTTGGCTAGGAGATAGGGCGGAAGTTGTTGAAGTCAGCCCTATCTGCATTAGGTTTTGTTAGTATAGGTGATACCTGAGCTGCTTTTAGGCAGTCTTGGATCGTGCCTTGTGACAGTGAAGCGTTTACTATCTTTGTCCAGGTGGGAATGAGAACATTCTTGATTTCTTTGAAGATGGAAGGAGGTCGCTGAAGTGATTAGATGGGTTGATACTCTGAAGATTCTTGTTGATGTCTTTTTCACTGAGGGGAGTAAAGGTGCCCCATGATGCATTGTTCTTGGTGTTCAGACTGATAGGTTTGAGCTTCTCTAAGAGGTCAGGAGGTGGTGCGGACCCAGAGGATGGCAGTAGAGCCTTCTTAGAGGCGAGTTCAATGTTAATGAGTCTTGATTTCTCAGTGAAGAAAGCAGCCAGTTCCTCGCATGCGGGTGGGCTGCCTACAGAATCAGAGTGGTTTGGAGCTACCACTGATTGCTGTTTAACCAGTTCTAAAAGTTTCTTGGGGTGGTTAGCGGCTTGATCAAGTTGGTATCTGAAGTAGTCTGCCTTGGCGCTCTTGGTTTGTTTGTTGTAGGGAATCCTAACATCTCTAAGGAGTTTTAGTTTGGTCCGAGGAGGGTTTGGATCTCCAGGATCGCTCAACTGCTCTAAGGTTGCAACATTCTGAGTTTTAATTGTCGTTGAACCAAGGTTTGGATATTTTTGTTGAGGCGCTTTTTTGTTGGAGTGGTGCAATGTCATCCATGATGTTCGATATGGTAGAGTTGTAAAAGTCAGTGAGTAGCTGAACCGCAACCAAGTCAGCTTGGGAGGAGATGGTAGATTTACAGTGGGCTGCTAGTTCATCTAAATTGATAGATCTGAGGTCCCTTTTTCAGGTCTTTGATTTCATTGGTTGAACCTTTCTCATAACCACCTCCCTGTTAATATAAAAGAGGATGCAGTGGTGGTCCGACCAATCGCGAGGGGTAATGGTATCCAATGTGATGGTCTGACCTTTGGAGATGATGAGGTCAAGAATTTCTCCTTTATTATGAGTTGGCCGGTCACAATGCTGAATCAATTCTTTATCACTTAAGAATGATTTAAGTCAAGTTACAGCGTGGTCATTGGGGTTAGACAAGTGAAGGTTGAAATCACAGAGGAAGATTTGGTACAAAACCGAGTCAACATTGCCAGAGATGATTTCCATTAGTTGCTCTATGAAGGGGAGATGTCCCCCGGGGGGTGATAAAAAGTGTGAAGTCTGCACACCAGCAGGCTATTACTTGAAATGCTGAGACAAAGGTATTTACAGGAGGATGGCATAGAGGACACCGAGTGAGAAACAGCGAGTGTGTTCCTGTGAATACAGGCTAGGCCACCACCCACCTTCAGAGCTCTGTCTAGACAAATTATGTCCTGGTCAGGAGGTACTGGAGGCAGGATTTAGCCAGGTTTCAGTGAGGATGATAATGTCTAAATCATTGTGTTGGATGAGGTCGAAGATATCAGAGGCGTGTTTAATGGCTGACCTGCAGTTGAGTAGTACACATTTAAGTTGTACGGGATTAAGGGGGGAAGGAGTCTGGATGATGTTCACTCTTGTGAGGTTGTCATTATTGATGACTCTAGGATTTAACGACAAGCAACCACCTATAGCTGTAGATCTGTATGGGTGGAATACTATAGGCCCAAGGTACAACTCCCTAACACATAGGAGAATGGATCATCTCAAACCTTTTACACCCCTAGATACGACCAACAGGTTTGACGTGTTTAGTGGCCTGGAAGACTGTGACTGATGCCATCGAGCCACAGGGGAGGGGGATAAGGAATTCTGTGGAGACACAGGGGGAGACACGGGTGTAGGTACGGGGGAAAAAGGCTCAACTGATATTAACCCACCCAACGGGTACAATGCTACTTGTAGCTCAGGGGGTAATACACGTAATTCTGGGCAGCTTCACTGTAACTCAGATACTCCTACCCCGGCCAATGGAAGTACAAGTCCGACCCGACTATCTGAAGACCCCGTGCCAGGGGAAGTAACCCATGTCCACACCTTACCCCCACCATCTATTGAGGCTGTTAGTCTAACAGAACGGGGATATAAGATGGCGAGTTGGAATATTGCTGGGTGGAATAACAAGATAGATTGTCTAGGATGGTTAGAATTTATAACCCAATTTGATATCTTGTGTCTCCAGGAGACTTGGGCGGCCGAAGATGTCTATCTTGATGGGTATGTTGCCTATAATTGCCATGCTCAGCCATCCAACATGGGGAGAGCTAGTGGTGGAATGGTGATATTGCTCTCTGTGAGGTTACCGGTTCGAGTAAAAATCCACCGGACCGTCGGTCTGCACTCTCAGTTGTTGTGGTTACAACACAGGAATGGGCGAAATGTTTTAGTTATAAACCACTACAACAATGTCTTTAACCACTCAAAAACAGATATGGTTGATGAACTTGAAGCGGAGGTGGAAAGGTTATATGGGCGCAGTGATGTGTCTTTTGATATTTTGTGGGTTGGAGATTTCAACATTCACATGTGCCCATTTGTTGGCAAAAGGGTGTGTGGGCATGGGGACGAGGTGGGGGAAGATCAGACCCATTTTTTACATTCGGTTTATGGGGAATCCCTAAACACTCTTATGCTTAAAATGGATTTATGCATTATGTTACCTGGCGTAGACAGTGAGGGCAATTCGGTACCAACCTTTATTGGTAGGAATTGTGCCACGGTTATCGACTACCTCATTGTCTACTCCAGTATCACAGCTTTGTGTTCCTTACCCGTAATAGTAGACCCAGCCCTAAGCGATCATAACTGTCTAACAATGTATCTCTCCTTGTGGGGGGATAAAGTAAAGGCGTTACATGGTCCAGTGACAGATGTAGTCCCACATAGACCCAACGGCCCTAGAATTAAATGGGGTAGGCAAAATGAGGAACATTTACTATGTACCATTGTGTCTGCTTGTATAGATGAGGTGGAATGCTGTCTCGAACCCGAAAAGGATAATGCTGATATTCTAGCTAGTTTCGACATCATTAATAAAAACATTGCAGAAATCTTAACTGGAAGAAAACCAAAGGGCCCTAGGATTAACGGGGGATGGTTTAACAGGGAATGTACTAAATCCTTACAAAGACTCAAAGTTGCTCTTAAGGGTAAACCCAGAGATAAGGAAGCAGTTAAAGCCCTCAGAAGGGAATACTCAATTCATCTGAGGGATAGGAAACAGGAACTAAGGGAAGAGGCCTGGAACAACCTGACTAAGGCAGTGGATCTTAAGGATACCAAGCTTTTCTGGTCCACTGTCAATAGTCCCTTCCTCCAAAATGAAGAAGTCCCGGTAATGTCTGCCCAGGTATCTGAGGAACAATGGGTGGCTCATTTTACTAGTATTTTTAACCCCGAAGGACTAGCTATAGGGGGGGATAGGGAAACCCTGGCTTTTATCCCCATACCTCTTAATATCACAGTCTCTGAGGTGGACGCTGCCATCCGGGTCAGTAAGGGGGGAAAGGCGCCGGGCCCTGATGGGGTACCCGTTGACCTTTATAAAGCCGAGATTTCCATATGGAGCCCATTGTTAACAAAGGTTTTTAATGCTGCTGCAATGATTGCGGCCCCACAGACTTGGGGGGAATCACTCATTATCCCGGTGTATAAAAAAGGGGAGAGGGGTGAGGCAAAAAACTACCGCCCGATTTCTCTCCTCACTGCTTCCCTAAAAATTATGAGTAGGGTATTACTGAGTCGCCTGGAGGAATGGGTAGAAGATAAAGGGATCCTTGCGGATTCTCAGTACGGATTCCGCAAGGGGTTAGGCACCATAGAACAGTGCATTAATTTAGACCTTATTATATGCAAATATACACGGGCTAAACAAGGCTCGTTGTTTCTTTGCTTTGCCGACCTGACCAGTGCCTTTGACTTGGTTGACCATGGCCTTCTGTGGTCAACCTTGTTGGACATGGGTGCTCCACAGGATATTATCTATTTCTTGGCCCAACTTTATAGGAATCTGACAGCTAAGATACGATACGGGCAATCGGGGGAGTGTACACCCAGTATTAAAATAGGTTCTGGAATTAGGCAGGGATGCGTCCTTGCACCTCTTCTTTTCTCCCTTTTTATTAATGCAATCGAGTCGGAACTACGGACCACCAGTGCAGATGCACCGACTGCTGGCGGCCTTTCCATCCCAATATTGCTTTACGCGGATGACGCGGTTCTGCTCTCACAAACCCCTCTAGGGTTGCAAAAACTTATGAATAAATTTGCAGATTTTATTAATGGGAGAAAATTAAAAATTAATAATTCGAAAACTTTTATAATGCCCTGTGGGAAGAAAATTAAAAACTTAAGGCCCTTCACAGTTATGGACCAAACTATAAAAGTGGTGGACAAATTCTGTTATCTGGGTATCACTTTTAACAGTGGGGGGATGTGGACACCTGAAATGATTAATGTAAGAGCCAAAATGGCCAAGTGTTCTTTTGGCATATTTAGGTTTGCATCCAAGTTAGGCTCAAGACGGATACCAGACATGTTGTACCTATATCGCCATAAATGTGTTGCTCTGGCCCTATATGGCTCAGGAGTGTGGGGCCATTGTAATAACAACATGCTCCAGGTTGAGGAAAACAAATTTGTCAAAAAACTCCTGTGTTTACCATCTTCTGCCTCAACAAAGCTGATCCATCAGGAGGCTGGTCTAGAACATCTATCTGACTTGATCAGATTAAGACCCCTGTTAGTATGGAGATCTATATGGGCTAAGGAACAGACTGGTTTTACAAGAAAGATTATTTTAGATTGTCTTTACATGGACAAATGTTCCCGCATCCCCTGGCTTAACTATATTATCCGAACATTTAATGATGTTTTTAATCTCACGGTGCGTAATAACCCTTCTTGTGTTTTAGATATCCCGAAGAGTGAGATTAAACATGAATTTCTGAGGGTTAGCATGGTGAAGCGTAACGCAGCTACTGCTCAGTTCTCCTCACATGTTTTTTACGACAGATACACTAAGGAAGAAATGGGGCTTTCAGGATACCTTAAATTGGTTACTATCCGATCCCACCAATATGTATTGACAAGATTACGGATGGGGATTGTTCATTTGCTTGTTGCGTATCCTGTAATGAAGACCTATACTACTGCCCCCTGTCCGTGTGATGGGACCACAAAGCAAAGTACGGAGCATTTTTTATTGTTATGCCCTCTTTATCTCCACCTTCGAAAAGTATATCTGAAACCGCTTTTCAAAAAATATAATGTATCCAATATTGTATCGGCCATGGGGCTTTTATTTGGACTTAATTCACAGGACATTTGTTTTTTTACTGCTGTATATATTTTAAAATCGATACGTTTGAGGAAAAGCACCCTTTTTTGATATGTGATTAACTTAAAACCTGCTGTACCCTCATGTTTTATTACTTATGTACGTATGTACTTTTATGATTATTAATCAATGATCGAATAAAGTTTTTTGAATTGAATTGAATTGACTCTAGGATTGTGAGAGGGTTTTCTGTTCGGGATAGAGTGGATGGTTTGTATTTGTCCCGGAGGGATCGTGTTGGTGTTTATCATAGGTGAGTAAGAGTTGAGCAGGCCATTGATATAATCAGACGCCAGGTAGGCCTTCAATCTTCTGGGGTGGGAGGTGGCGTTAGGTAGGGGTATGGTTTTCGAGACAGAGCGGGGGAAAGCTGGCCCATGCGATCTCTAACCCTAAGGGAGGCTCTGGGCAAATTCGCAGAGGTGAGGAAGGAGCTGATCAAGGGGAGATGATCGAGTGAGAGGGCTTTCAAGTCATGTAGTTCAGTAGTGAGTAGGTGCAATTGTAGAGATATATCGTCCAGGGGCGCAAACAAGTCTAAGTGTTGGGATGGGGTAAATGATATTTTGGAAATTGGGCAGAGAAAGGGGGCCTCGATATAAGCCCAGGGGCTCCAAGGTGGTGATGTGTAGATCCTGGGGAGGGATTTGATCATTAGGGACTAGCGGTATTCCATGGTCTTTGGATAGCGGGGTTGATAAATTAGAGAGGGTGGGATGGTCATTGAGCTCTGAGTCATGTTCCAAACAGAATATCTTGATACATTTTCACTATCAAAAACTAGGGTTGCTGTGCTTCTTTTAGGGCTCCATCAATAATTGATAAGATTGACTGAGGGGTTCTATTGGCTGTGCTTTATTTGACTGGGTCTTGATACGCTACGTGTTTAAGTAAAGTGGCTCGAATACAGATCTTGAAGTTTTCCCATTTGAGTGCAGTTTTTATTTTGTAAAATTCATGCAGAGAAAATATTCCTTTTCTTGAGATGATTTTGAGGGACTTAACTTCATTTGAATGTTTTTTCTATTATCTTTAGACGTTTAGTTCTACATTCATTTGTAATTTGTAACTACTATTGCAGACCTCCTATTGACCAAAGAGAAAATTGCAGAAAGGCCCAGCGATCATAAAATGAATTCCTTAGCTGGAGAAGATCCCCAAAGCCTCAAATTAAAAGTACTGCAAGATGCTGAAAAATCTAGAACCATACAAAAAAACGAAATCCCATTATTTCATACTTCAGAATGAGCATAGCATACTTTAATGACTCAGAATACTTATGTATTTTCAAAGATATCCCTTTTCTGTTTCTCAAACCATTTATACCCCTCTGTATTTACGTTTCCTCTTTTTAACTTCATGTGCTCAGTTTTGATTATTCCAATGAAAACTGTAGAAATGGAGTGGCCTCAGCAACTTGCAAAATCTGAATTTACTGGCCATAGTAAAAGATGCGTGAGTCTAATTTATATTTGTGGCGTGTTTCTCCGCGCGAGCTGTGAGTGGCACTCTTAGCACCTCCTACTAAAAAACGTATTTGCAGCACAGCCTCTATCTTCCTTGACACTAAGGTACCATCTCTGGGATTTATCCAGAGGATTTTCAGCGTCATGGGTCAGGCCAAGAAAAACAGTCTTTTGGTCAAATAGTGATGGACTCTGCTGCGTGGCCAGTTCCATGTTCAAGTATATAGTCAAGTAGTGAAGGGTGAATGGAGTACAAGGAATTACCTAAGACAAATGAGCCTACTGGTGGAGACTCCCCAAAAACATGTATGGAAAAACATACCTCTTGGCCATCAAGTGCAAACTGCTTAGCAGGTCTGACAGTGTGCATCATCAAACTGATGAACATAATCAAATACTTTCTTCACCGGAGAATAGGCTGTGAATTGCAGGCAGACAACTGGTAAATAGAAGCTGAGCAAAGATGTTAACGTGGACAAAAATCACAATCAAAAGTGACAACAGAAAAACCTTTCTTATGTGTACCTAAAAAATCAATGTCTATACACCTGTAAGTGACGACATTGAGAAACAGGCTAAGAACCAAAACAAAACCCTAAAAATACGGATTGCTCTGATACTCTGGGCTTTACTCGGGCATTTGTACTATTGTACAACTCTAGAGTTTACTAATACAAATGCCATTTTGTAGATTTCTGAGTCTGAACCCTCCTTGTTCATCCTGGATTGAACAACATAAGCATTACAGACCGCTATTAAACCTGGACAGGTTTATTTGGTACCACAATGTATTATTTTTCACATGGTTAAAAGCTGCAGGGTAGTATGTACTTCAGATTACAACTGTTGTATGTAATGTTTAGGATGCTTACTACGTTTCTAACCTAGAACCGCAACTGCTTTATGGCCTCATTATGAGTGCTCAGAAAAAAACAGGGCATGTGGATTTTGGTGCAGTAAGCAGTTAAATCTGCACTTTATGTCCCATTTTGCAGGCAAAAGGTGTTAGAGGTGATACTTATCTAACACAATAACATCCAAATAACACAGATTATGTTAAATGTAATAATTATTGCACAATTCACGGGGCATTCGTAATGAGGCCCTTAGTGCAGAGCAACTCCTCATCTTTCTACATAATCAGGTATCACCTAAAACGCTGCTGACCCTTTTATGATGTCCCATTAAGTGTAGAAAACATGTTTCTTGCATTCTCCTCCAGAGTCATCAGTCTACATCCCAATCGGACTTCTTTTTCTAAAAAGGTGTAGAAAATACTTATTTTCTGGGGAAAATGTTTATTCAAGCAGCCTGAGTCGGATACATTATGGTCTAAACTTCACAAAACGTTTTGTGCTGCAAATACTACACAAACCCTTTTTTTCATTGATGATCGACTACTATTTTCCCCAGTGACCCTAGCACCTTTTTCATCAGAAATGTCTTCTAATTGCTGCTCCTGTCATTGCCCTGCTGCAGACTTAAAACCACCAATTTTTGAAATGAGTCTGGGCCCAAATCAAGATAATTTTTAAAGTTCAGATTCCTTTTTCTTTCACAAATACATTCCTAGGTACTCTATCTTCCCAATGGCCTCAATCACTACTGAGTTTTAAACTTTTAGATGTATTGTTAGCTATTGCATTTAATTTAATAACCTCAAACTGGAAACAAGCCGATAAAGTCACTTTCGGGTACTGGTGGAATGCTGTCTGTTTTCATCATCGACTAGATACTATGCCTCTCCCATATCTCTAGCAATTCAAAGGGATTTCTATGGCTTCCTTTAACAACTTATTTACCTATAACTGCCTCTTCTAATGTTACAATTAAAAAGTTATCAGATGATGTACGGAAACCACCTTAATTTCTCCCTTTGCCTCTCTACTCCAAGATGATTAGATGGTTCTTTACAACTGAATGTTTATTACCATGTTTTTCAACCTCATTTATTGTTATGCTTACAATGTAAAATAATTTACATAGTATGTTTTTTACTTTCAATTGTTATATATCAATTACATGTTGCTTCATTTCCCTTGCCCTTTTCCCTTATTGTTTTATATGATGTTTTTTCTTTTGTATACAGCTTGATAGTCCTATCCTTATGTATTCTTACTTTATTTACTCATCTTTATGTTAAATGGGATTTGTTCTATTCATTTCATTGCTGTTCTCTTTCTTGTTATTCCCTAATAAAATCAAACTTTAAAAACAACCAAGCCGCCTGAGTCTACCAAATATGAAGTCGTTTGTCCACCATCAGGAACATATGCTTGAAGTCAGGGTATGCAGCCAGTAGCACCCATTTTGTAGTTAATTCAGACATCTTTAGTGTGGGGAGACACGCTCCAAGGGACATTTTGCTACCTGATGTAAAATCTGTTGTACTGCATATAATCTATATATGTTGTACTGCATATAATCAATTTTTGAAATAACGGTGCCTTTCTGTTTTTAATTTTTTTCAAAATACAGGCATATTTTGTCAACATATCAGTAATAAAAACGAAAATGGAAAGTAAATTACAAACCAGCTCATCCTGCCCTGTATCGCTGTCTTTGGAAATGTATGCTGGAAATGGAAGAGCGGTGGGCACTTCTTCTGGAAATAGGGAAATACAATTATCTTGGAGTGCTGCATATTCAAGAAATCCATCATTGCTGTAATACACGTTGGACTGTTTTTATCTAATGGATGTTCGCCAATTACAATGCAGATCAAAAGGAAATGTCAGGACAAGAGGACGTCCACAGAAGCGCAAACCAATCCGGGGAAAATGGAATCAATGTAAGAGCTATATGACCTGAAAGGCCTGGAGCCTGCCTTTGCCCCAATATGCGTGTGAATAGTGAATACATACTTTATTATGCGACTGGGAGTTCAGTGACATTTCGACTTTTCAAATAAGATCATGTAATGTATCTGTACCAATGTATATTTCACGGATCATGTCATGTTAAAAAGGAAATCTAATTTGAGTGAACTACATTGAAACTACACAGCACTGATATCTTTTTAAAAAAAAAAATATTCAATATCATTAATCTGAGATTGTTGGTTAGAAAGGACCCTCACCATTAGCATAAACAGTTTCCAATTACAAGATCGCACTTTTTTAAATCAAGAAATAATTTATGATTTTCTATCCCTCATATGTACAAAGCAGAGAACCTACCTACCCTATGTCTGAGACAGTGCCTTTTTTTTTGGGGGGGGGGGGGGGTTTATTAGCCCAAACTTGACCCAAAAGTATCAAAGCATTTTACATGAGCACCAGTCGCATTACAGACAGACACATTCATTTTGTTAGGTACGGGGAGATTAAGTGATTTGCCGAGGATCACAGGATGTTCAGCTTCCCAGCCAAGACTGGGACCCGGTTACCCAACTTACAGGTTGACTGCTCTAGCCGTTAGGCCACATTCTCTCCTCTGAAGACACTTTTAGCCTTCATGCAAATCAGCATTAAGCCAATTCTAAGTAAATTGTCTTATACTACCAAGTACATTTAATTGATTATTTACATCTGTAATAATGGTTTTCACCCAAACATTACAAAGACATACATTTCAACCAGCCCTGGCAATCACATCAGACTGGCCCTGGGGTGTGGGGTGGGGGGGGGTGTGTGAGAGGGAGGTGCTGGTGGGAAACACTGATGCTGCACTATTACTACAGGCGGCCGATATTGTAGCATTGTACTGTAACAAAAACAGCCCCCACCGGTCCAAAACCGGTGCTCCCCTTCCGGCCCACCAGGGACATGCCCCGTGTCATTGACGGCCAGTCCGGTCCTGAACCAGAGCTATAATTGCTAAAATGCAAAATACATCTTAGTTCAGCAGAATAGTCTAGACTGATTCACTACCCTTCAAAGCATTCAAGTGGATTTCAAATGGATGCACAGAAGAGCAATCAGTGTTTGAAAGTATTTTGATATATTCAACTGCAGCAGAAAGTTCTCTGTGAAAGTGTTGCGCTGAGGCCTTGCTGTCATATATTAGCTTATAATTCACTGCTGGTGCTCTGCTGAAATAAAAGTAAAATTACTTTAGAAAAGTACAAAATGTGAAGCTTGCTGTGTTCAAACTGCAGTGTCAATCTAAAGCACTTCAAAGGTGAGTCAGGATTAAATCATAAAGGAAAATCTCCACTCGCATTACGAGCTAACATGGCTGCTCAGGGATGCGAAACCCTAAATTTAAGATGGCGTCTCTCCACTTCTGCCTTCATGGACCCTATGCATATAAAGAGGTCTGTTGTTTTTGACATACTTATTTCTTTTACTTACAAGATTTTCACTTTAAAGAAGCCAATTGGAATGAAATCGTACCACTGAAACATATGGATGTTTTATAATATGAATATTAATGAATATGATTTGAGGAACAATTGAAAAGCATTACCCATCAATGGATTTGTGTACTTCTGTAACTATATTTCTGATACGGGATACCACCAAAAATTCAAGATTTCCATGTAATGCGGTATGATGGAAATTGTTTTCAAATCCTACTCATTATCACATTCAATAAAATAAGGGCGCACATGTAAGTGGATCCAGAATTCTGCTGTAGAAATGTACGTACAGCACTGATTCATTTATGCTGGCCTACAACCTATATCAAATGGTAGAGACAAGACGCCTTTCTTACAAAGGTAAATTTATATATGTAGCTTTACTCATGTGTGAATCTATTAAGAATTGTAAATATAAACGGGTTTACTGTTCACCATGAGGCAAGTCGTTCTATTAATTCCTGCAAGTGGACATTTTATAAGGTCACCGCTTGGTACATATGTCGCATTTCAAATTTACCAACAGATTTCAAAGGCGTGGTGCGCAATTTGCACCCAAGTTATGTTGTGGTATGAGAAATTCTTTTTATTGAGTGCACAACCACCTATCAGGGTCTCTCATCACTGCGAAGTGATTAGAATACCAGCTATTGGTTTGTTTAAAGTAGGCCAGGATTTTTTTTTTTTAACTTCAGCAAAATTCGTGAATCCCTGAATTTTTCATTAAGTGAAAAATTCTAAAATGTATGCATTACACCATTCCAACTACGTTTTATTGACGAGTTAACATTTTGAATAAAAGTCTCATGATACACCAGTAAGAGGCTGGTTTGTGGAAAAAAATGTCTTGCCAAGAGACATTTACTACTCGAACTATTCTCCTGCCTGTGTCACTAGAGAATCTTGAAGGTAAGGGGCGCACATTAGTAAAAAAAATGATTTGCGATCCCGGCAAACGATTTTCACTACAAAAGCATAATTTAGGGGAATTTTGATGGAATGTCACAAAATGTTGGGGAAATAAATGCTCAATGTCACCCAGCTTTTGTTTCATGTTTCAAAGCTTCTAAATACCCAGGTTTGTAATGCTTTGCTCAAAGCCAGAAGCATTGGTATTTCCCTAAGGTAACTGGCAAAGTATTCTACAATCTGAGTCACGCACACTTAAAGAACTGACACCCGCACGGAACTTAAGGGAACAGATCAATGGTTCATCAAAGGAGAGTTGCAAGGTTCTCTCAGGAATATAAACTGTACAGGATTTTTTTAAAAAATAACGTCAATTGTCCCCACAATGCCTTATATACCACACGACACACTTCAATAGAGAGCCTTGGAGAAAAGTTTAGAGAATCTATGCTTTAAAGAAGCACTATTTCACTTTCTCTTTCTGAAACCTCTTTGCAAGGTGCACTCAAAAGATCCCACTTGCTAGTGTTGCTGCAAAATGTGTTCTTTTCTAACAGACATGATTTGGCATTTGTCAATGAACAATTCAGCTTTTTTTTCCTTTGGAAATTGTTAGAAAAACAACATGAACATTATTTAGGGTGTGTCAGTTTTTACATTTTTATACTCCTGGCACTTCCATTTTGACCCCTATTTCCAAGATCCCAGCGATCCATGCTATTAGACCTGGCATCCTTGCCATGGTGTCCCTCTAACTTTTTGCTTTTGGTCAGGGGCGGCTCCTCCGTAATGGCGGAGGAGCGTTGCCCTACAGCCCGTGCCAGTAGAAGATAAATATAATAATACTAAAACAATGTTATTATAATTTTATTTATGCTGTCCGAGCCCCTGCAATACAATAAGTATGGGGCAGGGCCAAGCACGGCAGGGAGGAGGAGGAGTGTGTACTCATACATGAGCATGTGTGTTTGGCCGGCCATCCTAGGCTGGCCAAACACATATGCACACTTATGTTTCTTCAACAGCAGAGCTGGAGAAAAGTTACAGGCTCTAATTCACAATTTGAGTGGCAAACGAGGCCTGGTACTGCTCCTATGTTAGAGCAGCATCTGAATAGGGTGTGGAGCCTGTGCCCTGAGGGCCCATCCCCTTATGGCCTACAAGAGGATCCATGAAGCAGGTGTCAGCGGGAGCGGAGCAGCAGGTAAGTCTTCCTTATTTTTTTACTTATATTTTATTTCCCCCCCCACCCCCCACCCCGCTGCCCACTCCTCTCATGACCGCCTTTCCACTTTAGGTAGGCGGCGTCCGCCACTGCCTTTTAACTTCCTATTTTTATAGGTTTAAGGACTTTGCACACTTTACCACTCCTAAGCAGTGCTAAAGTGCTTGCCCTTCATCTCTCAAACATGGTAACATTGGAATATATCCAACTGACATATTTAGTTTACAAGTAAGACCCTAGTAAAGTTACACTGCATGTGCACAGGGCCTGTAAGTTAAACAGCTACCAGTAAGGCCTGCAACACTGATTGTGCTACCTACTTATGTACCCCATTAAACATGTCTCAGGCCTGCCACTGCAGAGCCTGTGTGCAATTCAAACTGCCATGTCGACCTGGCAAAAAAAACCTTTTGCCAGGCCCAAACCTTCCTTTTTAATACATATAAGTCACCCCTTGAAATGCATTTAAAAAGTTGGACATATACTTTTAAGTTTTACATGTACTGGTAGTGAGAAACTCTTAAATTCGTTTTTCACTACTGCAAAGCCTATCTCTCCCTTAGGATAACATTGGACTTGCCTTTTTACATTTTATAAGTGTAAGTTCCAAATGCTAAGAGATTACGAGTTCCTGTTTGGTGTCTCTGGAATCACAATTTAAAATCCTAACATGGTGAATCCGGATTTTAAACTACAATTCTAAAAATACCACTTTTAGAAAGTTGGCATTTTCCTGCCTTAGCCAGTTGGTGCCTGCAGCCTGTCTCTAGTCACATGAATAGGTGTAGCTGGTATTTGGGCTTTGTGTATTCCTCCTAGACAGCCACACATAATGGTAGCTTAGGTGTGACTGGATGGGCCATTACTGGCAGGATCGGAGGAAGGAGCTGGGTACAGCCTCTCTTACACTTGAATAGGGTGTGTCCTGCCTCCGCACAAAGGGCTGCATACCCCTTTGGTTAGTCGGGAGTCAAGGCCAGGAAGGCAGGGCATTTGTGAACTTCAAAGGCATGCCTCTAGAAGGTTCTCTCCAATTCAAAGGCAAAACTGTGTATTAAAGTAGGAACTCAGATGCCAACTCTTCAGTACACTTCTGGATCTGTGGGTACTTTGCCAGGAAGTAGGACTGTGGTGTTGCTACAAGGACTGCCACTCTGCTGGACTGCTGCACCAAAGAAACTGTTGCTCTGCTGTGCTAATCTGCTGCCCTCTTGCCTTGTGAAGAAGAACTGGACCTGCAATTTCATCTTGAACCCTAGACCCCAGAGTGACTCAAAGGGCTCGTCTGCTGTGCTCCTGGTCTGAACCTCAAGGACAGAAAGGCTCCTGGGCATGTTTTTAATGAGTTCCTGACACCCAAGTGGTGCCTCTCAGGTCCTTGACCCTTGGTGTTGGATTTCAAGCTCTTAAAATCAAGCTTTTGGGCTCTTTGTGAATTGGCCCGTTTGTACAAGAATCATGCCACCCACATTGAAATACAACACAAGCCACTGTCAGCCCTTCTCTTCACACAGCAGCATCGACAGCCCGGAGGGGACTGCAAACACAAAGCTTCAGCCTGCCCATCTGCAACACCCTGCCTGTTCGTCTTACCATGCCGACTGCCACCCACGATGCTCTCCTTGCTCCTTTCGACTCTTTCCAATGTGAACAGGACACTTGGCATAAAACTTGAGAAAGTAAAACTTTAGTGGACTATCTGGGACTGCATCCGACCCACACTCCATTGAGGTCGGCCTGAACTTTTGACTTTGACCTGGTCCAGCATGACCGAAAAGCAGCGGTTGTTTCTTTCTGGGGCTATTTTACAGTTCATTCTTTAAACATTCTTAACTCTGGTTCTGCTGATTTCATTTTTTTTTTATTTTGGTCTTCTTTATTTATTAAGTTAAGGCCTATTTTTCTAACCTGGTGCGGGATCTTTTTGTGTGCGGTATTTTCACAGTTTTTCCATGTGAAGTGTTGCACAAATATTTTACACACTGTCTCTAAGTTAAGCCTGACTGCTCTGTGCCAAGCTGCCAGGGGGTGAACACATGTTAATTCGAGTTTGCTTGTCCCTTACTCTGACTAGGATTGTGGTTGCTGCTTTACCAGGGCTCACATCCCAGTCAACCAGATAGGAGCAGTGACATCTACCTGTTTCTTTCAGCTGAGGAAGATAAGGAAGATTAGGAGAATACTCGCTCGGGAAGCCTTAATCCAGGTGGTCCTAGCTATGGTGATATCACACCTGGATTATGCCAACTCTCTATACTTTGGCATTCCGCTCTACCTCATCAAAAGACTGCAGATGGTTCAGAACCAGGCAGCGAGGTTGATATCCCAACAACCCAGATGGGAACACATCTCTCCCACTATGAAATAGCTACATTGGCTTTCCATCCCACAAAGATGTGCGTTTAAAGTTGGTTACCTTATTTACAAAACCCAGCATGGTGCCAGCCCAAAATGTATATCCAGACTTGTCCAAAAAATATTCACCTGCACGGAGCTTACGCTCTGCCCACAATTACCTTCTACCTATTCCTTCCTACAAACGGAAACAAATAGGTGGCCACAGGTTTGCAGTATTGGCCCCCAGCTTCTGGAACACTCTCCCTTTAGATGTAAGAAGCTGCACTGAATTAGTTAGATTTCGTAGATTTCTTAAGACTTGGCTATTCACCCAAGCTTATAACTAGACTCTGTTGACAACTAAATACGTGAGGTTCCAGCAAAACCTTAAGTTCAGCACCAAGAAGCCAATCGGTGTACGAGCGCTTTACAAGACACTTTAACATAACATAAAAACCAGTAACTCACTTTCTAATACATGCATGACCCTTAACTTGGCCCTTCTACAGCAATTAGGAGATTGTTGAGTGGACAAGAAAAGAACAAAAGGCAAATGTCATCAGATTCCTCTCTTTTAATCAGATAAAAGATGTCTCTCTGCACAGAACAGTGTATATTGGTCTTCTTGATCGACTTCCTCCACAGTCTGTGACTGACACTAAGCTGCCTTGCTGGGTTTGACATGCAACACATGGCTCATCTTTGACCTGAGAAGTCCTAGACCTGAGCAGACATTCCTGCTTTCCTGTCTGTCAGTACTGGTGCAATTTCCCAGACAAAGCACCGCGCAGCAGTTAATCAATAAGCTGATTGCACGGGTGAACAAGCATGATGAAGTAAGCAGCTTGTTTGCTAAATGGCCGCCATAAGCCAATTTGCCCTTAAATAACTGAATCCCAACTGCCAGTTCCTTGACCCTGGACAACAAAACGTTTGAGCAAGTATACTGCACGTCTCTCAAAACACCCGCCCTCCCATGAGGGGGGACTAATTACTTTTCCAAATTTGTATCTAAAAATATAGAACATCAGACATCCCCTTGAATTGTTCGAGCACCTTCATTTTAAATTAGCAGCGCGTGGAGCCTGACTCAGGGACTCACTGCCATCTGATATTAAGCTTTCCTTTTAATAGTCAAAACAATGTACATTTCCTCACTGTGAAAGTTCCCAGGGTCTATTTCAAACAGTTTAAGCTTTCGCTCCTGCTATTTTAAACTCTGCAGTTGCAACACTCAAGCTACCTGATTGGCACTGGATTTCAAAACTTTGGCGCAGTCTTTCCAGGGATTATGGCTGTTGTGGCGTGCTGTCCTCGACTCCCTTCTACCTGTCAAATGGGCCTCTGGATACGTGTGGCATATGTAGCAAGTCCTCGCTTTTTACCCACTGCACTTTGCATTTTGGGTCTTGTAGTTTGTCTTTTAGGTAAAGACTCAAAGACCTCAGAATTCAAATTATTGATGAGGGAATGACAGAATAGCTGAAAGTGTCATGGATGACACAGGGCCACTTTGCAGCATTGATCCCCACTTCCAGGCTCGGCAGTGACGTAACCCAGGACCCTGCAGCCCTTGCCTCACGGGGCACCCCACCCTCGCTGGGGTCCTCCAACCCTTCTCTGGGGCCCTCATTCGGTCCAATGCCCATGAATATATGTGAGATATGGTAGACTGGGGCCGCCAGATCATATCCTTCAGGTAGAGGGGGGGAGGGGGGGGGGGCTACTGAGGCTCTGGTGCGTCAATGATACAGCAGGTCCCAGCTTTTGGTCAGTAACTTTGGCCAGTTGGCAGCAGAGCATGTGATTTGTGTGTTGGTTTCTATTACATCTTATTTACATTTTTCTTTAAAAAGAAGGTCTGCAGCTTTCAGCCACAAGAATCATGCGTATGCCACCAAGGACCTTCTCGAGGAGTACTAACCGTGCTTTCCTGACTCCCGGAAACCTTGTCCTGAGCATCCTGGTCTCCTCCTGGTGAAATGCACAGCCAAAGGTTGCAAGTGAAAGCAAACTGCTGCAGCATTTTAAAGTATTGCTGCAGGAAACTGCGTTCCTTTATTGCTGTGTCACACTTCCATGCAAATAAATAACAGTGTAAAGCAGATTAGACAACAGTATTTGTCTAAATGGAAAGTACAGTAATAGGATATCTCAAAAAAGAGTGGGGGTCTAAGGAATATGGTTTAAAGACTCAAACAGTTTATAATCCCCAATTCAACATATCATATAAAGAAAACTGTGAGTCAAAAATAGTTTTATGACCTTAACGCTACTACTCAGTGAATACTGATTCAAATCTAACTGCTGTCAAAAATGTCAAAAATGTCCCAGTAGGTATGTGTATGCATGAGAAAGATTCCCATCACCCACGACAAGTGGCTCGCTTCATCATTTGGGAACCCAGGAACTTCGCCAGAGAACCATCCTCTACCAGATGAACGTAGATACTGGTTCAATGTGTGTCCCAAATGTATCTATCGGTATATTATCTGAATCGAGGGAGACCACAGTAAAGATGATAAAGGGTGATGTATGCAGTGCACGTGATAAGGAAAGTGATGATTAAAATTGGTTAACACGGCATAAACAAATAACTGTTTCATCAGGCCTGGTCCTGACGAAAGCTGGGATATAATCTATCCGAGAGCTGAAACATGTAGACCAGTTTTTTCCAACACAGTTATTTGTTTAAACTGTCATAGCACTGTTTTATTTTATTTTGGTATCAAGGTAGCACTTTAATAAAAACATTTTTGTGCCTTGTTAACCAATTTTAATCATCACTTTCCTTATCACGTGCATTGCATACATCACCCTTTATCATCTTTACTGTGGTCTCCCTCGATTCAGCTAATATACCGATAGATACATTTGGGACACACATTGAACCAGTATCTACGTTCATCTGGTAGAGGATGGTTCTCTGGCGAAGTTCCTGGGTTCCCAAATGATGAAGCGAGCCACTTGTCGTGGGTGATGGGAATCTTTCTCATGCATACACATACCTACTGGGACATTTTGGACATTTTTGACAGCAGTTAGATTTGAATCAGTATTCACTGAGTAGTAGTGTTAAGGTCATAAAACTATTTTTGACTCACAGTTTTCTTTATATGATAAATGGAAAGTACTCCACAGTGGGTAGCTCTGATGCTGCACCTTGGGCACGTTACACTATACTGCGACACATAGAGGTTGTTCCGACATCGAGTGTGCACCTGGGAAAGCCTTTGCATTTTAAACTATGCTTGGGCATATGAGCAGTGGCGGCTGGTGATATTTGAAAGTGGTAAGGCGTAAAAGTTCAAGATGAGTGCTCTGTGGCGAACGAGCATAGTGAGCAATCCTGACTTTCATAAGGGGGTTGGTGGGGGGACTCTACCCAGGAAAATTTTGAAGAAAGAGTGGGCAAATGGTGCATTTTCAAGCAAATTTGAGAATGCAAGAAGGTTTATTAAAACCATTGTTGAAAGTGTAGTTATGACACCAATAAAGAGATTTTGTATAATATTGATGTAGGAAAATGCATATTCACTATAATCAGAGAACTTCATAACAGACTTTGACATAATAATGCAATGAGTCTGAATTAAACATTACTGATGCCTGGGGATAGGGAAGCGGTCTTCATAGTGTTTCAATCATGCCCATTATGCTCATTGTACATTAGACATGTGCACCTGTTTCTCTCAAAATATCATCCATCTGCAATATGACCTTCAGCAGTCTCCTTTCACTAACCACTGAATCCACTTCCCATCTCCTTTACTTCACAATCCCCAAACCCACAACGCACTGACTCACTTGTAAGCTCTATATTTTCATTTACTTTTTGCCTTCTCACTATTTTGGCGACTGTGTACCTCCTTCACGCACAGTTGCACAGAATCATAATTGCAACTGGAATTAGTGACCATTGCTCTGTTTGTTCAGCAGAGAGGCCAATGGCTGGATGGCAAAGTATTCTGAACATCTTTATGAGCCACTGACTGACATGCACTGTGAGAAATTTGCACTACCTTCAGCCTTTGCTCCAGAGCTCTCAGTGGTGGCCCATTGAAAACGCCTGAAGGTGGCTCAGCTCAAAGTATGCACTGTACCAGTGACGTACTCTGATGATATATAAGCAAATGTGGTAATGCTTTGGGCAAAGGGAAGTTTGCAGTGTGTCATATACAAGTAGTGTTTCGATGTTTATTGGTGACTACATAGTCTTATTGTATTTTGTAAACAGCTCCTTGACTTGTATTGAAACAAAAGGATAAGACACTACATCGAGAAATTTCAACCTCCATTGCCCTCAAATTAAAATATGCACCAGTGGCTATATGTTATTTTGCTTATAATATGGAAGCTCATTCATCACTTCATGCTGGTGTCATTTCACTTACAAAAATCACGAGTTCCTGCCTGAACCATCAATCAATCAATCAAAGCCATTTATAAAGCGCACTACTCACCCGGAGGGTCTCAAGGCGCTTGGGGGGGGGGGTGCCGCTACTGCTCGAACAGCCAGGTCTTGAGCTTCTTCCTGAAGGAGAGGTGGTCTTGGGTCAGGCGCAGGTCGGTCGGGAGGGAGTTCCAGGACTTGGCGGCCAGGTAGGAGAAGGACCTTCCTCCTGTTGTCGCTCTTCGGATGCGGGGGGCGGCGGCGAGGGCGTGGCTGGTTGATCGGAGGTGGCGTTTGGGAGCGTAGAAGTTGAGGCGGTTGTTGAGGTAGCTCGGGCCTTGGTCGTGTAGGGCTTTGTGTGCGTGGGTGAGGAGGCAGAAGGTGATTCTCTTGTTGACAGGGAGCCAGTGCAGGTCTCTCAGATGTCCGGAGATGTGGCTGCTTCGGGGGATGTCGAGGATGAGTCTGGCTGAGGCGTTCTGTATCCGCTGGAGTCTCTTCTGGAGCTTGGCGGTGGTTCCGGCGTAGAGGGCGTTGCCGTAGTCCAGTCGGCTGGTGACAAGGGCCTGGGTGAACGTCTTCCTGGTCTCGGTGGGGATCCACCGGAAGATCTTCCGTAGCATGCGCAGGATGTTGAAACAGGACGAGGAGACGGCGTTGACTTGTCTGGTCATGGAGAGGGAGGAGTCCAGGATGAAGCCCAGGTTTCGTGCGTGGTCTGTCGGTTTGGGTGCGGTGCCCAGGGCGGGGGGCCACCAGGAGTCGTCCCAGGTGGAGGGCGAGGAGCCCAGGATGAGGACTTCCGTCTTGTCTGAGTTCAGTTTCAGGCGGCTGGTCATCATCCACTCGGCTACGTGTTTCATCCCTTCGTGGAGGTTGGCTCTGGCGGCGGCGGGGTCGTTGGTCAGGGAGAGGATCAGCTGGGTGTCGTCTGCGTAGGAGATGATGTTGAGGTTGTGTTGGCGTGCGATGGCCGCAAGGGGGCTCATGTAGACGTTGAAGAGGGTGGGGCTGAGTGAGGATCCTTGGGGGACGCCGCAGATGACTTCGGTGGCCTCTGACTTGTACGGTGGTAGGCGGACTCTCTGTGTCCTTCCGTCGAGGAAGGAGATGATCCATTCCAGTGCCTTCTCCTGGATTCCGACGTTGCTGAGGCGCTGCACTAGGGTGCGGTGGCAGACAGTGTCGAATGCCGCGGAGAGGTCTAGGAGGATGAGGGCCGCTGTTTCTCCGTTGTCCAGCAGGGCTCGGATGTCATCGGTGGCAGCGATGAGGGCAGTCTCGGTGCTGTGGTTGGCTCGGAAGCCAGACTGTGAGGGGTCGAGGGATCCATTCGTCTCGAGGAAGGCGGCCAGCTGCTTGTTGACGGTCTTCTCGATGACTTTGGCTGGAAACGGGAGGAGCGAGATGGGGCGGTAATTCTTGAGTTCGGTGGGGTCCGCTGTTGGTTTCTTTAGTAGAGCGCTGAGTTCGGCATGCTTCCAGCTCTCAGGGAAGGTGGCGGTGTCGAAGGAGGTGTTGATGATGTCCCGCAGGTGGGGTGCGATGACAGCGTCGGCCTTGTTGAATACGTGGTGAGGGCAGGGGTCGGTCGGAGTTCCGGAGTGGATAGAGTTCATCGTGCGGATGGTGTCTTCTGTGTTGATCGGGGTCCAGGCGCTGAGGGTGGTGGTGGGGGGCGTTGGTGCGGTCGTGGGGGGCGTTGTTTGTGGGATGAAGCTGTTGTGTATGTCAGCGATCTTGTTGTGGAAGTAGGAGGCGAGGGAGTTACAGAGGTCTTGCGATGGGGTGATGTCGTTGTTTCCGGCGTTGGGGTTGGAGAGCTCTTTCACGATGTTGAAGAGTTCCTTGCAGTTGTGTGCGTTGTTGTCCAGCCGGTCCTTGAATGCAGTTTTCTTGGTGGCGTGGATTAGTTGATGGTGCTTCCGGGTGGCGAGCTTGAGGGTGGTCATTTTGTCCGGTGTTGGCTCCCTTCTCCAGGCTTTCTCGGGGGCTCGGCAGTTCTTCTTGGAGCTCTTGAGTTCGTCAGTGAACCATGGGGCCTTCTTGCTGCCGGGTCTGCTGGGCGGGGTCCTCAGTGGGGCGAGTTCGTCCGCGCAGGTGCTGATCCACTTTGTGAGGTTGTCGGCGGCCTGGCTAGGGTTCGCTGAGCTGGCTGGAGGGTGCTGGCTCAGGGAAGCGGCGAGCTGGTCGGCTGTGATCTTGTTCCAGCTTCTTCGAGCATCCTGTTGCTGGTGGTGGTGGATTGTGGTTCTTCTGAAGGTGAAGTGGACGCAGCTGTGGTCCGTCCAGTGGAGTCCAGTGGCGTGGCTGAAGGCGATGTCTTTGCTGGATGAGAAGACGGCGTTGAGTGTGTGTCCGGCGAGGTGGGTGGGGGTGGACACCAGCTGCTTGAGTCCGAGGTTGGCGAGGTTGTCAAGCAGGGTGGTGGTGTTGCGGTCGTTGTTGTTCTCCAGGTGGAAATTGATGTCCCCCAGGAGGATGTAGTCAGCGGAGGGGAGGGCGTGCGGGCTGATGAAGTCGGCGATGTCTTCGCTGAATGGTGTGCGTGGTCCCGGGGGTCGGTAGATCAGGGTGCCTCTGAGGGTGGTCTTGGGGTCGGTGTGGATCTGGAAGTGTAGGTGTTCGGCGGTAGTCAGGGTGTCGTCGGTGTTGGTCGTGATGCGGATGGTGTTCTTGTGGACGATGGCGATGCCTCCTCCAGTCTGGTTGTCGCGATCTCTCCGGGTGATCTTGTATCCCTCTGGGATGGCGATGTCGGGCGCTGAGGAGTCGTTCATCCAGGTTTCCGTGAGGAAGGCCACGTCTGGAGATGTGGTGTCGAGGAGGTTCCAGAGTTCGATGGCGTGTCTGTGGACTGAGCGGGTGTTGAGCAGGATGCACTTGAGGTGGTTGCTGCTGGTGTTCGGCTTGGCAGGTGCTGGTGCGGGGCAGGTCCGGATGCAGGTGAACTTGCAGGTGAGGCAGCTGAAGGGTCCGTGGGTGCGTCTCGGGGTGGCTTGGTGGCATCCCGGGGTTCGGCCGGTGTTGAGTGCATTGAGGGTGGCGGCGTCGTACGTCTGGCGGGTGGGCTCCAACCCTTCTCTGGGGCCCTCATTCGGTCCAATGCCCATGAATATATGTGAGATATGGTAGACTGGGGCCGCCAGATCATATCCTTCAGGTAGAGGGGGGGAGGGGGGGGGGGGCTACTGAGGCTCTGGTGCGTCAATGATACAGCAGGTCCCAGCTTTTGGTCAGTAACTTTGGCCAGTTGGCAGCAGAGCATGTGATTTGTGTGTTGGTTTCTATTACATCTTATTTACATTTTTCTTTAAAAAGAAGGTCTGCAGCTTTCAGCCACAAGAATCATGCGTATGCCACCAAGGACCTTCTCGAGGAGTACTAACCGTGCTTTCCTGACTCCCGGAAACCTTGTCCTGAGCATCCTGGTCTCCTCCTGGTGAAATGCACAGCCAAAGGTTGCAAGTGAAAGCAAACTGCTGCAGCATTTTAAAGTATTGCTGCAGGAAACTGCGTTCCTTTATTGCTGTGTCACACTTCCATGCAAATAAATAACAGTGTAAAGCAGATTAGACAACAGTATTTGTCTAAATGGAAAGTACAGTAATAGGATATCTCAAAAAAGAGTGGGGGTCTAAGGAATATGGTTTAAAGACTCAAACAGTTTATAATCCCCAATTCAACATATCATATAAAGAAAACTGTGAGTCAAAAATAGTTTTATGACCTTAACGCTACTACTCAGTGAATACTGATTCAAATCTAACTGCTGTCAAAAATGTCAAAAATGTCCCAGTAGGTATGTGTATGCATGAGAAAGATTCCCATCACCCACGACAAGTGGCTCGCTTCATCATTTGGGAACCCAGGAACTTCGCCAGAGAACCATCCTCTACCAGATGAACGTAGATACTGGTTCAATGTGTGTCCCAAATGTATCTATCGGTATATTATCTGAATCGAGGGAGACCACAGTAAAGATGATAAAGGGTGATGTATGCAGTGCACGTGATAAGGAAAGTGATGATTAAAATTGGTTAACACGGCATAAACAAATAACTGTTTCATCAGGCCTGGTCCTGACGAAAGCTGGGATATAATCTATCCGAGAGCTGAAACATGTAGACCAGTTTTTTCCAACACAGTTATTTGTTTAAACTGTCATAGCACTGTTTTATTTTATTTTGGTATCAAGGTAGCACTTTAATAAAAACATTTTTGTGCCTTGTTAACCAATTTTAATCATCACTTTCCTTATCACGTGCACTGCATACATCACCCTTTATCATCTTTACTGTGGTCTCCCTCGATTCAGCTAATATACCGATAGATACATTTGGGACACACATTGAACCAGTATCTACGTTCATCTGGTAGAGGATGGTTCTCTGGCGAAGTTCCTGGGTTCCCAAATGATGAAGCGAGCCACTTGTCGTGGGTGATGGGAATCTTTCTCATGCATACACATACCTACTGGGACATTTTGGACATTTTTGACAGCAGTTAGATTTGAATCAGTATTCACTGAGTAGTAGTGTTAAGGTCATAAAACTATTTTTGACTCACAGTTTTCTTTATATGATAAATGGAAAGTACTCCACAGTGGGTAGCTCTGATGCTGCACCTTGGGCACGTTACACTATACTGCGACACATAGAGGTTGTTCCGACATCGAGTGTGCACCTGGGAAAGCCTTTGCATTTTAAACTATGCTTGGGCATATGAGCAGTGGCGGCTGGTGATATTTGAAAGTGGTAAGGCGTAAAAGTTCAAGATGAGTGCTCTGTGGCGAACGAGCATAGTGAGCAATCCTGACTTTCATAAGGGGGTTGGTGGGGGGACTCTACCCAGGAAAATTTTGAAGAAAGAGTGGGCAAATGGTGCATTTTCAAGCAAATTTGAGAATGCAAGAAGGTTTATTAAAACCATTGTTGAAAGTGTAGTTATGACACCAATAAAGAGATTTTGTATAATATTGATGTAGGAAGATACATATTCACTATAATCAGAGAACTTCATAACAGACTTTGACATAATAATGCAATGAGTCTGAATTAAACATTACTGATGCCTGGGGATAGGGAAGCGGTCTTCATAGTGTTTCAATCATGCCCATTATGCTCATTCTACATTAGACATGTGCACCTGTTTCTCTCAAAATATCATCCATCTGCAATATGACCTTCAGCAGTCTCCTTTCACTAACCACTGAATCCACTTCCCATCTCCTTTACTTCACAATCCCCAAACCCACAACGCACTGACTCACTTGTAAGCTCTATATTTTCATTTACTTTTTGCCTTCTCACTATTTTGGCGACTGTGTACCTCCTTCACGCACAGTTGCACAGAATCATAATTGCAACTGGAATTAGTGACCATTGCTCTGTTTGTTCAGCAGAGAGGCCAATGGCTGGATGGCAAAGTATTCTGAACATCTTTATGAGCCACTGACTGACATGCACTGTGAGAAATTTGCACTACCTTCAGCCTTTGCTCCAGAGCTCTCAGTGGTGGCCCATTGAAAACGCCTGAAGGTGGCTCAGCTCAAAGTATGCACTGTACCAGTGACGTACTCTGATGATATATAAGCAAATGTGGTAATGCTTTGGGCAAAGGGAAGTTTGCAGTGTGTCATATACAAGTAGTGTTTCGATGTTTATTGGTGACTACATAGTCTTATTGTATTTTGTAAACAGCTCCTTGACTTGTATTGAAACAAAAGGATAAGACACTACATCGAGAAATTTCAACCTCCATTGCCCTCAAATTAAAATATGCACCAGTGGCTATATGTTATTTTGCTTATAATATGGAAGCTCATTCATCACTTCATGCTGGTGTCATTTCACTTAAAAAAATCACGAGTTCCTGCCTGAACCATCAATCAATCAATCAAAGCCATTTATAAAGCGCACTACTCACCCGGAGGGTCTCAAGGCGCTTGGGGGGGGGGGGGGGGGTGCCGCTACTGCTCGAACAGCCAGGTCTTGAGCTTCTTCCTGAAGGAGAGGTGGTCTTGGGTCAGGCGCAGGTCGGTCGGGAGGGAGTTCCAGGACTTGGCGGCCAGGTAGGAGAAGGACCTTCCTCCTGTTGTCGCTCTTCGGATGCGGGGGCGGCGGCGAGGGCGTGGCTGGTTGATCGGAGGTGGCGTTTGGGAGCGTAGAAGTTGAGGCGGTTGTTGAGGTAGCTCGGGCCTTGGTCGTGTAGGGCTTTGTGTGCGTGGGTGAGGAGGCAGAAGGTGATTCTCTTGTTGACAGGGAGCCAGTGCAGGTCTCTCAGATGTCCGGAGATGTGGCTGCTTCGGGGGATGTCGAGGATGAGTCTGGCTGAGGCGTTCTGTATCCGCTGGAGTCTCTTCTGGAGCTTGGCGGTGGTTCCGGCGTAGAGGGCGTTGCCGTAGTCCAGTCGGCTGGTGACAAGGGCCTGGGTGAACGTCTTCCTGGTCTCGGTGGGGATCCACCGGAAGATCTTCCGTAGCATGCGCAGGATGTTGAAACAGGACGAGGAGACGGCGTTGACTTGTCTGGTCATGGAGAGGGAGGAGTCCAGGATGAAGCCCAGGTTTCGTGCGTGGTCTGTCGGTTTGGGTGCGGTGCCCAGGGCGGGGGGCCACCAGGAGCCGTCCCAGGTGGAGGGCGAGGAGCCCAGGATGAGGACTTCCGTCTTGTCTGAGTTCAGTTTCAGGCGGCTGGTCATCATCCACTCGGCTACGTCTTTCATCCCTTCGTGGAGGTTGGCTCTGGCGGCGGCGGGGTCGTTGGTCAGGGAGAGGATCAGCTGGGTGTCGTCTGCGTAGGAGATGATGTTGAGGTTGTGTTGGCGTGCGATGGCCGCAAGGGGGCTCATGTAGACGTTGAAGAGGGTGGGGCTGAGTGAGGATCCTTGGGGGACGCCGCAGATGACTTCGGTGGCCTCTGACTTGTACGGTGGTAGGCGGACTCTCTGTGTCCTTCCGTCGAGGAAGGAGATGATCCATTCCAGTGCCTTCTCCTGGATTCCGACGTTGCTGAGGCGCTGCACTAGGGTGCGGTGGCAGACAGTGTCGAATGCCGCGGAGAGGTCTAGGAGGATGAGGGCCGCTGTTTCTCCGTTGTCCAGCAGGGCTCGGATGTCATCGGTGGCAGCGATGAGGGCAGTCTCGGTGCTGTGGTTGGCTCGGAAGCCAGACTGTGAGGGGTCGAGGGATCCATTCGTCTCGAGGAAGGCGGCCAGCTGCTTGTTGACGGTCTTCTCGATGACTTTGGCTGGAAACGGGAGGAGCGAGATGGGGCGGTAATTCTTGAGTTCGGTGGGGTCCGCTGTTGGTTTCTTTAGTAGAGCGCTGAGTTCGGCATGCTTCCAGCTCTCAGGGAAGGTGGCGGTGTCGAAGGAGGTGTTGATGATGTCCCGCAGGTGGGGTGCGATGACAGCGTCGGCCTTGTTGAATACGTGGTGAGGGCAGGGGTCGGTCGGAGTTCCGGAGTGGATAGAGTTCATCGTGCGGATGGTGTCTTCTGTGTTGATCGGGGTCCAGGCGCTGAGGGTGGTGGTGGGGGGCGTTGGTGCGGTCGTGGGGGGCGTTGTTTGTGGGATGAAGCTGTTGTGTATGTCAGCGATCTTGTTGTGGAAGTAGGAGGCGAGGGAGTTACAGAGGTCTTGCGATGGGGTGATGCCGTTGTTTCCGGCGTTGGGGTTGGAGAGCTCTTTCACGATGTTGAAGAGTTCCTTGCAGTTGTGTGCGTTGTTGTCCAGCCGGTCCTTGAATGCAGTTTTCTTGGTGGCGTGGATTAGTTGATGGTGCTTCCGGGTGGCGAGCTTGAGGGTGGTCATTTTGTCCGGTGTTGGCTCCCTTCTCCAGGCTTTCTCGGGGGCTCTGCAGTTCTTCTTGGAGCTCTTGAGTTCGTCAGTGAACCATGGGGCCTTCTTGCTGCCGGGTCTGCTGGGCGGGGTCCTCAGTGGGGCGAGTTCGTCCGCGCAGGTGCTGATCCACTTCGTGAGGTTGTCGGCGGCCTGGCTAGGGTTCGCTGAGCTGGCTGGAGGGTGCTGGCTCAGGGAAGCGGCGAGCTGGTCGGCTGTGATCTTGTTCCAGCTTCTTCGAGCATCCTGTTGCTGGTGGTGGTGGATTGTGGTTCTTCTGAAGGTGAAGTGGACGCAGCTGTGGTCCGTCCAGTGGAGTCCAGTGGCGTGGCTAAAGGCGATGTCTTTGCTGGATGAGAAGACGGCGTTGAGTGTGTGTCCGGCGAGGTGGGTGGGGGTGGACACCAGCTGCTTGAGTCCGAGGTTGGCGAGGTTGTCAAGCAGGGTGGTGGTGTTGCGGTCGTTGTTGTTCTCCAGGTGGAAATTGATGTCCCCCAGGAGGATGTAGTCAGCGGAGGGGAGGGCGTGCGGGCTGATGAAGTCGGCGATGTCTTCGCTGAATGGTGTGCGTGGTCCCGGGGGTCGGTAGATCAGGGTGCCTCTGAGGGTGGTCTTGGGGTCGGTGTGGATCTGGAAGTGTAGGTGTTCGGCGGTAGTCAGGGTGTCGTCGGTGTTGGTCGTGATGCGGATGGTGTTCTTGTGGACGATGGCGATGCCTCCTCCAGTCTGGTTGTCGCGATCTCTCCGGGTGATCTTGTATCCCTCTGGGATGGCGATGTCGGGCGCTGAGGAGTCGTTCATCCAGGTTTCCGTGAGGAAGGCCACGTCTGGAGATGTGGTGTCGAGGAGGTTCCAGAGTTCGATGGCGTGTCTGTGGACTGAGCGGGTGTTGAGCAGGATGCACTTGAGGTGGTTGCTGCTGGTGTTCGGCTTGGCGGGTGCTGGTGCGGGGCAGGTCCGGATGCAGGTGAACTTGCAGGTGAGGCAGCTGAAGGGTCCGTGGGTGCGTCTCGGGGTGGCTTGGTGGCATCCCGGGGTTCGGCCGGTGTTGAGTGCATTGAGGGTGGCGGCGTCGTACGTCTGGCGGGTGGGCTGGGGTCCTCGGGGGCCAGGGGTTCGGGCGCTGGGCGCGGGCCAGGCACGGACGGGCGCAGACGGGCTTACCTTTGGCGCACCTTCGGCGCACAATCGGCGCGCCCGCTGCGCGTGCACGCTGCGCGTTGGCCACTCTGCCATATGAGGAGAGTGGGGGGGCGGAGCGAGGGAGGGGCAGCTGGGAGGGGGAGCGGGGTGGCGAATGGGGAGGGCGAGCGAGGGAAGGGGGCGGGGCTGCAGGGGGGCAGCGGCGGGGAGGTAGCGGGAAACGCGGCCGGGGCTGGGCGAGGGAGGGGGGAGCACAGGGGGCTGGGCAAAACGGCGGGAAAAAGCAAAAAGGCGGCGAAGCAAGCTGGTGGCAGGGGGCACAGGAGATCCGGCAGTCGGGGCACAACAGAGGGCGCAGGGCACAGCTCAGGGCAGAGGTGGCACCAGGGGATGGGCTCACTCACGGGGAGTGTGCTCGGGGGGTGACCTGAACTCGGTAAGTTGGCATGTATGTGGTCCTGAATAATATACATGTGCTTCTCATAATGCATGCTTAATGTACAGAGTCACTCTCTTTAACTCCTTTACCGTGGTGCAAAATTCCGCCGCGGTGCGGGAGTTTTAATGAGTGAGCGGGGGCGCATCGGCCAACAGACGTGCGCAGCACTAGCGAGGTAGTGCTCCCGATGGCCGTTGGCCGACGCGCGCACGGAACGGGTTAATCTGCCAAACCACTCCCAAGCCCTACTTATTCATTATCTCTTAGGCTTTGATAACCCGGGAATGTGGTCCTATATAAAAACTTAAACCATAACCATAGCTCCGTTGTCACTTGACCTTCCTCTATTGACTCATCTCACTGAGATATCATGAGGTTTGAGAAATATATAAAACCCCAAACTAGCCATATTGCCTCTTGTCTTTAGAAGCTGCCATAGTTAAACTGGAGGCCCATAAATGCCCTGTTTCAACTATGGTGACAAAAATTAACAGAAATAGGTGTATGTCAAGTTTTCTTTCATTTTATTGAGACTCAGTCGTCAATGTCTGGAAGCAAGTATATGGAATATGGAATTGTGCAGAGCAATTCAATTTCACTTTAAGTTTCAGTTCACAGCGTTTTTGTATTCTCAGATTTCTTTCACTTTAAATCCAAAGCAGAGCAAAAACATGAAAGCATGTCTTAGCTAATATTGTTTCTCATCCTCTCTAATCGGACATCTAAGGCCACCTAACTGTCTGTACTCCCTGAGCAAAGACACATGGCAGTCTCCTCTCTAAAAATAGCCTGCACGAAAATTATTTGTGTGCCTTTTATTGTGGCTGTTTTTCACTCACTTTTTGCCTCCATGTGCTTCTTGCGCCCACCTCGTTGTAGGCTCAAAGTACAGAAACAGCACAGAAAATAATTTGCATCAATTTTTTGTATACAAAAACCATGTGCTAACGCTTACAGGGTTCATGTAATGAGGCCAGAGGCGCAACTAGAGCCAAATTTCGGGAGGGGGGGGCTAAGGAAAAATTCGGGGGGGGGGGGGGGCTGAATCTTTAAGCAATAGGCAGAGTGGAGCTGATTTCGGGGGGGGGCTGAATCTTTAAGCAATAGGCAGAGCGGAGATGCAGGGGCTCTTAGAAGGGGTGAAACAACAGCGAGGCCTCATTAACATGCAAATGGTCTTTTAAAGACCTGTGAAATGCTCGGGTGCGGCTGTGTGTGTGTCGGGGAAGCTGTCTCATCCCGGGCTGCCACACATGACGGGGGGGGAGGGGGGCTGAAGCCCTTCCAGTCCAATGGGTGTTGCGCGCATTAATGAGGCCTAGGCACAGCCACCTCATTCCATGCGACCTCTCACATCCATCACTCAAGGCCAGCCAACGGGATGTACTTTGACTACAAAGAAGGCACAGCCACCTACTTTGCCCACTCTTCCCATCGTGCATAGGAGTTTTTAAATGGTCCCTTTGAGCCGGTTCCTGCATCTGCTGTTCACACGATCCCGCCTTTCATAACAGTCCACAAGCTGACTCACAAACCGGTCTTCCAGTCCATCCGACACAAACTCACCTGTTATGGAAATGCTTCCACTTCACGGGGGTGCCGCAAGCTCTACGTGCTAAAGACTAGTGTAATATTATACATCAGAGCTACAATATATGCAGGAAAAAGACTTTGGTGTGTTGCTGTGATAATATCTATGCGCACATTGGTAGCCCCTTACATGTTGTGGAAGTGTTTTTTTTATTTATTTACAGCACCATGTGACTGAGTTAAACATGATTTTTTCCCAGCAGGTGTCAATCAAGAAACAATCTAGATGCCGAGGCTCCTGCTCGTCTTTAGGACTCTATGCCATGCTTCCATTTTACCCGGTATATTCGTTGTGAACATTTCTCCTGTTCAGCAGCCATGACTGGAAGGTCGCTACATTTGTTTCCTACAAACATTTGTATACGAATGTGAGTACATGCAGGCTTGGAACATATCACTGCTGCCTCACACAAAGGGCCTCTCTTACTTGTAAATTGCCCAAGCTTCACAGAGAAGGTAAAGAGAGAGCGGAGTAACAGCAGCATTGCACCTCTAAATGAAGACAAGAACACACTTACTACTGCGATAACACTGGCCTGGTTTCTGAGGACCCACGGAGAGCCGACGCAGACGATGGACTCCTTTGTGCAGGCGTTAACTTCGGATCAGGCCAGGGCAGGGAAGCTTGTAGGTGATGCGGACATGCACCTGCAGTGCGTACCACCTTGTCTGCTCCTCAGGTCCTGGCTGCCAGTGAAACACAGGTGCCAGAGCTGGAGCTGCAAATGAATGCTTCCACACGGTTCAGCAATTAACAGAAGCGCGGGAAGCAGACACTTGGAGTCTGCGCAGTATGTCTTCAATAGTTCAGAAGACAAACTGCGCAGACTCGAGAATTTTCAGCTTCCTGTCTGCCTGCTGCTTCTATCCCACCCTTTCGCAACTCATCACAGGGCAGGACCCACCCCCTGTGACGACTTGAGAAAGGGTGGAGGGACCATCCTCTCCACTCCCTGACTGACGTGAAGCCCCTGGAGCGAGAGAGCTTCAGCCTGAAGCGCCCGGGGCTAACTTTACCCCACGTCATCAGGGGGTGGAGACTGGTTCTCAAGGCTATGTATTTGCCGCGCTGATGATGTCACAGGTCTCAGGGCTGTGAGATCATCAGCCTGGCAAATACTGTAGCTTTAGGGCCTGCTCATGGAAAATGGAGTGCCCTGGTATCACTGCCGGTGACACGAGAGACTTGTCTTCCTGATCAGAGCAACTACACTCCTGGCCCTGCTCCAAGCAAGAGGTGTGTTACATTTAAAAAAATATATAATTAAAAGTTTGTTTTCACTTTTTGAAATAGCTTACCCTAGGGCTGAAAGTAAAGGGGGCGGAGCCCTGATGCCCTCACACAAAAGCCGCCACTGCATATGAGCTTTGTGCTTCGACATCCAGCAGCTTTAACTGGGCACTTGGCACTATATCTGTGGAAGTGAGGTTTTGGCCTTGGTATGTTATGTTATGTTAGTTGGTATTTATAAAGCGCGCGGCTACTCCCAGGAGTGTCCCGGTGCTAAGAGAAAAAAACACGTAACAACTAACAGAGAGCACCCAAGCAGAAGCCGGACAGGATCTAATGTTGGAAAAGCCATGTTTTTAATTTCCTCCTGAAGGTGAGGAGATCCTGCAACCTGTCTAAGAGAAAGAGGTAGGCTATTCCACAGGTGAGAGGCCACCACTTGAAAAGATCTGCCCCCTACCCGGGAGAACAGGAATTTGGAGTGGAGGTCAGAAGCTGGGCAGAGGACCTCAAGGTTCATTGAGGTGTATAGTGCTGAAATCTTTCCCTAAGGTAAGGGGCTCCTATCTTATGAAAGGCTTTAAAGAAACAAAAAAACGCTTTGAAATGTATCCTCTTCCGAACCGGAAGCCAGTGTAAGGAAGACAGAAGATGGGTCGTGTGTGTCCTAGGTCCTGACAGAAAAATGGCTCTGGCCGCCACATTCTGGACCACCTGCAATTGGTCAAGTAAATAGTCCGGGAGGCCCAAGTACAGGGAATTTACATAATCCAGTCTCGAGACCACCAAGGCCTGGACTAACTTTTTCCTGTAAGAGACTGGGAGCAGGGGGAGAAAGTTCCTCAGTATTCTCAATACCCCAAAGCAGGTCCCAGCCACCAATTGGGTCTGAACCTTCATAGAGAGGGCAGTGTCCAATTTGACCCCTAGATTTTTCACCGTGGTGACTGAAGATGTGGGGGGAGACATGTCCTGCGGCCAACATTTGTGCCATGCTTCACAGGGATGGGAGCCGAAGAAGATAATCTCTGACTTTTCAGAGTTGCACTTCGGTTGGTTTTGTCTGAGCCAAGAGAAAACCTCTGAGAGACACGTGTTGATCACATTGCCTTTAAACTCTGAGCCCTTCTAGCAAGTGAACAACAATTGTGTGTCTTCCGCATACAACACTATTTTGGCACTGTATTTCTCAGCGAGGAGTGCAAGAGGGGCCATATACAAGTTGAACAGTGTTGGGCTCAGGATTCAGCCTTGTGGAACCCCCACATTCATGGGAGGGATTATAGCTGCGAAAGGAGTGGACCAGATAGTTTGTAGACGGTTGTTTAAAAAGGAGGTGATCCATCTCAATACCGTGCCTCCGATACCGCCCTCCTTAAGTCTTTGCAGAAGTCTGTTGTGGGGCACGGTATCGAAGGCAGCGGAAAGGTCCAACAACACCAGAACCACATTGCCTCCTCTATTCAGGGTAGCTTTTAAAGTTTCAGCGACTTCTAATACAGCCGTTTCCGTGCTGAAATTAGCTCTGAAGCCCGACTGACTCAGAAGTTGGTTGGCCTCCACATAATCCGTGGTGACTGTGTTGACATATTTCCAAAACCTTGGAGAAAAAAGACAGCAAGGATGTAGGCCTGTAGTTACCGGCGACCAATGGGTCTGCAGTGGGTTTCTTTAAAAGTGGTAGGATTTCCTCATGTTTCCTCTTTGCAGCATATGCCCCTCACGCAGGGCAGTGTTCAAAATCAAATTAATGGCAGGGTTTATCACTTCTGGAATAGATGTCAGTACTTTTGCTGGACAGGGATCAGATGGTGAGCCGGACTTAAGGGCCTTCATTAGTGCAAGGGATTTCTCCAATGTAATGGCAGGAAACTGCGTAAGGGAGAAATCCGTATTACGGCTAGCATCATGGAGCAGACCAGTGGCTGCTTCTAGTGCTGGCGACTGAGCTTCAAAAGAATCCTGAATTATTTTTATTTTATCGTGGAAGAAACAGGCTATAAGATTGGTCCACTCCCTAGTGGGAACAAACGGACTGCTGATTGCCGTAGGTGATGAGAAGTTTTTTTACAATATTCAAAAGTTCTCTGCTTTTATCACCAGCCTGGTTGATTTTAGTGGAAAAGAAAAGTTTCTTTCCCTCGCGGACTTTCCTATAGTGATCTTTCAAGGTCCGGTTATAGGTGGATTTGTCAATGGGTTTGTAATTAGTCCACCACTCTCTTTCGAGGCGTTTGTACGCACTTTTGCTTTTCCTAAGGGCCTCCGTAAACCAAGGGGATGAGGCTTTGTTGGTTTTAGCTGCCCTCGTGGTTGGGGGGGGCGAGTTCTGAGGCATGGAGTTGAAGCCAATGCTCTATAGAGAGCACATCCCTCTCAAGAGTCCCACTAAGGGGGGTAGTGTACAGACTAAGTGCGCTCTGCACGGCCTCTGTGGAGATCAAAAGGAAGGGCCTAATCTGCTAGCCCAGGCTTTACCATGTGGTTGGGGCCTGTCTACCTCCCTACAGACTCTAAAACCTGTCAAGCAATGGTCCGACCAGGCTATGGGGAGGGGTGCATCCATTTCAATCCGATTAGATGAGAAGATCTGGTCCAACGTATGCCCCTTTTCATGAGTGGGGAGGCAGACATACGGGGTCAAATTAAGTATGTCAAGAGATTCGCACAACCTCATAGACTCCGGTTCCAAGGGGTTATGCATATGGATATTGAAATCTCCAAGGACCAGGCAGTGGCTATATTTGGCCGCTGTTGGGGAGATAACATGGCTGATGTGAGGCTACAATGTGACTTATGATGACTCTTTGGCATCTGGCAGTTACAACTAGTTATGTGACTCTGTATACCCCGAAATGGGTAGTAGGGCATGCGTGAGTAAGTATAAGAATCTGTGCCCCTGGCATAACATGGGTCCCCCCAAGCATATCATAGCAGCCCTGAATTTTCTAATCACTTGCAGTTCAGTGATGAACAATCATATTTTAATTCTAAAAAAATTCTAAATCTGTTCTGCACCTAATATCAATTCAAAGTATTCACTCAGCTACCAAAGTTATGAATGAACCTACGTTTTTAAGTATTAAAATAAGAGTGTAGTATCTTCATGTGGTGTTAGAATGTTCTATGTTATCTTGTTCCTAGCTGCTCAGCCAGTGTGTGTTCTGTGTGGAATGTTGGTGTGTGGGCCATGAATGGAATGCTTGAGTGACTGGTATGAGTGGTGACAGTTGGTGGAAGGGCTGAGCAGCTAGCAGGCTGCTGCTGGTGGAGCTTATCCAGACAACCAACTACCTGCTGTACAGGATCTAAGCTACTTGTTATCTACTTGAATAAACGTACTTAAACTACATCCTACCAGCGTGGTCTACGTTACTACAAAGAGTAGCTCATACATTTTGAAATATTCTAAGGATTAAATCACGCTGTATTTTAGAATGTTCTGGCATGAGCGGTCTGGATTAATGTCCATGTAAAATGTTATTTTCGTTTCCCATCCCTGAGGTTAAGCAGCAGCAATCTTGCATAGGTCGACTGGAGGTGAAATGCATCTCGTCAAGTGGAATCCACAGCCAATTAAATCCTGCCAAGGATCCGGCTCTGAGAGTGGTCTGGGTCACCCCGCATACATCAGCCGCACTCCTGCACTGCCAGCCTGCTACTTCCTGTAATTTGAGGGTCCCGCGACATCGACACCTCCTGTCACAGGGCTGCCCCTTAGCATATCAAACCAGGATTTAACAAGCGCGGGGCCTGGTGCCAGCCCATCAGACTCACCCAGTCTGCATCCCGATTCAGCAAGCACAGGCAAGGCAAGCGCATGAAAGACTTGCACACCTATGTGTCAAATACATTTGGTCATTTTAAGTATTAAAAAAACGAGCACATCAGCGGACTTGCATTTTCTTTCATAATCCACATTAATAAAATAGTTATAGAGATTAAATGAGCGCCTTAAAAAATACAATTTGATATTTAAGGCAGTATTTTGATTTTTTTGCACTCTAGGATTCATTACACCAAAAGAGCATCTCTGCATTTATCTGCACATTGTGAGCCTCATCATTTTTTTCTAATTTACAATACACTGATTTAATTTGTTTTACAACAAATTACTAACTGCTTTTCCAGGTGTATAATTTCTCACTAAATTCAGATTTTTTTTCTTCATGTCTGCTGCCCATTCCATCTCTCTCAGATGAAAAAGCAAGACAGTGAGACATCATGCATTTAATCACTTTGTGAGAATGGTGATGTGTGCCCAAGTATTATAAGGACTAAAATACCATCTGCTGTATATTTTAAGGATGTTGCTAGTCACCTCAGGGATCCATGACCTCATAAAGGAAATTGGCCTTTAGCCTCATGCTTTTAAATTGTCATGTAACTCCTCCTGACTTGCAATATCGATTTAATAATGCACGCAGAGAATACATTCTGCTATAAATGATCTACTATAAAGCCCCAAAGCCCAGAATTATTGCATTGATGCAAAGCAACGCACTGACATTTACTTTCTAGCACAAAACATATTACGGTGGAAAGGTTGCCTTTTCTCAGTACAGAAAGTGATTTGTGGTGCTTTGCCTTGTTTTGCACCAAGGAGCTGTTAATGAGGAGTTGCGCGGCTGGATCAGCGCAAACATGCATAGGTTTTGACGCAAAGCTTAATTTACTAAAACTATTTTTCAAGCAGGCGTTAACAAGGGAAAAATTTTCATTTCTCTAAAAACACTAACATTGCCAATGTGCTTTATTGCACAGCACATATCCCAGAGTGGGAGCTTTGGAGGCTGGGTGGGCATAGGAATGTGTCCAGTAAGGGTGTGCTTCCACTGTAAATCCTAAGGTAGACAGTGCACCAAGGTGCAAGGCTGTGCGTCATACAGTTCAGCCTAATTAGCTCACAAGCACAGTGGGGGGATAGCAGAAGCAAGCCCACCTTAGTAGATATGGAGCTCCACTGTGTTATTCCTTTTGCCAACGCTGCACAACAAATTACGTTGCTGTGTTGCATCACATAAAACATTAGTAAACCTTCCCCATAGGCCCTCATTCTCTCTTGTTTGTGTTACTAGGAATGTTATACCGCTATAGGAACAAGCATTTGCAATGCAACAGGTCTCGCATTTACGCGAGTTTGAGCTATTGCACATCTGGGCATGGCATCTTTGAATATCAAGCTTTCTGAAAGCCATCTTCTTCCTATGTGGCGTGGTTAGAAGAACAGTGCATAGAGATTGTTTGTGGCATGGAGTATTCTGTGCAAGCATTATTACATCCATGCACGTTTGCATCCTCTGAAGATTTCTGTTGCAGGCCTGGACCCTGGCACATTTGATAGAATTCCCGCACCCAATTAGTCTTAAGAATTCCCGACTTTCACCTACGATTCAGTGGTACATTTTGTGGCATGTGTAAATCTGCCTAGTGTGTATTAGGCAAAGGAGAACTTAATTTTATATGAGGATCTGCTTTTATTTTGTGTGACTATACTAGACTTATGGGCCTTCTGAGGCAGGACTGCATGTCATGCGGTATGTTGCACTTCCCTGCACCTGTGACCTGCGACAGGTGGCCCAAACATGAGGGATCTCCAGTAAAGGAGGCCAGAAAACACTACGCCTTCCCTGCTAAATGCTAGGGGCTGGAAATGTCCTTTACTATGTAAACTAAGACGTGCTGTCTAAGTATGAATGTGTGGCTGGGGCAGGCACTGCGTATTCCAGAGTACTCTGCACTGCTTTACTTCACCCCGAGACTTCCTTATTGTCGGTTTTAATTTTGTTGTGAAAAAACTAGGCTGTCAATGAGGATGGTAGCAATATGGTCTGGTACTTACCCATGTCCCCTACTCTAACTACAGCCCCTGGGGTTATGGATGGCATTTCGCTCCCCTTCAGCATAACAATTTGGAGACCACACAGATAGTTTTAATTTTTTGGATTAGGGGGGAGTAACCCCCCCTGCCGTATTTATTAACATTAACAAACAAATTAAAACATTATATACAGAAACTTTACTCAGAAAGTACAGATACATTTTGATAGTCAGCTATTCCACGGCTAACCTTAACACAGTCTAATACACAAGACACTCCTACCGTAAATTTATCAATGCATGTATTTACTTTCTGCGTGTCCCATCTAGAGCCTACGGCAAAGTCAATGACTGGCAGCTCCCCTGGTCCCCGTGTACTAATAAGGTTGCGCAGGGGGTTACAGCTTATCGGATGGATACTTTCCCCCGGCCCCCCCCCTACGCCCTGTGCCTTACACTCCATTACGGGGGGGGGGGGCTGCAGACTTCTGCATAATGGCGCCTTAATGCGCGTGCAGGGGTGGCCCCAGGCCCACTGAGAAGGATGACGCCCCGGCACCCCGACAGCCTACCTACCGGACGTCACTACCCCCTGGAGTTATATGGTGCTGACCGCTAAGGACCGAAGACTATGCTTACCAATCATGACCTTACCGCCTGTCCAGAGACACTCTAAATACGACAATATCTAACTGAAAGAGAAATTCGAAGTTGTGCTTTTATTTATACATTACTACAGAATTGCTGTGCATACAATCGCTTTGTTCTCTGCCAATAAGTTTGGAAAAAAGGGGACAAAAATAATTATTCACAATATACAAACCGGAAAACCAAACCTTCCAACAATACTTGCCTTAGGGGATGGTGGGTGGGCAAAAGAAAGAAGACGTTACGGGCCCGCAGCCGGCCCGGTGAACCCTATCTGTGGGGAGCAAGAACAAGAGACTGTTCTGCTCCTCAACACCTCTTTTTAAAGAGGGCGCCCTGGCCGACCGGCTGAGACCGGTCAGCCTGGACGCAAGCTGGACGTTTCTGCGCCGGAAGCTCTGGAGTGCTTCCGGCGCACAAAAACCACTTTACTCATCAGTTGATGCGGGGGGGGGAGTGCCGCGTCAGTCGCTGACGCGGCCTCCCTCCACTGGTGCGACCGCCATAATGGCGGCACGGCCTAGTCAGCCCTCGCCTCTTCCATAGGCATCACTGCCAAATTTTGAGGGTGCTCTCTCAATGCGCCTTTATCATGACTCACATTATGTACTAGTATACTGGCACAAAGTTCCTGCAGAACATTTATCCAATATTGCATCATGCACTAGTATGTAGTTACTACAGAGCTCCTCAGAAAGCATGTGCTGTCATACGATGTCCATAGAGCACCTTAGTCTACAAGAAAGCTAGACCTATAAAGTGCACCAAAATTCCAAAAAGTGCAGCGGGACAATACAAATGTATTAGATTAAAACAAAAAAACATATGGTTCTTAATCTAAAGCCTGCAACTACACCCCAAGCTTCGAGTGCTTCATGTCCCACAGACTTCTAGGAGCCTACAGAGTAAGAAGGATTAAATCCCGATTTTTGGAGGCACAGTACCCTTTCCTTAAAAGGAGAAAGAATGTGGGGAATACCCCTGGGAAAAGAGGACAAGTAAACAACTTTCCAGCATCAGCAAGGAAGACCCTAGAGCTGAAGGAAAGATACCGACGGTATGGATGCCTTGTTTTTAAGCTACCCCCGTCTGCAATTCATGTGTAGCTATGCTGTCTTTCGTTCTATAAAGTTTTCATTGTGAAACTTTAAATTCCTCTTTGATGTTAGGTATATTGTTGTGTACACGTCGGGTTTTGCAGCTCTCTGAAAAGCTTTTGATGAATTTGAATAAGTACACATCAGACAGAAATGGGAGAGTGACATTCAGAGCCCTACAATGGATAGAAAATATATGTTTTCAGTGAAACTGCTCCCAAGCGATGTGATGGCACGGTAAGGAGAGTACGAAAGGTATACGACTGCTTAGTTAGCTAAATTGCCACCTTTTAATTATAATTCTGGCTTCTCCAGTTGCCCCCTTTGTATGATCCTGGTAAACTAAATTAATTTATGTATGCCCCAGTTCACAAATGTTCTAATACTACGAGCCCTTAAAAGTAGACGAAACGCATACTAAAAATACTATATCAATAACAGGGCCGGCTTTAGTGCTGGTGGCGCCCTGTGCGACTATGTTTGTTGGCGCCCCCCCCCCCATGACCACTTCCACCACAGATTCTCTCACTAGCACCCTTTAACAGTGACCAAGTCTCCATAACCACACTCTCTCAGATGCATTGAATTAGTTATATAGCGCCATTCATACCAGTGTAGGGTGTCCGAGCACTTTGCATCACACACACATTACACAGAGACAATCAATCATATGTGTGTAAATCAGTGTATAGGAAATGTTACATAAGCCAAAGGACTAAAAGTGTAGGAGTCACACGTCATCCATACTTGTAGGCAGTATAGTTTAAGAGTGCTTGGTGTGGAGAAGCACAAACTCAGAGTCGAAAAAGAAACAGCATAGTTGGGAGTTTTCTTTAATAATAAGAATCGATTTCTAGCCAAATTAACCCTTTTTGCAAAATTAATCAATGTTCTAATAATGTATGCTTTGCAGTGTGTATGCAGTTCTAGAATGAAAGTTAAAAGCTCACTATTCTATTTTTCAGTTATAAATTGCAAGTAACAAAAGGATGCCTCTTTTTTAAAGCAGTAACCGGCTGATTTGTTTACATCATACCCACTCTGTAATCTACTTGGTACACGTTCTTTGCAGCAGGCATATTAACTCTCTGCACTAACTTCACCCAAGTCAAAACCTCAACTATACAAAATGCTGATCTCTCTCCAGGAAGATAATTAATCACACAAGTTATCTTGACATTTATGTGAGGCCTGGTAATTGCCGGGGGAAAGAAACGCTGCAGCAGGTGCTTCAAAAGCATAATAAACTTTCAAACACGGCGCCCCCAGGAAGCCAGCACCCGGTGCGGTGGCACCGGTTGCACCGCCCTAAAGCCGGCCCTGATCAATAACCTTATATCAGAGCGGTTTCTATATGTACAAAGGTAGACAGGAAATGGGTCGAGTGACTAGCCTTACTTCAGGAATCGGTCTTCAGATGTGCGGGGCGGGTCACTCCGTGTGAATATGTCGTTCCCTTTAGCCATCACCCCGATTCGAGAGTTGGAGGAGAAACTCAGGTCATCTTTCTCAAGTTTTGATTGACTAATGTATCCAACACCCTCTCACAAAACGAGAGGCAGAGGAAAACTAAAGAACAAGCACAACACGTAGTATATTGCTCGCCAACCATGCAAAAATAAAGGTGCTTACCAACAGAGCCAGCCTTTATGATAACTCCTGGGCGGAGACAAATTTGGCGCCCTTGTTGATGCTAAGAAATTAAATGAGGCAGCAGGGGGGGGCATGGGGGCGTTTTATGTTCACAGGTCGGCCTCTGGCTGAGCAGTGACTCCCCCCTTGACACGAACGTCTCTGGACCTCTCCCGGCGCACCTAAATCACCGCTAGCTTAGCTGCCTCACGCTGATGATGGTTTTGTTGGTGTGCACCAGTAGGAGTGAAGACGGTGATGGAGGGCAAGGAAGGGGGCAAAGAGGTGTTAAAAACATTGTCCACGGTATAATGAATGATTAAAACCACTTAGTGGCTGTAGTATGTGGGTTACTTGTAGCACTGTATATTGTTCGGTCTTTCTTATTAAAGTTGTATTCAGTTCATTTTAGAATGTATGATGTCATTGGGTGTAGGTGTTCTTGAGTTTTAAGCTTTTCAACGCATTGACTGCACTGTTGACTTGGCGAGCTGCCGTGGGTCTGCTGTATGGAAATAAACATCCTTTGGAAATAAACATCCAAGTCCGGGTTGTTTTCTGCTTCTTCCGTACTACACTGGCAAACTAGACAGAAAGGCTCACACAGGGACTTGAACAAGGCTTGAGACAACTGGGGTGCTGCTTTTAGCGTTACCTTGGTGCACACAGCTCGGAGCGCCGCTCAAAATATTGGATGCCTGGGCCCAGATTGCCCTTGCTAAAGGCCGGTCCTCCTTACCAACATGGCACACAATTAGTCCGCTTTCACTCACTGTGGACAGCGCTAAATGCTTTAGGGCGCACGCCTTGTGTAAATATTTGCACATCTACATGCATTTGGAAATAGTACCCCCAGGTGCACCCCGCTGTCCCCCCTCCCCATGGAAGTTACCCAAATGACACACACAAGACAGTTGGTGTTGGGTAACAATGCTGCAGGTTTATTACATAATTCCAGAATATGTAATGGGTGGGTTATCTTACGGGCGATCCAAGGGCAGGCAACCAACTGGGTCGCCTGCCCGCCTGATGAGCCGGGCAGCGCGGGAGCGATGCCCGCTGATGCTGCCATCCATGTGATTCTTTCTACGATCACGTGCCGTTGGTAACTTCTACTCACGCCCCCCCCTCTCGGGGCGGAGCGTCGCTTAGCAAGCCCCCGGTTGTTCAGGCCCACAACCGCCCGCAGGACTAGTGGGGCGCCGACACGGCTTCCGGAACCCTCCCATGAGGCTCCTCGGTTTTGGCTCAAGCACCCCCTATGGTGCCGCGTAGAGGTACCCTTTGTACCGGCCTGCTTCCAGATCGCCCTGTAACTCCGCCACAGCCCTGGAGGCGGCTCACCGTCGCAGCCAGGGCCCCCCACCAACCCGCTATAGTCTAACCTGCAACCTCTCCTGTCTAGGGCTTCCTGCAACTAGCTGGAAGGGACATCCCTGCAGAAAGGGGAGTTTGAAATGTTGCCCCCTTCTGACACTTTGACAGCGCTGGCGGGACTCAACCCTTGTCCTGTGGGATCCTTTACAACCTCAGGCACAAGACTTACCGTGAGCTATAGATGGCCCCATCTATGTCCCCAAGCCCTAGACGCTATCCTGGGTCGGATAGGGTCTGCTGAATTAAAGGACCCGTTGGGCCTGTGAAAATGTGCCAAGACCTATTCTCCCCCATGCAGGAAAGTTACACCTCTTCACAATTCTGGGTGGGAGGAGGCCGGCACCCAGGCTCGCAAAGCCCCCTCAATTTGATGACCTCACCTAGCAGCAGCCCTCCGCACCAGGTGTGCCTGAACCTGCGTGCCCATCTCTGGGACAGCAGCCCACTCGCTGGGTGACCACTCGCCCACCCGCCTGCCTGCTTTGGCTATTGTGGCAAGAAGGGATTTACGTAACTTTTGGACAGTCCCCTCTGTATGCTAAACCTGGTGCACAGGAGTGCTCCTAGCTGACAGCGCGTGACCATGGGCAAGGGGCGACTCTTGCCCTGCCCACCATCCCTTATTTCTCATGGGAATTATGCCCTTACAGATCCCTCAGTGATGAAACCCCCTAGGCATACCAGCTTCGGGAATCTGTCTGGTTTGAGCAGTGCGCGCTGTCTGTATGGTTCAGGCCTTGAGGATTGACTAAGTCATATTATGCCCCTCCCATCATGCTCCCTGGTAGGAGGGTGGCGGGGGGTGCCCCCCGCCAACCCAGAGCATCACCTGCGGTGCCAAATTCCTGCTCCGTTGAAGTAGAGTTTTGGTGGCACCCTGGGCGTGCCAAATGTTCTATTGACACAATGTCCCCTTGTGTTTGGCCCGCTGACACCCCAGTTATTGGGACGGCAGCACCAAGTGTTGGCTGGCCGCATCCTCTAAGCGGGGAAAAGTGTCTGTGAACCAGGTTCCCATTTCCCTGCAGCTGCAGAACGCGACCTAGTAAAACAAGAGACATTGTTTCACACTCATGGTTATTTAATCTACATTAACTTATCCATACAATAACAAAATCACTACAAATCACGGCACACCCAAACGGGTGGGGGGGGGGGTTGGGGGCCGTTGGACATCGTTTCAGGGGCGAACATACATTTGTAATAGTCCGACTCCCACCGCCCCACCAATTCCACCTTGGCGGGTGCTAAAACAGCTGGGTGGGCCGCCGTGGCTGCTCCGATCCTAAATGAGAGGCTGGGGTATCACTTCACTGGCTGTCCCAGCCCTGCCTTGGACAAGCTGGCCCCTATCATTCGCTCGAACTGGTATCTGGGGTGGGTTGGCCAGGGCTGTCACGCTTGGAGCATGCGGTTGCGGCATGGGTGGCCCCGCATTTGCTGCAATTGTGAGTGAACCGGCATGCTTTGCCCCAGGAGCAAGACCCTGCGTTAAATAGCCTGCAGGTGCCGGAAGACTGTGCCCTAAAGCCCGGCTTGCGCCCCCCCCCTCGGCCGCCTCGAGAGGGCTTCCTATTCTGCGCTTTCCCTTCCTGCTTGTTTTCCTTGCTCTTCTGGGCGACAAAGAGGTCGCCAGGAGGGTGGGGGAAGGCTAAATAGCCTCCCCCTCACACCTGGGCCAGGAAGTGACACGCATTGTGCATCACTTCCGGCCCAACCCGAGGAGGGGGGCTCCGGTCGGCGTCCCCGCCCCCTCCCGTGGGAGGGGGTGGGGAGGGGTGACCGGTGCCCCGGGGGCACTAAGGCACCGACCGCTGATTGGCCCCCTGCGGGGGCCGCGGTCAGCGGCATTTCCACTTGCTTTGAAAAAGGACACTGCCCTACTCACCTCAGAAAAGCCCTTCAAACTTGGTTATTTAAACAGTAATCCTGCTCACTCTACCTCTGTTGCTTCAGTCGGCCATCTTCTTATTGAGTCTAGCGCCTTGATAACCTCGGGTATTTGCGCGCTTTTACAAATTGCATTTCATTCATTCAACAGTTACTGCTGAAACACGACTAAAAGGACAGGCAGTCTTAGCCCCTCTTTAAGTCTGCCCGATCAGGCACAGATGAATGACACTGTACGCCAAAGTGTTAAAACTTAAAAACAGCAAATGAAACTGGAGATGCAAATTCCTGAAATACCTTTTCGTTTCAAAAGAAGAGCCTGACATTTATTTTCAGCGAAGAAAGCCCAGGAGAACACATAAGGTACATCACTTTGCAGAGCTACTCGCCACCATCTTACTGAAGGCGGAACTTCCGGTCAAAACGTTTGAGGCCAGGCTTCTCCGGAAGTACCGCCTTTAGGCAAGGTTGCGGAAGTATTGTCAGTGAACATGTCTGAATGCAAGTGTCTCCCCCGTATCAAAATGTGCAGTTAGAAGAGCGAGAGGCTTTAACGATTTTAACATTTATGTATTATTATAACCATTTCAAAACAAATCTTTACCCTTACGAAGACCTCCAACATCAGTGAAACACAGCACAGGTGGGTGGCAGCCTGTTAACAGGTGCCAGCTGAACGACCCCTTTGGTTGCAGGATTGCCTTGTGAGCTGAATGCAGAACCCGCACAGGACCCATATGTTGCATGTGAAAAATAGACCAGTTGTGGCGTCTAGCTGTATTAATTCAGGTTTTCAGGTAATCTAACCAAAATCACTAGACTTCCCTCCCTTCCAACTGTTTAAACGATTTGTTTATAATGCACCACCTCCTACATTTCAGTTGAATTACATCTTCCCCATAGCACGTGTCTCTAGTTGATAAAACCAGTGGTGCGAGCGCACCACAGGGGCGAGGGAGCGCGGCAGCGGCAGCGAGGCGAACGCGCGCTACAGCGCGTGCTAGACACGGACGGGAATGGGCGGAGCAAAGGTAGGACATGCGCCCGCCTTTGCCCAATTGCGAGCCTTTTTTAAAAAAAAACACGCGAAACCCAATGGCTGCCGGCGAAAGCAAAACCACACGCATGAGCGTGTGGTCAGCTTCCAGAACCCCCTTACAAGACGTCTCGCGCTGCGCACTGCAACGCTAAGTGCGAGACCTAACAAACGGACACTGAGGGGCCTGGTTCCACTCCTGTGAGGCACTTCCTCCCCTTTCTGATTTTTGCAGGCTAGATTAGGCAATAACATGGTATCCCAAATGCTTTCCCTGTCAAACCACTATGGTGTTTTCTTTCTGCACAAATTTTGCCAGGTTTTACCTGTTGAGAATAGTTGCCTGCCCTGAATGCTATATTTATCTTTCCTTCACCTATACTAGACACAATATAAGGCAGTGTCATTATCAAAAAGGTAGGCTTACTTGTTTTTTCATGGTGTCACAGCATTGATGCAAAAGCAGAAACATATCACAATCAACCAATGCAACACCATTTAGATCAATAGAGATGGTACCATCTTTCAATAAAATTCATGAAAACATGTAGCCTTTGGTTGTAAATAAAACCATTTTCTATTAAGCTTTTATTATCAGTAACGTGTGCAAGAATCTTTTGTTTACTTTAAACCTGCTGCCACTGTACCTTTGGAGAAAATCAACAAGAGTCGTGCACTCCAGATTCTCTGTGCAAAGCACAAGCCCCAGATGCACTTGAAAAACTACCTGGAAAACCTAGGCCGACATTCAGGTATACTTATTTGGGTAGCTACTGTACATATGACACACCCCAAAGCACTAAACAAACATGGTTGGTGGTTCCCCTGCCCTCTTTTAGGGCACGACAGAACAGAAAATGGCCAGTGGGGAATGTGCCCCAGCGGATTCTGGGTACTCATTTCCTGAGTTCCCTGCATATTTTATTAGTGGCCTGTTACACGTTTCTCGCAAGGCTTTTCATTTTAAAACTGTTGCTTCACTCCACGTTTACTATATTTTTTTAGACCGGGTGCCTGTGCCCATTTGGGGACCCACGTTCTGCATCTCATTGGAGGCCACAAGGGGAGACCCAATGCCCCCGATCTCCCAGCTGGCTCCCCACATGCGCTCTGCACTCTTAGTGTGGCATGCAGGATCCATTTCCATGTCTCTGTGCCTCCTGCCCGTGGGGAAGGGGATTGTCAGCAGTGTGCTTCAACCAGACATGGCCATGGGGAGCGGCACAACCTCACAGCTGGAACACGGTGGCCCTCATATGCCTCTATGCCGTGTGGGGATCTGAGTCTCCTGGAAAAAGGGACCATTGTTGCACATGCTGGGCCTAGGCTTGGGTGGAATTTCAATGACATCAGAGCAATCAGAGTAATTTCACTAAATCTGTGTTACTCTTTGACAGGGAATTACAACTAATTAAGTGATTACTTCTGCTTGCTGAATTTGGGGGGGGAAATCCTACAGCGAGAGCACATTTAGAAAACACGAACGGCCTCTTACTCTTGCTAATTGTGTTCTGCTGCATTTAGTACTATTTTTTCTGCAAAAATGCATCCTTGTATCCATTTTGGATGTGAGGGCCCATTTGGTGCTCAGAAAATAGTGCTAAATGATAAGTTCGGGAAAACTACCACCCCAAGAGTACATTTTGGACTTGAAGGGACGTTTTTACACAAAGAAATAGTGCTAAAAGCAAAACTACTCTTCTCTCATAATTCTGCATTATCTAGTGGAAATCTTAGGTAATTAAGTGGAATTATGCTGCATGGAATGACAAGAGTTATGCCCTCCCCAAGTCGGGCCCCGGGGGATGGAGTTTTTGGGCAGGAGGTTTTCTTAGAGAGGGGGCACCACAAACACTCCCTCCCCAATAAATGTAATAAAAATCAGTTTGCGCTCATCCCTGGGTGCTTGGAACTCCCCAGGGAAGTTTTAGGGCATAATAGCAGAGCTCTACTCACTCCCTGTGGACCATCCTTTCCAGGCTGTTTCCTTCATCCGTTAAGGGCCAATATGCAGAATGTTAGTGTTGGTTTGTTCTTGGTGGCTAGCTCTAGCCACCAGGAGAATTCTTTTGAGGCCTCCTGGCCTCTAAATTTTACATTCTTGGTGGAACTTGATTTTTCCACAGCTCCTAAGGGTGAACCTGTCCTCTGTCTGGGTTCCTTGTACTTGCCTTCACTTTAGCCCTCCTGCAGAGAACCTTCCTTCTGAACTCCCTAGGCCCCATGGCTTTGGTCAGCTTGCAGTATATCCGAGTGTCAGCAGCAGAGTCAGTTCCGCTCCTCCAAAAGTAGGTCACCCTCCTTAAAGACCAGCCAATACGAAGGGAACTATTTAGAGGCCCCCCATGCAGGTAAAGCCTTCTGCTGCCACCCAGTGAGGACGGGGGGGGGGGGACATTTCCTCTGGCTCTGGAGGCACACTCACAGTCTCTGGGTACCAGATGGAGTGAAAGCCCTCAAGTCCATCCTTGCTATGGAGTCAGGAGGCTTCTACTTCCAGCTGGGCATTCCTCCAGATTCATCATTCCCAGGTCCGGCAAGTTCTCAACTCAACTTGAGCAGGATTTTTTAGGTGGGGTGGAAAGTTCTGGAAGGTAGACACCTGAGCCCAATCCTAGGGTGCTTAAAAATATCAAAATATATTGTGCATGCCCAAGAGCAGTTCCAGTGCCGTTTGCCATTACAAATATGTTATGTCCCCTTCTGTCTATGTGGTGTAATTGAGTAAGCAATGTATAGGGTTATTTTTTGTCAATGTAATTTGGTAAAGCATGTGCTGAATCAGAAAAAGTACATTCAAGTGATTTGCAGAATCTGGCTCGGACATGCCTCCTATGTTTACAGATTGCCCAGTACCAAAACCAAGTATACCTCACATTTATTATATGATTTTGCATATTGTTAGTAGCCTTAAATGTGTGTTCATACATTGTTTGAGATCTCTCATAACCGAAAGTCTATCCATAGCTGATGTAATAAAGAAAATATTATACCTAGGTTAGCTTACTTCATCCATTGCTTGCTAAAAGTCTCAAGCATATTTGGGTCAGTCCACAGGAGATGACACATAGATATGGACAATAGGCCCTCCTAGAAATTGCATTATTGATAGTGTCATTACAATTTTGCATAAGCCCACAACATAGCCATCTGTTAGAGCTCATGAATGATCGCATTTTACTGTTTTAATGTTGCAGTCCTCACCCAAATTGAGCAATCATTAACAGGTGAAAGAGTCTGATTCCGGCACACTATACCACACACTTCACTCCAGGGAGCAGGCCTTACATGCAGCACAAGGAGAGTGGCTCTCAAAAAGCAACATGACCCAGTGGTGGCTAGCGCTAAACAATTATGGTGCGGCACAATGGTGCACAACTCAGGATAAATACAAAGCTGGAGCACGACCGGTGCAGCACTTCTCTGCCGGGATTCTGGTTGTCCAAGAGCAGGAAATGGAATTACTTCCTTCATGCTCAGTGGGACGCAATCCAACCAATCCTGGAGCTGCTCTTATGCTGAGACCAGCTCCAGGATTGTTTAGAGCTGGGTAACCCAGCACTCATTTTGAGGCTAGAGGACCGTTCCTGCAATCTCTTGGCTGTTTCACAGCCTTTGGATTGCTGGGTCCACAGTACGCATGTCGGATAGGACAGCTGTAGCCAGTGGCCAATACGACATGCGCACTGTAGACCAGTGCAGTCATCCTGCATTTGCAGGGTTCAGCCTAGCCCCCACCCTCGGGCTGTACACAGTGTGAGCCGGTGCAGGTTCAGATAAATAGAAATGGCATTGACATGCCATTTTAACTATTTATGATTAGGGCTCCCGGTTTTATGGTATTTATTTTTTTGCCATTTCCATCTGTATTTATCCAAATTTATTTTTTGGATATTTTATCTGTATTTATCCATATTTATTTTTCTCACAAGTAAAAGACGTCGCTGCAGCTTGTATTTTTCCAAATTTATTTAAATTGACAATGTACACATACACTCATTTGTTATTGGTCAATACATTAATCTCAAAACTTTGCCATTCGCAGAATGTCCCAAATATAACTTATATGTTATGTTTTATCTTCATGGCACAAATTCTACCATTTTGTGCTACCATTCGACTTTAGACCTTCTCTGCTTTTGAGGATTTTATCGCAGACTGGCTTCTAGTGTTTGTCGGTTTTAGAAAGTTTTAGTCGGTATATTGATCTTTTTTTTACGGTTATTACATGTCTTATATAAATATGCTGGTTGTGGCTGTGAGTCAGGCGATACACCTAAGATGGTTTTGATGGTGGTTTAGTCTGTGGGAGCTCTCTTATCCCACAAACCTAGCCCTCCTCCGCACACCATTGTTGAATTTGCTCACTTTAAGCAGGTGACCCGGGGTGCTCCAAGGAAGTGCAGAGATCCCTTGGACAGATAAAGACCTGTTAATAGCAGAATACTGGCAGGTGAGGCCGGATAGCAGAGTCCGCTGCCCTTCTGAAGACGTGTCATCAAGTTACGAAGTTTTCAGAACCTCTGGTATGACTTTCATCAAGGCTGGCATTTTTGTACTTAAAGGACGAGCTGGCTCACCTTCCTCCTGGGCTCAGTGTTAGGCATCTATTAACCCTTGCTACTCCAGATAAGAGAGGCACGCGTGGAGCACCGTAGAATGATGCCTGCATTTGATTTAATACAATGAATGGAACATACCAACAGAACTGATGGTATTTTGGCACTCTAAGCCATGCTTGTTTCAATTATTTCATTTTATCAACATCGGAAGGAAGGAAGGATGGAAAGCTGAGTTGGCCCTACAAGGATTCAAGCGTGTGACCTTAAAGTTAGACGGAAACTTCTGTTGCATTTCCTCAATCCATGGATGTATTTTATCTTATATTTCAGACCCCCCTCTCTCCCCTCCACGTCATGTGTGTGAGCCCGGGCTGAGACAGCTTCCCCGGGCACACACACTGACAGTTTTTGTGCTGCCAGTCGCACCCGAGTACTTCACAGGTCTTTAAAAGACCATTCACTTGTTAACGAGGCTTTGTTGTTTTTCACCCCTTCTTAGAGCCCCTGCATCTCCACTCTGCCTATGGATGGAAGAATTACTCTGTGAGCAATCACCATACCATCCTGTTTTGCAACTCTCTGCTGGAGCACGGCAGCGCCGCAAAATGTGCTAGTATTTACCCGTTTTTACATATAAATACAGACAAAGGAAAACTTGTTTTCCGTCTGTATTTATATGTAAAAATCAGTTTAAACAGAAAACCGGGAGCCCTATTTATGATTGCCCACTGCGCATTCAGCAGGTGGGGCGATGCTGGCCCCGACATGGCCTCCACGCAGGGAGGGCAAGGGACCCATCATTTACTGCACTCAGTACTGATCCAGCATCAGTTGAGTGCTCCAGTGCTGATCGCATTTGCAACAGGGCTGTACTTACATGGATGAGCAGCCAAAAAAAGCTTCCTTAAAATGACCTAATTTCTGAAATAATTGTCAGTGCCATTGGCAAAAATAAACAAAAGGCAAAAGGATAAATAGACCAACTGTGGAGTTCTCAGATTGCTGCCTGTTTAATCACTGGCAATGGCCTAGCAAGAAAAAGACTGGCCTAGCACATAACACAGTAGAAGGCAGAAGTGGGCGACTTTGCACATGTTGGCATGACACATGACCATGCTGCCTGTCAGATCCTGTTTTGGGGGATTACAGTACAGGTAGGGGCTACTCTGACCCAGCCATGGGGGTTAGGTTGTTTGCCATTAGTGACCTGGTGTCTGTCCTGCAATGACTCTTCAATCTGGGCTAAGTACAACCCTCTCCACACTTGACACTCAAATTAGTGAGGGTGAGTGGTCACAGCCTTCTCAGGGTGGTGAGAGGTTAGGAGCTCAGAACTCAACAGCCCACACACACAGAACATGATGTCCAGCTCAGGGCTTATCTTTTATAGGAGCAAAAGAAAAAATAATAATCTCATAGCAGAACTAACTACAACACAATCCAATAAAATATCATCCAGGCTTGTTGTTAGTAGCGGTTTAACACAACCCCTCCCTTTCTGGTAACCACACTCTTCCTGCTATGGTTGGGATCCTGCTGTTTTACCATCCTCAATATGCTATGTGCATAGGCAAGGATTAGGCTCAGGTTTAGATAGCTCAAAAGGTTCTTAGGAGTTAAATGAGAAACAGAATGTATTTTTTCACAAAAAGTCTAAAGAAGTAGAGAAGATTTGCCCCTGTGAACATCAGCATCTTGTCCCCAGGTGTAGGGTAAGGCCTGCAGTTTGCCTGCTAATTGACCAGGAGGCCACTGCAGCTTGCACCACTCATCGCCCTTGTCATCGCTGCTAAAGCAACTACTAACCATCTCTCGCGCATGTAAATGTGACAGTTCAGATTATTCCAGGTCCCCAAAGCTAAAGGAATGGCTGGGGAGGCAGGTATTAGCAATTTTAATGTACTTTGTATTCCTAAACTAACGTTGTTCTGCTCATCTCTAAGTTAGATGAGCAGCGCCACCATGTGGTGGACTGTTCTAAATATGTTATTGACAATTAGTTGCCGGTGCCGAGCACCGTAAACTAATTAAGTGCCGGTGCTTAGCACCAGAAAGCCCCGGCTCTAATTAAGCACTGGTACTTTTGTTTAAAGGCATCCGCCACAAAAAAGGTGACAAAAGGATCCATTTCACACAAAAATATAGTGTGAAATGATGGATTTGCATAAAAAGAATTCTGCATAATTTCATGTTACTTTATGGTATTTTATGTAATTACGCTAAAGCAAATGATGTATATCTTATACATCCCTAGTTAAAAGGCGTCTTATTGCTTAGTTAGTGGGTAGAGTGAGGTGGAACAAATATATTAATTATGCAATCCCTGTTTCTCCAAATGACAAAATCATTTGGTTGTGGGCAAATCACTGTTTTCCTTGTATCTCAAATTGTAAATAAATATTTGAAAAAGTCATTGTTTTAGCAGTCTCTTGTAGGAAATATGATTTATCGGTTGAGGACCGTGACACCCTACTCAAGCAGCAACCATTGTTTCTGTCAGGGTGACTTTTAGAAATGGGGTTCCTGGTTTCGCTAGGATATGCACCATCGCCAGGCAGAACCCACCGCTAGTAAGTTACACACTAAAGATAACCTGTGCTCATCCTCTGGTTGCTTTTCGCAGAGAAAGCAGGCTTATCATCAGAAGCAATGTGTAGAGCATTTGCGCAGCAAACTCACATAAAAACACAAAGAACACACCACAAAAGAGGCTTCACACAGGTTTATATAAATATATATCTAGTATATTTTACATAACACAAGACCAAAATGACATAAACCCTAAATACTGTTTAAATCCTTAAATAGTGCTTGTTATCCTAACAATGCAAGAATCAAAATGGAATACATTATTGAACATCGGGGCATGAAATGAACCAGATTGTGAAAGGTTACATGAAGTACCTCATTACAGCAAGTAATGCCACTTTTCTTAGAGACAACCACAGGATTTGCAGTAGAAACACATGTTTTAGAGGAGAGAGCACATGCCCTTTCGTTCTGATTAGCAGCGGTGGAGTGCCCAGCGTCTTAACACTAAGCCTGGGCAAAGCGCTACGCTCGCGTAATTTGCGAAGTTTGCGCTACTTCGCACTACGCGAATTGCACGTAGCACAGTGCAAACAAGTGTAGCGTAGTGCAGCGGTCATTTTTTGCTTGCTCGCGGTCCTCAACGTCAAGTTGGCGACCGCGAGCAAGCAAAATGACATCCCAGTGAGACTTTTTCCTCGTTCGCGATCAGCCACATCTAGTTGCCGATCGCGAGCATGGAAAATAAACCTCCCGGCGAGATTCTCAATGCGGGGAGGTCAGGTTTCTCATTGCGAGTGGTCGCATATGCTCGTGACCGCTCGCGATGAGAAACTACCAGTCCGCGTTGATAAAGCTGCCGCTCGAGTAAAAATCTACTCGAGCGGCAGAAAACTACAGCTCGCACTGTGCAAGATGCCATTTTCAATGATTGCACAGTGCCGGATGCTTTTCCGCACTGTGCAATCATTGAAAACGGCATCTTGCACAGTGCGAACAGGGTACTACGCAGTTCGCGAAGTGCTACGCGTAGTTTGCGTAGTGCAAAGTGCACTTTGCGTAGCTACGCCTAGCGCTACTTCGCGAACTACGCCCAGGGTTACTTAACACCAACAAAAAGAAGGTCCAAAAAGTAAGCAGAGGAAGGCAATAAGTTTGGGGATAACCCTACAAAGAGGACCAGGTCCAACAGTGATGCCACAAGCAACACCAATTTAACCTGTGCTTGACCCTCTGGTAGCTTAGCACAAAAGCAGTTAGGCTTATCTTAGAGGCAATGTGTAAAGTATTTATGCAGCAGTGCAAACAGAAATAAAGTGAAACCACAACCTAAGAAAAACCTCACATCAATTCAATTTAGAAAAATAGAGTGAAATGTAATCAATTATTTGAAAAACCAAATGACAAAAATACCACCAGTAGAACTAGAGATATGCAATATTAAAAACTTAAGTAGAAATAGTGCATAAAAGCACAAAGGGACAACTGTGTTATCTGCCCATGCTGGGACAAAGTCACAAGTTAAGGCCGACCTCAATGGAGCGGGGGTGTGATACAGGGACCAAGTTAGACCTGCTGAACTAATTACTTTAAATCCTGGTTTCAGAGCATTGCGAGTTCCTGCGTTAAGGATGCATTGAGCAATAGCAGTTTGGATGGGCTGCGATGTGTGGACCTGCACTGAGAATGCATCTTGCAGAGGCTGTTCTGATGGACAGCAGGCTGTGATGCAAGGTCCTGCTTCGAGAATGCATCCCACAGCAAACGCTCTGGGAGCCGCGGTGCTGCGATATGAGGTCCTGAGTCGAGGATGCATTGTGCAGCAGCAATTCTGAATAGTAGCAGAACTCCAATTCAAAGTCCGGCAGATAGCAGGCATCGTTCAGTGGTAGTTATGATGCAGAGCTGTGAGGCCATGGTGCATGCTGTGTCAGTTTTGCTGGACCACAGCCGGGCTGGCAAAACACCTTCTGGCCCACCTCCAAGGTTCCAGGACTTTCCCACTAATTGCAGTTACTTTATAGACCCTGGGTACATGTAGTACCACTTAACTAGGGACTTACAAGTACATTAAATGTGCCAATTTGATGTAAAACAATGTTACTATGCTTTACGGAGTGGGCACACCCACTTTAGCAATGGTTAGCAGTGGTGAAGTGCACACAGTAACAAGGCCAACAAAAACGAGATCTGCAAAAATGGAGGAGTTGGGTGAAAAGTTTAGGAAAAGACCACCCTAAGGCTTACGGGTGTAACATCTTTTTATTATGTTTCCTAGGTATCAGAGAGTGGGTGTTTTCCCGTTTTTCATACTCTAAGTCTGTAATATGTAACCTTTTTGTAATCTGACACCTCAGCATACCTGATTTACAGAATGTCAGTAGGCACACCTGGCCTGCTCAACCTTAAACTTTGTGCTCTCAGGCAATTGGCAATTTAGGGCCAGATGTATAAAGCATTTTTTGGCTACGCAAATGGCCGATCCGCTCTTCTGATGCAGCAAACCCTATTTTGCGATTCTGTAACCTGTTACCGAATCGCAAAATGGGTTTGCGATTTGCTATTAGGAAGGGGTGTGTTTAGGGCCTCTCTTCCTAATACTGAATCGCATCGGTATGCATGAATGTTTTGCGACTGAAATTCAGTCGCAAAACATTCACATTTTACCACTTTTGTGAATGCCTGTAAATGTATTTTCTAAGGGCACGCAGTGGTCCCACGGACCACTGCCTGCTTTAGAAAATGAAAGGAAAAGTTTTAACTTTCGCTTTTGTAATGCAACCCGTTTTCCTTTATGGAAAACGGGCTACTTTACAAAAAAGAAATCGCTTTATTTAAAAGCAATCACGGACATGGTGGTGTGCTGACCCCAGCAGGCCACCATCCCCGTGATTTTTGTGATTCCTAGGGGGTTGCCAATTGTGACCTACCTCATTAATATTCATGAGGTAGGTCATTTGCGATCCCCTAGGAATTGCAGAAAGTGTTAAACACACTTTCACGCATTCCATTTTGTGATTTTCTAATTGTAAATCGCAAGGATTCACAATTAGAAAATCGCAAAATGGATTGTTGATGCATCCGGCCCTTAATTACATTTTTTTTCTGCCATCTGTATTTCTCCCAATTTGACTTCATCTCTTCTACCTTGTCCCTCTCTTTTTTCCAATTTCCTCTTTATTTCTCTACCTATCTCTGCTTCTTGATGTTCCTACTGATTCTTTCTCTATTTCACCTCTCTTGCTCACCTATGTCTACCTCAACTCTTTCACTGCACACCTCACTCCACCACTCTTCCGTGACCAAACCACCTTCTACCACTCTAAACCCATCCTCTACATCTCGATATTCTCTGACTCTACCTCAACTTTTTCTTTCTCCCTCTCTTCATCTCATTGCTCTTTTTTATCTCACCTGCCTGTATTTCTCCTCCATCTGCTTCTCTCAACCTAACTTCTTTAATTACCTCACATCTTAATATGTCACTGTTTCTCTATACATTCCATCTGCCACTCAACCAGCCTTCTTTCACCTCGGCACTCTCTACCTCACCTCTCCCTCTACCTCATTTCCTGCTCCACCTTGCATCTTTCTCACAACTACTTCTCACTCTACCTCAAGTTTTTATTTTTGTCTTTTCTTCTCTCTTTCTCAGTCTCACTACCTAAGCTCTAAGTTTACCTAATTTGTTTGCTACTTTACCTCTCAACCTCCCACTCTGTTATTTTAGTTTGTTTCCCTCTATTGTATCTCTCTAACAGCGCTACTTTATTTTTGCTTCTTCTCTTTCTCTATGTGTGGGGGTCTCTAGTTGGCAATGGCTTGCACCGTTGTCCAAGTATGGACCCTTCTTCCCAGTCAGGGTAAGAGGGATAAACTTCTAAAATAAACCCTGCTCACCCCCTTGGTAGCTTGGCACGAGCAGACAGGCTTATCTGAGAGGCAGTGTGCAATGCATTTATGACCACATACAGTGATACAGCAAAAGCACTACAAATGGACACCACACCAGTTTAGAAAAATAAGTAATCTTTATCTAAAGCAAACAAGACCAAAATGACAAAAATCCACAATCGAGTAATCAAAATATGACTTTTAAAAGGTAGAAACAGTTCTGTTTGAAGCAAATTGCAGATGCGACACTTACAACACAAAGTACCTTGGATGCGTCAAAACCAAAAGCAAGAACAGCCGCAGTGAAGGTGATGTGTCGGTTCCTTACACACAGGGAAGGTGATGCATTGGTTCCTTACTCCAGGGGAGGTGATGCATTGGTTCCTTACTGCCACACAGGGGAGGTGATGCCTCAGTTCCTTACTGAAGGGGAGGTTATGCGTTGGTTTCTTACTTTGCATGAAGGTGATGCATTGGTTTCTTACTGTGGCCCCAGTGTCCTTGTAGACTTGGCGTCCCGGTGAGATGTGTGAGGATCGGGGATGCATCGGTTCTCGATGTGGCGGCGGCAATGGCACTTGCATTCATTTCTTCAGCCACGGTCCCACAATGCGTTGGTTCTTGCAGCCGCACAGCAGGGCCTGCGTCGGAATTGGTGCGGTGATCTCGGCCTTCGTAAATCGGTGCAGTCAATGCGGCATGGGGCGATTTCTCGAGCCGCGAGCAGGTGCTGCGTCGGTTTCTTCGGCAATGCTTCGGAAACAGGTACGGATGAGTCACGCTTCTCCTTGTCGCGTTACTTGTTCAGCTCCCAATAGCCAGAATACCCTCCTGAGGTCCAGAACAGCTACAGGCATCTCTTGGCGGGTCAGAACTCTCAGCAAGAGATTTCAGGGGAGCAGGGAGTGAAATCTTTGTATACCTGAGACTTCAAGACAAAAGGCACACTCTACTTCAAGCCCTTGGAGATCTTCCTCAAGCAGGGGACACAGTACACAGCAAAGTCCTTGTCCTTTCCTTGAGAGAAACAGCCGCTGAAGGTCAACCCAAGACAGCACACAGCAAAGGGGCAGTATTGCTCCTCAGTTTCTCCAGCTCTTCTCCTTGGCAAAGGTTCCTCTTGATTCCCAGAAGTCATCTAAAAGTCTGGGGTCTGGGCCCCTCTTTTTATACAGCAAATCTCTGTGTTCTCTGGTGCAGAGAAGCTCTTTGCCCAGAGAAAACCAGTTCTGTCCTCTCTGGTGCAGCTTCCTCGCAGGAGGTGGAGACAGCATTGTCCTTGGCAGACCAGGTCCATGCAGGTGTGAAAGAAATCTCCTCCCCTTACTCTGAATGCAGCCCAGGTCTATTCAGCCGAGCCCTGACTCAACCTGGAAAGGCACATCCCCAGCCCCTGTCACTCCAAAGCCAGACAATCAATACACAAACTAGCAGAGGCACACTGGATGGTTAGGCAGAAAAAAAGACCTACTTTCTAAAAGTGGTATTTTCAAACCCAGAATGTAAAAATCACCCTCACTAAAAGATGCATCTTAACATCGTGAGTTCAGGCATATCAAACTTTATTTTCCTATCTGGTTCCCATTGGCAGTATTGCTCATAAGATGTTATGAGCAAACTCCCCATTCTATCCTATGGGGACAGATAGCCTTACAATAGTGAAAAACTAAATTGGCAGTATTTCACTATCAGGACATGCCACCCACATCAGGGCATGTCCCACCTTTCACATACACTGCACCCTGCCCACAGGGGTAACTTGGGCCTACCTTAGGGGTGATTAACATGTAAGAAAAGGGAAGGTTAGGGACTGGCAATTGGGTGGACTTGCCAGGTTGACAGGGCAGTATTAGACTGCACACATGAATGCAATGGCAGGCCTGAGTAACATTTACAGGCTGCTAATGTGGGTGGCACAATCAGTGCTGCAGGCCAACTAGCAGCATTTGATTTACAGGCCATGGGCACCCATAGTTCACTGTACTAGGGACTAACTAGTAAATCAAATATGCCAATCATGGAATCACCAATCCATAACAACACTTTACAGGAAGCACTTCTACTTTGGCACTGAACAGCAGTGGCAAACTACCCAAAGCATCTAGACCAGCAAAAACAAAGTCCAACACACAGCAACATAACAGGAGGCAAAGGCAAAAAATACAGGGGAAACCCATGCCAATGATGCCAGGTCTAATCAATCACTCAAATAGGACTTTTATACAGCACGCGGCTACCTCCAACGGAGGTGTCCCGACGCTGACAACGGATTCAGCAGTGAGAGAAAAAAAAGAGGGAGCTACGGAAGGTTGAAAAGCCAGGTTTTCGGAGCTTTCCTAAATGCTTGTTCTGACTCTAACTTCTGAAGATGGTCAGACACAATGTTACCTGTTTTTGTATCACAAATTATTCTTTCTATGATCTTTCTCAGCAGCACCTTCTCTAGTTCAGCTCCCTCTGTCTACCTTATCTCTCGCTATGCATCACTCCACCTTACTTCTAACTCTCTTTTTCTGCATCACCTTTTTACTACACCTCATCTTCACCTCTTTTCTCTATATCTCATCCCTTTCTGCTCTTCACCCATCTTTATCTGTCTCTCAGTCTTACTTCTCTGGTTACCTGGCTTGTCTTTGTGTACCTTTTTTCATTTTCCTCACCACTCTCATTCTAGTTTTATTTTCTCAGTACTCATCTCACTAGCTCACCTGTCTGCCTTACTTACCTCTTGCTCTAGTCCATTTTCTTTACCTTTCTGTTCTTCTCTTTTCTCTCCCATTTCCTAGTCCCCTCACTCAGCAGAGACAGAGGTCACTGTCCCACCAGGAAAGGAGGGCCATTCAGATTTCATCTATTGAAATGGTAAAAATCGTCTCAGCTGTGCTTTTATTTTCTTTCTTTTATTTTCGCTTCTGCGTGAATGTCAGTTGTGAGGGGGATTTAGTTGTGATAATTATTATCAGGCAATGAGAACTACAATTAAAGGACAATGTGCATATGCCCTATTTAATTTTTATGCATTATTCAACGAAACATATACCAAACACCCTGTGTCTTTCCTACAAAGAAAGAAACAAACTCTTTAGAAACAGAATCCCCCTAAAATGCGGTAAGACAAACAAAATCTATAAACAAAAAGAAATGGCTTCATTGCTGTTTTCTTGTAGCACTAGACAGATTCCAGGCCGCTTGAGCTTTTGGCTATTTTTGTGTGTCCCCTTTTTGAAACTTGAATGTATAATTCAATATTGTTTGGGATCATGAAGGTCTGAATTATTCAAATAAGGATAATAAATAAAAAAAATACTAGTCCCCCGTTTATGTCTTGCCCTGGTCTCAAAAATCCTTAATATGGTACTGCAACAGTAGAATGCAGCTGTCCGAGGCCCCCGCAGGGGGCCACTAAAGAGGGAAGCCCTCTAGTACCTTCGGGGCACCCCACACCCCCTTATGGGCAGGGACTCAGGGAGGAGTCCCCCCAGCCTTGTCGGGGCACGCTAGGCGAGCGTCACTTCCTGGACGCGAGGACAGGGGGAGGGGTATATAGGCCTCCTCCACCATCTTGGGGTCCTCTTTCGCGTGCTGAACACGCCGTCTCCCACCCTACCGCTTACCCGGCGTGGTTTGTGGCAGGCAGGAGGCAGAGAATGTTGTAATGTTGTCTTTTTTCATTGCAGGCGGAGTTACAGGGCGATCTGGAAACAAAGGGGTACAGAAGGTTACCTCTGCGCGGCACCATTGGGGGTCCCAGAGCCAAGGCCCAGGAGCCTCATGGGAGGTTCCTGGAGAACCGGGTCGGCACCCCGTTAGTCCTTCGGGCGGTTGTGGGCCTGAACAACCGGGGGTTTGCTATGCTACGCTCCGCCCTGAAAGGGGCGTGAGTAATAAGGAACGGTACGTGATCCGGGACGAGGATCACCACAAGTGGCAGCACAGATGGGGTTCGCCTCAGTGCTGCTTGGCTCATCAGGCGGGCAGGCGGCCCAGTTGGTTGCCTGCCCTTGGATCGCCCGTAAGATAACCCACCATATTACATAACGGTGTATGTAATAAAACTGCAGCAATTTCACCCAAACAAGAAATGTGTTGTGTGTTTATTTATTAGCATGCATGTTACGTTGGAGGGGTGGGGAAGGTTGCCAATGGTGGTACTATGCTTCATAGTCCTGCACATTTCCTCAATTGTGATGATCCTTCATGTGAAAAGTCATATATGCCTTCGCTCTTTCAATTTATTTTAAGCAGACATGCTGGCAAGCTTCCATCAACCCACCGCACATTTCATCATGGATTTAGGAAATCTCTTAAAACCTGGCTGTGTTCAATTGAACCTGCTATGCCAGTTACAAGTCTTTAAGCATTCTGTCTAATCAACACCGAGAGGCTATATTTGAAGCATAAGCTCGGCTTAAATAGTAACCTTAAATAAATCAAATAAAATACAGAAACCCTGACAGTGTCGACGATCTTCGGCGTCCCCTCGTCTCAGCATTTCCGTCCTTCCGGCTGGATTTTCAATCATCGGCAACAGGAAATGACATACCTCGTGTCATTGCACTTTATGTGCGCATCGTTCTTACTCTTATAAACATGGTTCCCTCACACCTCTCAGTGCCCACTGAAGTGAGTTGAGGCACATTGTATTTGGGGAAGGATTTCAAAAACCTGGGATCTTTCATTTAACTTAATATGGGAAGGGTCCTTGGTAGGTCTATGTTAACCAAGACGGTGCCATGAAACTCACATGGTCAGTGACTGGCTACCGCCCCCCCCCCCTTTTGACCTCACCACCCCCGGAGACAGGAACATAAGCATGGTATCTTTGGAAGGCGGGAGGTCGCAAGACCCCCCGGCCGTATTTATTAAGTTATAAAACAATAAAAATCTTTATAATTGCATGATAAACCGTTATACAAAAATCAGCAGGACATTAGATACATTATTGTCAACAGGTGTGAATGACTATCCTTAACAAAGACTCTAATACAGATTGTTTCCTAACCGAGTCTAACATCCTCCTCTGCATTTTTGTATACTAACATTTCTGGGCCAAATGGCAAGGTCGCTAACCGGTGTCAGGTCCTACTAGCTGCGCCTCAGATGTGCGCATGCGCAGCCGGGCCCGGTAATTACCCGGTCCACGCCGTGAACTTCATTTACCCACTAAAGGAGGGCCCTTACTCTGCGCATCCGGTGACGTCATGAGTATGCGCGCGCGGGGTGGCTACCAGCCTAAGGAAAGCGTGACTCCCCAACCCGCGCCCCTTTAAAGCACCAGTTACCTTGCCCCTGAAGTTCTAGGAGGGGCCAATGGCCCCTCCCCCTGGGCGGGAACCTCCATAGGATGATTCCCGCCCCGAGCGCGGGGCACGTCCGGTGTGGGGGAGCGTCCAGGCAACAAGGGGGTCACCTGGGCGCTCCCCGCCTCTTTATTTCCCAGTGGCCCACCCCCCCCTTCCCCCCGACCCGGATGTCGATTAACGCCATCCGGGTCAAGGGTGGGTGGCAACCAATCGGTGGCAGGGCGCGCCCCAGAGGACACGCCCCACCACCGAGAGGTCCGGAGGGCAAGGGGGGGGTCGCCGCACTGCCATGCGGGCGGGGGGGCCAAGAGCCCCCCCTTTTTATATGTAGCTTCCACTAGCATTTAATCCAAAGTGCACATTTTTCTGTCCCTCGACACCTTCCTCACAGATGGTTTCCAGCCAAATTAAAGCATCCGACATTCCATGGGTGACATCACACATGTACTCAGCGCAGGGCCTTCCTAGGACAGCAAGCACACAGAAAAATATCCGTATGACGCAACGTACAGGCAGCGATGCTGAAAACATTCTGTGCCTCTCCTAGGATCGACCCACAGACCAACTACACTCTCTGCTCACCCCCTTTTTACAACCTAACTCCAGTTCCTCCGTAACACTGCTGCGTCTACTGTTATAATATCATCGCAAATAAAAGAGGTGCACTCCATCAAAGTAAATATTCTGAGGCTTAAATGGCAGTTCCATTCTTTCTGGCCTACTCTAGCATAGTGGGTACTGCATTTCTATGTCTTGCAGTTATTCAGCAAGTTCATGCGAAAATCCAGCCTTTAGCTTCGTAGCCATACACTCAAGCGCCTGTCTCTTTGTCGTTGTACACGTGGCACTACATTTCCTCACACATTACTTCAAAGCAACTGTTCACTGTTACTCGAATTATTCATGCAATACACATTTTGCTTCGATTCAGGTTCACTAATACAGAGCCCCAGATACATCTGAGGGCTTGCTGGGAACTTTCAGATTCACAGGTCTGCCTCTCACAGACTCAGCTATGTCTCTTCCCTTCTGGACATACATAATTTGTAAATATATACAAATGGGTAATGTAAGAGTGATATAAGAACTGCATGCAGGCTTCCTCTCTGTGGGGCATATTATCAAGACAGGCGATAATGGGCTTGATAATATGCTCTATGGAATTCCAATTGAAGCCCATGTTATATGTGAGGACATCTAACCATGTGCTTCAATTGGAATTCCATAGAGCATATTATCAAGCCCATTATCGCCGTTTTAGCGGCAGCTTTCTGCCGCTAAAGCGGCGATAATTTTATCGCCTATCTTGATAATATGCCCCCCAGTCTTTAAAATTCTAGAATCTGTAGCTTGGTCTCTCTTTACCTGCAACATAATACTATTCTATGAACTAACTTCATTTTTGAGACACGCCTTTTGCATAAAAGCATATTTACTGCAAAGCGTTGTGCCTGGGAGATATGTCTGCACTGTATCAAATACCTGATATTAATATGCATTTTACTATTCCCCTCTCTAAAAATCCTCACCCATATAAGTGAAAGGAAAATACAGCTCAGTTCAAAACGCCACATCGGAGATTCCCAAAATGGCATGCAATTTGAATGCTAAATATATGGTCAATTGTGATAGGGTGATTATCGATGGACCTGACTTCATGATAGGCCCTGGTACCCCCACGGTAATGAATGGCACACCACACAGTATCAGTTTCTTACGTGCACTAGCCTCGAGCAGCTTGCACACATTTATTTATAACCTGTGGACCGAGCCCGGCCCACAGGGCGCAAGTAGTAATATTTTACCGTAGCGACCAAATGGCTGATTACAATCCTCATAACCTTTAATTGAACAAACAAAATAACATTGGGTTATACACACATCACCGTGTTGGAGTACTCTCATTACACGGCTATTCATCTAACAGGCAAAGTCCTTCAGCTTCTGGCTGGGTTCATGGTTAGGAGATACGGATGTTCTCTCTGAGCAGCTGGCCCTTCGCCACTCACTGGAGCTTCAGTCGCTGATGGTATTCTCAACCTCAAAGACACATCCTTTCGGGAGCTCTCCCCCATTTCTCTTTTTGGACTCTCAGGACAGTTTTTCACTGCAATGTCGTTCGGCTCCCACATTGGTTCTTCATCCTCCTCCTCTCCTTCTGGATGCAGTACTCCTGGAATCCTCTTGAACCATGACGCATTTCTTGACACTTCCACTCCTCCTCTTTTTTGTGGTAACCATTGTCCCATGCACCTTGACAACCTCCCATGATTCTTTCTCAAAGGGCGTTTGAAACTATCATCCCAGATGGCCATCTTTAATCATGACTTGATCCCCCATTCAAATCTCATGCTCCTTGACATTCCGTTTCCAGATGGCTCTTTCATTATTGGTTCTTCATCTGCAGTGAGCAGCTGTGACATTCAAAGTAGCCAATTCCCATTTCATACTCACTGGCACCAGAATTCTCAGGAGGAGCTCACTCAGGGCTCACCGTGTAGTGCTAAGAGGTGTTTGTCTATAGGCTCGCAGAAATTAGCGTAAGCAAATTTCAAGTTCAGTTCCTTGAACTACCCCAATCAGCAGGGCCTTATTGAGAGTCTGGATAAATCATTTTGCCTCCCCATTGGCTTAGGGCCACAGAGGAGTTGTCTGCTGGTCTTTGATGTTGAGGTGGTTGAGATATTCTCGAAAAGGGGACCTAATGTCAGTTGTTATTTCATCTGGGACTCTCAACATTGTAAATATTTTTCTAGGCAGGTTTTACACAATCAAAAGGTGTTGATCGGATTAGTTCCACAGCGGAAAACTACCAAAGTCCATGCTTGCTGATGATTAGGGTTTGGTGCAACAACATCCAGTGATGATTGGCGTCGTCTGGGGTTCACTACTTGTAATCAGACATGAGTGGCAGCTCTTCACTATCTCTTCCACTAGCCTGTCAATTCCTAGGAACCACACCTTGCGTGCCTTTATCTTAGCCACCTCTTGGTATCTTTGATGTTCCAGCTCCACAATGCACCTCCAGAGGCTCTGAGTCATCATGATATGGTAACTTCTCAAAAAAAGCCCTTCTTCGCTTTCACTTAACTTATCTCGGTATCACCACATCTGAGTTCTTGCTTCTCTTTCCTCGTCCATGAGACTGCCAATTTCCTCCAGGAAGTTCTTCCAACAATGCTCCTTCAATGCCTCCTTGATCTTTTGGATGCAGCTGTCAGAATTTGTAGCTTCACAGATTTCTTCCAGGGAAAACGCCCCCGGGCACAACAGGTCAGTGAGCATCCAGACAAAACCTTCGACACCAGGATCCGTTTCCTGCTGTGTCCTGGGATCTGCTGCGATGGGGTGACATGACAAATATTCCACTTGGTTCTTCAGCCCCTGGCAGTAAATTAACTAAAATGAGTATTGCTGCAGCTGGACTGCCCAACACTCTATCCGTGGCGGCCCATTCCACGCTGTACCTCCAAACAGTGGTACTGGAGGTTTATGATCCGTGATTACCTGAAACCTTCGGCCACACAGGGAGAGGTGAAAGTGTTTACACGCTCAGCGGATGGCCAGGGCCTCCCTATCAATTTGTGCATATCTCATTTCCACCGCAGAGAGTGCTCAGCTTACATATGTGATGGAAACTCATTCCTATGCCTCATTCATTTGCAGTAACACCACTCCTAGCCCCACAGACTAGCATCCACAATGAGCTCTGTCTTCCTCACAGGGCTGAAATAGGCCATGGTAGCTCCTTGAAGCAGTGCCTTCGTGATTTCTTTGAACTCTTGAGCAGCTGCACAGATCCATTCCCAAGGGGTATCTTTCTTGGTCAGCACCCTCAACGGTCTGAGAGAGTTGCCAGTTGGGTAATGGACTGCCCACAATAGTTGGCCATTCCCGGAAATCTGTGCACCTCCAATGGGTTCTGTGGGATAGCTGCCCCTCTGATGGCCTTGACCTTCTGAGAATCCACCTGTAGGCCATCTTCGGAAACCTGTATCCAAAAACTCCACTTCATTGGCATAGAAAGAGCATTTTTGGTGGTGAAGAGTCTGCCCTTGCTCCACTAAGCGCCACATTGTGACCCTTAGATGCACATGGTGTTCCTCCAGTGTGTTGAAGAAAATTAATACATCGTCACTGTAGAAATGTGCCAGCCTCTCACAGTCACTGACGTTGATTACTCCTACCAGTCCCAACAAGGCTTCAGGTATCACATCCTGGAACACCTCAGCTGCCAAGGATACTCTAAAGCTGAGTCGCTTGAACCTCCTCAATCCGACATGGGTCGAAAAAGTTATTATATATCAGCTGGATTCCTCCAGCATCAACTGGTGGTATCCCAAATTTAGATCCACTTTCAAGAACCACTTGTCCCCATTTATGTCAGCAACAATTTTGCCTCCCTCTTCAGATCGCCTTGTTGGGTAGCCTTATATCTACACAGAGTCTTATTGCCTTATTGTCTTACTGCTTTGGTTTTGAAGCAATAACTAAGAGTGACACCCACAGCGTTGGGCCTGCTACTTTCTCTGTTACACCTGCTTGCTCCAACCTTTCCAACTCAGCCTCTACCAGTGGGCGAAGATGAAATGGGACACGTTGGTAGCCCAGAGCCACTGGTCTAACAGTCTGATCAAAGTGTAATTTGACGTGCACATTTTTGAGACACCCTAAACCCTCGAATAGCTTGGGAAATTCTACCATGATGCCATCTGCATGCAAATGATGAACTTCCATCATGTGACAGCCTATCAGTGTGCCAGAACTCTTTCGGGTAACATGAAATTTTGACTGCGTCTTCTTCTCCCTATGCATGATTTCCACTTCTACCACTCCTTGCAGACGGATAGAAGTAGTGCCCTCTGGTAAGCACTAGTTCTGGCCTCAGGTCTAGCTTAAGGAATTATTCGGGATTGAGAACGTTCACAGACGGACACTTCCTACTTTGCACATTGGTGTTGGCCTCAGTTTCTGATTAATGCGCCCAGTGAATGAGATAGTAAATCCCTCCCCTTCATCATTTTCCTCCTCCTACAACAGCCTCATCTGGTGTTGTACACTTTGTGTCTGTGGCTGTCCTCTTTCTCCACGATAGTTGATAGCTCTGCTGTACTTCTAGTTTTTCATGCCCTTGTTCAACGTTTGATTCACGCTCTGATACACATTTGCAAAATGGTTTTGTCATCCACACATTCCAAATATAGTTTCCCCCTTGCGGGGCACCGTCCCGGAGGATGACTGGACAACCCACAATTTCCACACAGTTTCTCACCCTGTTTGGCACTGGCACCATCACGTGTCCTTCCCGACCACCGTCACATGTGCACAGTATACCAGAAGGCATACTGGGCACTCGTGAAGGTATACAAACTATACATCCTTCAGATATATGTAGTATATGCAGCATTTGCATATACTCAGTATGTAGTTCACTAGTATATGCACAGTATATCCAGCAGGTCTCTAATACATGGGAATGGTGCATAGCCTCTGGTCTAAACACAGTATAAAGACCTCTAATAAGGTGTCTAATATTTGCTGCGTGGACATAAAGGTATGTTTTTCAGACGTAAGTTTGTGTCTGCATATTGTGCATTCTGTGAATAAAATACCACAGTGATTTAACTCTCAGCACTTATATCTTTTGTGATTTGCAGGTCAAACGTTTGAATCACACTCAGTCAAAAGCAGCCTTCCATCTTTCCAAGGTTAGAAAAATTAGTGCTACTAAATTCGGTAATAGTACCACCTGTTATTTACAGCACATGAGCACTAAGAAATATGATATGAAACATAATATAAAAATAATCTCTTATTACATATCAGACGATAGAGCACTAGCCATATATAATACATAAAATGCCTACATACTCTACATATATACAAGGCCTGTACAGTGTGCTTAAGTGAGAAGCCTCTAATATATGAACACTACACAAAGAAATTCAACTGTACAATCAAAGCATTAGAAATATTAACACAAAACGATTCTGTCCTACATTGAGCGAGGAGGTTCCTTTGATAAACATTTTGAAACAAGAACTACATCTATTCACTGTGGGGAAAAACACTTGGGGCCTCATGTAGGTAGCCCAATACCGGTCGGTAACGGCCGATTTTCGGTAAATATACCGTTACCGACCGGTATTTAGGCTTTTGCTATGTAGGGGGATAATTTCTGTATTCGGTAATTTACCGAATCGGTAAAATTACCGAATCGGTAATTTTACCGATTCGGTAAATACCGAATACAGAAATGAGATGTAGGGGGACTGTGTGGTGGGTGTGGGGATTCGTTATTTACCACCAACTAAAAGTTGGTGGTAAATGACGAATAGGTGTAAAAATGCATTTTTGTGCACTGTGAAGTGTGCAATGTGGCAGACATACATGCCCCTAGGGCATGTATGTGCGCCACATGTGCACACATGGACGAATCAGGGGTGCAACAGGGTGTCAATGTGACACCCTGCCACCCATGATGATGCCTCCCCCCATTACCGAATCGGTAGTTACCGATTCGGTAATGGTAACTGGCTTCCCATTGATTCCTATGGGCCTCCTGGCCCATAGGAATCAATGGGACACAAGTTACCATTACCGAATCGGTAAATACCGATTCTAAAATACCGACACTTACCGAATCGGTATTTTTTTAATCACATTACATTTACCGATTCATAAATACCAAATCGGTAAAATTCGGTATTTAAGAATCGGTAAATGTAATTTACCTACATATGGCCCAAAGTATTAGGGTTTGTATTTTACAAAATTTTCATTTTTCAATTATACACATTAGATTTCTGCCCTTTGAACCCCCTGAACAATGTGTCACATTCTAATACAGACATGAACTTCAGGCATCTATCCTAACAACTTCGTGACCACATAGTTCGAGACGATTCTGAATAAACAAACCTTCATTTTAGGTGACAAACAATTTTCGATAGATCATTTTGTGGCAAAGCCATTAATGGAGCAGCCTTGCTCCAAAACGTTTTGAAATAAAACAGCCTACAATTCAATCACAAAGCTGCTTTCTGACCTGATAGAATAACCAAACTCCACTTGTTCTCAACCTGGGAAAGCCATGGCACCAGTATTTTCATCAACGAAGGAATCACACTATCATTACTGAACCCATCGTCTGCCTTCGAAACAGTGTATCTCTCGCACCACTTCTAAGGCGAGAATATCTAGGTATTCATGGAACCATCCTGACCGGATCGCCTCCTATGTCTTCAACAAATGAAGTATCCTCTTGCTCCAGCCCTACTTATCAACTCCATTCCACACTGATTTTAGCAACCTTTCATCATCGCTCCACTCTTCTGTGATGTATACCTCAGACCACCACTGGAATTCATCAGGTCCTTCAATACAACCCTGAAGCTCATAAACCTGATGTACCTATTCTCCTTTGGTCTAGACCACTGCCTATGAGCCCTAGAAATGGATTATGATCGACTGCCTGAGATTAAACTCATCAAAACTGAGTTCCTCTCTTGTAGGATCTGGGTGATTACCTCCACTTGACCATCTGGCCCCAGTGTTGTGTTTATCGTAGCGCGCAGCGCAAGTGCAGAGTGTTTCAAATGTAAACTTGTTTGGGCACGGATCCTGGTTAGACTCTATCGATGTTCTAGAGTCTGGGTCCTTGCCGGGGAGAGTGCTTGGGAGGTAGTTACGAACCTGGCTTCAGCTGTTGGTGGACGCTTTTTCATGTGGTGCTGTCTTCGACAATAAATCTTTGTGTTGTATGTTTTGGATACTAGATTTATTCATAACAAACTTGGCGACGAGCGAAACATTGGCAGCACCACCATTTATATAAAAAAAAAGAAGGAAGACGAACTCGCGTATGAGGAGTGAGGCTCACCATTGATTCTAAGCGTTGTTTTCTACATCGGCTTAAGAATACGACCTTGGGCCCCGTTACCGAAAGCGTCTACCTTGCCCATGTACATTTTGGGTGGATTTCGTAAAAATTCATCACTTTTAGAAAACTTCAAGCTTACTGAGTGGACGGAGTTCCATTGATGCTACGGCGTTTGTCTTCATTGATGTGACGTCCTACGAGGGTTTGTACGCATGCATGACGTCTCAGGGAAGCGTCAGCAACGCTCTTGATTCTACACTCTATGGTTTACACGCACGTAAGCAGCGTGCCACCATTTTGTTCTAATTTATCGGACCAAGCATAATATCGCCTAGCAACAAGATATCGGAACCCCGATTTCAGATTCACGGTCATATTTCTTTCAAGGTACTTTTCATTTACAGAGCGGATTCACCGCTTTAAATTAGCACCACGATTTGGAGAATGAGTTATTTATTTTAACTGTTATGCTGTACATTGTCCACTCGTTTTTTTTTATGTTTTAAATTCATTTGGTAAATAAGCCATTTACTGTTACTGTTCATTTGAGCATCCCTACAGTCTATCCTCTTGCAACTCATTTGAACATTCCCTAAGATAATAATGGCTAATGCCCAAAGCTACAATTTGGCTCCTCCTCAGTGCTTTTGGCCAGCTGGGGGTAATTCCTGCATGGAGTGGGCAGAGTGGAAAGCATATTTCATTAATTATATAGAGACATTAGATGTAAAGGGTAAAATTTCTCCTGCAGAATAAAAAGGTGTTTTCCTACATTCAGTGGGTCCAGAAGGTCTCAAGGCCTACAACCAAATGTCTAGAGCTACGGGTGGTACTGATCAAAATGTTTTCACAGCAGCTGTCAACGATTTTGACCGTTACTTCTCACCTAAGGTATGCATTGGCATATTGAGATATAAATTCTTTCAGAGGAAACAGAATTCTGATGAACCCGTGGACAATTACGTTTCCGCTTTAAGAACACTTTCCTTGGATTGCCAATTTGGAAACCTACAGGAAGATTTCATAAGGGATCAAGTCGTCATGCATATTAAAGATACTTCCATCCAGGATAGGTTATGGGTTAATGGTGATTCAAAATTAGATGATATTCTTGCTATTGTCAGGAAGGCAGAAATGTATAGCAGAAGTGCAAAACAAGTAAATGCTAAAGTTGAGGAAAATAGTAAATTGAGCAATACTGTAGCCAAAGTCGATAATACTAAAACCAAACCACTCTACAAAAAGAACAATCTTGTTAAAGAGAATGCTACAGACTCTAACAAATTTAGATGCTACAGGTGTGATAGTAGCTCACATTTGGCGAATTTTAAGGGATGCCCAGCAATCAAACAGAGATGTTCTGTCTGTGGTGTAGTTGGCCATATTGCAAAAGCTTGTAGAAAAAATAAAAGCAAAAAAGTACGATGCGTGGAAGATGAAGAACCTAGTGATAATGACTTTGACACCAAAGAGGACTTTGAAAAATCTTACATGCTAAACATCACTGAGGGTCTTCCTATTATTTTGAATATTGACAATAATATGATAAAGAAAAAACCTATCCACGAAATGACTATTGGGGGTGTACAACTACAAATTTATGCAGACTCAGGTTCTCCCTATTCTATAATCAATGAGAATGTATGGAAATCCAAGTTTATAGATAAACTAGGTCCTGTGTTGTATCCTGGAGACATTAATCCGCAATGGTATTCAGGTGAAAGAATCGACATTCTTGGTTTCAGGGTACTGGTATTCAAATTCAAAGATCGTGAATGTACTGCCAAATTATACATATCCAAACACGGACTTTCCGTCCTTGGGTGGTTTGAGCAAGGGAAACTGGATATCATTCTTAATCCCAATAGCCCAAACCCCGTAATGGTTATTGGAGCATCTGGTCAATGTGGTAACACCATGTTGAACAGGTTTCCCAACGTTTTCAATGCTAGCATTGGGGAATTGATTAATTTTAGGCATAAAATCATTTTCATCGATAAGTTAGTTGAGAGTGATATTATAGAGAGAGTAGAATCCTCTGAATGGATTTCTCCCATTGTGGTGGCCAGACGCTCTAACGGTAATATCAGATTGTGTATTGATCTGCGCCATTTGAAAAACAACATTGTCGTTGACCAATTTCCTCTTCCCCGAATCTCTGAAATGTTATCTTTAGTAGCTGGAGCGCAAATTTTTTCTTGTATCGATTTATCGTCCGCTTACCACCAAATTGTCTTAGATGAAAATAGCAAGAAGTACATTGCTTTTGTTACGCCGTTTGGATGTTTCCAATTTAAGATAATGTCATTCGGTCTTGCCTCAGCTGCGGCAGTGTTTCAACGAGTCATGCATGATATCTTTGGTGACTGTAAAAATGTTATTTGTTTCCAAGATGATATACTTGTGTTTAGTTACAACAAACTCTCTCATGACCAGGTTCTTGAGGTTGTTCTTGGCAAATTATCCGTGAATGGACTTACAGTTAAACACAGCAAGTGTAAATTTGGAGTTAATTCTGTTACTTATTTGGGGCATACTTTATGTGCCGATGGTGTCAAACCCAAGCCTGATCTCGTAGAAGCCATCCAACTTGCCCCGCCTCCTAAATCTAAAGATGACATCCGATCTTTCCTAGGGTTGACAGAATTTTACTCCAAATATATACAAAAATTGTCTGGCAGAGTGTTTAATATTAGACAGCTTTTAAAAAATAAGTGTAAATTCGTATGGGATACTGAGTGTGAAAAGGAGATTATGGATGTTAAGTCTGCTATCAGTAATGCTGCTGCATTGAATAATTTTGATCCTCAACTTCGTTGCATTGTCACGACCGATGCTAGTTCAAAGGGTTTAGGCGCTGTCCTCTCCCAGAAAAGAGAGAACGGTAGTGAATCTACCATTGCATATGCTTCTAGAACTTTGACCCCGTCAGAAGAGAAATATTCAACTATTGAAAGAGAAACATTAGCTGTCGTTTGGGCCCTAGAACATTTTAGAGTGTTTGTTTGGGGAAAAGAATGTGAAGTTAGATCTGACCACAAACCTCTTGTGCGATTACTTACTACTGATGGTTTGATTAAAGCATCTGCTAGGATTGCACGTATGTCTATGAGATTACAAGATATCATATATAAGATGATTTATGTTCCAGGACGAGACAATGTCACAGCAGATTTTTTATCCAGACTACCTTTACCTTTGTAAGAGTGTATTCACAATACTTGGGATGATTTTCACATTGCTTTCGTCCACGATGAGGGAGTACCACCCATTAAGGTTGAAGTTTGGAACATGGAATATTCCAAAGATAAGGTTTTACAAGAGGTCCAAAAGTACTTAATTGGAGAATGGCCCGCTAAGAAGAACCTTTCTCCCGAGTTAAGACATTTTTGGGTGGTGAAGAGGAATTAACCTTTTCTGATTCTACTATCTGGAGAGGTGATAAAGCTGTTCCTCCTTTAGGTTTGAGAGAGATTATCGTTAAACACGGCCATGAAGCCCACAATGGCATCATCAGAACTAAACAGTCTGTCAAGAGTACATTCTGGTGGCCTGGGTTAGATATTTTTTTTTAACGTATTGTTAGAGATTGCGTTCACTGTGCAAATGCTGACAAGTCTTTGAAGACTTTGAAACCAGTTATGCAGGGACACCACATTCCGAATGGCCCCTGGGAATGTATTGCAATGGACATTATGGGTCCCATTGGTCCTTTGAACAAATACATTGTGGCTACCATTGATTTATTTTCTAAATGGCCTGTGGTAAAAGTAGTCGATAAGGTTAATACTGACACTGTTTTACTATTTCTGGATGAAGTGTTCACGGAAGAGGGATTACCTATACGTGTGATCACTGATAATGGTGTTCAATTTTTATCCAAGAAGGCGAAGGAATACTTCAGAAAACTGGGGTTATTCATTGCACCACTTCACTTTATAATCCTAGTGGCAATGGTATAATAGAAAGGTTCAACAGAGTACTTAAAGCTGCTATTCAAATGGTTGGTGTTAGTGACAGCAAGTGGGAGTGTCAAGTAATGAAAACTATGTGGAAGTACAGGGTTACTCCGAATGACATGACTCAGTGTACTCCATTTGAGATCATGAGAGGTAGATTACCTAGAACTAAGGTCAATCCTTCTTGGCTTATTTCATCCATTAAATGCCGCATTGATCTTGACAAAGTGACAAAGAGATTGGAAAAATCCCATATTGTAAATAAGCACAGTTTTAACTTTAAGGAAAGAATAAATCCACACTCTAATGTAAAAGTGGGAATGTTAGTGAAAGTTAAAAAACCATGGAAAGCTTTGAAAGGTGAAAGTCAATTTATGGGTCCTTTTGAGGTTAATGAAGTTTTGAAGAATGCAGTTAGACTTTCTAATGGTAAAGTATGGAATTTGAACAAAATTGCTGTGCTTAAAGGTGACAGGAAATTATATAAGGAGGTTCATTCTTCTCCTACGAGGAGTCAAGTTTTGGAAGACATCTCTGATGAGATTTCTGGGGTAGATAATTGCAATAATGGCAATATTGATAGCAGCCATGATTTATGTCAAAATAATGGTAATGAAATTGTGTTACCCTGTAACCCTGTCATTTCTGATGTATGTCAAAAAGACACAAATTGTCAAGAGACCAAACACTTGCGTAAAAAACCTGTATGGTTGTCATATTTTGTAACTTTTATCCAAAAGAAGATGCATCCATAATTTATTTATTTATATATATTTTTTTCTTTTCTTTTCTCTGGTTTGTTTTATTGTTTAAGGGAGGAAAATGTGTTGTGTTTATCGTAGCGCGTAGCGCGCAGCGCAAGTGCAGAGTGTTTCAAATGTAAACTTGTTTAGGCACGGATCCTGGTTAGACTCTATTGATGTTCTAGAGTCAGGTTCCGTGCCGGGGAGAGTGCTTAGGAGGCAGTTACGAACCTGGCTTCAGCTGTTGGTGGACGCGTTTTCATGTGTTGCTGTCTTCTACAATAAATCTTCGTGTTGTACATTTTGGATACTAGATTTATTCGTAACACCCAGGAATATGGGTCATGTCCAATGACACATAAGAAACCTGGGAGTGGCCATGGTCTCTGACATTTCCCTAGTGCTACAAATAAAATAAGTTACCAAACCTGCCTCCCCACAATGCCAAACCTGTACCACATTTCCTTCTTCTAGGTTTCCCTAGGAACATATAGGTCACCATCATCCTAATGCTGTAGACGACACAAGCAGACTTTAATTAGATCCCCGTTTTATCGTTTAAGAATACTATAGAGAATTTGGAATACACCAGTCATACAACTACCACACCTAAATAAACCTATTCAACCACAACACTACCTTCATGCTAGCACTCTGCTGACTATCCATGGACAGATGCTCCTACAAGGCAGTCTGCTTTATCCACAGGGCCATCTGTGGCACTAGACAATCCAACATCCACGTGAAACTTTGGTGATGCATGAAAAATAGGAACCTCCGCTAAAGGCTGATATCCTCGCTGTATTTTCTACCCTTCAAGAAAACGTGCATTGGTGGTACATCCTTGGCTGCTCAGGCAGCCAAACTCAAGAATTCAATGACAGCAAATGTAAGAAATGTCCACCAAGGCCTGGAATTCAGTGAGGCAGCAAATACCTGCCTCGTCACAAAAGGATTACACATAATGAGAATAGCAGTAATGAGTTCAAATCCCAGCACGGGTGACTCTGTAAGACTTCCATCCTTCCCCGGTTGTTAAACTAAGTTATAGTAGCAGTTCCTCTTTACAGTGCTTGTCAATAGAGTGTGGTATAACATGCTATATAAACAACATTCTAATTTATTACCTAGATATAGTGCATATCTGACAAAAGGTAAAAAAATTAAGATACACAATACTCACACTTTTGTGTGGCTTAACAGATTTTAGTACTGTGAAATAGTCCTATGTATCTCACAACTTTATAAGAACTGGTCCTTATTTACGGACAATGGTTTAGCATTCGCTGCTGCCATTGGGATAAACCTAATTTGTCATTACAAGGTTAGAATCTCACAATCTTTCAATGTACCAATCCCAGCACAAAATGGCTGTCACTGAAAACCTAATACTGTGGAAGTTGATGTGCCGAGAAGGCAGCAAAGTACTGCAGAATGCACCTTAGTCAACCTGTCAAATGATGATCAGTCCAAGGATACACATGCTTCACAGGTTGCCCATACCATGCTAAACAGCCTTCTCATCTTGGGTAAATACTGGAATTGTGCAACCTCCTCTAACACTATTGGATTCCAGTACTTTATTAAGCAGGGATATTCCACCTATCCGAAGGTATTTCTGACTGCTGAGAAAATGGCCAGTTCAGTGATGGTGAGCCGTATCTCCTAAGAGGACCCCACAATCAGCTGGGGTGGTGATCTTTCAGTCGTGCGACTGGGGCACCTATATTTGAACTCAGACTCATAGACACAAAAAAGGTCAGTCTAATCTTTCTTGACTTGTTTGATAGCACAGAGTTAAGTAGAGACAATATTGATTTTTGCAGGTATATCCAACAAAATCCATTGCTTGAGGGTGACAAAAGGTGGGGACAGCCTTCATGGATGCCTCAAAGCTGCCTATAAGGTTTAACAAACTCATTTGCTAATAGATTAAGGTCTTTATTACAATATTTCAATTGTTTCCTTCTTCCTTTTACTATGGCTGCCTTGGTCTGTAGTAGAGCAAGTGTGCTGGTCTTCATCTCCTTCCTTCCGTAGATGTTTAGGATGCAATGGATCATGGAAGTTCTCTCTTTTCGCAACTGATACTTCTAATCAAGGAAAGATATTGGCAAAATTTGAACTTGGGACACACAAAGGGCTTCCATTTTGTTCTCTCAGTTCATTTCCTGAGAGTGTGCATTTTTGTCATTTTGTGACCACTGCAGAACCAGAAAATATTTTTCACTACTACCACAATTTGAATAGTTTCACTAAAACCATGTGACTTTACCAAATGTGCAAACATCAAGACTGTAATAGTCACAAACATCCCTACATAAGGCACTGTCCATTACAGGGAATTAGTGCAAAAAAAAATCATAATAATAACATTAGTTAATTTCATGATACTGTACATGAGGTCCACGTTTCAGAAAGCTTTATGCAGCAGGTCCATCCTCTGCCACACACAGGCTAGGTTTCCTCTGGACGGTGATGGAAAAGAGCATTGAAGTATCTTGGACAATGATGGAAGAATGGCATGTTCCAGTGAAGATGGGATAAATGCAGGGCCGGACTGGCCATAGTGGGCACTGTGGGTTCTCCCAGTGGCCCGGAAGGTGGGAGTCGGTTTTGGACTGGCGGAGGTCGTTTTTGTTACTGGAGGCTGGTTTAGCAGCAGTGCTGCAATATCGGCCCCCTGCAGAAAAAGCAGCAGGGGCCAGTCCGACTCAATTGCCAGGGCTGGTTTACGTTCCAAGAAAAATGCTTAGTGTACTCAGTATGGTGACAGGATTGATCTGGTGGATATTCCTTATAATGATGGTTTAGAACTCTCGAGTACTTGGTATTGTGGTATGATACAGCCTTAAGGTACCCTAAATGGTCATTAGATTATGTGCTTATGACGATGGAATAGATCTTTAGTAACAGGATACAGCTGCTGAGTACTCCATAGGGTGATAGGATGGGCCACTATGGTCTTTCTTCAACAGAACTTTGGGCTACTTTATTTTGAAATAGGTTAGAGCCTTGGGGGAACTCTGTCTTGAAATATGAAATGGTCTTAATTTTTGAATATGACAGAGCCTTTGAGCATATGATACTGTGCTTATATATAGGTTTGGCCTACTCTGCATTACGAGAGAGCTTTGTGGTACTATGTTTTAAAAAAGCATAGAGCTGTTGGGTACTCTGCTGGGATAGGAAAGCACCTTGGCCTACTCTGCATTGAGATTGGACATATACTCTGTATTGAGGTAAGTTTGAGGATTGGGGTATGCAAGATTGTGATAGAGCCTTGAGGTGCTCTATAATGTAACAGATAGAACCTTGGCCTACTCTGCATTGAGATTGGACATATACTCTGTATTGAGGTAAGTTTGAGGATTGGGGTATGCAAGATTGTGATAGAGCCTTGAGGTGCTCTATAATGTAACAGATAGAACCTTGGCCTACTCTGCATTGAGATTGGACATATACTCTGTATTGAGGTAAGTTTGAGGATTGGGGTATGCAAGATTGTGATAGAGCCTTGAGGTGCTCTATAATGTAACAGATAGAACCTTGGCCTACTCTGCATTGAGATTGGGCATGTACTCTGTATTGAGGTAAGTTTGAGTATTGGGGTATGCAAGATTGTGATAGAGCCTTGAGGTGCTCTATAATGTAACAGATAGAACCTTGGCCTACTCTGCATTGAGATTGGACATATACTCTGTATTGAGGTAAGTTTGAGGATTGGGGTATGCAAGATTGTGATAGAGCCTTGAGGTGCTCTATAATGTAACAGATAGAACCTTGGCCTACTCTGCATTGAGATTGGACATATACTCTGTATTGAGGTAAGTTTGAGGATTGGGGTATGCAAGATTGTGATAGAGCCTTGAGGTGCTCTATAATGTAACAGATAGAACCTTGGGTGTATCTGCATTGAGATATAATGGCTTCTTTATGTATTTTGTCTTTTGGGATTGGTATGATCCTCCAGTGCCTCTGTTCACTTGACTGTATGGACTTTTACAGACAGTAATCCTAAAAATGTTTGAGCCTGCATATAGTGCATGTGACAACATGAAGACATGTAAATATGCTAAATTCTGTTTCTCCGAGAACCCTATTGATATACATTCGTCTGGTAAAGCTGTTATGTGATTTTTCTATTGGTTGTCGAATATGCTCAGATAAATACAGCCCATCACCACTTGTTCCTTCTTACAGGAAAAATACTTTAGCAAGTTTCGAGGACAAATTGAATGAAAGCTTAAAACATTTGCATTTCTAACTAAAAGTGAGAACATCTCACTCTGAAAATGAATGCAAACTATGGCATTGTCTTCTAGTTTTACAGAAAATTTTTATTTTTTTCTCCGTTGTTTTACATTTTGAAGCCAGTTGACATGCATACTCTCTGTTTCTGTAAACCTTTAGGGCTTGATATACAAAGCCATTTTACAGTCACACACTATGCAATTTGCGAAATCACATTGTCTGCAACTACAAAATGGCTTTTGGTAATTGTGGTTGCAAGCCTTTGAAAAGTTACCAACTTCTCAAAGGAGTCTGCCTCTGAGTTGCAAATGGAAAACTGCTAAACATTCCAATGTGTTGTCTATTATTTTTAAAAGGATGCTTCTTTTTGTAAGTTATTTCTAGTGGAAGGCTTTGAATAACTAATGATCTCTTCTACAGGGCATAGTTTTTCAGTGCGGCAGCAGGTGCAGTGGCACCAGAGCTTAGATGCCTTAGTGGCCCAATGAACTCTGATTATTGCTGTATTTTATAATTCCAACAGCATCCAAGGGGCCAATTTCTTTCTTTGCACTGGGGCCTATGACACACTGGCTATGCCTCAGCTCTGCTACTGACCCTTTACCCACAATAAATACACATTTTGTGGTATGTCGCTGACATGAAAATCATTAGTTTTATTGAGTTTACACATGAAAGGCAATTGTTTTATTATAGGAAGTACGTCTTTCCCTTTCCACGACTTTAAATCATCACTTCCACTCTGAGCCAATTGCAATATGCCAGCAGATCCGATCAGATTTTACCTCGAGGTAAGCATTTAGCACCTTCTGCTTGAATTAAACCTTATTTAGCATATTCTCAAGCTGCATCGTGTTCTGGATTCGCTCACCTGTCTCAACTACTCTATCCTCAGGCCAGACTGGGCTTTCTGCTTGGCTTCAAGACTGACTCAGTCAGACACATGTTCCAATTACTGCTGGGAAGGTGAATGACAAGATGCAGGCGTGAAATAAATCAGCGCAGTGACGATGCACTTTAGACCTCATTTATGGGAATTTGACGTAGGATAACACAACAAATCGCCTTGCCGCGATGCCCTACATCAAAGTGAAAGGACGGGAATGCACTGTATTTATCTAATACTGTGCATTCCTAACGTGCTGTTTCGGCAGCCTAGCGCCATGCAGGCACCCTTGCACCTTCCTGCACAAAAACAAGCCTGAGAGGCGTGTTCCCCTTTCGTTGTGTGCTGCAGATGGCAGCACACATGGAAAGAGGACTAAAATAGGAGAAGTAAAGTTATTTCTCCTCGTTACTCCTCACCTCGGGAGGCGTAAGGTTTTGGTGCTTCCCCAATGTTTCCACTGTGTTGTAAACCTGGGGAAGCATCAAAATCCATGGGTGTTGCGTAGGAACATCCACCACAATGCCCATGGAATGCCTCCTGAGCACAGACTAAGGCAGTGCAATGAGAAAGCAATGATTTGCGCTGCCGTGCCTTACTCCATATATAAGAGGCCATTAAAAGCCACGTTTGTATGACCACATAGATATGATGTTGTAGTTTGCGCCTCCAAAGCACCACAAAATGTGACGCTCCGGGGGCGCAATGGGTTCACAAATGTGCCTGTTTTTTGTACCTATGCAGCTGCACTGCCCGGTGCGTGCCGGATGAAACCAGCAGTGTGCAGTACTGAAAGGAAGACCCGAGAAGATGCTCCTCACGCGGCACCGCCCAGCTCTACTGCTGTTGCCCACTATGTATAAGTGGAGGACAGGCGCCACACTCTCTGTACAGGCGCAGCAAAATACTGTATATAGGACTGTGGACAGGCCTCCCACAGCTTGGAGATACACTCAATTCACAATGAAGGTAGACAAATAAAAAGAAATCCCATGAGACATTGAAAATCACGCCTAATAATATGAGGCCAGCAGATTTATGAGGGACCACTGAAATATGGCCCAGGTCTCCACCCCTTGGCTAATGCCGTGGCAATAATTGTTTACATTTAATAAATAGCTTTTGGCATCACTTACTCCATTTTCATCACCCCCGAGTGGAGACATGGCTCCTGCAGCAAGCAGCCTTCTACAAAAATCCTTGATAGGTAAAAAGTAAAGCAATTCGAAGGAAATGTATGCCATATAAATGACATTTTCAAGGAGGAAAGAATCGCACATGTACCTAGAGGCATGAAAATAAACGATAAAACTAGCACACATCGTTTACCCCAACACATTATCAAGGCAGTGGATTTTTTAAGAATTCAATGTACATAATAAAATACAACATTTGTAGAGAACAGAGAAAGCGTTGTTTTCTATGCTTTGCGGAATTGAAATATTGGTGGCTGATTACATACGGGCACTTGCGTATAATTCCAGATCAAAGAACCCCAGCTGGAGAAAAAAAATAATTTCAGCCCTGGCCCCATGCCTCCAAGGACTTTGTATCAGCAAAGCATTAAAAAGCAACAATTTCCCCCATCTTTCTCCCATCTGAAGCTTAGAGAACATATAAGACAGAGGCCACAAGTAAACGTTATTTTCTGTTAAATTGTAGATCGATATTTCATTGCTATATAAGTTTACAAGGACAGTTAGCATAGGTGATATGATCACCTAAGACCATAAATAAATATTGGGGGTGAGTGTAACTTGCGTAATTCTGTGTAGAGTAATCTTGTGGAATTACCTAAGAATTCTGTGAGAATACGCTTGAATTAAGGAAAAAGAGTAAGTTTGCATTTAGTGCTATTTCTCTGTGCAAAAACGACCCCTCACATCCAAAATGGATGCGAGGCACATTTTGCGTTAAGAAGTAACGCAAAGTGCAACAGAACACGAAGAGCGAACAGCCACTCACACACTCTAAATGTGTTCTTGGGATAGTATTTTCCCCCTACGTACTACTGGCATTTAGTGAGAATTTCTGAGGTTTAAAAGGGAGGTCTTTCCTTGTCAAAAAGTTTATTTTGAGAGGACGCACTACAGCTTTTACATTGCAGCAGTCATGCCGCTCCATGTAGGCCTGTAACCATGTTTCAATTACTACTGTAGGTATGGCACAATAGGTGCTGCAGCGCCCAAGTGGCATTTAACTTTCAGACCCTGGGAGGACTTTCTACACCATATGCTAGGCAAGTGAAATGTGTCAATCAGGAATATGCCAATTTAACAGTGTCTAAAGCACAGGTATTTTATACATGGTGAGCAGAAAAATCAGATTTTCCTACACACATCTATGAAATCTATATACCTTAAATAAATAAAAGAAAATTAAAACAAAAAAACAAATATATATATATATATATATATATATATATATATATATATATGTATATTATTATTTCCTCTCTATTTTATTGAAAAACTGTGCTTTTGCTTTGTCATTTGTAGGTCTTTGTTATAATTTCTTTCTTGCCAGATTAGTTTGTGTCTGATGCTTATGTGCAAGTGTATATGTGCAGTATTTAGTAACATTTTTTATATCAGTATTTTGTGAATGTGCAGTTGTTGTGTTTTCACCTCGGCTTTTCTATATTTTGAACATCTTCGTTTCTATTAGATATAATCCTCGCCACCCAGAACCTTGCTTGAGCGATTCAGGTATGCTTTGCTATTCTGGAGACCATTTTGTAACGTTCATCTTAGGTTCGAAACATAGTCCTGTCTCCCATCACTGTTGTGTTGTGTGCCAGCTTTGCTGTTCTGTTTGCTCTCAACAGCCTCTGGGCTCTGTGGGCTGCCAGATGTCTACTGACTTTTTATGCACTGTTTGGCAAACCTGTCATCTAGAAACCTTGCTCGCAGATCCTCTGTCTCACATCATCTGGTTTCAGAGCACTGGAACAAATATTCATATGAGGACAATGAATAAAGCAGGGTGCCAGGAACTCATTTAGTTATTACTAGAAGTGAAAATAATTCATTAGTTTATCTGCCATTGCAGCTCTGGCTTCACACTTTCTATTTAAAGAAATGTACTTTTAAGGGCATCTTACTCTTGACAGGAATGAAGCGATAATGCATTTGAGCAATACCATTAAACACAAATACATTTTCTCCTTACATTTATGACATTTATTTTCCAGCTTTCCAAAATTCAGAGGTAAGTGGAAATGCATATTGAAGTTTAACTATTACACACTACAGTAACTTTTAAAGGTACATTACTTTCAAAAATAATATTACATTTGTAAACTGATAATACAAAAAAAATCTAAAAATGTTTAACTTGCCAAAATACAAAAAATATACTTTAAAATAATTGTAAAAAAAAGAAACATAATATTTAAAAAAGAAAACTGGAATGAAGGCAGAAATAATGAATGAAACTAACTTTTAAAATGTAAAAAGTAAAACTATAAAATAAAGCCATTTAAAAAAATATCAGCAAAATGATTAAATTTGGAGGACTCAAATTTACTACTCCCACTCAAACCTGAAAAACAGTGGGGAAGTTATTAGACTTTGGAATGGTCAGATTTTTATTTCCCACACTAACCAAAGAAACAGTAGAAAAAGTGTTGGACTTAAGAGTGGTCAGAGTTACCACTCCATCGTAAGCATCATTAGAGAAAGTGTTGGACTCTAGAGGAGATAGATTTACTATTCCCTCTCTAGCTTGTGACAAGTTATGGACTTCAGAGAGGTCAGATTTACTATTGTTGGCACTCCAACATGAGCAACATTTGAGAAATTGTTGGACTTTGGCTGGGTTAGATTCTCAAATTCCCACTCCAACATAAGCAACAGTAGGGAAAGTGTTGACCTTTGGAGGGGTCAGATCCTCAATGTGATCAGAGAAAAAGTCAATGTATTAGACTTTAGAATGGTCAGTTTTGCTATTTCCACTTCGGTGACGGTCTTTGAAGTGCTCGATTTTGGAGGGGTCAGAACTAGTATTCCATCTTCAGTGAAAGCAATAGTAGGAAAAATATTAAACTTTAGAAAGTTCCGTTTTAATTTTCTCTCTCCTAATTTAGTACGAAATTACTTACATATACATAAAATTAATAAAAATGCAAAATATTCCCATAAGCATATTTATATTTTTTTAACATCATATAATTTATTTAAATTATTACAATCTAAAAACATGAATCTAACATATACGATTATGCAAAAGAGTATATTAAATAATTATGGCTACTAAAACAAAGTGCAACATAGATGTAATATACCTCCTACCCTATTTCCCTAAAATTCCAACAACCACAAAACAAATTAAATAAATGACAGAAAAAAACTGATTATTTAAAAAAAAAATAATAACATTACAAAATTAACTATTATACAAAAAAGCTAACAATGTATTCAATTAATATTCAAATTATTTAGAAAATAGCAGATTCATAAATTTAATTAACCAGTTAAGAATTAAAAAATACCTTATTTTAAAATAATCTTTTAAATAACTGAAAAATGCATAATTTATTAACAAAATAAAACTTACCAATGTACATAATCAAATGAAAAAGAAGTATTTATAAATGTCCCATCCTATTTTTCTACAAATCCAAAAACCTGCCAATAAGTGAAGAAATTAAAAACCTTAAAATATATTACAAAAACAAAAAACCCATATAAACACAAAAAACTGAAATATACTTATCATTAAAATAATAGGAACCTATAACACAAAAATTAATAAAACTCAGCTAAATATTTAAAGACATTACATATAACTGTTATTTTTTTAAGTAAAAGACTTAAAGAATGATGTTCTTATATTCTGTATACCATTTCACAATATTTTTGACATATAAAAGTCACAATATGTATATAGCTGTAATATATTGCACACATTATCGCTCAATGTGAAACTGTCATTGTAATATTCTGTCAAATGTAAAGATGTAAATGCAGATCTTCTATTTAATGCTTAATAAAAAACAGTTTAATAAAAAAAGATAGCAAGTTTAACCTACAAAGCCATGTCCTTAAATATACCACAATACATCTTTTGAAAGCTTGCACTCTCAGGAGGCCGTCCTACACTAAAGCCCTCATTCCCAGTGGCACGTATTAAATCTCCTCCTATGCTATTTCCCATAACTCACTAATTGCAGGAGCAGGACTATAATAAGGATTGTTTGTTTTTAGGTAACAACATGTGGTAATCAGATTTAACTTGCCTATTCCTGCATATTTTCCATGGTGTTTAATCCAGAGACGATTTATTGCAGCACCAGTGAAATGCAACTGATCTGTAGTATCCAGTAAAACTCCTAATTCAGATGACAACAATGTTTTTGTTACTGGCCCAACTGGAAATATTGGGCCACTCATAATGAGTGCCTAAGGGCAAAAAAAGATACAAACTTGTATGTAAGCATTATGAAGTATTTGGCAGGTTGTTTCTCAACCAAGAAAAGCATACAGCTTTATACTAAAACAAAGGGCCTGATTTAAACTTTGGACAGCGCCCCCCATATATAAAGGTGGTGGTTTTACGTCAATGGCCCAACCCCATAGGCCCATTGTTGTAGGTTTTCCAATGGCAGAGCCAGCGGAAGCACAGTCATCAGAAACATGACTTTCCGCTCCACCCAAAATAGAGCAGGCAGACAATCAGTTTGGTGGACAGGGTACTCAGCTACATTTATTGCAGAGTAACCTGTATAAACAACTTCAAATTAGCCCCTGAGTGCCCTTCATCATGGGTAAGCGAAGGAGCACTCACTCTATAGGTGAGTGAAAGACAAATTGCAAATGCACATTGCTAGTGGGCAAACTCAAACTGAGGGGCCTATTACGATGGCGGGCGGATATAGTCCGCCTGCCACCGTAACGGAGCGCTGGACCGCCGCCGATGCTGTGGCGATCCCGCTATACTCATTAGGATGCACCCGCCACACTGGCGGGCGCATCCTGTGCCTTTTCCATTGTGGGTGGATCTGCTGGCTGCCGACCCGCCCGCAATGGAAAAGGACTGTGCACGGCACTGCCATGCACTTCATGGCAGGCACCACGTGGTGCATGGCAATGAGGTGGGGTACCATAGTTACCCACCATGTGCACCCTCCACCCCCCTTCACCCTGGGTGCCCGCAACGGACCCCCAATGCAAGGACCGTATGCCTATCCATGGCGGCAACGCCGCCGTGGAAAGGTCATTGACCGCCAGCATCCTAATATGGATGGCGGTGTCTCGCAGCCATTGCCACCATATGCAGGCATCCACAGCGGCCTCCCCAGCCATCCAAATGTGGCGGGGGGTCATTCTAGTGAGGATGGTTGGCGGATGCCCCCGCCGGGCCGGGGGTGGCTACCGCCCTCCCGGCGGGGGCGATCCCCAAAGTGTCCACCCTATGAACAATTCACAGAAGTACATGTGGATGAACAGATTTAAATACATAAATGTATGAACTGCATTGATTTCCCAGCATACATCAGAGTATCTGTGAATATGTGATACCTCTGAAATTTAATCAAATCATTACATAGCTCTGGGAAATGTACATTTATGGCTTTTCTTTAAAAAAAAAGCATGAATCCCCGAAACCTCAGAAACGTATGCAAATCATTACATAACTCTAAAAAATCTAAATTTCTGATTTTTCTCCAAAAATGTATGAAGCTGGCATTTGATTACTACACAATTCTCCTACTTCAATTCAGTGGCGGCTGGCATCTACTGAGGAGGAGCCGGCAAATGGGTGGGTGCATGTGCGGGCACTGAAAAGAAAAAAAAGTTAAAAACCCACTTACCGGATCCTGATGGGAGACAGTCTCACTCCGTCCTTTTCTGCTGGGACTGCAGGGCAGGCCCCAGTAAACGCCATCAACCAATCCTCGCCTGCTCATGAGCTGTTAACCAGCATGTGAGCAGTACCCTGATTGCTGGGTGAGGCCTCTCTTGCGTTCCTGACGGCACTGGATGCCTGCACTTGCTCTCAGCCTAGCTGTTTTCCGAAAGCTGGGTTGAGAGGTTTTAAGTGAGTCTGACTGTCTGTTGCAAGATGGCCTGCCAAAAATACATGGGAACTTCGAACAAGTGCAAAGGCAGCCCTCTGCCCACCACTCCTCTCTTCTGTCACTCAGCAGGCTCACCACGTCCTGACGCTCGGTTCAGGATAGGTCGATGAAAAATAAAATAGTAATGAATTGCCATTATATTTTTTTATCTCTGGAGCCTTGGGGGTGGGGGGGCACTTAGGAGAGGCGACTCTCCTCCGCTCCAGTGGAGGAGCGCCCCCTGCTTCAATTATTCTCCTGGGTATATCTTCTGAGTAATTGTGTATGACTGGTTCACTGACATCTGTGAGGCCCAATTTCCTCTTGCACTAAACAGCAACTCAAAATTGATTAGTCCTAACTTAATTAAATGCTAAATGTTCTACATGCTTTTTTTTCAACTGTTAGAAAAGTTATATTTGTAATTTACTGGTAGAACATTATACAAGCTATGTAGGAGTTTCATCAATCAATGACGACCTTTTAGAAACTTGTAAGTGACATTTTTTACAGGTAGAAATAATTTCACTAATTTTGCTAAGATGTATTTCCTTTTTCTTTTTTGGACAACAAAGACATAGAATCAGACTATTTTTTCTACAAAACCATGACCCAAAATGCACTTTTCCTCAACAGACTATCCTGGGGTTAGTAATCAGGTAGAGACAGGAAACAGTAACTTTTATGGAACAACACTAAAACAGCAGTCTTTACAGAACTGGGTGTTGCTGAAATGTTTCTTGTATTGGATTGGCATTTATATTGCACTGTTTATCCATGATGAGGTGCCAAGGCATTTGTTGTCCAAAAATGCCATATAGGGTGTACTATTGGCCACAAGCTCTGATAATCTCAAAGTTACCATATTTCAACGTTTTAAATGCATTTTAAAACATTGAAGGCAATGGAGTGGAAAAGGGCCAGAAATGACTTCTAGAGATATTCTGTTCCACTTTTTTTTTACTTTCCATTTCTCCCTTTTTAATTTAGAACATTCTACCCTCGGAGGTGTTGTACTTTAATATCTGGGACCGCGTAGGGAACAGGGCCCTACCCCTGTCTATGTTGGTATTAGCAAACCGCAAATGGTAAATGCGGTATGTACAAGTGCTTTATATATCGTTCTAGCTATGAATGCACTGTGTACACGTTATTCTGCTTCACTACGCGGGTTCCATTTTAGAAGCAGTGGCCATCTTGTCATTGCCCTCACATAGGCTATAATGGAGTAAATACGGGCCTCACAGTACATGGGCTTCTCCTCTGACTTCTCTGTGACCTGGGCAGCTGGCTCTGCTGCCCCGGGTCAAACTGGTCTCACGAGCTCCCCTTCCTCCGTCCACCTGTGATTAGAATCAGGGCTTGACCCGTCATAAAACCCTTTCATTCTACACAATCCTCCGGCTAATCTCTTTCACACCTGCTTGTTCCTGCTTTATGACTTGTTTCCCAAAACAGGAGATGCTCATGTTTATTGGGGGGTCTATTGACATCAAATGTGGGATCTGAACCTTACTGTGTAAATCATTGTGGGCTGGCCGAACTGGAATGTGGGATGGTCATCATGACTCTGCCTTTTCTTTGTAATGTACACTTGTATATTGCCGTATCATAAAACCTAGGAATGTATGCTTGAGGCAGGGAAAAGGGTATTTAAGATGAAGTCCGTTTCTATGATTTTCAGCAGTCTCCTGAGAACATACACGCTGTTGTACTTCTAGGATACCTGTAATTGGTCTGCAGCCAATAAACGATCTTTGACTTCACCCAGAAGACTCTGTGTTTCTGTAGGTCTGGAACAGGGTGAACCCAGAAGTCATAGGGTGTGTGCCCCTGCACCGCTGGGTCTAAAATACCCAGTACTTCAGTTTGGCGCCCAACTCGGGACGATTTCAGCGGTACCAGTCCAAGCCAGAGGTTCGTGAGGAGCTTCGTGTGGAAATTCCGGAGGAAGGCCGCCACTTCATCGACCCCTGCATGTCGACGTGGTCCGAAAGTCTTTTCTGCGAGGTTCTCCGCGTCCCGACGGCTACGAAGGACTGCTGCCCTGATTAATCGACCTGTTTTGGACCCTTGACGAGTTTTGAGAGAGCGAAACAATCGAGAGAGTCTTCTGGTGACGCCATCGAGCAGCAATATTCAGTTAAGTATAAGTGGAGCGTCTCCCATTTGTTTTGGTATCCTTCGGGATCGTTTGAATTGGTAATTTGGAGTTTGCAAACGCCAAAGCCAGAGGACTCGTGTATTCACGAGAATATCGTAATCGATAATCCTTTGACGTTTGGATCTAGACTAGTGAGCGAAGATGCCTGGTTCTGGACTATTTGGTAGATTATTCTGTTTGGGTTGTGGAAAAGATTTCCAGCTGGAGGAATCATGTCCGGTTCCTCCGGTTGGAACTCCAACTTATGAGCTCTATGTAAAACATGGCGTAGGCCCCATTGCATATAACGAAGTATGGATCCACTACACCAGGAAAGACGGTGTTTTAAAATGGCCCCAAAATGGTAGTTTCGATACCGATATTTTAGATAATTTGGAAATTAAATTGTTTAAGAAGAAAGCCCGGCCGGCGATGTTTGACTCTTTCCGCTTATGGCGAAAGGAAGCCAAACAAAAGGAAATTAAGTTAGCGAAAAAGAATAAAAGAGAGAGAGGTATGACAGTAATGCAAGCAGCTGTACAATTTAAAGACAATGAGGAGGAGCAGATGAGTGAGCAATTGCACAGGCAGCGCAAGTTAGGGATTGACAAATGTTACCCAGCTTTACCACATTCTAAGCAGAATGAGTTAGAAGAAAAGGAGAAAGATCCCCTGATGTCACATTTGTTGAGTTCGCCACCCCCGTATGCTCAAAATGCCACGGCACCTCCCCAGCTTGTGAATATGCCACCTCCAGTGAATATACTGCAAGCCTTGCCGCAACCGCTAGCTGCTTTGCAGCCGGCTCTTATCCATGTAGCGCAGTCCTCTCAAGGGCCGCCAGTTGTGCTTCCAACTGCCCCCGCACTTCCTGCGACTTTGCCTAATACAGCAGCTGCCTCTTCTGACACTTTTCCTTGCACCACTCCAGTACCTGTTTCTACATCCTCTTTTCTTCCCTCTGTTTTTCCCCCCGTTTCCGCCTCAACTTCTCCTTCAGCACGACAGCGTTTAGCTAATGTGGTTACTACATTAATGTCTCCTCTCTTTGAGTCATCTGGTGCGACTCCTGGTTTACAGCGTAAGCAATTGCGTAGCCAATTGCCTAACCCTGATGAGAAAAAGGTAATAGACAGCATGGCGCGTAGATGGATTGTTTTCTCTTCATTGTATGATGTGGAATCAGTTGTCAACGTTTTCCATCAGTGGGATGCCCCAAAACAGAGATATGTGTTCGAGAAAATGTGCGAAATTCTCTGTGAAGAATTGGAGGATAGTGGTAAAAATCCGAGCCCGCAGGAATTGTGTAGAGTGAGGTTCAATTTTGGAACTGGTATAATTGTGGACCGCGAAGTAGATAAAGCAGTTGCGGTTGTATTGTCCTTCAGAAATGATGATTGTCAACAGTCATTGTTTGAACAAGATGTCCTTGTGGGGAAAAAGGTAAAAGCGCGACAATACCCCATGAGAGAAGTTCCCCCGGTATGGAAGGAAGCAGTTGCAGCTGATGCCGGTGCCGGTATCGCCGCTGTGCCAGCGCATTTCCAGCGTGTTTGGCTGCATGTTCCATGGAAGTGCTCTGAGGTGTTAGCGCTTAAGCAGTCATTGCCTGATCCCCGTAAAAACCCAGCAGGTTATTATAAAGAGTTGTCACAGACGGCAGGGTCATGCGTTATGAATCTGGCCGACATAGACATGTTGTTTGGTAATGTTGTTCCACAGCCTCTATGGGGATCAATTTGTAATGCAGATCACGATGCAGAACTAGGGGATACATGGGCTAACATCGTTGCTGCGGATGCTAGACAAACTGGTGGCGCGAAACCAGAACCTTTAGTAGCTGAACTGCCTGGTAGGATCATCACGTATATGAAGACAATAATGCCCGCGATGCGCGTAAATTGGGACAAGTTATCTGCATGCAAGCAGAAGAAAGATGAGACAGTGTCAGACTTCTTCACTAGGTTTGAAGAAACGTTTATTGATCACAGTGGGCAGGATATGAGTACTGAGGGTGGCCAACGGTTATTTGTGGATAAGTTTGTGCAGAATTTACTTCCTGACCTGTGTAAAAAGTTGAAAGACTCAGAGAGTTCTTGGGCTGTTTCTTCTTCAGCGCAAATACTGGCTACTGCACAGTATTATGAAAATAGAGATAAAGACGAGAAAGATAGAACAGAAAAGAAAACGAAGGAATTAAAGACAAAGGTCCTTTTACAGCAGGCCTATCCGCCACGTGGAGGTCAGAATAATTATAGGCAACCCCAAGGTGTCTATCACCAACCCCAACAGTTTCAGAACAACCAGCAAATGAATGGGTATTATCAACCACGTGTCCCTGTAGGTCCCAACCAATGTTCATACTGCAAAGAGGAAGGTCATTATAAATATAGTTGCCCTAAATTAATGCAGCGGAACGGTAATGCGTATGGCGCAAGAGGTAGGGGTGGTCAGCAAGCTCCTAGAGGCAGAGGGCGTGGAAGTGTTCCCCAGAACGCGCGTCCTCTTCCGCCCCAAAGTGCCATTAATAGCTTTGATCAGCAAGCTAACGCGACTAGTAATACGGCCCAGTATTATAATAATGATTATTATGCAGAGGATGGCGATGCAGAAAATAATGATTACTAGGACAGCCATAGACAGAGAGAGGGAGTTGTTTCAGTGCCAGTGGATCAGAGTGGACCGTATGTTGAGGTGACTACAGCAAATGTGAAGGAGCCTTTTCTGCTAGACACTGGTGCTGCAAAGAGTTCAATCATGCATTCAAAACTCCCTGGCGCACCTTTGTCTGGCGATATAAATGTTTCAGTAGGTTTTTCTGGCGCCCCAGTTAGGAACCCGATCTCTAGTCCCATGTCACTTTCTGTTGGACCTTGCGAGCTGAAAGCACCCCTGATCCTAACAACAGGTTGTGGTGAGAATTTGCTAGGATTAGATTTGTTGAAAAGATTGCACGCTACACTGTATTGTTCTCCTTCAGGAGTACAACTTACATTAGGCAAGAAAGTGATTTCCCCAATGTACTTGTCTAAAAATACGATGCCGCCTGAATTGTCATCCCTTCCGGATGCCCTTTGGGCTACTGGTCCCAATGATGTGGGCCTCTTGGAGATACCGCCATATGTGGTGACTTTAAAAGCTAATGTCAGACTGCCACGTATTCCCCAGTACAAAATCTCTAATGAAGGCCAGAAAGCATTGTTAGACATTGTCAGCGACTTGATTAATAAGGGTGTAATTGAAGAGACAAGAGGCAACGTTTGCAATAGTTCGATTTTACCTGTCTTAAAACGAACGGACCCTTCACAGCCACCTGTTTACAGATTTGTGATCGATCTCAGAGAGGTTAATAAGATTGTTGTGCCACAGTTTCCAGTTGTCCCTGATATAACTGCTTTGTTAACGATGATTCCAGCCTCTGCTGCATGGTTTTCAGTGATTGATTTAAAGAATGCTTTCTTTAGTATCCCAATTGCAGAAGAGAGCAGAGATATTTTTGGCTTTAGTCTGGGAGGCCGAAGCTTCCGCTTCAAACGCGCTCCCCAGGGCTACTGTGAGAGTCCATCCATATACAGTCAAGCTTTGAAAGCACAGCTTGATGCACTTGTTTTACCTAGTGGCGCTATCCTGATTCAGTACGTGGATGATTTACTAATTGCCGCGGATACTGAGAAGATCTGTAAAGAAGCCACATTGTCACTGTTGCGCCATTTATCCGCTTTCCATCACAAGGTGTCTCTCTCTAAGCTGCAATATTGTCGACAAGAAGTGACCTACTGAGGTCATCTCTTATCGAAGGAGGGAAGGAAACTGACCCCAGAAAGAATTCAAGCCATTGCACAGTTGAGTGTGCCGAAAACACAGAGAGAAGTGCGTGCTTTCTTGGGCATCACTTCATACTGCAGGCATTGGATCCCTAGTTTTTCTTTGTTGGCAAAACCTTTGGTAGCCTTAACATGCAAAGACACACCGAATCCTATCCCATGGTCTGAAGAGTGCCAGAAAAGTTTTGTGGAATTGCGCAATGCATTGTGTTCAGCACCTGTGTTGGGTACCCCTGACTACAGCAAGCCTTTTACATTGTATGTTCACGAGAAAGATGGATGTGCGTTGTCAGTGTTAACACAGCCTTTTGGCGACAGACCGCGCCCATGCGCATATTTTTCATCAACCTTGGACCCTGTAGCGAGGGCATTGCCAAGCTGTCTGAGAGCGACAGCTGCTGCAGCAATGTCTATCCGACAATCTGCTGGTTTGGTAATGGACAATACATTGATTGTTATGGTTCCACACGCTGTAGACACATTATTAAATAGAACCAAGACACAACACTTGACTAGTGCGCGATTATCAGGTTATGAGCTCACACTGTTAGCAAATCACATACACATAAAGAGATGCAATACGCTGAATCCAGCTACATTGTTGCCAATTCCAGCAGACTCAGATGAGATTGAGCAACATGACTGTCTGTTCAGAACAGAAGAAGAGACGAAAGGGAGAGTAGATCTAAAAGATACTCCCCTGACTGAGTGTGATGGCACTTTATGGGTGGATGGTTCATGTTTCAACCTCCCTAATGGTGACACGACTGCTGCATATGCTATCACGACTTTACACACGGTCGTGGAAACTGCACGAGTGCCACATAATTCGGCCCAAGCAGCAGAATTAATCGCCCTCACGAGAGCATGTGTGTTGTCTGAAGGAATGAGAGTGAATATATACACAGATAGCCAGTACGCCTTTGGCGTGGCTCATAATTTTGGGCGTTTGTGGAAAGAGCGTGGGTTCCTGACGTCGCATTGAGCTAAAATTCAGAATGGCAAGTTGGTGAATGATCTCCTTGAGTCACTGACCCTACCGTTGCAAGTTGCGATCATGAAATGCAGTGCGCACAGGAAAGTCACAGATGATGTTGGACGTGGGAATGCGTTTGCTGATGAGACGGCGAAAGAAACAGCACAGAATGTGAAGACTAGAATGTATGTTGCAGGCCCCGCAAGATGGGTTGACGATGTTGGGATGTGTGAGAACACAATAGAGAGCGTGAAGTCGCTTCAGGCTGAAGCCACAGAGAAAGAGTTAAGCAAGTGGAGAGAAAGTATGGGTAAGTTGGATGAGAATGGTTGTTGGATTGATCTGACAGAACATAAGCGATGGTTATTGCCTGATGCATATGTGCTTCCAGTGGTTACTATGGCACATGGAATGGCACATATCAGTACGAAAGGTATATGCAAGTTGTTGGCTCCAGTATGGCAGAATGCTGGGATTCCCAAGTGTGCAGAGAATGTGGTCAAGAATTGCATGGTATGCTTGAAGTACAACCCTGGTAGGGGAACCCCAACTCCAGCTGGTCACTTTGCACCCCCATCATGTCCATTCGAAGTTTTGCAGCTGGACTTTATTCACATGGAAAGATGCAACAACCTGAAATATGTACTGGTGGTTGTTTGTGCTTTCTCAAAATGGATAGAGGCTTATCCTCTGAAAGATAACACTGCCCTATCCACAGCCAAAGCCCTTGTGAAAGAATTTTTCCCTAGATTTGGGATGCCAAGAATGGTATGGTGTGATAATGGAAGTGAGTTTGTGGGTAAAGTGATGAAGAATGTATGTGAAGGGCTAGGGATAAAGCAGAAGCTCCATGCTGCCAATCACCCCCAATCAGCTGGACTAGTAGAGCGCTACAATGGAGCCTTAAAGCTCAAGCTGGCCAAAATCCAGGCGAGCACCGGTCTTAAATGGCCTGACGCTCTGCCTTTAGCACTCCTGTCCACCAGAATGACCATACACTCACGAGTGGGACTTAGCCCTTACGAGGTCGTTTTTGGCCGTCCGGCCAACGTATGGGGTGTACCGAGGCCTACGAAGTTTAGTGAGATTGAGCATCCAGTACTACTCGATTACCTGTATGATTTGACTGTTAAACTGCGTGTTTTGCACCAACAGGTACATGATACTCTTCCCCAAGCTTCTGAACCTCCCGGACACCCTATCAACCCTGGCTCGTGGGTCCTGATCCGAAATTTCCAGCGTAAGAGCAACGACGAGCCTCGCTGGATCGGCCCTCACCTTGTACTTCTGTCGACAAGGTCAGCGGTGCGAGTAAAAGGGAAGAAACACTGGATCCATGGTACCCACTGCAAAGTAGTCCCCTTGCCTCTGCCATATGACCAGTGGGTCAAGGAGGGTATCGCCGACTCTGAGACAGACACTGTACCTCGTTTTGTACCATTCAGTGACGCACGCCTAAAAGACACAGTTTCAAACCAAGAGAGTGACAATATTCTGCAAGAAGCTGTGCCACCATCAAATCGACTGGACACCACTGAGCCTGAACTTTTGTTTCAAGACCAAACAGCACCTGGCCGTCTCCGCTATAATTTGAGACCAAGGCCCATGGACAAATAAAGATTTCCTTACTATTTCCTTTTTGACATTTTTGCTCTCCCATCTGAAGGACTTTCTTGATTTTTGTTTTTCGAACCACCATCCGGGTTCTGCCGCAGGGTCGCGGTGCCAAGACTTTGGGGTACAGGCCGAAGACGTTAGGTCAACGGTTCTGGTTGGTCTAGGGCGTTTCCCTGGACTGACAGGCGTGCCCCTTAGCAGAAGACACTCATCCGCCGCGAGCGGCCCGAGTAGAGGATGGAATTTTTTAAGATGGAGAGACCGATTGAGGAAATGAACTTTAACGCAAGGATGTGTAGAATTGTAAAAAGTAAATGTTTTGTATTTTTGTGCCTTTTTACACTGTGTAGCACAATGATGTTCATCGTAGGATTTGTGTTTTTCTCCGCTCAAAAGCCCATTACACCCACTGAACAGCCTATACCTCTTTCTACCGCCTCCTCTCACTCCTTTCACCCTTTGCCTGAACACGAACAGACCAGTCGATCGGAGTTCATAAATAACTCGTTTATCCAGCTCTTGCACCAGCACCAACTAGTAATGAATACGACCAATTGCTGGGTGTGTGGGTTAATGCCACATACCATTAACAAGGGTATTCCCTACCTGGTGCTGCCGTATAGTTACAATGGATCGTCATGGGCATTCCAGACCATGTTTCTCTATGCTCTAGATACGTACTCCCCTCGCCAACCGCGTTCCATCAGACCTATCACCAATAATAAGGCTTTGATGAAAGGAGTTGCCGATATGAGTAGGGATATTGATGCATACTCATCCATTCCCAAAGAAGAGTTGAGACCTTATGTAGGATGGAACGTGACGGGGTATAGTATTAGTCTGGGTGAAAGACAGCGAAAAATCTCATCTCCAATCTGGGTCGTACCCCACATAGGTCGGTTCTGCTTACAGGGTAATGGTCAGAATCCTAGAGCTCAACTGGGAAGAAGTGACTGTACTGAAACGTACACTTTCCCGTCACAGTTTTCCCCTGTGTTTTTGGCTGCCAAAGGCACATATTTCATCTGTAATGACCGAGCATATACATGGCTGCCCCCTGATTTCTCGGGCACATGTTATATTGCGAACTTGCTACCGCCGACATTTACTGCTGCCTCTGACTATCACAAGACCAGAGTTGTGAGAGGTGTGATTAGTAAGGAGGATACTGCCGGTCAGGAAGCGGGAGACTTCTTCTTGGGTTTTCTGCCGTTTTGGGGACCTATGGTCAATAGTAGGAACCTGAGACAGCTGACTCGTGTGGTTGAATCCACTATAAATGTAACGGCTGGTGCCCTTGGTAATCTGACGGCTGAGCTCCAAGCGGATCGCCTTATGACTTTGCAGAACCGCATGGTTCTAGACGTTATTCTTGCAGACCGCGGTGGGGTATGTAAGGTTATTCAATCTAGTTGTTGCATTTTCATACCAGATAACGCTCCAACAGTCTATCAAGCCATCTCCAAACTCCATAAAATATCTGAATCCATACACGTGGATAAGGGAGATTGGTCACTGGTGGGGTGGTTCTGGGAATTGATATCTGCCTGGGGTTGGAAAGTTCTAATGGTCATTGGAATGATCTTAGCCATTCTTTTCCTGTTCTGTCTGTGTATACAGTGTGCTCCTACGATATGTGGCCTCTGTGCTACCTTATGTGTAAGGAAACCTGTATCGAGGGACGAGCTAAGTAATAGGATGATGCTACAGCAACATCTCCATGACTTCGTGAACATTGACCTAGACTCGGATTAAGATGAGTATAGTGATTGCCTATGTAAGGGCAAAAGGAGGGTCTGTCGTACTTTAATATCTGGGAACGCGTAGGGAACAGGGCCCTACCCCTGTCTATGTTGGTATTAGCAAACCGCAAATGGTAAATGCGGTATGTACAAGTGCTTTATATATCGTTCTAGCTATGAATGCACTGTGTACACGTTATTCTGCTTCACTACGCGGGTTCCATTTTGGAAGCAGTGGCCATCTTGTCATTGCCCTCACATAGGCGATAATGGAGTAAATACGGGCCTCACAGTACATGGGCTTCTCCTCTGACTTCTCTGTGACCTGGGCAGCTGGCTCTGCTGCCCCGGGTCAAACTGGTCTCACGAGCTCCCCTTCCTCCGTCCACCTGTGATTAGAATCAGGGCTTGACCCGTCATAAAACCCTTTCATTCTACACAATCCTCCGGCTAATCTCTTTCACACCTGCTTGTTCCTGCTTTATGACTTGTTTCCCAAAACAGGAGATGCTCATGTTTATTGGGGGGTCTATTGACATCAAATGTGGTATCTGAACCTTACTGTGTAAATCATTGTGGGCTGGCCGAACTGGAATGTGGGATGGTCATCATGACTCTGCCTTTTCTTTGTAATGTACACTTGTATATTGCCGTATCATAAAACCTAGGAATGTATGCTTGAGGCAGGGAAAAGGGTATTTAAGATGAAGTCCGTTTCTATGATTTTCAGCAGTCTCCTGAGAACATACACGCTGTTGTACTTCTAGGATACCTGTAATTGGTCTGCAGCCAATAAACGATGTTTGACTTCACCCAGAAGACTCTGTGTTTCTGTAGGTCTGGAACAGGGTGAACCCAGAAGTCATAGGGTGTGTGCCCCTGCACCGCTGGGTCTAAAATACCCAGTACTTCAGAGGGTAGCGTGTTATAATTGCATTATAGCTCTTCAACCAGTCATTAAAGTCCCTTCCCCCTTGGTATAGGTCCCTGCCGATAACTTGGGTAGAGACCCTTTAACAACCAGTATTACCTCGGCAGCAGGCTATAAAGCTATAGTGGGGTATGGTAGTTCATATTGTCATAAAGCATTGTCAGCCCTACACTACAAACATATGCCATTTGGCATTTCATTGTCATAGGTGATGCAGTGTGGAAAGTGGTAACATTCATCTCTGGTAGCTAAAGGCCTGATTACCAGTTTGGCAGTCTAACCGCTGTACTACCGAACTGGCGGTCCGGAGAAGACCACCATGGCAGCAGTCTCCTGCCAGCCATGTCACGATGTTCCTGATGGGCCGGCAGCGGTCTTTCTGACTGCAGTGAATGTTTTGACAATGCATATGTGTATATTTTTACTGCTCAAGTGTCAAATGTACACATATGCATGTGTCGTTGAAAAATAACCGCTATCCATTTATTAAGCTGGACCATATCTGCCCAGTCCAGTCAATGGATACATACTGTAAAATGGACTTACCTGGATTTCGTCACCAACAGGATCATTTTCTTCAGGAGTCAAGATGCTGCTGGGGAACCTGGAGAAAGGGATCCACATCAGAGACTGAAGGGAAGAAAAGGAAATGGGTGAGTATGTACCCAAAATCCTTCGATTCAGCCAATTCGAAGCTGGAATTCCCACCACCACGGTCAGCTCGTTGGAAAGCTAATTCAGATGTCTGAGAAACTTCTCTGTACCACACTCTGACAGTTGCTTCCCCCAACTGATGCTGCAGCAGTCTGCGAATGGCTGTCGGTGTCGGCAGTGCTCCGGCAGTCTTTCGTTCTGAAAACTAACAACATTGTATGCGACGGTCAGATCGGCAACTGCACAGCGGTAAATCCAACGCTGATGCATCTGCTAGGTGGGACTACCAAACTCGTAATCAGGCCCTCAGTCTTGAGTTACATGATGTAATGTATTCCAAAGGCAGAATGTTTTCTTTAACCAGCACTACATTTGAGCTGATGGTTGTAAGTGAGTCAAAATGGCACTCTTTTTGGGGATCAGGATGTATTTTTAATCATCAAACTTACCCCCAGAGAAGGAGAGAGAAAGCCAGCAAAAGAAGGAAGAAGGAGTAAGAGAAAGAAGGGAAAGAGTGACAAAGAGAGAAACGAGTCTACAAGTGTGAGATAAAGGGACAAGGCCTACCTTAGGCAGGGCTAAGCTTACACACCTGCGCAGTGCCAGGACACCATCATGGCTGATAGTTCACTTTACAAATACACATAACGAGATAGTCAATTGTTGGCAGAGAAAGGCATGAGGTGAAGTAAAGATTAGACATCCTTGTTATTTGGCAACCCTAACATTCATCATTTGCGCCAGAAGACTTTTAAGAAAAATGCTGGCCCTGAAAATTATTCTTTTCCACGTTAATCACGGTCCATTGGTATAATCTGTTTATATTTTATCACCGTGATTGTTGTGCTTTTAACAGTGCAGACTCAACAGGACAGATCTATTTACAATGACCAGCCAAACTGCTTTCATCTACTTTGGAGTACCATGAACAATAAACAACAAAGCATCCTAGAGTAAACTGTTTACCCAAGATGTTATTTTTGCAGCAGGGCTGTTAAGCTTTATCATTAGAGAATAATTTTAATATAAGTGCCATCTCAGAATACATATTTTCTGCTCAGTTTTTACTCTCGCCAATCTAGTTTGCTAATGATTTAGGATCAGCCTACGCCACCGGGTTACATACTGTGGGCACATTTTTTTGGTGTTCTTCCACTTCTTTGTACCATATTTATACCATCTTGGGTAAAGTGCACAATTTCCTTGCACTAATAATCACTAACACATTTTGCGAACAACAATCTTTCTAGATGTATTTCTTTCTAGTCACAATTTTCATGCAGAAACTGTTAGTCTATGGATTTAACACCGAAAATCTCATAAGGTTTCAAAGTACAAATTTAATTTGCATTTTCAAAGCCTGCGATTAGCTAATTTATGGGACCTGTAACCCCATAACACCCTTGTGCAATGTACAAAAAACATTCTGCTGTAAGGAAATGTCTTCCAGAATCACGAAGGGGCTTTTGCAAGTCATTACAATTCACAAACAAGACGGGATGAGAATTGGCCACTCACATCCGATTAAAAGTTGCAATGGGGTATATCAATAGTTTAAAACCGCAGTTGAGGTTGAAAACCATTGATCACTTGCCCACACCCGAGTTAGGGTAATGGATGTCTGCTGTTTCTTCTAGGTCTCCAGCATGTCTTCAACAGGCATTTGCATGGCTAAGCAAAATGTTTTTTGCTTCATTAATATATTCATGAAGAAAGAGGTTCTGAGACTTCTGCAAATTGGAAATTCAACTGATTAGTGCACAAGCTGCATGGCAAAATAAAGCCCCAGTCGATGTGCAATATTTACATACTGGTTTGCAAACAAAGTCCAGTTGATGTTTCTAGTTTAAAAAATCTGTAAAACAAGTGGCAGGTCAGCAGGAAATTCGTAATTCCCCTGCCAAAGTGCAATCGTTTTAGAAAATAAAAAAATAAGCCTGTTTTACCTACTGCAGGCATATTTTGAACTGCATTTATACTCACCCCTGATATATTTTAATGCATTATTTATTCAGTAATATTGGTATTTGAAAACTGTAATGATACATTTTTGACACATGTAAAAGTGTATGGTGTATCCATTTTAAACTCTGTCAGTAGACACTGTCATTATGCTATCTGTGAAATTAACTCCAGGAAGGGCTGGTCATCATCAGTTGCCTCTTCTTCCAGCACTACAATTATTGCTCTGCCAAGTTACATACAGAAAATTACTTCAACCTGAAGAGAATATATTTTTTATTGGGTTAAATATGTTGATAGGACTTAAAAGCTTGGTTTAAGGTATTTCTTTTCAAAAACAGAACACTTAAGTTAAACATCCTACCTGTAATCACCTGAATTCTGTCAATTGAAAGAAAGGCAGAGTTCATAAATGAAATGCTCAATTCGCTTAGATTCTTTAACTGGAATGTTCAATTCGCTTGGATTCTTCTTTATAAAAAGGTCATTTCTTCTGTTGTTTTTTTTTAGACCCTGAAAATGTTTTCCGATGTGTAGTATTGGGGTTTGACAAACAGACGGGTATTGAGCCAGGGTCAGTGACGTAGCAAGGAGGGGTGGGTTTTTGGGGCAGCTGCCTATTCCCAATCACCCACTCTCATCTGCCATAGAAGGAATTGCCAGCACCCCCTCCCCGCTCTTAGATGCGGCCGCCGCGGGCGGCAAACACAAGGACCACCACAGGCGGTCTAGCTATGCCACTGGCCAGGGTATGGTGAAGCTGTAGATTTACTTCATAAGTACAGAGCTCAAATGACCCGCAGTGATCAGCAGCCTACTGGAATCAGAAGAAACACCAGCTCTCGTTCCCTCAGTCAACAACTACCAAGATTCCAGAAGGGAACTCAGAATCAAAAAATCTCAACATTCTATAACAAGCATTGGCATAGCTAATAGGTCTCGCCTTTGGGACCTTATAAGTGTTTAGCCATGCAACAGATGCATAACTAAACACTCATAAGGTCCCAAAAGCGAGACCTATTGGCTATGCCAAGCGGCCCTGCGGCCGCGAAAGTGAAAGTGATCGCGATCCTACATCAAAGCGCCGTGGGGCCGCGAAAGTGAAAGTAATCGCGGTAAAAGCAGCGCGTGCGCCCGCGCACATGCACTGTAGCTCTAGGCTGGCCTGGTAGTCTCGCCAGACCAGCGCAGGCAGTAAAGATACTAACCTTACCTAGCACACCACAGTATGCTCATGAAAATCGTGAAATTCACACATTTCATGTTAAGTAAAATGTGTGATATTTGTGGCTGTGAAATTCTCCATAAAATACCTCACTTGTGCAGAACATTTCTCACACAGAACATTTTCTTCTCGAACTAGTCCATCCTGGAATTTCATGTGAATTATGAAGACAAGATAAGGCCTCGTGTTCAATTTTCACACGAGATATCACAACATTTGTGTTGGAAAAAGTTTGTGATATTTTAGTAATATTTTGTGAAACAAATTTCGCAATATTGCACAAGCTTGGTTATTTCCCCATTGTCAGTGAACATTTTTTAAACCATTGTCTTCGAAATTTAGCCTCCTCTCATATTATTCTTTAGAATCATGTTTTACTTTTCAGTACCAGTATATGTGAGCAGCACACAGAGTGATGAAATATGGGAGTATTGGTTCTTTCTTTGAGATGGCTTTCACCTCCCATCTTCTTGGTATGTTGCTGTATGGCTTTAATTGGGTTGGAAAGTATCCTTAGCTAGAACTGATTTGTGGTGCTTATACTCCTGAAGCAATGTATCACCTTACTGGCATCTTCAATGTGAAGTGGAATGAATCTTGTTTTGACTCAAACTGAAATAGTTACCTACACCCTTAATAAAGATCTCGGGAAAGTATATATTTGAATGGTGTTACACCTACAGATCTTTAGGTGTCCTTTGTCGTGCCTCCTAGATATAGATAAAGTTGTTACTGATCAAGAAAACCACTCACCTAATCCACAGCCCATAACCTGGGTCATGCATTAATGTAAAAATGCAAGAAATTGTCTCACTTGCTCCACAGCAATCTTCTATTGGCAATGGGTTAATAATGAGGCATTTTGTGATGCAACATACACACTAATAAGGTGCCTCACAAATTGTACTTTTGCATGGGGTTACAAAATGACCTGCCTAATGAATACTAATTAGACAATTAGCAATTTGCGACCCTTGAGTTTGTCTGCTAATACAGAAGGGAGGTCTGCAAGATAGAGGGCTATTTTGCCCCAGCATTTGCATCCTTGAATGGGAAACTGTCTAATAAAAGGACCAGTGCTGCTTTGGGAAGACATCAAAGGGAGCATTTATTTGTCCTCTGCACCACTTCTGCTCCCCCTGAGACCCCTACACAATGTCCCATGGGAATATATTCCCCTTTGCGAATCAGATGCCACCCTCATGAGGTGGCAATATCTGCAGGGCGTTGCCACTGGGGGCGACGATGTCAGGGTCACTTTTTATTTCAGTGTAGCCTGCCAAAAAATAACAGGCTTCATGTTGCTTAACAACAGGCTGCCTATTTTCAGATCATGTACTGAATCCTTTGCCTGGCATGCCGGCTGGTTTCAGCCTTCCTCGCCCACAAGATATTTAATGCAAGCAATAAAAATGTTGCAGTTGCATTCTATGCCATAGCATTTTGAAGGCATGTTAGTTCCTCGTTTCTCCAGGGCTTTAAGAGCGCACGTCTACCATGCGTGTCTGTAAGCAGCAGGGCCGGACTCGGAACCACAATGGCCCTGGCAAAGTGCTCGGCCGCCCCCGAGGGTATGGGGATGTGGTAAGGCTCAGGGTGGCCCCTAAATAATAGATTTAGGGACGTTAAAAGGGGTGTCAATGTTGGGACCAATGGGTCCCTTCCTTGGGGTGGGTACTTCCCCTATCATGCCCCCCTCCAGTGGGAGCAAGTTGCTGGCAGCACCGAAGGCAGGGACAGCTTTCAAAGGCGACAGGCCATTGGAGCTTTCCCTTCGTGGACCCAGCCCATCCTTGGAAAGGAGGCATGAAACCTTTGCCCAGAAACCTGTCTGGTGGTGGAAAATGGTGGACAGCCATTCAGGAACCACACCAGGGCTGGTCGTTTTTCATTGCATTTTACATTAAATCCCACACTGTCATTAGTGTGGGTGTAATGTGCTGAGAAGTTAGCTTCCAAACTTCCCAGATTTTAGTAAAGCCATCATGGAGCTGTAGAGTTTGTAATGACCAACTCAAAGACCCATATATTCTTTATGGCTTTACTACACCTACAATGTCTAAGATTGGACTTAGACACAGTAGGGATACAGGGCTTGTGTCACTCTACTATCACCTGAGGTTTAGTGTGTCCTGCTAAAGGGGTGACTTACTTACATCTAAGGCAGTGGGTTGAAGGCATGGCACACAGGGATATATGCCATGTCGACTCTTCACTTTTCTATGCACCAAAACACGCAGCCTGCAATGGCAGTGGGGGGGGGTGTTAGGCTGCAGGGCCTCTAAGGGTGGCACAATAGTTGCTGCTGCCCTTCGAGGTCTTCCCTGGTTACAGTGCCCTTGGTACCCATGGTACCTTTTACCATGGGCTTACCTCTGGCCAGAGATGTGGCAATTGTGGGTACAAAGGAACAGGTTTTAGAAAAGAACACAGGCCCATGGAATCTGATTGATATGGACCAAGGGCACGTCAAGTCAGGTTGCATCAGATGCCAGGCAAAAAGTGGGGGGTTACCATGCAAAAAGGAGCACTTTTGTACAATAGTGAACTAGAAAAGTGCTTGGGAGCTGCTCAACATGAGGGAAGAAAGGCTAGGCATTAACAAGAGAGAAACAAATGAAGGTACGATAGATGCAAAGAAGCAGGTTTAGAGTAAAATTCTTTCCAGTGGCCTTTTGCCATCTGTGGTGATCCCTTATTTGCCGTCCCGGGGCGGTAGCATCTAAGAGTGCAATTCCTGCGCCCACAATGGCCACAGTTAAGGGGGAGGCCACTCCCCTTGTTACACCACTCATTCTTTCATTGGTCAAGTGTGTGTTCCAAGTTGTGGTAGTTAATCATATTATATTTAAGCTGACAATCTCCTTAGGTAGACAATCTTCTCACTTTATCACGTTTTGTGTAAGGAGGCATTTCTAGAGCAAATAGTCTGCTTAGAGGTTGAATCCCTAGCTGGGCCACATAAGCCTTTTATCCTTCTCGGACCAATAGATTTCCTACGGCACTATTACAATCAAGTTTTACAATGCTTGCCAAATCTTTCAACTTTGTTCATCCCAAAAAAGGCTTTCCAGGCTGGTAACCCAGTACTGTGATACAGGGCCGGACTGGGAACCAAAACCGGCCCTGGCAAAGTACTCGGCCGCCACCCCCCTCCCCCCCCCGGGATTGGGGGTGCCGCCGAGCTCTTTGCCAGGGCCGGTTTTCGGCCGATTTTGTTGCAGGGCCGATTTTGCGGCTATGCTGCAAAAACGGCCCTGTAACAAAATCGGCCCGCAGGGGCCCAAAACTGGCCCCCACCCCTGCGGCGCAACAGGGGATTGCCCGGTGCCCGCTACGGACAGTTCGGCCCTGCTGTGATACATCCACAACAGGAACTTGTGTTTAATCATTGGCTCACAGACTCAAATTTCAAGGTCCGCCCAACTATTTATCCTTCCCATGTCGATAAAAGGAGCACCACTGAGATGAGTAACAATACATAGTTGCTATCATTGCCAATACACCACACCACTGGCAGTGACCAAGCGCTTCAAATAATAAACATTTTGTTCTATTAAATATTTCTAGCTGCCCCATCCTGATTTTCATTACTGCTTTGTTAAGATACCAGAGCCTCCTTCTATATCACTGTGGCTGTGGACATTCATTTTTATAGGGCCCTTTCTGCGTTTTTCTCCTATCAATCCGAAGGTGTGAAATTGTGTACAATCGCCTCTGCTGTGCAGGTCCACAGTCTCTGAGTTCCATTGAGAACAACCTCACAACTGATGGGCTAGTGGTCCAAATTCAAACTGTCACACTTCAACTATTTGTGTTCTTTGGAACACTGAGGCACAAACGGTCAATAAAGGAGATAACTCCAGGAAACATGTCAGACAGTTCTTCGCAGAACTCCAAAGCCAATGACAGAAATTGTGCCACACCAGTGTAGCTGACAAGGCAAAGCCTAAAAAAAACTTAACTTATGGAATTCAAGATATGTGGCAATAGGCTGTATTACAGGCATTGAGCTGTCAATCACAGTATAACTGAGACATAGCGCTTGCATGGCAGGGGGAGATAAGTGGAGGAACGTGATCCAGAAGCAGCTACAAGGAAACGTGGTGGCAGAGAGAGTATATAGGAAAAGGTTGAATGCTGATGGTATGTGTGTTTGTGTATGTGAGAAAGTGCATAAGTGTGTGTGTGTGCTTACTTAAGGTGTACATGCTTGAAGACGATTGTGTAGTTTGACAGCCTCTTCACGACCAGATGGTTTCCCTCCTGTTATAATGGTGACTCTAATATATAGGAGGTGATCTCTGGCTTATTGTGGGGGCTCTACTGCCTATCCGTTTTACTATGCTTTCCCTTTCATACTGGCACCCTTACTGTGAGCATCTGAGCCATGATTGCACCAACTTCTAGTATGGACCTGGCCCGAGTATAGTGAAGGTAATTTTTTCCCTATTATGGACACACATGACATGGCAATCGTATAAAAAGATCCCTGATATATTATGTCCATCCTTTGCATGAGACAGTGATAAACAGACAGGTTAGGTACAATCTATCCATTTGTTGTATTTGTACTTGAATATATTTGATGAAAGTCCCTTCAAACACACATTTACTGAAAGAAAAAAATGTGCTATTTAAGGGTGTAAATTAATATTCAATGTATTGATAATATTTGATGTTGGGGAATTAAGCTTGTTTTTCCAAAATTAAAAGCTTGCATCTGATAGTAAAATACATGTATTTTCGTTGATTTAAAGTCTGATCTGATTATTGCATTTCAAAATATATATTGTAAATACCATTCTATTAATTATTGGTTTAATCTTTCTTTAGGATGATCAAGGGGTTTGCTAAACGGTGTTGCCATAGATTTATAAAGCTGTTTGAGGACTTGAAATATTTGGTCAGTTTGGGATCTTTACAGAACTATTTATTGATGCTCACTGATCAGGTACTCTCACTTACATTGGAACCCACAGGCACTAATGTGTATCAATTCCAAACATTTTGTTTATCATGGTTAGGTCATCTATCAAATGGATATTGAACCATCTCGAATGTACACTGATGCTTTTGGCTAAAAAAATGTAAAACATATATTTTATTCTTGGATTCCTTAAAGTACTAACGGCCTGATTATGAGTTTGGCAGACATGCAGCGTGCCGCCACACCAGCGCCCATCTGCCAGACTGCCAAACCCGTAGAACGCCCGCTGGACTATTAATCCTTTGCGGGCATTCCTGCTACGGCAGTCCCACTGAGGTTTGTATCGAAGGCACACATGTTTGCCTTACACAGACACTGCTGTGAGACCACTGCAGCCCATTCCTGCATGGAAAGAAATGCACAATGTTTTGCATTTCTTTCCGTGCAGGAACAAGGGGTGCAAAAATACAAGGGGGCACAACATGTGCCCCCCTGAATGCAGCTCAATGCACAGAGGTGACAGGGGGCTCTGCTGAGGCCTCCTTAGTTTCCTCACCACCACTATTTTCATGGCAAGCTCAGTGCTATGGAAAGGAGGGCAATGAGGAAACTGGTATGCTTGGTGGTGCCGGAGCAGCATATTTCTTCCTCGGACCACTGCACCACCGCCGGGAGATTGTGGATCCTTAGCAGTAGCAGAGGTCCAGTGGAGATACAACCACCAAAGTTATAATACGGTGGTTGGACCACCTATCTGGTGGTTCACAGACCGCCACCATAACTACGGTGGTCCAATGGACCACCGTAGTCATAGTAAGGCCCTAACTCCTGGCCTCTAAACTTGTCTTTTAATTTGAGCTGATTTTCATCAATGCTACTTGCTTATTGTACTTATAAATGTGTCATTGCCCTCAATTTTTTCAAAAAATCATTAGGTTAGTAGGTATATCACCAATTCACCTGTAAATCTGTATCTAAGTTGTATGCCATTACAATTAATGTGACCAAATCCTATTTGCTATGTGATTTCCATGTGCTACAACTTATTATAAAAGTCTATTGAAGAAGAACCTCCAAACCTCTTGTAAAGTTGTCTCTAAATCGGATCATATTTTGACAAATTTCACTGGCAAAATGTGGGATATGCACAACTTGGGAAAGTAAAGTCCTTACCTATTCCTTCAGGGATTTGACAGCACTCAGGGTTGTTTGTGCATTCACTCTAGACAGTCACACAAACGGAGCTGAGGTGGGCCCTGCATATCCTGATGGCCCATCTCCAGGCTGAGGGGCCTTTTTGAGCTGGAGTGGTGGGAGTAGTTGTCACTGACACCTGAATAGAACTGTGCCTGTCCTCTCAAAATGCAGTCTTCACCATCCTGTAGTGTGTCTGGAGCCAAGACAGGGTAAGCAGAATCTTGTGAACAACAAAGACTTTCCATTGAAGTATGCCTACATCAAAGGCCAAAGGGGTTAAAAGTATTGTACCTATAACCCCAGACTTTCAGAACACTTCTGGACTGAGGACTCTGCCAAGAAGAATTGCTGAAGAGCTTTCAGGAGGACTACTGCCCCTTTGCTGTGTGTTTTATTGCGAGGATGGCGTGCAATCAGTCTATGGGCTGCGTAAGAACTGGACAATGTTTTCTTTTATCCTGCTTTTCCAAGGTTACCCAAGGGCTTGTGTTTGCTTGCCTCTTGTTGGAAGTCTTAAGGCCATCAAAGACTTCATCTGCGGCATCTCTGAACTCCACTAATGGGAGTTTTGACCTGCCATGTGGTGCCACTTCCAGTTCTGGGACCTTGGAGGTGGTTCTGCTGCTTCAAGACTCGAAGACAAATTAAAAGCCCTTCGAGCACCGTTTTTCCAACCACAAGCTTGCGGTGCAGGTGAAAAACCAACGCATCGCTACGGTGTGGCTGCAAAATCAATACAGCGCCTGTTTGCATCCTGAAGAACCGCTGCAGCACACGTCCAGAGCACCAAGTCTCCAATGTCTGAGACCCCCGCTTCAACTTCGCTGTAGGCCATGCTCTGCGGCTGAAGGAATTGACACAGCACCTGTCTCCGTGAGTGAAAATTGCAGCCACATCGGCCTGCAGCGCCTGAATTTTCTCACATATTGCACCATTGCGCCAAGTTTCCAATGCATCGCCCTACCGAAAAGAGTCTCTGGAAATTGACCCATTGCTTCCCCTCTGCAGTAAGTAATTAATGCAACACTTCTCCTGCGTGCAGCAAAACTGATGCATCCATTCCCCTGGGACTCAAGAACCGACACATCTGTGTTTTCTGACTTTTTCCTCCTCTGCGGCAGTTTTTCGACTTGGATTTTGATGCATCTAAGGTAATTAGTGCTGAAATCTGAGCATCCATAGAGTTCTATTGACAGAATTTCTTAAACATTTTAAAGGTGATATTTTGAATTACGTATGTTGGATTTTGTTCGTTTTGGTCTTGTTAGGTTTAGATAAACAGTGTTTATTTTTCTAAACTTGTGTGGTGTCCATTTGCAGTGTTTTTTACTGTGTTACTGTGTGTCTTATGTACAAATACTTTACACAGTTCCCTCGAGATAAGCCTCACTGCTTGTGCCAAGCTACCAAGGGGGTGAGATGTAGTTATCTTGGGGTGTACAACTCCCTTACCCTGCCTAGAAGGAAGGCTTCCTACTTAGACAAGGTGCATACCACTGCCAGTTAGATAACCCCATTTATAACAGTGATGTACAAAATGTAGTTGAATGAGTGAAGCATTGAGATGGAAGAGAGACAGACAGAAGTGACTGCGGTGACGAGAGAAGAGTATAAGAGAAGGCAAAATGGGAGAGAAGCATTGGAAGGATAAAGGATTGGTCAAAGGAGGCAATATAATTAGATTAAGGGGAACAATGAGGCATAACTGAAGAAGAACATGGGAAAGAGAAAGCATGGGGTAGGTTTTGATCGAAGATGTAAGAGTGAAAAAACAGGAGAAGGAAATCAAGAGATTCTGAGGGACTAAATGGATGAGAAAGAGAGACAGGAAAAGAGAAAGATCTAAAAGTGGTAGAGAAACAGGGGTGTAGGTATACTAATAGGGGAATATACAGAGAGTTGGAGAGGAAGATAGACAAGAGCAAGGGAGGGCCAGAGAAGACACATGGGTGATAATTGCAATGCAGGAAAATATGCTAAAGCCAATAGAACTGGATGAAAAGTAATTTGCCAGCACAGGAACCAATAAAAAGCCAGGGGATGGTGCCCTGCTGGGGTCAGCACACCCTCATGTCCATGATTGCTTTTAAATAAAAGCAATCTGTTTTTTTGTACAGCAGCCCATTTTCCTAAAAGGAAAATGAGAAGCTTTACAAAATGAAAAATGAAAAGTTTAGCTTTCATTTTTTAAGAGCAGACAGAGGTCTGATTGCGAATGAGTTACCACCAACTTGAAGTTGGTAGTAACGGGTGAATGTTTTGCGACCGCATTCACGGTCACAAAACATTCATACATACTGTTACGGATCGGTATTTGGAAGGGACACCCTAAACATGCCCCTTCGAAATATCGAATCACAGACCAATTTTGTGTTTCGGTAGCAGGTTACCGAATCGCGAAATAGGGTCTGTTACATGTGAAAAGCATTTTTTGCGTTCGCAAACAGGCCAATTCTAAGAATCAGCCCATTTGCAAACATAAGATTTTTTGATTCAGGTGTCTCTTTGATTGGTATGTGTGCACATATCAGTGCCACAATTGCAAAAAATGTACTTTGAAAACTGGCGAGTGTGGGGGAAAGATGTTTTTGCACGAACGATGGTGAAGGCACAAGTTCTAGAAACTTTTGAAAACAGAACTTTAACTGAACTCCTTTTAGAAAATGTGTCACAGTCAAAGAACATCAGACACGTCTTTTACCCTGTCTGATTGGTCTCAAACATCCCCCACCTGCCAAGCTGTATTTTCTTTATTTCTGGTGGTCTGAAGTAACAGAAAGGCAGTGTTGACCACTTTATAAAACTCCTCAACAAATGCCAATCCTTGCATGGCTTAGTGAAGGTTTTGTCAAATGTTCAATTACGCTACATTCTGTTTACGATCTTCATACGCGAACGTCAGACTCGATTACCGAATTGCTTATTAAATTCTATTTAGACGCCTGTTCTGTTCCGGGTTTAAATATCAATTTCGAAAACAAGTATTTTCCCCAAAATTTCACTAAATAAAAAACTTGGGGGCATATGTATCAAACGATTTTGTATTCGCAAACTCTGCGAATCGCAAAAAAACAGCGTTTGCGAATACAAAATCGCAAAATGAGATGTATGAGGCATTTCAGCCTCGCAGTCTTAAGGAATCGCTAAATTAGCGATTGCTTAAGTTTCCGTAAGCATTTAAGAAATCGCAAATTGCGATTTCTTAAATGCAATGTAACACGCACCCAAGTTATGCGATTTCTCCTTAAGAAATCGCAAATTACCACCAACTTCAAGTTTGTGGTAAATTGCGATTTCTTTGAAATATGCACTTTTTTGCATATTTCAAAGTGCCATGTGGCGCACATACATGCCCTTAGGGCATGTATGTGCGCCATATGTGCACACATGCTGATTTCAGGGGTGCATCAGGGTGTCATCATGACACCCTTGCACCTTTGAAAATATTCTCAATTTGCGATTAGCAAATAGCGATTCGCAAATTGAGAAGGACTTCCCATTCATTGCTATGGGCCTCCTGGCCCATAGGAATGAATGGGAAGGTATTCCTTATTTGCGATTGCGCAATTTGCTAATCGCAATTAAGGAATTTTAAGAATTCGCTAAATTTGTGCAAATTTTTAAATACATCCCGTTTTGCAATTCTCAAATAGCGATTCTTAAAAAATCGCTATTTGAGAATCGCAAATGGAGATGTTGATACATATGCCCCTTGCTCATTTCTTTATATTTTCATACAAAACAATTTTCACTTACGACCATGTCCAGAAGCCTTCTACTCTCCGTCCCAGATTTACGTTGTTAGCCATTTCTTTTAAAATGGAAGATAAATACTCGATTATTGTTTGTCAACTGTAACAATATCACGCTGCGGTTCGGTACAAATCAAAATGCACTTCTCTTGCAGTTGGGAATTTTATACTCTTTTGAGGTGGATGAAGTGCGTGCTCCGAGTGTCATTTCAAGGTATGCTGCGATCCGAAGAGATTCAAGAATTAAACAAGATAAAGCCGCTGTGGCAGACCGAATTGTGTGGTAACTTGACATGACAGACAATGCACTTGAATCTCTCACAGCCCCCGAGAGATGCTGCGAAGCTATCAAAGGCGAGGATCTGAAGGGAACTGAATGAAATGGTTTCTTTTGGACTGTGGGTCCATGGTACAGATAAAGTGTCGATGATAGGTAGCTCCCAGCCCGTATCATGGCCCCTGTATTAAATGTGTATGAGCAATGGAAAATATATATTCTAAACATGAGCTATTATCACCGTAAACTGCAACAGAATAAAAAGCCGAAAGCCTGCTGTGGGTAGACCTTTCCTCACTCTGCGCTTATCCTTTTAATGGAAGGATTGATGGCCAGCTCTATATGGGTCTGAACTCCGAGGAGATTCCAATCTGGGAGAGCAAAACGCAGTAAAAGCCAATTACCTAAAAACATAGACATTAATAAATCTGTCGAAGCTGCTCTGCAGTGCAGACAAGGTAAAATGGATTACTTTCCGCCCATTGATGTAACAATCTATAAATTACCCTTTGACCTAAAGGTTGCAGATATAGGGATTCCCACAGGACCACTTCCGGCTAAGTGTTTTGAAATGCTATCCTCGCAGGTCCTTGAACTGCATATTTATGTCAAGAGGCTTGAATAAAAACATTTAAAAAAAATCTTACCTTTGAAAGATTGGCATGAGATTTTCTCCTACATGCTTTTTTCCCAACATTTCTTAACTCTAAAACCTTTAAACAAATGTAATAGAAAATGAAAACCTTAACATACATATTGACCTTTCATAGCATTGTGATTGTCAAATTACAAAACCTTATATTTGGTAAATTATAACTTATGTTCGAAGTCAATCAATCATTTGTAAAGCGCGCTACTCACCCGTGAGGGTCTCAAGGCGCTTGGGGGTGGGGGGGGGGGGGGAGCAGCTACTGCTCGAACAGCCAGGTCTTGAGGAGTCTCCTGAAGGTCAGCAGGTCCTGGGTCTGTCGTAGGTGGATGTGTAGGGTGTTCCGTGTCTTGGCGGCGAGGTAGGAGAAGGATCTGCCGCCGGTGGTTGTTCGGTGGATGCGCGGGACGGTGGTGAAGGCGAGGTCAGCGGAGCGGAGCTGGCGGTTGGGGGTGTAGAAGGTGAGTCGCTTGTTGAGGTATGCTGGTCCGGCGTCGTGGAGTGCTTTGTGAGCATGGGTGAGGACCTCGAAGGTGATCCTCTTGTTGACGGGGAGCCAGTGCAGGTCGCTCAGGTGGGCAGTGATGTGGCGAGGGGATGTCAAGGATGAGGCGTGCGAGGCGTTCTGTATGCGTTGGAGTCTCTTCTGGAGTTTGGCCTTGGTTCCCACGTAGAGGGCCTTGTCGTAGTCCAGTCTGCTGGTGACAAGGGCCTGGGTGACCGTTCTTCTGGTTCAGGCGGGGATCCATCTGTAGATCTTGCGAAGAATGCAGAGGGTGTTAAAGCAGGAGGAAGAGATGGCGTTGACTTGTTGGGTCATTGACAGAGAAGAGTCGAGGATGAACCCCAGGTTGCGTGCGTGGTCGGTGGGTGTCGGCGCCGTTCCCAGCGAGGCTGGCCACCAGAAGTCGTCCCAGGCGGAGGTGGTGGAGCCGAGGATGAGGACCTCTGTCTTGTCCGAGATCAGTTTCAGGCGACTGCTCTTCATCCATTCGGCGACGGCCTTCATCCCTTCGTGGAAGTTGGTTTTGGCGGTGGCACGGTCTTTGGCGAGGGAGAGGATCAGCTGGGTGTTGTTGGCGTATGAAACTATGTTGAGGTCGTGTGATCAGACGATGTTGGCGAGCGGTGTCATGTAGACGTTGAAGAGGGTCGGGCTGAGGGATGATCCTTAAGGTACGCCGCAGGTGATCTTGGTGGCTTAGAATCAGAGTAGAGGGAGGCGTACTCTCTGGGTTCTATCGGTGAGGAAGGAGGTGATCCAGTCCAGGGCTTTGTCATGGATACCTGTGTTGTAGAGGCGTGTGCGAAGGGTGTGGTGGCAGACTGTGTCGAAGGCGGCCGAGAGGTCCAGGAGGATGAGGGCCACGGTTAATTTAAAAAGGGTTATTATCCATGTATTCCATTCTAATTAAACGAAATACCAGTTCAGCATTTTGTTTCACTAAAAGATTGAAACAGAGAAGTCAGAGACAATTTTTACCATTCCCTCACTCTATGTTATGATGGCCTTCAGTAAAAATGAATAAAGCCTCTTTTTTGTCTTTTTAAAATGAGGTTTAATTAATATTGTATGTCATTTAAAAATGTTGCACCAATGTGAACTTGGGTCTGATGATGGAAACATTTGTACATCTAAGTGCCATTAAAGGTGTACGTTGGAAGCATCTTTTCATTCTATCTAATTCTATTTAAAGCAAAGTTCCACCTCTGTTTTTTTTTTGTTTTTATCGAAGTGGCTTCATCAGCATCACTATAGTACTATATTTGTCTTTCCATTTAGTAATCACTGCGTGTCCTTCCTCTTCTTAGTTTTGAAACAATATGTATATTACTAACAAAGACGAAATAAAAAGTAAAATCTACTATTCCTTTAATAATAACAACAACAAAACAATAATGATAACGAAAGCCACAATTTTGGGGCACAGGCAACACATTCAATTGTCTCTCATTACTTAACCTCTAGGATTTACTAATCTATCTATCTATCTATCTATCTATCTATCTATCTATCTATCTATCTATCTATCTATCTATCTATCTATCTATCTATCTATCTATCTATCTATCTATCTATCTATCTATCTATCTTAGATAGATAGACAGACAGACAGGCAGGCAGGCAGGAAGACAGACAGACAGACAGACAGACAGACAGACAGACAGACAGACAGACAGATAGATAGATAGATAGATAGATAGATAGATAGATAGATAGATAGATAGATAGATAGATAGATAGATAGATAGATAGATAGATAGATAGATTATGTGTGTTTTCAAAAGTAAGTTCATAAAAGTGCGTGAAAGAAAGTACACGAGGAGGCAGCTGGCATGTCTTTTCAATAACACAAGTGATGATGAGTAAGAGGGTCTGGTCTAGTCGATTTAGAGCTTAATCAGAAAGCCAGGGCCTACTGTGATAAAAGGGCTCTTAGAGTCAAGAACGAGAACGAGGCTTTCGAGTCAACAAAATAGAAGGACTGAAAGGTGAAATATAGGATTCCCACCAGCTGTTGTATTTCAGTGCCTCTCATAACGGACTCTAGAGGGCCAATAGCCCACCTACAGCTCTGAAAGAATGGCACAAGTGGTATGCTTGGCCTGGGCTGATCTCTGCTATGCTCAAAGTGCAGTGTGATGAGATGGAAAATATTTCTGGCATAGACGTAGAGTCAAAAATCTCACAGTTACCTTAAGCAAAGGTCATGAAAAGTTGCTTGTTTTTATGCCTTATGTCTATGTTACATATGTCCTTAAACGCCATTTCTTCTGCACTGTATGCTTCATGAAATGCTGCTTTCCACGGTTCATATCTATAACCTGTGATGCTGGACACAGTAGAGGGCAGTGCGGAAGTTTTACCCATAAAGTCCATATCAGATGGCAGTATTAAATGCATCATACGGTTATAGTGCTGAGGTGCACACAAGGCACATTTATATGCACCTTCAGAAAACACCAAGCCCCGGATTATTAACAGGGGGCACAGCCATGGCTTGCATTGGTTCTCTCCCTCGAAGGTATACCACATGCAGGACAGGTTTGGCTGCTCCATTAATGAAGCAAGTTAGCTTGTGCACTGCAGACAATTCACCTGACACCTCTATCATGTATGTGCCTCAAAGTTCCCAGACCACTAGAGGGTGCTGAAGTTCAGCCTCCTTCATTGCTCCATCATGTGCCTGCCATGCGGTGACTGTCGCAAACCATAGTCTTAAACTATAACACACTATATGGTGCCACCATCCACTCCCAGCCACTTGTCAATGCTCTGAGCCAGTTCCATGACAATTATGTCAGTATGGTAACAGAGGCATGTGCCAATTCTGGTCAGTGTCCGCCCTTGTCATTCCAATTCTTCGTTCCTTGGGGAATCATCTTGTATTCAATCATGTCTATGGAGGTTTATCAAGATATGTAAGTGTGCAGCAGCGGTCCATGCAGGTAACAGCAGTGGGCCGTGGGGCCATGTAAGGGGGTATTTCGAGGGACGATACCGAGGAAAAAATTAATTATTTATTTAATTTTCCCTCTGCATCGTCCCTCGTAATACCCCCTTAAGCGGCCTCACCGCTGTTACCTGCACGGACCGCGGCTGGAAGTGTGTATGTTGCATATTTCGTTACTTATAAAGGAACAACTGTCCCGCACAACATGAAATTATGACTGTAATTAACACAGAAATACAATGATGTCTATGTTCCGATATCCAGATGGATTTTACAATTTATTTGGAGAAATTGACAAGGACATATAAGTGGGACAACGTACAACAAAGACATTAGGTTGCCAAACTCAGGTATTGCACATATTGGCCAAGATACAATTTAGTCATTAGGCCAAAGAACATACATATCAGACCACAGCACTTTTTAGTTAAAAAAATCAAAGTTTGTGTCAAGGTGCTGCAGTCAACAACATTTCGATACCTTTACTAGGTAATGGGATCATCGTCAGGACATAGCAATTGATGCCTGAGAGGAATGTCAAAGGGAATTGTATTGCACGTTCCAAACAAAGTAAGTTCAAAGCTATCTCGTCACAAAAAGGGGATAGTGAGGCAGGTCCCAAACGAAGTAAGTACTTGGGGGCATATTATCCAGAAAACTGCCGCTAAAACGGCGATAATGAGCTTGATAATATGCTCTATGGAATTCCAATTGAAGCCCATGTTAAATGTGAAGGACGTCTAACATGGGTTTCAATTGAAATTCCATAGAGCATATTATCAAGCCCATTATCGCCGTTTTAGCTGCAGTTTTCTGCCGCTAAAGCGGCGATCATTTTATCGCCTGGCTTGATAATATGCCCCTTGGTTCCTAGTATGAGAAAATTATGTTGTTGTGGTAATTACATTATAGACTAGCAGTGGCGACCGGGAGTCAAAGCTTGCCCAGATGAAGGAAAAGCACTGTGTGATGCTGACGAATTTTGCAATCGGTGGCAAAAAATGGGATGAGGGTGGGACTGCAGTCAGTCACCATGCAAGGATGCTTTAGTGATCAGAGTGCCTTAACAGGACCACATTCACATATTCATTACTGGCAATTTTATTGTGCTGGTTCTTGACCTTCATGTGTGCATTGGTGTTCCTGTGTTGCGCATTGCTACAGAATCCATTGCAGATATTTCTATGTTGTTATGTGGAGCTAAGTCTATTTTTGCCAGGGTGGTGGAACAGTTTCCCACGAACCTGCATCTCCTGAGCCTGAAAAAACATTTATCCTTTGATGAAGTGTTGCATCTTGCTAACTCCCTCTATGTTAGGTATGCTTTTTGGTGGATGTAACTCTCTGCTCTCGTCACAACTAGTCTCACTGGTGTGATGTTCTGTGGTATAGGTGATTTCCAAATATTTCCTCTTTGGCTGTGTGATGGGGTTCCGAGCTACCATGGCAATACATGAGAAAGTAGTTGAGTGCAATGTTGCACAGAGTTTTCTCGTTGACTTAGCTTATTAGTGGGTCATTTGAAGCTATGACTTAACTGTGCCCTGAAGTATCTGTGTTCTCTAATTTCTTGCACAGCCTCTCCATTGCATTGGTGTATTTGGATGGATAGGTGAAAATGCTTTTATCTTTGCTGGCCATTTGAGGTTAGGAATGACACTTTTTTGTTGCATTTGTCAAAGAGGGTTGATTAAGGTGTGAGGTCTGATAGTGTGGTTGGTATGCGTAAAGGAAAGCCAGCTCTGTTTCACAGAAACTTCCATTTGTTCAGCATCGGCAGGCCTCTGTAGTAACAGTCTTGCTTTTCGATGTGATTGATTTGAAACCAGTTATCTAGGGTGGAGTAGTGTAGCCCCTTGTGAGAAATGGGGGTCTCTAGTTGGCAGTGGCTTTCAACCTGTCCAAGTAGGGACCCTTCCTTCATGTCAAGATAAGGGAATTACACACCCAGAAAACCTCTGCTCATCCCCCTTGGCAGCTTGACACAAGCAGTCAGGCTTATCTCAAACGCAATTTGTGAATTATTTGTTCATTACACACAGTAACACAGTGAACACACTACAAAGGGACACCTCATCAGTTTAGAAAAATAAAGCATTTTTATCTAAACCAAGCAAGACAAAAATCCAACATACACATCTCAAAATATGACTTTTAAAAGGTCTCAAGCAATTCAGTCCATAGAACTCTATGGATGTGTTGATTTTACCCAAAGTACCTCAAATATGGCAAAATCCACAAAGCAAAATACCAGCAGAGGAGAGAAGCATCAGAAACACATCGATGCATTGATTCCCGAGACCTTGGTGAGACGATGGGTCAGTTCTGCTGCTCACAGGAGAAGCGTTGCTTGTAGGGGAAAGTGATGCTTAAATTCCAAGATTGTTCTGGTTTGCAGGTGATGTATCGGAAACACTTGGCGCACAGGTGTGATGCGTGGCAATCCGGACGCACTGGAGTTCGATGCAGTGGTGGCAAAACAGACACTGCATCGATTTCTTCAGATGCGGTCTCTCAATGCCATTTCAGCATTGATTAATATAATTGTTGCTTTATTATTGGCAACTGAAAAATAACCAGGAGCCTGCACTCAATAAGTAGTGTTAATGGTAATTGGTCTCTGCAGCAAAAAGCAGTTGTGATCATGATGCGTCATTTACTGAGCAATGGACTCTATCCTACTTAGAATTTTCATCAAAAGAGTTATAGGGCACATGAGAATTAGGTTTGTTAGATGATTGACTATTTTTTGAAAATCTCATTACCTTAGCTTCTGAATACAAGGTAAGGATAGAGATTCCTAACATAATTTTATTTAAAAAAGTTGTTAGGAAAATGTAAATGGAAGAAAAACTTGTTTGTATACTTCAAAGGTTAAGCCACCACTATTTTGAGATTTTGCCTCTGTGGCTAAAATGTTCTCCACCTTTTTGAGTGAGATCTTGTGCAAAAGACTTACATGATGATCATCTTGAAATCTCTCCTGATTTACAATAACATTTATATTATGTTTTTACTAGATTTAACTTTAGTCGACACTTGCTAGTAATTTTCCATGATGTTCCCTCTAATTTTCTGTTGGTAGGTTCTTTCATTTAAGACTTCCTCTTCAAGAAAAAAAAATCACTGAGATTTTTCCCGGCTTTGGATAAAGCCATACTATCCATAGCATTTTTGAGCGCATAATATTCAAAGGTCGCAATATCTAAGGCTGCTTATAACTCTCTTATTCTCAGTGAGCATATTTTCTGAATCTTAGATTTATATGCAATTATCTGGTCTCTCAAAAAATCTTAAACATCCTCCCATACTGAAGAGATTGAAACATTATTGATACTTCTCTGGAATAACTCTATGATAAAAGCTCTTACTTTCTGCTTTCAGAGCGCATCTGACAGAGTCTTGTCAATCTGCCATCTGGAAGGAGAAGTAGACCTACTATTGGGTAAGCTATCTAACGAAATTATAGAATGATCAGAAAATCAGTTGTCCTGTATAAAAGTAATTTCTCTTTAATACAAGAGATATTAACAAGCAATTAAGTCATGAAGCAGAATTAAATTGTTTGGAAAAACAAGTAAACTGTTTAAAAGTGGGATTGTCAAAGCACCAAGGATCAGTCAAAACTTTCAATTTCCGAATACATGCAGCTCTTTTCAGTTTAGTTTGCCTTTTCTCTGACAGGATGGGAATTGCCGTCATTACACAAAGGATACTACCCCAGTCCCATTGACAGTTGTCTTATTATAGCACCATGAATTCTGTCACCAGACCAGATGACCACTCGCACCACCACTTTCAAAAGCAGATACACATATTGCTAGTTGGTTACAATCTAATGAACAACCATATTATAGACCCAAATGGTTTATTTTCTTGCTTTATAAATGCTATATAGTAGTCACCTGCTCAGAAACAAATATACTGTTTGACTTATACTTTTACTTCTTTGTAATATATGTGATTACTTTATTTGATGACTCAATAAAAAATGTTTTGAAAAAAATAATCTAATGAACAACCAGAAGATTTCACTTCTCCTAACCTTGACCAGAACTATATAACAGCCCTAACCCAGACTAAAATAATATGTTTTAGTCAAAATTAATATACACTCACATTATTAGAAACAGATATTTTTTCATTTATGTTGCAGTTCTTTCAGTAAATCAAAAGATTCTGGAGCAGAACTGTAAGTCCGTATTTGTCCCTTGCACAGCACTTTCAAGTTGGATTCTTGAAGAAGGGTTGCTTGGGCCCCAACGACCTATAACTGATCCAACATCACCTTCAATTATTTTGCCCTGCATGAAGATGATATAGTCAGATCAGGATACATTTGGAATTTGAAAGCTTAAGAAGAACCAAACAATTTAATGTGAATGACATTAGAGAGATTCTGTTCTTGAATCTGATAGTCCTAACAGTGAACTAAGTGTTACGTGGATATTTGGCATATGGTATTCGTTGATTGGGGGCTCTGTGCACCCACATAATCGTAAGGTCGATTGTTGAGTCAAGGAGAATGTGAGTTTTTTTTTTAGATGGATACCAACTTAATCACCCGCGCCCCGAAGTTCCTTTATCTTTGGGCACATCAAGAAACAATGGATTTGATCTATGATAATTATTCTCTAGTTCTTCAATTTTGCACATAAGACAGTAAATTTCCAGCTTGGCCACTTCCAGTAGTTTTCTCTGATAACTGAGGTCCATATCAGAAATTCTCTGCTCAGCCTGATCGAGACGAGAGGCAAACTGTGTGAGCTTATCATTGACTTTGTTAACATGCTTATGCAGTACTGAGCTCGCTTGAGTTTGGGATGCTTTTTATCAAAACATTCACTTACAATTGTTTGTAAAGTCTGATTAAACACAGTTATAAAAGTTTACAATTTGGTTTGAGCAGATATTTTTTTAAAAACTGAAACTTTCCTGTAAACATGATATCAAAGAAAGTTTATAAGCAGGGGAATTGCTCTGCGTAAACACCTCTGCTCCCTATCCTAACAAAGGACTAAGAGTGTACAACAAACTCACTTGGCACAGCACATGAGCAGCCACCTGAGGGGAGCCTAAATTCCAAAACCTCTGTGCCATCTTTGGACTAGTCACCATTCTCTGAGGGTTAGAGAATAAAGGCTAGCTTGGCCAAGTCATAAAGCCCCCTCCATCGTGTTACCGAACTGGAAAATAGCAACCAGAATAAGCATTGGAAGGGATTATTGACTTGATAGAGGTTTTAAATTGGTCTCACTTGGGCATTTAATTGCTGGTATTACCTAAGGGTAATGAAGGTAATTTTGAAAAGTCAACAGTCTCAACATTCTTAACAAGTGCTTCAATTCACATTTTCAAACCCTTTGCTGCCATATTATCCTCAGATATCAAATATTTTGTATTGCTGAGGTTTGCTTTGACAAAACCTGCAGACTGTGATTTCAGAGACTTCATATGTAGCTTGTAAAATAAACTTTTTTGGTCTGGGACAGAATTAAGGGGCCTATTTTCTTTCTTTTATTGCTGCATTTTCAGGAGATGACTGGTCTTGAAGAAAACAATCAAATAAGTATAGGATAGAAACAACAATAAATCCCTGTGGTTCATGATGATTGCATCATATTACATAAACTGTGATACTGCTGAACATGCCACACAGTAATCCAGTTTAACGATAGAAACCAGGGATTATGCACAGTGTTGTTTTTACCACTTTGTATATAATTACATTTTTACATTCTTATACGCACTGAAACATCTGCACTATTGTCACCTTCATAATTTTTTGTCTTGCACCAATGCTTATATGTTGAACAAACACATGGAGTTACAATCCAGAAAAGCTAGTTTTTATCCTATTTCTTTGAACCCATCATTACATTATTTGTGAATTGTCTGAAATGTAATGTGATTACCAGTGATTGACTACAAATATTGATACTAAAAAAAGAACCCCACAAGACCATTGTTCTTTCTGTTTTTGTGCTCTTGATTTCATTCAGGAAAGGATGCAAAAAAGTGATGGGTAGAATGCTTGAATTAATCTCAGCTACTGGTAATCCCCAAGAGCCACATCCCAGTCCATCGTTATTTTGCACACCATGCCACCTCAGTTTGGACCCATCCATATGCAAATCAGTCTTGACCCTGCTCCAATGGGGAACAGTCCAGCCCAAACTGCCAGGAAAGGTCCTCCCTGAATGGGAACACAAGCAACCCAGGACCTGCTTAACCCTAGATAGTGCTCATCAGGCAGGTATCGCTTGGCTCCAGTGACACAGTGTGCACGAGAGCTAGATCTGGGCATAGCCATCCTACTTAGGGTGACAAACTGAAGTGTACAAAAAAATGATGGCTGGAATGCCTAAATTAATCTCAGCCACCAGTAATTACTTGGGGCCACAGACCAGCCCACTGTTATTTATGCATACCATGCAATCTCGGTCTGGACCTAGCCATAGGAAAATCCCAGTTAGGGCTCTTCAGACAGGTATCGATTGCTTCCCTCCTGACATAAAGTTTGCCTGAAAATATGCCATTTACCAAACCTGGAGGTCTCTGGTGTTCATGGGGATGATTACCACTTCACTCCGAACATACCTAGAAAGCTTGTTTTCTTCTGGAAAAATTACCAGCTCATCCTTTCAAAGGTCTTTTCCACATCCAAAGCAAGTAAAGCACTTGGTATTCTCTTACAGTTGGACTTATCAGCAAGATAAAACATCCTTGTGAGATTATCATGCTCTGTCTTTCTTGAATGAAACTCAACTGGTCTTTGTGATTAATATATGATACAACCACAGATAGTCTCACACTTTGAAGTGTAATCAATCGATCAGGGAATTGTAAGCGCGCTACTGACCCGTGAGGGTCTCAAGGTGCTGGGGGGGGGGGGGGGGGGGGGGGGTTGGGGGTCAGCAGTTCTGTTCAGCCGAAGAGCCAGGTCTCGAGAGTCTTCCTGAATGTATTCAGGGAGGGGGTGCATCTAATGTCGAATGGCAGCTCGTTCCAGGTCTTGGCCGCTATGTAGGAGAAGGATCTTCCCCCTGCTTTGGCCCTGCGGATGCATGAGGTTCGGCAAGGATGAGGTTGGCTGAGCAGACGTTTCTTTTGGGTATGTGGAAGGTGATTCTGTCATTGAGGTATTGGGGCCTGGTGTTGTGTAGGCATTTGTAGGCGTGGGTGGGAATCTTGAAGGTGACTCTCTTCTCAACAGGGATCCAGTGGAGCTTCCGTAGGTGTTGACTGATGTGCTTGTGTCAAGGGATGCCAAGGACGAGTCTGGCGGCGGTGTTCTGTATCATCTGGAGTTTGCGAAGTAGAGACCTGTCTATGCCGGCGTAGAGGGCGTTTCAGTAGTTGAACCTGCTGTTGATGGGTGCGTGGGTGATTGCTTCCTTGACTCGGGAGGGATCTATTTGAAGGTGTAGTGCATTGCCAACATTTTAAAAGGATTAATTTTGCTTGCTATTCTTCCCAGATGTATGGAGAATTCTAATTTAACATCAGACATGGGTCAGTCACTGCTCCCCTCTCCGCTTTTGCCTCAAATACCTTTTTAGCATGGGACCGAGGTACATGGCAAATGCTGAAAAGAATTCTTTAGTGAAGCTGTCAGTCTAAGTGATTTAGAAGAATTGGTGTTTCTAATAGTTGTTAGTAACCTCCTGATCAGGGTCTCTAGTAATACTGTCCACAGAGTGTTCCAAAGTACTACTGCTACCCAATAGGTTTTTGTGTCCACTGAGGCCTGTATCAGAGTACTGTAATGCTTTAACTTGAACCTTGAAAAGTCCCCTTTTCTCTAATGTGTCTCTTGCCTGCACACATTTTTGGCCACATGCGTTTCTTATGTGGAGTATACTCCCAATCATTTCATAGAGGAAATAATTCCTCTGAGATTAAACTTAAGGACATTGAAATGTGCATTTGGTACCTGTCTGACTATGTTTACTGAGTAGCACTGGCCCTTGCTCATCTTACCCAATAGTCTCATTATCTCCCCTCAAACCTCAGATCGACCAAATCTGAGGGTTTGTGACCATTAAAACACTATGGGGCCGATTATGATGTCTGTTGGAAAGCATTCAGACCGACTCGGTCTCGGAATTATTTCCGACGAAATCGAATTCAGGGATTCCAACCGACCGATTCGGTCGGACTCCCATTGTCTTCAATAGGAGCCCGTGTTCCGACCAACAACACAGGCTTCCATGGAAAAAAAGGGGGGTTCCGGAAAACCTTGCACCCTATGGCTGGCACCCGTTCATGCCTGCCACACCATGCATGGTTAGAAAGAGGGGACCCATGGGTGCCCCCAGGGGCCCCAACTGGAGGTCTCCAGGTAAAAGAAGGCCCACTACGTGCCCCCAAAGTCGGATTCTGACAGCCGATCCGTGTCAGACAAACTGATTCGGAAAGGCTGTCCAAATCCAACATCGTAATTCGTCGGTCAGAAACGCGGTTCACAGACCTGTACGATTCGGCTCCGACCGACTCAGTTTCTCCGAATGCTGATCAGAATTGAGTCGGAACGGCCGAACGGTTTGTGACTATCGTAATCGGTCGGTGGGATGTGTTTCTGAATCGTTTGCAAATGTGAGTTCCGAATCAGATTCGGACAAACCGAATGCTGTTCGGAGCCTTTCTGACCGACATTGTATTTGGCCCCTATGTACATGAGATACATAAGTTAATGTCACAGTGGAGAACAGTCAAAATACATAAAATTACAGAAAAAATTCTAGATTAATTAATCAAAATTAACCCTTTCCGTGCTCATGACAGAACCACTCCGTCATGAGCCACGGGTGCGCTGTGCTCATGACGGAGTGGTTCCGTCATGCTGCGGCCGTTGGCGGCCGCTCCGCCCACGCGGCGCTAATTCCCCACCGGTGCGGGTGATTAGCGCAGTGGGCGGAGACGTGACGGAACCACTCCGTCATGAGCACAGCTCACCCGTTACTCGTGACGGAGTGGTTCCGTCACGAGCACAGCGGCACCGCAACTGCCCCCAAACCCCCCCAGCGCCGCGGCGGAATTCCTGCCGCGGCGAAGGGGTTAAACATCTCTAAGAAAATGTATACCAACAATGGTTGTGATTTTATTTCATCATAGAGCAGGAGTTAATCAACTTATAGAACACGATGTATGTGATGTTTAATTAATCTAGAATTATTTTTGTAATTGTATGTATTTTGACTGTTCTCCACTGTGACATTAACTTATTTATCACATTGTACCCGAGTCCAGTGGCTTATCGGGTTCACCGAATTGCTATATAACTTCTATGTACGGGAGGCTCATAGTCTTAAAGTACAACTCTCAAACAGAAGCCAGACTCCATAGGTTAGTGCCAAAACCAATCACTCAAACCAAAGAAAATACAACACATCTCAGCATGCAAATATGTGAATAGTGTCATTACGGTACTTACCTGCTGGGGAGCAGCAAACAAAAGAGGAAGAGGTTGGGGGAATGTTGTAGAGGTTTATATCTGCTGTGACTTGTATTCTAATGTTGTTGTAATTTCATGTTAAAGCTATGAAGGGCAGCAGGGGGCAGCAATAAAAGAATTGCATGCGGAATGGCATGCTGAACTAAAATCCACCAGCAGACAATCCTTCCTGTACTATCCGTAGGGTGAAGGAAATTCCCAAGTGATTTTCCATCCAGATTTAGCACTGCTCCTGTAATTGGAGGATGCTTGTTACCAACCAACCCAAACTCATGCTCAAAATATCATTCTGACGAAGTGGGCATGGGTGGAACACAAGACCATTTATGAAACCGTCTTCCTTGTCTCTCTCCCACCTACAGAGAACACAAAATTATCTAAACGTTCTGAAAATCTATGTGAAATTTAAAGGCATTCCAAGTGAAAGATGAGCAGAAGTTCCTACTTTGCATTCAAAAGTCATTTTCCATCCCAGCAGGAGGACTTACATGAGTAGAGTATGTCTCCTGTGACACATGGTCTGCTTGAATCAGTAACACAAAAGAACAATGTGCACAATTTAACATTCTTGTAATTTATTAAAACAAATGTTACTCGCATTTTGAGAAATTGTGGAAATCATGCAAAATATGTGAGTATAACCGAAATTACGCAGAGACCTACAAACTTTGGTGGGCAGTCCAAAAATGCTTCCAGAGCATATGCTTATCATATAGCACAGGATCACTATGGGAAAGTACGAGAGAGGCTGTGAATCCCTCATATAGTAGGGGAAGACTCCCCAGCTCCTTTCACTAAGAGGTGAAACACGCTACAAATCAAACAAGCATTGGCATAGCCAATAGGTCTCGCCTTTGGGACCTTATAAGTGTTAAGCCATGCAACAGTTGCATAACTAAATACTTATAAGGTCCCAAAAGCGAGACCTATTGGCTATGCCAAGCGGCCGCGAAAGTGATCGCGATTGCGATCACGATCAAATATCAAAGTGGTGGCAAAAGTAAAAGTAATCTCGGTAAAGTGCGGCGCGCGCGCCCGCGCACATGCACTGTGGCTCTAGGGCTGGCCTGGTAGCACTTTTTGGAGCCCTCTCAATAAGTCTCGCCAGACCAGCGCATGCACTGGGTCAGTCGAGGCCTAAAAAAGGATATCAATTTGCCACGGGGACAACTGACTTTTATTGCAAATATTACAGCCAATAATGTCCTAATAGTTTACCAAGAACAACCTACTGTCATCTCTGTCATAAGCAAATATAACCGAGACAAACTTGCAATAATCGTATTAAAATTGATAGATACTGTTATTGAAGCAAGCTCAAACAAGGGAAGTGGCTGATATAAAGAGAAACAAATGAAGCAAAATGAACAGACTCATCTAAATACCTTCTGGGAAAGATTAACGCAATGCACGCCCTCGCTTCCCCTGGTTTACAGACTATAAAATCCGAGCAAAAAATCAACATTGTACATATTGAGAAAGTACCGTTCTCGCTTATTGGTTTAACCGGTAATGCTTTCAAAGAGTCGTGTGTTTCCTGTTGGAATGTGAGCGTTCATTTCCCCTCAGAGCCCACATGACAATGCTGCCTTCTAATTTATTACTTAAATTGAGTTTGGGAATAGGGCAGTCTCATACCAATCATTTCCATGCTCTGTGTGGCCAGAGCTGGGGAAATATATTCAACAGGCCCTGCTGCTTTGGCAGCAGAAGATTTGCTACCTATGTATTTACATATCGCCCATTTCCTTTCACATATTGTGACTGGAGTGAGAGAACGTCACAATTACTTTTAATGAACCACAGACTGAAATACCTTAATTCCACCTCCCAATACCTCTGTTCTCTTAATTTTAACAAAATAACGAATGTATTTAAATGTACAATAAAGAGATGAAATCCAGTTGTCCCAACTTTGCAAACATATTCAAATAGTTCATAAATTATTATTTCGATTTTTTAATTTTTATTTAAATAAGTTAGATCTTGACACTGGGCAAATGTCAACTGTGGAAGGTACCCATGCCTATGTGTGTTCCACACATATTTTGTTGAATGGCAGTCAAGCTCGCAACACAACGGAAACTCCCAACAGACAAAGGCAAACGTGCTGTTTTGAACTTTTCCGACACTCACGCAGAGACAGACCTACTCATCAGCAAATAAAACAAGGTCTCATAAAGCCAGTGAATCGCTTTTGACATTGTGAAATGTTTCTTCACGCTTCACTGATGGCATCAGTGTCAATTACATGCAGAACTGGTGTATCCCGGCAGCAGTAGGGCAAGATATTGTTGCACACATATAATGTGCCATACAGGGCCGGACTGGCCATAGCAGGTACCAGGCATTTCCCTGATGGGCAGCCAGGGTGGGGGCTGATTTTGGGCCCTTGGGAGTCTGTTTTTGTTACCAGGGACCGGAAATATCGGCCCCTGTAACAAAATCACCCGAAACCGTCCCTGGCAAACAGGTCAGCCGCAGCCCCACCCTTCTCCCAGGGGGGCCGGCCGAGCAGTGTGCCAGGGCTGGTTTTGGTTCCCAGTCCTGCCCTGGTGTCATAATGGCACTAGTATAGGGTGACCAGACTTCCCGGTTTTCACTGGATAGTCCTGGTTTTCCGTGGACTGTCCTGGTGTCCCGACACATTTCTTTATTTTGAATAAATGTCCCGGTTTTTGGTACAAAGGTCAGGTAATTGCAGTTTTAAGGAGAATTGGACGGCATGATTTCCTTACATAGGCACTTCAGAAGAATGCAAAAATTAAGCTATTTATTCAGTTTCCGCCAGGCAGCACAGGAGGAGTTTGGCTGCATGCTCCCAGCAGAGGGGAGACAGGGTGGGAAGAAGGGCATGGGGTGTGATCCTGCCATAGATAATGTTAAGTAAATGTAGTATTGTATAAGTATGTATGTATGTAAATATATGTATATATATATACACACAGACACACACATATACACATATACAGTAGACTTTTAAACGTGTTTGCGCACACACTATATATATATATATATATATATATAGTGTGTGCGTATATATGTTTCTATAGGTACATATTTACAAGGCTACGCAAAAACCGTGACAAGCCAGATATAAAAGTAAGACTAAAGGCTTTAGTCCTACTTTTCTTTCTCGCGTGTCCCAGTTTTTGGTGCTCAACATCTGGTCACCCTACACTAGTAGAGTCTTTTGGGCTCCACTGGATGCCTCCTAATCTTCCTGTGGTAATGGGAAGCGGGGAATGGGTGTGCACATGTGCATGTGTGTGTGTGTGTGTGTGTGTGTTAGGAATGTACCAAAACACACACACAAAATATGTGTACACATGTATGGATCAGCTATTGACAATAATGGAGTAATGGAGTGCACATTTAATGTTATAACTCCACATGGCTTGATACAGAGGTAGCTCATACAGCAGACCGAAGCAAATGAAACTGAGCTTTTGTTTTTTTGATACACGTGCTCAAATGTATCTAAAAGCACTAAGGAGACCGGTTCCTTTAGTAGTTGGTCTTCTCAGATTTGGTGTTTGTCTGGTTTTGGCAATGTTTACCAACACGGTAAGAATAGGTTTGATCCCCACAGAATATGTGGACCTTATCCCCCCCCACACACACACACAGCAGACGTAGATCATTCAGTTGTGCAGTCTGATGTCACATACACTTGGCGGGACCATCACCGACGCCGCAAGTGATTTTGATTGGAAGCTGTCTTCCATTCATGCCACCTAAATGGTAATCAACTGGCTTTCTGTCCTCACTGAATTCTGATCTTTTTAGGACTGCTCTGTTTAGAAGCCGCAAATCCTGCCTGTAAGAATTTATAAATCCTGGCAATGCTCTCACATGTATTTCTGACATTTTATGGTAAGTTGCCATTAAACCTCATGTCACAGTCACATCTAGGTTAATGTTATCATTTTCTGCTATCTCAACATGGCATGCCTGGCAGTGGCATGCAGGCTTCCTAGTGCCTGGTTAGGAGTTAAGTGGAATATAGCCTAGTGGGCGCCGGAATGAATGTTTCTGGCCAATATGATTGAGCATATTTCTGTAAAATATGAGTTAAACCCTGCAGAATGTGGAATAACTGTACTGCCTCTGATTTACCAGGTGTAATTGTGTACTAAATATTAAATTCCATGGGTTTAATGCACCCATTTAACCATCTCCTCTGAACAGGTGGTAAAGGTGTGCAAGAGGGTCAGTGTGGAGCATGCTGTAGTAGGGGGGTGGTAAAATACGCGGGAGAGGTAAAGGGAGCATGTTGCCTTGCAGGACAAAGCCTTACAGGCTTCCTCCAGTGCTTGGAAATGGGTCAGGTGGGAGCCAGGGACAAGGGCTGGGCTGCCCTGCAGCCCACAACCAAACAAGTTTACTGGCTGGATTTTCCAGCTCTTAGGTTCGGGTCTAGGGTTCCCAGTTCTGGGAAATACGGGTGCAGGAACTGCAGCTCAGTTATAACTGAACCCAGCGGGATTCTACATGAGAATATTGCTCCACTCAACTTGTAATCGGGGTCTAGGGCCTGATTTAGTTTGGTGGAGGGATACTCTGTTACAAACTTAACGGGCATTCCTTCCACCTTATTACAAGTGCATTTACGTATAATGCACTGTGATCAGGTGGACAGGATATCTGTTACTTTTGTGATGGAGTACCTGCCTGCCAAACTCTAAATCAGGCCATTTGTAATGTGACAGCAGAATCACTCTGTTAAACATTGTTTGTTTTGATGTAATCGAGAAGTCATAAAAACTTTAGTACACATGGTAGAGTAAAAATCTAGGGGGAAATTCACAAAAATGTTGTGCTGGGTTTGTGTCATAAAAGTGATGACTGCAAAAAAGAGGGGTTTGACAGCATGCACTCCTTTTTATCTTCCTTTTATCCTGAACTCTTATTCCATTTTTAGTTTGATTGCGTGCAAGCCTGGAAATAGTGGTTTGCCCTGTACCACGTAGGTAATAACATATGTCAAAGAAGGGGCGACGTCTCACCCCAACCGGACGCACAGCATACATGAAGCATGACTCTGATGCCATAATATCCATTTTCATCATTTTTTATTCGAATTTCTTCAAGCTTAAACATTTTTATCCTTAATACTTCTCGTCACATGAGAGACATCTTATGTTTTGAAATCCTTATCAACTGCAGACATGCCGATCCTGGCCTTATTCTGTAGCGCGGTACATAAGTATTGCCCATTCGTTGATCCAAATAACCCAATGCATTTCGGACCTCTGTTCGGCCCTTCGTCAGGGGTACTCTACAATTTAAAAACATTGTTGTCAGAACGTGCCTTTAAATCAATACACCGCACCAATGTCTACGTTGAATTGAACTGCTTTTACCTTGTATGTATTAACGTTTTCCCGCTGCAAGTAACCCTAAAGTTACCCCTAAATTGATGCCCAAAACCTCCTCCCCAGTACCCGCATTTAAACCCTTCAGTTTGTGTCCCAATACAGTTACGTGATACCCCTTCCAAAACACGTTGTTGCCTAACAGCTAAAACACCCCAAGCCTTTACCTTCTAGACCAGCTTCCATGAACGCCTCTCGGTTAAAACACAAACCTTCGTATCCTGCTAGCTTTCCTGCATCTGTGTTTTTATCACCTGTGCTCGATTTTCACCCTCCTCCTTTTCGTGACTGCCTCCGTTAACCCTATGTCTCCCTCTGCATTAGGCGATCACCTTCTCTTGCATGTACCTCAACAGTCGTTAGTGATTCATTTAAAACGTCAAAAAATTTTTGCCCAAAAGTAACCTCCACTTTATCTTGCTCTGATAATCTCGTGACACTCAAAATGACCCCACTCTTGTGCATCTGTTGTTTATGATATTTTACCAAAAGACTGATCAACTACATGTCCCAAAATCCACTGCTTGTACCCTCCTAAAGTGTAACTGTACCATGTTTGTCAAGCTCATTAGTCTACTTTCCCTCCCATACTACGCATCAATCCTAACTGCTCCGCCCACCCTGAGATGATACAAAACGTTAATTCTATACAGTTCCATATTAGATGTTTACGTAAGCAATTGTGCTCATTCATCGTGCGCCCGTCAACGTGCGCCCGTCAACGTGCTTATTGATGCACAAGAGTGGGGTCATTTTGAGTGTCACGAGATTATCAGAGCAAGATAAAGTGGAGGTTACTTTTGGGAAAAAAAAATTTCAGCGATAGCCGGCGATAAAAAATTTCACTCTAAGCGCGGCCAGCGATAATTATCGCTGCCGCTTGACAATATGCCCCAGTGTGAGAAATAATGACATTGGCAAAGGCTACTTTCAAGCAATATATAATTGCTTATCACCTTACATAAAAATGTCAGTGTACCTGTAAAATACGGCTCATCTTTAAGTTAGGTAGATTTGTACGTATTAAATACAATAATAATTAACACAGTCCTGTTTTATCAGGCTAATTTCCAGTGCAATACAGCCCAAAGCACTGAACTAGCTCATTAATATTCATGAGCGGGATTGACTGCCTCCACCGTGAGCCTTACCTTTTCCCAGCGTTGAAATCATATTTTCAGAGCTAGATATGGCTTCTGGGAGCAGCTTCTGTGCACTGTGCTACCCTACAAGGTCAACATTGCACCATAGGCCCTTGGAGACGAAAGGGAACGCTTCAGTTTTCAGGCGAGAATGTGCCTGTGAGAGCAGAAACTGCTACAGGCCAACAAAGAAAACTGTTAGGAAAGTTCAAGAAAGACTTTCCACGCGCATCTCTGCAATTAGCATAAAAAAACAACAACAACAATTCTTTCAATAAAAATGTTGACTCGCACTGGCTCTGGGACTGTATGGCAAATGAATTGAAAGAAATCCATATAAAAGCGTCCAAGGGCTCAAATGTGGCCCACTCCACCTGCATAACTGCTGAAGCCAAGTTAGGTACCGTGAATTGGAGCTGATCCGTGCCTTGTTGCAGCTGCTTTCACAATCTGACTGCTAGCTGGTCACGTTTAAACCAGAATTTGTAATCATATATAGCCATTCTTTTTATTTTTTACATACCTGGCAAAAAATATTCCCTTTTTACATGACGAAAACTGCATGGCCCTTAAGTAATATTGAAATATAAATTCACGTTCACATCTGTGGGTTAAGTGATGTCAGCAATTCAGCAAATATTGCAATATTTGTGAATGCACGGTTGCCCTGTAGTACAAATGACACTGGAATGTTTAAACGTTCCCTGACATTTTATTCCATTTTATCCAAATTTTAATACACTTAATAAGCACGAGTTATCATGTCAGGGCAACTGAAACGCTTGGAATGGTTTGCATTTTTACTTGTGAGACGGATGATATGCTTACAGTAGGTGTTTGTTACTGTTCACGCCTAAATACCTTGATCTAACACCCAAGTCAAGCTCAGAGTGGGGGCCGGTCACAAACTGCATCGTAATGGCAGGGTGGTGACTTTGCACCCAAAATTAAATTTTCCGTGTGGTAAAACACCACCATTTTTGTGCAAATTCGAGTTTTAATTGGTAATGAACAATAACTTGGGATACAAATTTACGACATGTTTCACAGTATGTTTCCCATTTCTGGCCCATTTACCTCGGGGTTAATTTCATCTGCTTTTGGAATAATGCCCCCGTTTTACTGCACCCAGTAATACCTTATAAAGTTTGTTAACCAAATTCACTTGGTGGGAACAGGTTTTTGTTTCATCTGTAAACAGCCAGTAAGGCACTGAAAGTTGACAGATGAGGTATATTTGTGACCTAGCAAACAATTCCCAAGCTGTCTGTATGGACAAAGTGAGCATGCTTTATTTCCTGTAACAGTTGGTTGTGTGCCTTGTTTGGCGTTTGATGGATGAAATGCTCAATCACAAATGTGGCGGATTCCCCTTCCTTAAATAACCATGTGTATCCATTGGTTGATAAAACTGGGCAGTGAAACCAAACAAATACAAAAAATTGGGATGTTTGCGCATTCTGGCCACGCCTCTGGCTCTGCCCACTGATCCAATCCTTGGGTTATTCCCGCCCTCTGATTCTCCGCCCACAGTTCCCCTACTTTTTTCCCCCACTTCGACCACTGATATATTGTGTTGCTGGATAGTGGGAACACCACACCAGTAAAAAGTACCATACCTATGATATTATAAATTCCAATAAACTGTTAAGTAGCAGGTAGCCCACTGTACAACCTGATTAATGAATCATTATCACACTGTTGTTAACAGGCACATTTTGTAAATATAGGACCTACATTTACAAACGTTCCTAAGGATTCTGTATGGTCCCGTTATTTGCCAACTGTGTCCACTGGCGGACACGGGGCGGAGGAGGTCCATGCGGTAAGTCGTGAGGTGGTGACACCATGAGTTACCCGCACTGGGTGACACCAACCCTAGTGACGCCGATGTATTAGTCATATTAATACTAACATTCAGCTGGTTTGTTTCCCCACCAGAATTTAGATGTGTTGACAGGAATCTGATCGAATCTCTCTCGCTTAAAGAAGATGTTGCAGCTGTTTTATTTGGTTGTGCTAAACCATTTATCAATTTCCAGAATTCCCTAGAGTTCGATTGTTTGCTGCAAAAGAGCACTTTGGTCCAAAGGTCATGTTTTTCTTGATTCCTTTCATCCCACAGTAATTTCTGCAGATTACGGTTAACATTTTTGAAGTTAGAGGACAAATCCAAGTCTTTAAGGTGCTTTTTTATCTGTCTCCTACGATGGTTGCGTGTTCTTTTCATGATCCTCGTTGTTATTGATAAAGAGATTTTATTTCTTCTTCCTAGTTGCAGCTTTTATTTTTTCTTATATAAGGATTTAACTCATAAGTTTTGACAAGTTTTTGTATGAAATCCACCCATTGTTCAATCGCAGTTCAAGATTTATCTTCAAAACACCCTCTTACCATGTTGTGGGCCATTTTGTTAGTATCTTCTTTGGTGTGTTCTTTCCAGATTAGTTTCCTATAATTTACTGTACCCGTCTGACCAGGTAAAGTTTCATATGAAGTATGCTTATTAACATATACATTTGTAAAAAGTATTTGTTGATAATAGTCACTCTCACACACTTTTCTAATGGAGAAAGAAGTCACATTGCTAAAGATATTCAAATATACTATTGTGTAACCGATTCTTGATTTGTGATTTTGCGATTGAAATGTCCATGCTGGTGGCGAGTCTTGGGGTAGCCTCCCATTTAAAATTCTTAATCCCATCGCTTCTATATCTTTAACGAAGCTTATACCTAGTTGGCTTTGGATGGATTTGACTACAATGGGTAATGTTTGATGTGGGATTGCCCAAAAATAATCCTGTTGTTGGATTATATCATTTCTCGAATAGGGCACAAGCAAATTTTAGTTAAAATCCCCTGAGATAATATATATATTCTGTGAATGGATCCTCCATCATTTGTTTTGTTAGCAATGTAATGAGGGTAGTGCACATATTAGTTCTCACGCTTGCTGTAGAATGTATGTATACATTTATTATTAGCAAGATTCTTAATTGACTATTTTCCTTGTACCATAACTTTACTATTAGTAAATTTGGATTATTCATAATAACTTGTTCATGGTCCACTCTTAATTCTATTGCAATAAATTTGGCTAGGCCCCCACTGGGGTGTCTGTATTTGTTCTGTTTAACTGCTGACTCAAAATAACCTTTGTATCCCTCAAGCATGCCCTGTAGTACAAATGACACTGGAATGTTTAAACGTTCCCTGACATTTTATTCCATTTTATCCAAATTTTAATACACTTAATAAGCACGAGTTATCATGTCAGGGCAACTGAAACGCTTGGAATGGTTTGCATTTTTACTTGTGAGACGGATGATATGCTTACAGTAGATGTTTGTTACTGTTCACGCCTAAATACCTAGATCTAACACCCAAGTCAAGCTCAGAGTGGGGGCCGGTCACAAACTGCATCGTAATGGCAGGGTGGTGACTTTGCACCCAAAATTAAATTTTCCGTGTGGTAAAACACCACCATTTTTGTGCAAATTCGAGTTTTAATTGGTAATGAACAATAACTTGGGATACAAATTTACGACATGTTTCACAGTATGTTTCCCATTTCTGGCCCATTTACCTCGGGGTTAATTTCATCTGCTTTTGGAATAATGCCCCCGTTTTACTGCACCCAGTAATACCTTATAAAGTTTGTTAACCAAATTCACTTGGTGGGAACAGGTTTTTGTTTCATCTGTAAACAGCCAGTAAGGCACTGAAAGTTGACAGATGAGGTATATTTGTGACCTAGCAAACAATTCCCAAGCTGTCTGTATGGACAAAGTGAGCATGCTTTATTTCCTGTAACAGTTGGTTGTGTGCCTTGTTTGGCGTTTGATGGATGAAATGCTCAATCACAAATGTGGCGGATTCCCCTTCCTTAAATAACCATGTGTATCCATTGGTTGATAAAACTGGGCAGTGAAACCAAACAAATACAAAAAATTGGGATGTTTGCGCATTCTGGCCACGCCTCTGGCTCTGCCCACTGATCCAATCCTTGGGTTATTCCCGCCCTCTGATTCTCCGCCTACAGTTCCCCTACTTTTTTCCCCCACTTCGACCACTGATATATTGTGTTGCTGGATAGTGGGAACACCACACCAGTAAAAAGTACCATACCTATGATATTATAAATTCCAATAAACTGTTAAGTAGCAGGTAGCCCACTGTACAACCTGATTAATGAATCATTATCACACTGTTGTTAACAGGCACATTTTGTAAATATAGGACCTACATTTACAAACGTTCCTAAGGATTCTGTATGGTCCCGTTATTTGCCAACTGTGTCCACTGGCGGACACGGGGCGGAGGAGGTCCATGCGGTAAGTCGTGAGGTGGTGACACCATGAGTTACCCGCACTGGGTGACACCAACCCTAGTGACGCCGATGTATTAGTCATATTAATACTAACATTCAGCTGGTTTGTTTCCCCACCAGAATTTAGATGTGTTGACAGGAATCTGATCGAATCTCTCTCGCTTAAAGAAGATGTTGCAGCTGTTTTATTTGGTTGTGCTAAACCATTTATCAATTTCCAGAATTCCCTAGAGTTCGATTGTTTGCTGCAAAAGAGCACTTTGGTCCAAAGGTCATGTTTTTCTTGATTCCTTTCATCCCACAGTAATTTCTGCAGATTACGGTTAACATTTTTGAAGTTAGAGGACAAATCCAAGTCTTTAAGGTGCTTTTTTATCTGTCTCCTACGATGGTTGCGTGTTCTTTTCATGATCCTCGTTGTTATTGATAAAGAGATTTTATTTCTTCTTCCTAGTTGCAGCTTTTATTTTTTCTTATATAAGGATTTAACTCATAAGTTTTGACAAGTTTTTGTATGAAATCCACCCATTGTTCAATCGCAGTTCAAGATTTATCTTCAAAACACCCTCTTACCATGTTGTGGGCCATTTTGTTAGTATCTTCTTTGGTGTGTTCTTTCCAGATTAGTTTCCTATAATTTACTGTACCCGTCTGACCAGGTAAAGTTTCATATGAAGTATGCTTATTAACATATACATTTGTAAAAAGTATTTGTTGATAATAGTCACTCTCACACACTTTTCTAATGGAGAAAGAAGTCACATTGCTAAAGATATTCAAATATACTATTGTGTAACCGATTCTTGATTTGTGATTTTGCGATTGAAATGTCCATGCTGGTGGCGAGTCTTGGGGTAGCCTCCCATTTAAAATTCTTAATCCCATCGCTTCTATATCTTTAACGAAGCTTATACCTAGTTGGCTTTGGATGGATTTGACTACAATGGGTAATGTTTGATGTGGGATTGCCCAAAAATATTCCTGTTGTTGGATTATATCATTTCTCGAATAGGGCACAAGCAAATTTTAGTTAAAATCCCCTGAGATAATATATATATTCTGTGAATGGATCCTCCATCATTTGTTTTGTTAGCAATGTAATGAGGGTAGTGCACATATTAGTTCTCACGCTTGCTGTAGAATGTATGTATACATTTATTATTAGCAAGATTCTTAATTGACTATTTTCCTTGTACCATAACTTTACTATTAGTAAATTTGGATTATTCATAATAACTTGTTCATGGTCCACTCTTAATTCTATTGCAATAAATTTGGCTAGGCCCCCACTGGGGTGTCTGTATTTGTTCTGTTTAACTGCTGACTCAAAATAACCTTTGTATCCCTCAAGCATTACGGGGTTAACGGACCAAGTTTCCTCTAAGAGTATAGCCTGTTAGTAGTTAGTCATTGAGTTTAGGTGCGCATTGATTATTTATTTACGTAGTCCATTAATATTCAATGAACATAATAATGTTTCACTATCTTTGTGTAGTTTGCCTGTTGACTTTCTTGTTTTATTCTGTCATTGCGTATTTCTACCATGAAGAGCCAAACTAATTAATTTTTCATTTAATCTCGTTGGCTTTTCTATTTTGATTGGGTTAATTGTCAATTCGAGTGATATATCTGATTTTCCTATAGGATTTTTTAATACTGAAAAAACCTGTTGACTTGTTTTATTTTGTTACTGGTGATTCGGGGATACAGATATAGCAAATTGTTTTGGGTATACTATTGGTTGTGGCTAACTAATTTTTATTCCCCAGCTGAGAAAGACTTCCTTGGCGTTTATTATTAGTTCAGTTACAAGAATAGAATTCAAAGGTATCAGTGTCATGTCTTGGCTGCTGTCTGGGTTTGAAAGAAATTCAATAGATTCAATGTTTTCACTCGATACTTTTTCTAATGACTGAACAGATTTAAAGAGGTGGAGGATATTTCCTCTATTTAATATATCATGGATGCCTCTAGAGCAATATTCAGGTGGAAAGATCAATTGTGGTTTATCAGACATTGTCATGTTTTTGCTTCCCAAGCATATAGTGGGTACAAGATCATAATTTACGGGCTGCTCAAACTCCTCAATATGTCTTCTTTGGTCATATTTGATTGCCTTTGGAGGTATTGGGGACTTTGTTGCATACTTTGATTTGTATTTTGGAGTGACTGGATTGGTCTTTGAGTTGTGGAGATTAATTGACCTTCCATACAATCAATCATTCCTTGGTATCTTAGCTTTTCCAATTGACTTTCTACTGTCTCATTCCACATCTCCTTAACTTTTACATTATTAGGATTGACTTTTGATTTTTCAGATTTTTCCATTAGTACGTTTTTTTTGTCCTTAATAGTCTTCTCCAGTAATCCATGAATTCCAGACGACCCCCTATCTATGGCATCTGTCTCTAACTCTATAGAATTTCCACCACTAGGGGTTGTTGAGCTGTGCATACCATTTTGCATTTGTGTGTAATTTCTCTGTTCCTTAAGATTGTTTTCCCTATTACCTTTGTTGAATAAAGAAAAATACTTTATGCTATTTCCATTGGCAATAGAGGTCTGTTCCCCCCGTAGTTCTGTATCTTGTTTATCCATAATGTCTTCATTTAGTTTTGTGTCATCATCCCCTGATACATTAGGCTGTCTTACTTGCCCTTGTACAGAAATTGCTAAGCTACGTTTGGCCTTATTCCGTGCTTTACGCAGTTTTTTCTTATGTTTCTTTGACAAACAGAACATTGGGGATACCACTTCCTTGACCTCGCCATCACTGGTTGTTTCTTCTATAATAAGACTTACTGAATTTTTTACGTCGTTTGTTATTCTTCCATCTTGTTGTTGGTTCTGGTCCACTGTCATTATTCTGTTATCCGTGGTAGCTATTAATGAACTACATTTGGCCTTATTTATTGCTTTGCACAATTTTTTCTTGATTTTCTTTGCCAATGTGAATATTGGAGATTCAATTTCATTAACCTCCTCCTCTTTGGTGGTTTATTCTATACATGAGTCAAACAATTTTTTTGCCTCATTGGACATCCTTCTTTCGTGTCGTTGGTGTTGGCCTGCTAACATTGTTGAGCTATCCGAGTTAGCCGTTTCCCTTGTAGCAGATCGTTGGTTAGCATCACTTTGCTGTTTGCCTCATTATTTGGGCCTGTGTCGTTAATTTTTCTATTTTCTCCTTGTTCCTTGTGTCTTCCATTTTGCAGACTTAATTTTATATCTTCCAGTATCGTGTTCATTGCATCTGGTACTGTGATAAATTTGCTTATAATTGGGCACATGTACAATCAATGTATGTGTCAGAAGCCTGCGATTATGCTCTTTTTATCAGGCTGTTCAGCTCGACCAATTTCTGATCTGTTCCAGCTACCGCATTTGCCATTAAGTTGAGAAAGTCAATTTGAATCTCCATTTTATTTCATTGAAATATAGGAGCTAATAATGTCAATGTGGATGTACAATAGAAAATGGCCCAAATTGACTGTAGATCCTGATTGCTTGTAGTTGTAAAGTTCTGGTTATGTTGGTAATTCTGGTTTTGTTGGTAATCATAATCGAATTGCGATGAATTATCTGTATCACCGTGGGGGTTTGCTTGATTTTCCTCTACTTTTTTTATATATCACAGTAGGTTTTTTTGTGGTTAGAGGCAGTCTTCTCGCTTGGAGTACTACAGAGCTGTATATCATCATTTTTTGTTCCTAATTCAACCTTTTTTCCTCTATAGCCATCCAGATCATTCGTTTTATGATAATAGAGTGGATTATATTCCATATCTGCTCTTTTTTGTGGAACAATACCCCCTACTATACTCCCAATGGTATTACTACTAGTTGCACTGGGTAGTGTTACAGGTGGTATTGATTCTTGAGTCACCTGTCTAGCCAAAGGCAGTGGTGTGTTAGACTCAGTCCCAATGTCACTGTTGATCTTCTTAATTACTACTTTTACCTCCAAGGGTGGCGGGACCCTGACATTCAACATTTCCTGACATTTTTATGGTGCCTCCGGTACATCCCCTTGCAATGTATGAACTATACTAAGCATTTTGAGATCTGTGACATGTCCTTCTGTTATCTCTGAATTTTCTGTTTCTAAGGGATGCATACACTTTTCCTGCCTTTGTGCATCTTGAACTTGACCGACAACTGGTACATTGTTATTTGGTTTGAACGGCGTTTGAAGGTTGGCTGCTTCTGTTACAGTTTGCATTGTCATAATAGCCTCAAGTGGATCCTCCATAAAGTTGAATTTGTGTGGAATTTTCATGGACTTTTGAAATAATCGTGTAATTTGTGAAATTAAAGATTGATTCCCTCCCACAGCATTTGCTTTTATTTTTTTCGGTGCTCTTGACGCTTGCACTTTCCTTGTTCTTCTTGTAGGAGGACCAGAGGCTCTTTCTTTACCTGAGTGCATATTGCCCCTACAGCCACTCCTGCCACTACTGGACTCCAGTGTTTTTCAACTATTATTATATTATTATTATAGTGCGGTTCCAGCTGCAAGAGCAGGGGGTGCCGCAAAACGCACCTGGTAAAGCCGGGCTGTTTCCGCGATACTTGAGGCCGATACTCTGATCAGCTGAATCAAGTTAAATGCCTGCTCAACCTACATGCCCGGTTCTTTGCTTTCTTCCTCTTTCCTTTTTCCTTTTTCCCTGTTTCATTCGGAAGAGTCCAGCTAGAACTGCCAAGGCAAGACCTCCTGAACCGGAAAACAAGCAACCTAGGACAGTTTTTGCCCTTATTATTGACTCATGAGCCAGGTGTAGTTTGAGTCCAGTGGAACAGTTTGCTGCCCTAAATCGGACAGGTATGCCCAGATTAATTCAAGAATTCCATCCCTCCCTTTTTTGTTCATTTTAATTGTCTAAAAGAGGCATTTTCAGAATTGTGACTTAAAACTTGACTTAACCATTACATAGGATTTTAAATTACAATTCCTTAGACTCCAAACATGACATTTCCACCTGGTCCCAAACAGAACCTATAACTTATTAACTGTAACAAGTTAACCCAATGTTATCCTGAGGGAGAGGTAGGCCTTACAGTAGTGAAAAATGAATTTGTGAGTTTTTCACTAACCATACATGTAAAACTTTAAAAAGTGCACGTCCAACATTTCAAATACAATGCAGCCTGCTTATAGGCAATTTAGGGTCTACTCTAGGGGTAACCTATATATATTTGATGCCTAGTAAAAGGGTTATTTTGCTAAGTCAAAATGGCATTTTGAATCTGCACACAGGCTGCAATGGCAGGCTTGAGACAAGCTTAAAAAGGTTACTTAATTGGGTGGCATTTAATTTACATGCCCTGGGTACATGTAGTACCAATTTACTATGGACTTACAAATAAATGAAATGTGCCAGTTGGGTGTAAGCCAATTTTACCATGTTTAGAAGAGTGAGCACAAGCATTTTAGCAATGGTTATCAGCGGTAAAGTGCACAAAGTCCTAAGGCCAGCAAAAACAAAATCAGAAAAACAAGAGGAGGGAAGGCAAAGCATTTGGGGAAAACCCATGCCAAGTATGTCAGATCTAACAGGAGTTGAATGGACTCTGCTCCGAATCATCGTCTAGATTGCCCTCTTAGGTTGCCATGTCTTATGCCTCTGTAGAGTAATGGATCTGCTCCACTAATTTATGTCTGACCTTATAATTACAGGTTCATATTCAGCCCAGTGCACACAGCCTTTCATCTTTCCAAGTTTTATAAAATCAGTTTCACAGATTTGGGTAACAATAAACAACTGCTATTCAGCCCCAGGATGCCTCAAGGGATAGACATGTTGAAATACACAATGTATTGTTATGTTTCTGTGAAGAAGCAACTGCCTGCAAAGAAACTAGATAACCTGATTTTTGGTGAACAGTACAACTAACCCACAACCCAGGAGGCAGGTTTACCTTTATGAATCTAGAATACCACATGTAAACCTCTGTGACACTGCCACCTTGCTCTGCAGGTTATAAGGTACACTTTATCTCAATTGTCATTGGGGTAACTCCGTTGGTTCTTTCCTACCCTGGAATGCCTTTGATGGCCATCCTCGGCAAGAAAATCAGTTTTTGAAGATCTGCCATCTTTATGGTGGGCCTTCTAACGGCATGGTTCTCGGGTGACTAGCTAACCCTGATGGTGTTGACATGAAAGTTGACTGAGGCTCTGCTGTCTGGAGGTAAGCAATTTGTCCACATCTAGATGAGGCAGGAAAACCAAGAGGTCAGAGGCCCTAAAATTGCTTATTTTCAGCGGGTATCCATCCATCTCAAAATGAAGCCCAATATCTGTCTTTGATATAATTTGTACATCCATTTGTTTAGCATTCAAGAGGCAAAACTGGCTACATGACCAGTGCACGTTTCTATCTGACTAAATAGCCAATAAGTTCTATTTCTAATTTTTGTGCACAGCCAGCATTTGCAACAAAGTAACATCACCGATACGTGAGCGACCTGGATGATGGTCACTCCCAGATGATGTTGTCTGCTGAGCATGAAGGTCACTTTAAGCTCTCCCAAGATGTTGCCCACCTCTGAACCTAATCTCCCTGCAGTGTGTCAATTGAGCGTCCTTAGTAGTGTCTCACCGCTTTCTGAGGAGGTTGGTACAAAGGAGCCTGCCGGAGTTGTGTCACATCACCTTGGAGTAGGTTGTTTCAAAGGAGTCTCCTACAGTAGTGTGACATCACCTTTCAAAGAGGTTGCTTCAAAGCAACCATCCACACTAGTGTCTCGTCACTTTCTAAGAGGTTGTTTCTGCATCCCTGATGACCACTTCACAGTGGTTATTTTTTGTGTCTCTTATTATCAAAGGGACTATGAAGAATTTCTTGGCGCACTTGGCTTATTCCAGAAGGAAACCATGTTCTGAGAGGTATTTCAGAAAAGCACAAATAAAACCCAACTGAATATACCTGGGGAAAACAATTCCAAAGTTGCCCAGTCATAATTATCAGTGTCGCGTCCATGTGCACCTATGCCATAATTTGGATGAATGACGCACCAATAGAGGCCACCATATAAAAAACTAATTGTATGTGAAATGTAGATGCACAGCGGGCAGAGGCACTGTTTTGTTCAAAACCTAGGAACACATTTCCCTCCATGCTCTATAAAGCAGCATACATTTGAAAAACAACAGTATCATAGTGTCTATGCTGTGTTTGCACCTTTAAAATTTGCTCCATAAAATTATTTAAAAAAATGTTATTTTCTTACAGACAAATGTTCATTTTTAGGTCTCGGCTGCGAAGGCTGCGCTTGCGCAGTCTCGCTCCAAGATTTAATGACTTGGAGAAGAGGGGCTTGAACCCGCCCCTCTTCTCCCCTGTTCTCCATTGTCTGGCCTCTTGAATGCTGGCCAGCTATTGGAGAAGAGGTCAGTCATTCAGATTAGGCCCCGTCCTTTTCGGATCGGGGGCGTGTTTTTTGCAAGAAGTCTCAAGGAGGAGACAACAGCAAAACACGCCCCCGAATCCGAAAACGACGCTGCCTTTCTCCGAGGCATTTCTGCTCTGCCTCGGAGAAAGGCGGTGGTGTCTTCCGGTGCCCTATTTACTTGTTTTTCACTGTACGAGTGCTGCCTTGCCTAAAAAAACACACACAAAAACGTTGTGCTACCACCCTGCTGACCTGCGCTGCACCCGCGACGAATGCGACACCTACTTCAAGGAATACCAGGCCCGGGTGACGGGCTCGGCCGCAGGACCCTGTAGCTTCGGCGGCAGCGCCACCGCCGTCCTCGGCGGCAACACGTTCAGTCTACGCTCCGGACGCGCCTCGGCCACCAGCCGTCTGGTCCTGCCCTTCACCTTTGCTTAGCCGGTGAGTCCCGGAGTATCTCCTCACATCGCTGTTTTCATAGATGTTAGTACACTTGCTTCCGTTTATCTGAACAGGGACTGTATCTCCCAGAGTGCACCCTGTGTTAAAGAAAGGCGTCCAGGGGTCAATTCACCTTCTGGTAAAACTAAAGATTACAATTGGCCTTATGCCACCCTAAGCTTGAATGCGTGTTTGTATTTGGATATGTAATTCTGTGTAACACGTCACGTTGTAAGGACCGTATGTTTGGTGTATTGCCTTTGTCTTTTGTGCAGTGTTTTCTAGGCGCTGTAAATGGCCGCCACTGCCGTCCTCGGCGGCAACACGTTCAGTCTACGCTCCGGACGCGCCTCGGCCACCAGCCGTCTGGTTCTGCCCTTCACCTTCGCTTGGCCGGTGAGTCCCGGAGTATCTCCTCACGGATGGATTTTAACCCAAGGATTGTTGTAAATTTATTTACCCGCGGCCCTTCTCTCTCCCGTGCTGTGAGTACGTTTTTTTTTATCACAAGCATTGCCTCTGATTGGCTAAGGGTGATGTCACCCTGGCTGAGCTGGCACCTCCCATTCTCTCCCATTAAAAGCTCAGCATAAAGATAAACAGGCAGGCGTCCTACCGAGAACAACCCCCCCAAAACACGGAAAAGCCGGGAGAGCAGAGACATTGTGCAGCCCGTAGCCAGCGGAGGTGGTCAGACCCAGCACCCAAGTCAGAACGCGCAGAGCCACTGATGCAGGTAAGAGGCCCCGGAATCTGCGTGTAAAAGCAAGGCACGGGGTACAAAGGCTTACTCTAGTGAGTCTCTGTGTCTAGGTACTGTGCTGCCTGTGAAGCGTAGCCTGTTTGCAGTGTCTGTAAATGAGCAGGTATATCATGGTCTGCCTGTGGCCGTGCGGGGAGTCTTGTGTTTGCGTCTGCATGTGATGGGTCTGTGTGCATGGAAATTCTGTACGTGCATGGTATGTATGTGTGCGATGCATGTATGTATCAATATGCATTGAAAAGTCTGTGTGAATGGCGAAAGGTGTGTGTGTGAATGGAGCAGGTTGGAGCGTGTGTATGTAATTGATGCGTGCAGGGCGAGTGTTCGCATATCGTACGAAACGTATGAGTAGATGTGCTGGTCTGTATGATTAGATCTCGAAATATGGGCGATGGATTTGTACGTGTGCTAATTAATAGCAACATGACAGGTGTGTGGAGTAAATAGTACCATATTGTTACGTATATGATCTGTATGTGGGTTGCGTCTTTGTCTGTTCTCAAATTCCTCGAGTTTCCATAGCATGTCGGCCGTAGTCTTATCTTGTTCTTTTCTGTCATCCTTCACTTTGACCATATCATCTTCTAATTTCCCGGTTCTAGTCTCTACTTCAGAGACTCTCTCAGCCATCTCCTCATACAACCTGCTGACCTTACGCAAGGAGGATTGTATTTTCCTAATCGCCTGTTTAGCCCTGCGCTTTGCTTTTTGGCTCTCAATGCGAGCCTCACTCTGCATTTGTTTTAATGTTGTAAATAAGACTTCAAAATTAGACATACCACCATCCGCTCCACGGTCCGCAGAGTCCAGAGTTTCACCATTTACAAACTCATCTGCCGGTATTCCAGAATTCTCTGCCATCTTATCCAAATTTAGTTTTTTTACTACTGTTTTCATATTGCCTCTGTGTTCCTTTGACAATCTCTGTTGTCTAGATTTCCCTTTTCGTTTGCTTGACTTCCTTTTTTTGCTCTTAGTTTTAATTTTTTCCACAGATCTGATACTGCCCTCAGGATTTGTCTTTGATCTAGAAGAGACGTCTTTTTGCAATGTTTTTTTAACTGAATCCTTATATTCTTTATCAATAGGCTCTATCTCACTACTGATAGGAGTTGAGGAGTTTTCAGAATCAGTCCCTGATACAGTCTCATTACTTCTCGTGTCAGTATTCACTGTTTCATCATCTGAACTCTCCGTCTCTGACTCCGTGTCTGTCGTTGATCCCAGACTTCCATTCATACTTTCCTCATCATCCGCCTCGTCATTACCAGTGAAAAAAACCTCATCACTGGGAGAGCCAGGAAGTGCATCAGGTAATTTGCGTGTGCTTGCATCCGTCTTATTAATTGAATCCAAGTTAATATCTTTATCAACCCTTAGCTCTGTTTCAATTAAGTTAGTTGCAGCCTCAGAATTACTTTTTTCCACAACAGTATCCTCCACCAGGCTTTGTTCTGCGCCTGGCCCTTTAACTCCAGATACCACTGGTGCCAAATGAATTGTGGCTTTCTCCTTTAAGAGCTTGGGACGCAACAATGTTCGCCTGATTGGAATACAGGAAGGGAAAGAAGGAAGTGATGTTCGGGGGTATGTTGTTGACTTATTAAAGGGTGCCCTCCCAGAGTTGTCTACATGGGATCTTGACCATGAAATACAAAGGGCGCATCGTTTTCCTCTGATCCAGAAAGCAGCGCAGAGTAAGCCTCGCGCAATACTTCTATACGTGGGGAATTTTCTTCTGCGAGAAGAGATAATTAACAAAGCAAAGCCCCAAGCTAAATGCAAATACAACGGCGTAGAGTTCTTTGCACGTCCTGACTTTTGCCACACCACTGTGGAAAGAAGGTGGAGGATGAGGCAGCTCATTACCCCATTTCAAAACATAGGTTGTGAGGCTTACCTTCTGTATCCCGCTCGTTTGAAGATTGGAGTAAATGGGAACTTTAAAATTTTCTACTCTGAGATACTTGCACAAGAATATCTTAACTTTCTGCAAGACCAACGGAAAACAAGGCACAAGGAGAATGTTGAGAATAATGATCATGCAGTAGCTCTTAGGGATATTCCCCAAAAGAAACGAAGATAAATATATTATGGAAAATAGAGACTGTGTAAAGTAATTTTTGGGGACGAAAGCTACATATGAGGACTTATTTAAAATAATAGAGGAAACTGTTTGCTCAAGGTCTATGAAAAATGTATTTGATGTTTTACTCCTCTTTATCGGATGGTTTTCTTGAGTTGTAGCTTTTTCTGCTTCAATAAGTAAAGATTGGTATTAATATAAGAAGAATTGGGGTAGAGGTTAAGCACGAATAGGGGTGGTATTTGTTGGACATACACTGAGCACAGTAAGATGAAGGGAAAGTTAGGGGGGTTTACGGGTTTGACATCCAGGAGGCAAAAGTCGGCCAGACATAGGTCCGCTGGACCTATTTGCCTGTAGGGGGGGTGGGACTCTGAGGGTGGGCAGTCTGGGGTGGGGTTGGGGATGGGCAGGGAAATGGACAGGGCACAAAGGTACAAGACACTTAAGAGGATTTGACAAAAGTAATTTGTATCAACTGTATGATATGGGTAGTGACACTGAAGATGTGGAAGACAATATTGAAATTAACAGGGAAGTCTATTTATGCAGTGTGCTAGGCCTAGTATTGTATATCGTTTCTAGAACATTAAATAAAAGCAAGCAGATAGGGTCTGAAGAGAACTGGCTGGGGGAAAAAAAAATGAAAAATGAAAAATGTCTATTAGATTAGTGACATGGAATGTATGCGGCCTAAATGATGTAACGAAAAGGCAGAAGATAGGAATACGGCTACGGCAAATGAACGTAGATTTTGTGTTTTTTTTTCAGGAGACACATGTAATGAGTACCCATGAGATATATCTTAATCAGCTGGGGTTTCAATTAATAGTTGCTTCTAAACAAGGAGTTAAACAGAGAGGGGTAGCGATTCTATCGAGGGATAAAAATGTAGTAACAAGGAGAAAGTTAAGAGATAATTGGGGGAGATGGGCGATGGTTGAGGTACTATTAGGGGGGATGTGGACAACATTAGTTGCAGCATATGGTTCTACACAGGACGATCCAGAAATTCTGCAATTTTTGGATTCTGAGTTGGCAGACTGGGCCCCTCGAGTTATTATAGGTGGAGACTTAAATATTGACGGAGCGGAGGGTCTAGGATCAGGCTCAATGAGACAGTATAAGGGGAGGAAAAAAAAGGTCTACAAGGCCCTTACTGATCTTTTAGAAAATAATACATTGCGAGATGTCTGGGGGTCAATCAGATCGAAACAACTCGGTTATACATATTATTCAGCACCGCATCAGATATGCGTTAGGCTGGATTACTTCCTGGTTTCCAATGATTTAATTAGTATAGTGGAAATTGATAGACTTCCTCGGATACTTAGTGACCACAATCCCCTAATCCTAACGATAAAGCAGAGTGGGGGAACAACAATAAGAAGGGAGTGGACATTCGAAAGGGGATTGCTTTTAGATGATGACTATATAAAACATATGTCTAAATGGATTACTGAATTCTTTGAATATAATAGAGGAACTGCTGCAGTTGGCATAGTATGGGATGCCTTTAAGGCAGGAGCACGTGGTGAAACGTGCAGTTATAGCGCCTTCAAGAGGAAAACAGAAAGACTGCGATATAAGGAGAAAGAGGGAAAAGTACTGGAGGCAGAAGAACAACTTAATAACTGTGTAATAAGGGGAGAGCCGACTGAACAATTCGTAATAGAATTACTGAAGGTGAAAAGTGAGGCAGAGGAAGAACTTGCTAATAGAGCCGCAAAGCAATATACAATCAGAAGGGAGAGATGTTACGAGTTCAGTGAGAAAATAGGGCGAGTCCTTGCTATACGAACCAGACAGATAGTGGCGGCAGGGACGATTAAGGAAATAAAGGATGAAAAGGGACAACTACATTCAGATCCAGAAGAAATTCGGGAGGTCTTTAGGAAGTTTTACCAATCTTTATATGATGAGAAAGATCCCAGTAGTATCGATAGAATAAATGAATATCTCCAGAACATTGAGGTAAAAACTATATCCCCTGAAGATGCAGAGGAATTAGAGACCGTATTGGACGAAACTGAGATTAAAGAAGCAATGACTGCTCTACCCTCGGGGAAGGCTGCTGGACCTGATCAGCTACCGATCGAGTTTTATAAAACTTTCTGGGGATGTTTAGGTAATAATTTAACTCAAATGTTTCAAGCTGCACAAAGTGGGGTATCCATTCCCAAATCCTGGAGCGGGGCAGATATAGTATTAATTTAAAAAAAAGAAAAGCCCCCGAATGAACCAGGGTCGTACCGCCCAATAACATTGATGAATAATGACACCAAAATGTATTCAAAGGCACTGGCTGCAAGATTTGCAAGAATTATAAGTAACCTGGTTAGTGATAACCAACATGGGTTTATTCCTGGTAGAGGGACAACTCACCATATTAGAAAAGTTATAACTTTATTTGATGTGGCGGAAGTAGCAGGAGACCCGATGGCAGTTATGCTTTTGGATGCGGAAAAAGCATTTGATCGGGTCTCCTGGCAGTATTTGTGGCAGACCCTAGCTAGAGTTGGGATTAGAGGAGGCTATTTGAAAGCAATTCAGACTCTATATATGGATCCAGGTGCAGCATTAAGGATAAACGGGGGTATAACTGGTCAATTTAAAATCAAGAGAGGAACTCGCCAGGGATGTCCTTTCTCTCCCTTGCTATTTGCCATCTATATGGATCCCTTAATACGGAAGATAGAATTAGCACCAGAGATCACCCCAGTCAATACAGTTCTTGGGCCATGCAAGATATTAGCCTATGCTGACGACGTTGCGGTGATAACACCTTGCCCAACGGAAGCAACTACATTTGTAGAGGCCGAGGCCTTAAGATTTGGACAAGTCTCAGGGTACTCATTGAACGCGTCTAAAACCCAGATTATTAAAAACTCTTTTACACCTTGTGAAGATAGAAGAGTAGTGCCGGCAGGGAAATACCTCGGAATTAATATTATGTCTAATTTAGATAGTTTGGTGGATAATAATATTGCCCCAGTAATCGAAAAGGCAAGAAAAGATTTGGATCGTTATGAGAACTTACATTTATCATTAGTTGGGCGAGTTAATATTATTAAAATGCTGATCTTACCCAAACTGTTGTATCTTTTTAGGGCAATCCCTCTTCTAATTGAAAATAAGTGGTTTAAAATTTGCGAAAGTATGGTAAATCGTTTTATTTGGGCTAGAGGTAAAACCCGGAGGGCATTGAGGTATATGTCCCTTCCCAGGGAGAGAGGGGGGTGGTCACTGCCGGATCTAAAGGTATATTATTGGGCTGCAGCAATACAAGGAATGGCTGGATTAATTGGGGGGGCTGAGATGGATGGATGGGATAAGACAGGCTCGCTGGCTATATATGGTTTAGCTCTGGGTACAAATGCTGAAAATATTTTTTTAAGATTTACTGATGGAAGTTACTTTAAAAGAACACGTTTCAAGATAATTATGGCGGCCTACAGCATATGGAAAGGATTTTCCAAAAAAGTTGGAATAGGGAAATATAGTGTATATACTAGACTCAAAAATAATCCCTCATTACCTAGGGCTGTGTTCTCAGGAATGGTATATGAGGAATGGGAGAGTCAAGGTATAAGAATGATTGGTGATATGTGGGATGATAATGGCATCTTACAATTTATAGATTTGAAAAACAAGTATATGTTAAACACAAATCATTTCTTTAAATACCTTCAAATAAGGAGTTGTATATTAAATAAAAAAGGGGGAGCTCTAGGCTTTGGGAGGAGTATAATGATGGATCTCATACAAAAAGGTAATGACTGTACTATAAAAAGATTTTATTTAGAAATGACAAAGTTAAAAAAGGATGATCTTGACAAATGGATAATTAAATGGTCCTCAGATTTAGATATAGCTAGAGAAAGAGATATTTTCTCTGAATCACTTGAGATGGGATGTAAATTACTATGCTCAGCGTCTCTTCAGGCCCAGCACTACAAGAGCCTGTATCACCTGTATTATACGCCATGGAAAATTGCTCAATGGGGGGCTGTGTCGGGCATCTCGTGTTTTAGATGTGGCAGTATGGAGGCCAATTTGTTACATATTTTCTCTACTTGTCCACACTTAGATAAGATAAAACAAGATATCGGGAATTGTTTCCGGAATGCCTTAGACACAACAATAGAGTTGGACTCAGCAACTATTTTGTTGGGAATATCCCCCAACGGACAAATTAATTGTAAATATTTTCTGTTTGTAGCAATGTCGATTTTTAGACTGCTTGTGGCCTCAACTTGGTTAGATCCAAATCCTCCTACGTATCATCAATGGCTAGGAAAAACTTTGTCAATACAAAAATTGGAAACAGCTATTTACTCTAGGAAAGGGAGAAAGGGTAAAAAGCTGGGTATACAAATCTGGGGTCCTTTGATTCAATGGAAGGCTGGAACTGAATAAGGTATTTTGAGGAATGTATGTATTATGGAATGTTAACATATATTATTTGTATCCGTATATATTATGATAGGATCTGTATGTAGTATGTATATTGTAATATTTCACTTTCCATTTTTCTTTTGAATATGTAGTTGAGTATGTGGCTGCCTTATGAAACTTATTGTGCCTTGTCCATGTAATGGGGGAGGGGGGGAAATAAAATGTGGGGAAAAAATTTATCAATAAAAATATTTTTAAAAAAAAGATCTGTATGTGGGTATGGCAAGGCTGACTGCTTCCTGACTGGTCTGTATGTGCGCGAGAGAGCTGTCGGCATGTGTCTGCGCGTGAATGTGGCGGGTCGCATTTAATATTCAGTTTTTTGTGAGGTTATCTGAACACCACTTCTCTAGCCTTGCCTTAACTTTGTACACATCGCTGTTTTCATAGATGTTAGTACACTTGCTTCCGTTTATCTGAACAGGGACTGCATCTCCCAGAGTGCACCCTGTGTTAAAGAAAGGCGTCCAGGGGCCAATTCACCTTCTGGTAAAACTAAAGATTACAATCGGCCTTATGCCACCCTAAGCTTGAATGCGTGTTTGTATTTGGATATGTAATTCTGTGTAACACGTCACGTTGTAAGGACCGTATGTTTGGTGTATTGCCTTTCGCTTTTGTGCAGTGTTTTCTAGGCGCTGTAAATGGCCGGTGTCCCTATTAAACAGCACTCATTAGAGACACTCTCTCACTACCTCACTCTCTCTCTCAAATACACTAAGTCACTTACACTCACTCTTTCACTACCTCACTACATCACTCTATGTTTCTATCTTAATACCTCACAACATCCCTCACTACCTCACTCTCTTTCACTACCTCAATCTTTTTCTATCTCACAACATCACTCACTGTTTCTATCTCACTACGTCAGAAAATACCTCACTCATTAACTCACTCTTTCACTACCTCACTCTCTATCTACCTCACTCTCTCTCACTACCTCACTCTCTATTTCAATACCTCTCTCTCTCTCTCACTACCTCGCTCTCTCTTTGCTAATGCAATAGGTATCACATATGCAAAAAAAAAATGTCAATAGAAATGTCAATGCCATTTATTTAGGGGTACAAAAATAATAAAAAAATAAGGAACAATACCAATAGCTCTACCTGGAATGTTGCCGAGACCATTGCATTGTAAATGCTTGTTAAGTGTACAATTGAGTAAATTGATAGCAAAGCCATGGGGTGATTGAAAAAAGAGGCCTAACTGGCCCTTCACTTGCAGACCACACCCTCTGCTGGGGTCACACAAGAAAGCAAACAAAGAGCAAGACACTTTCTGCTACATGAGTGCTGAGTTTCCATAATCAGATATATACACACCACATCAGATTAGGGGCTACGTCACATTCATATAAATTAATGTGTGGGCCTTATAATATTTACTACTTTCTAACTACAATGGAGTTCCATGATTGGACACAAATCTCTCATTCAGGTGGCTGTTTTCTCTCTGGGTGTTCTCCTCGCTATAAAATGAAGATTTAATATCAGGTGTAGACGAAACACCAGCGGGGAATGTTCAAGGACAGCTGCTCTTTCTCAGGGTAAAGAATCCAGCCAAGCCATACCTGGAACAGTGAAAGATGCTATCAAGCTGGAATGCACAGCACTTTCTTCGCTGGAATGATTTGCTTGGAAACTGGCTTAACAGATGCAAAACGCAATCAATTTACCCTGTTTTCGCTTCACAATTAGTACACACAAATGATATTACTTAACTATTGATATAAAACAGACTTCTGGCTCTGAAACTGATTAATTAACCCAGAGAGCAAGAAATGTTTAACTGCAAATTAAAGCATTTTTGTATCTTTACAATTCACTCAAAAACATTACCGTAGATTCGAGTGCTATGCAACTCCACACTTGGTCAAAGTGAAATATCGATAATGTGAAATAAGTAAACAAAACAAAAAAGCACAATCATTGGCCAATCTTACAGGTTACTGTTTTGACACCCTGTTGCAGATGGCTGCTGTGTGCGCACAGGCATGCCTGTCACCCATCTTGGGTTGCTTTTTCTTAAAGTAAAAGAAACATAATTTCAAGCTGGCCTAGTGTGCGCTCTCACATGTACAGTGGCCATCTTGGAAGGATTGTTATTAAAGCGTAAGAAAACGAATTCTAAGCCGGACATCATGTGTGCACTGTTTACTGCCTTATAGATTACATGTTATAACTACTTAAGACATGCCAATAACACCGCTAACATTCCAAAAGCCTCTCCTGATGTGATTTTACCTTACTGGACACATTTGACAACTTGCACGTTGGATGTGGTTAAAACCCCTTTTGCATGGAAAGGCAGGCAACAACATGCTGCATGTCAAAAGCTTTCATCCAAGCTCTCTCAAATGGAGCATCGCCTATTGGGAGCTCCTTAGGGCACGCTGTAATTGTAGTAAAAACGATGACTTCTGAGAAGAAAAGCATAACATCATAGAGAGATTTAGACTAAGATGTTACCACCAAAAAGTACTTTCCCAGGCATCTAGTAAGATCCGCAACCTCAAACAAGATCAAGTTCTCTTTGGGAAGGGACTAACAAAAAAACAAGTCAAGAAATGTAACAAACGGAGACAACATCTTGAAACGGAAATAGGGGATTCCAGAAGGTTTATAACAACCTTTAATTTCATAGGGTGAGAAATAACACTGAAATCTCCTCATTGCAGATCCCATCATAGGAAAGGATGTAGGACAATATCCAGCCGTCATTTATAGAAAACCTAGGTATATAGGAGACAGTATTGTACATAGACACTTCAACATGGCCAAGACTTCGGCCACCTGGCTTAAACCCCCCCCCCCATCCCCAGGATTCTATAAATGCAGGCAATTGATCACTTGCACATTAGATTTTGTGATATATATTTTGGAGTGTCTTTGTGACCTCCAATATGTTGGTAGCACCAAATTGCAAGTCAAAAAGTGCATTTTAGAAGCTCTATGTGCCATAAAAAACAATTATGCCATTATGCCGTAGCCAGACATTTCCATCTCAAGCATGGATGGGACAATTCCTTATTGAAATACTTTGGTGTTGATAGAATCCTGAAAAACATCAGGGGTGCTGACCGGAAAAAACAGTTGAGACTCCTAGAGTCTCAATATATTATTAAACTTAACACCAAATTTACATATGGTTTAAACAGTGATGAAGAAATATCCATATATATTGCAATGTAACCAGGTTAGGACAGGGGCTAGCATCCATTTGTTCTGTATTTTGGTGACTCTGAGCAACAATGTATTCCTTTCTTGCTGTTATCTCTATCCTCAGTTGCTCTTTCCCCCATTTCTTTGATTTTCACTCCTCACTAATTCTTTCACTTATTGGTTTAACCAGTTTTTCAGTATGTGGTCACATTTGTTTTATGAATATATCAGATATCTGTTAAGAGATAACAAGTCTCCTCCCTCCCTGAAATAATTATTAATTTCCGCAGCTTCTAGCATTGGTAATTGTATTATTTCAATGTTTAGGTCGAGGCTTGCATCTCTATATGTTGAGACTTCACTATGGTTTGATGGGAAGGCATAATGCCCTGATCTTGATGATAGGCAGATAGTCAGGCAGTTGGCAATTCAGAGACTCCTGTGGAAACTTACCCAGTGGGCACTTGCCTCTTATCATGCTTCTTTCTACCCTTTTTTGCCCCAACTTATCCCTCGATATAATTCTATAGATTTGACTCAATAATCTTGCCATGGATGGTGTATCCGATGAGTACTACAGAGGGTGCCATATTTATTTCCCATAACCTTACTCGGTAGTCCACCCGTTTTTATTTTATTTTATATTTTTATTTTTTTGCACAACTAGTGATATTTAGAGAGATATTATGGATTTACACAGCACCTACAATCTCAGGAATGATTATCTCCCCAAAGCCTCTTCTCTTGTTTACTACTAGTAGGATTGACATGACTGTTTGGTCAGTGTGAACATTGTAGGTTATTCCCATGGCATGAGGTTGATATACTTCTTTATCATGATTTTCTATAGTCTTCGTATTGACTTTCTGTATTCATTTGCAATATCTCCAGCATCATAAGTGGATATTATACGATGATTACCTATATGCCTAAGAAAATGATTATTTGCATGTCCAAAATAGGTTTTCTATACCCATGATTTCTTTGTTTGGATTGCGAGCATCATGTTCCACTGATATATCTATTTATTTCATGCGCAAGATTTCATTACAGATGAAATTCACACTGTTATCACTAGAATGGCATGTTTATGTTTTTATCACAATGAACTATTTTCTTGAATTAATTCATATTATTACTCACAACGTTCGGTGGCTATTTGTGATATTTGTGGTATGTGTTCCATGTCAGTTGATCACAAGTCTCTGTTTCTATAGTGTGTGGGGCATATAATAGTTTACTTCACAAAGGCCTTTGAAGCCAAAACATGTCATGTTTTTCTGATTCAATAAACTGGAGTGCAGCAATCTGGATATCTATCTATCTATCTATCTATCTATCTATCTATCTATCTATCTATCTATCTATCTATCTATCTATCTATCTATCTATCTATCTATCTATCTATCTATCTATCTATCTATCTATCTATCTATCTATCTATCTGTCTGTCTGTCTGTCTGTCTGTCTGTCTGTCTGTCTGTCTGTCTGTCTGTCTGTCTGTCTGTCTGTCTGTCTGTCTGTCTGTCTGTCTGTCTGTCTGTCTGTCTGTCTGTCTGTCTGTCTGTCTGTCTGTCTGTCTGTCTGTCTGTCTGTCTGTCTGTCTGTCTGTCTGTCTATCTATCTATCTATCTAGATAGATAGATAGATAGATAGATAGATAGATAGATAGATAGATAGATAGATAGATAGATAGATAGATAGATAGATAGATAGATAGATAGATAGATAGATAGATAGATAGATATAGATATAGATATAGATATACATGACAAGAGGACGAGAGCATTGTTATCCTCAAGACTGCAAATAAATATTTGGGCAGTCACCCCTGTAAAGTTGTAGCTATATAGTTAGGTCTATCTAACTATAACTACACAGTGGTGACTGCCACTGGGTCAAATGTAGTGTGTAATAAACATATATATAGTGGCAGACCTTCACCTAATCGCAATGATAAACCTTCACTGCTGACATCTTTTGTGATCTGCAGATCCTGACTTCAAATCAATAAGAGCCAACTCAGCTAGCCTTCCTTCTGTGGTCATCATAGAACCATTAATATATCTTTGGAGTTCAAAGAACACAGCAGAATTCCCACTTTTCTGGGCTTTATTTGTAGACCATTTAGGTGAATGATGGTTTGAGTTTGAATCATTTGCCAGAGATATGAAAAGCAAAGCCCAAATTCATTGCACAAATATTTATTTGCAGTCTTGAGGATGGGAATGCTCTTGTCATGTTCATTGAATAGAATGAAATCCCAAATCAGGTATATTGACTTCTTACTAAGTTTTACTTACATGACCAAAATTCTGCAAGTTTTGTGTGACGTAAAGCTTGGGCAATTGTCTTGAGATTTTGCAATTTTGTGTAATTTTTCCCCACAGGAGACTGGTTGAACAAGAAAATGCCTCATGTGAATGGTAAAATGAAGTCAGAGTAACCTTTGCTTCTTTAACCACTCTCCTGTTGGTATACTGTATGGACTTTGTACATGTGGTGTGATCGTATGTTCAAAAGTCATATGCTTTACTGGCAAATCACAGTCTGTGCTACATGTAATTTTTCCATAATTTTCTCACATTTTCACAACATTTAGCAAATATGCACTTCCACCCAGCACTGCTTTTAACAGTAGCAATCACTCAACATTAAGGGCCTAGTTACGATGTCGGGCGGACACCGCTGCAGAATCGTGACTGACCGACCTCCGATCAGTGGTCCCAACCGTGGCATTACAATGCGACTGCACACGGTTGCATACTTCTGTTTGTCTATAAAAGAATGTGCTCTTGCCTTAAACCGGCCATAGCACCAGCTCCCATAGAGAAATTTGGAGCCTGTGTAAATCCCTGCACCATGTGGCAGGCACCATGAGGTGCCTGCCACACGGTGCCGGGATTTACAGGGGGCACCATAGGTGCTCCCCAAGCCCCCAACCCAAGGACAGGGGGGAAAGGGGGTCCAAGTAGGAGCCCCCAAAGGCACTTTCGAACATCAAATCCATAACAGAAAGACTGACATCGATTTGCTATCGGATAGTACCATCATAATCCCGAAGGCGGAAATGCCTTCCTCACTGGATTATGCGGCCCTTCCGTTTGGCTTGAGGAGCCCGTCGGAAGTTAGCGGATTGACAGGCCGGTTTGCATTCTGACCGCCGTAATTTTAATATGGCGGATGGAAGTCAAACCAAGGATGTCGATTGGAAAGCCTCTGACCAGCAGCCGGAGGCTTTCCGACCGACATCCTAATTAGTCCCTAAATCTCGACTTTACGAGGCATGTTGACAAAATGGTTCTAGTTGATATTGCGGGATGATTATATGTTAAATGTACAGTACAGGAATATATATATATATATATATATATATATATATATATATATATATATATTCACTGAAAAAACCATAGGTTTCACACATGTTATAGTTAGCTGGACATTTTACTGATAAAAAACCAATGAAATTCCCCCGTTATAGTTACTGTAGGCAACTATAACTCACGCGACCGCAATCCTCTGCTGATGTTAATACTGTATTTAGACACTTATTTGCCCATGTCTTCTTCCATTAAATTTTAGCTATACATATATTACAAATTTTTTTTTTTCATAAAGACACATATGTCATCAGCAGAGGATTACGGTCGCGTGAGTTATAGTTGCCTACAGTAACTATAACGGGGGAATTTCATTGGTTTTTTATCAGTAAAATGTCCAGCTAACTATAACATGTGTGAAACCTATGGTTTTTTCAGTGATTTTGCAAGGTTTTTTAAATGCTAATTCCTAACTATAACGTGTGTGAAACCTATGGTTTTTTCAGTGAATTTGTACGTTTTTTTAAATGCTAAGTTACTTTACGCCATTTGTGGCGTGCGCGCCCACTTAACGCAGTTCGTTCCGTGCGCGCACGGTGCGCTTCGCGCACCGTGCGCGCACAGTGAGCTCGCGGTGTGCTTCGCGCACCGCGTGCCCACGTTACGCTAGATGGGCCATGAACGCACGATGCGCTTCGCGCACCGTGCGCACATGGAGGTCATATGATGAGCATCGTTGTGACAGGTAAAATATATGTTATGTTCACAAATGATGAGCCATGCACAAAAGGTTCCCTTCGGGCACCTTTTGCACACGGGGTGGGGAGAATGTGGATATATATATATTTTTTTAATATTTCTTACCGTACGCATACGGTAAGCGTAATCGGCGAAATTTCCGAAAAAATTAAAATTGCCTTTTTTCACTTGGGGGATCGTTGGGGATTTCCTCGACATGGCTAGGTGCTTGGGAGCTGTGTAAACAGCCCCTTTAAATGATTTGCACTTTGTTTTTCAACCCCCTGTCAGAGTGCGAGAGAGAAAATGGCGGCCGCCGCTTCCTGGTTTCGACCGATTCGAATGTTTACTAAGATCTAAGGGCCAATCAGAATCGTGCTCGCGCACGCCACCGTACGCGTACGGTAAGCGCACCGTAAGCGCACCGTAAGCTGGCTCAGATATATATATTGATTTAAAGGCTATTTTCTCAGAATCTACTGAACAGATTTACACCAAACCTACAAAAGGCACTTCCTTGACCTGAGGACTACCTCTCTGCCAAATTTCAAGTAATTCTGTTCAGCCGTTCGGGCTGTTGCTGTGTCTAAAGGTCCTATGGAAAAATGCATGGGACCCCCCTTTTAGCTCAGCCCCCGCTTGACGAATCCCCCCGAGACTTTCAGGGTAGGAGCGGAGCGTAGCGCCCCACCTATTTTGAAAAATTCGCGAGGATTCGTCAACCGGCGCCAAAGTTATTCAAAATAGAATGTTGCGGATTTCCTATGGAAACGTGGTCCTAACTATAACTACCTACTGGCGACTGCCAGTAGGTAATATATATATATATATATATATATATATATATATATATATATATATATATATACATTCACCAAAACCCCTCCATGCAGGAAGAAGAGAAGGCCACACGGGGAATCTGTCAGGAAGCACTTTAATGGACAGCTTGGCATAATGCATTTCGGCATACTCTGCCTTCCTCAGATGCCGTTGCTTCCAGGTTGAGGTCCCAATCCCGCCTTTAAAATTGTCCTGCAACTCTCCCATTGGTGGGGGCACTCATCACCCCAGGTCATGTGCTCGCACACCTGATGCAGTCCGATGAGAACTACATCTCCCAGAGTTCTCCATTGCTGGGTAAGTGTTGCGTGGGGGAAATTAGATGGTAAACGCCAAAATGGATTGGTGCTGTGCAGGGCAAGGCGCGGAGTTACCAGTAACAACAAGTCCCGGTAGTTAAAATGTCCTGGTGCCCCCTCGAGTCCCCTCAACGTTCCAGCCCCCAATTCAAGTGTCCTCCGGGCCGCAGGTTTGATTATAGTGAATCTCCCCTCTCGTGAAGTCACGAGCTGCCGCTGGCAGCAGCTCCTGCTTGGCTTGCACTGTAGGGCGGGCCAGAGCGATACCGATACCTCGGACAAGAAAACAACTGCAGATGCAGACACCAGGTGCGCTCTGGCCAACTTGCAGAACTGGGCCTCCTTGCGCGTGTCTGGCAGACGCGCTAAACATTCACCAAAACCCCTCCATGCAGGAAGAAGAGAAGGCCACACGGGGAATCTGTCAGGAAGCACTTTAATGGACAGCTTGGCATAATGCATTTCGGCATACTCTGCCTTCCTCAGATGCCGCTGCTTCCAGGTTGAGGTCCCAATCCCGCCTTTAAAATTTTCCTGCAACTCTCCCATTGGTGGGGGCACTCATCACCCCAGGTCATGTGCTCGCACACCTGATGCAGTCCGATGAGAACTACATCTCCCAGAGTTCTCCATTGCTGGGTAAGTGTTGCGTGGGGGAAATTAGATGGTAAACGCCAAAATGGATTGGTGCTGTGCAGGGCAAGGCGCGGAGTTACCAGTAACAACAAGTCCCGGTAGTTAAAATGTCCTGGTGCCCCCTCGAGTCCCCTCAACGTTCCAGCCCCCAATTCAAGTGTCCTCCGGGCCGCAGGTTTGATTATAGTGAATCTCCCCTCTCGTGAAGTCACGAGCTGCCGCTGGCAGCAGCTCCTGCTTGGCTTGCACTGTAGGGCGGGCCAGAGCGATACCGATACCTCGGACAAGAAAACAGCTGCAGATGCAGACACCAGGTGCGCTCTGGCCAACTTGCAGAACTGGGCCTCCTTGCGCGTGTCTGGCAGACGCGCTAAACATTCACCAAAACCCCTCCATGCAGGAAGAAGAGAAGGCCACACGGGGAATCTGTCAGGAAGCACTTTAATGGACAGCTTGGCATAATGCATTTCGGCATACTCTGCCTTCTTCAGATGCCGCTGCTTCCAGGTTGAGGTCCCAATCCCGCCTTTAAAATTGTCCTGCAACTCTCCCATTGGTGGGGGCACTCATCACCCCAGGTGATGTGCTCGCACACCTGATGCAGTCCGATGAGAACTACATCTCCCAGAGTTCTCCATTGCTAGGTAAGTGTTGCGTGGGGGAAATTAGATGGTAAACGCCAAAATGGATTGGTGCTGTGCAGGGCAAGGCGCGGAGTTACCAGTAACAACAAGTCCCGGTAGTTAAAATGTCCTGGTGCCCCCTCGAGTCCCCTCAACGTTCCAGCCCCCAATTCAAGTGTCCGCCGGGCCGCAGGTTTGATTATAGTGAATCTCCCCTCTCGTGAAGTCACGAGCTGCTGCTGGCAGCAGCTCCTGCTTGGCTTGCAATGTAGGGCGGGCCAGAGCGATACCGATATATATAATCATTTTTTTTCTTCATCAAACACATTTTTATTGTTTTCAGTTTACAAGGGATACAGAATGTAGCATAAACAACTTACATTACATTCTTCTAGCATTAGCAATCTATTCTTGAAAGTGTCCCCTCCAAAAACTAACCCCCTCTGCACACAATCCCGTACACCCCAGACGCTGTTATTCTGAAGGCACATTAACATTTTTTTTTCTTCTACCCCACTCAACAGCCGCTGCCAGTGGAGGTAAGAGCGGTGGGCGGGGGGGCCATGTGGGGGGTATTTCGACACATGATGATGAGGGAAAATTAAATAAATAATATATTTTCCCTCGTCATAGTCTGTCGAAATACCCCTCACACAGCTCCACTGCCCCACCGCTCTTACCTGCACTGGCTGCGGCTGGCACTCTACAGCTCCAAAGCTCCATCAACTTACGCTTATTTGATAATCACTTACAGGACCTGAGGACCCGATTTGAAGCTTGGCGGAGAGGGAACTTCACATTGGTGATGGAGTTCCCTCCCTGCCAACACTATGGTTCAACCAGACCATAGTTTGACAAAGGCAGAGACTACTCTGTCTCTGTCATGGTGAAACTCCTCCAACAGCCCAACAGAGTAAGAGCCACTGGAGGTTTGGCTATATGTCCGCCCACCTAATTTAGATGAGGAAATATATAGCCATTTTTACAATGCCTGCCACTGCCTGGTGGAAAGGGGCATTGAAAAGTGCTCAATTCAAGGCGTGTGCGGCTTTGCTCCCTTGTGCGGAGGACCGGGCGCGGGCGGAATGGGAGACGGACCTGGGTAGGCCTATCACAGATGAGCAGTGGACGGCCTGCTGTAAGGTTACTGCTACGGTATCTTTGAATAGTCGTCACAAACTCCTTCACTATAAATTCCTCCGCCGTTGGTACATGACCCCAGACAGACTCCATGCCATTGACCCTGCGCGTCCTCACCTCTGTTGGAAGTGCGCAGCACCACATGCAGACTTCTCACACTTGTCCTGGACCTGTCCGAGGCTGCAAACATTCTGGATGCAAGTCTACAAGGTCTTGGAAGACATGTTAGAGCTTACACTTGTTCCCACTCCAGAGGTGGCGTTGTTGGGCTACACAGCTAATTTCCCTAAAAACGTTCGCAGGTTGGCCGCTATGGGTCTACTTCTTGCTAAACGAGAAATCGCCAGGCACTGGGGGGATAGACGGGCCCCCACGGTCCAATCGTGGCTCACTGCCATGGCGTTTTGCAGCACGAATAGCGAACTCTATTCCGGTCTCCTTCCCGCGACGGCGCGTCCTAAGGATATCTGGGGCCCTTACAAATCGTACATTGCGGGCCTCCCCGGCTCCCCCTCGTCGCCCACACATTCCGGCATAGTTCCAACGGGAGTAGGGTAGGCGAGATGACATGGGCGCTGGGAGGCTGGGGAAGTCGGGGTCGGACTGGAATGGTGTGTCCCTTGGGGCGTTTGTTGTGGGGGGTGGTTGGCATGGTATGCACATGGGTGGTGGGCTGTGCGTGGAGGGAGGGGGTGGCTGGGGACAATGGGCATGAATGGGCGCTGTCAATCTCCGCTGTTTCAGGTTGGACAAGTACGGATGGGGGAATGAGCAAGGGGGTTCTGATGTTGGATGCCACTCATAACTTACATATATTGCAAGGGAGCTGGAAATGTTTTGATGTACCTCTATACTTTGTCATCGATGATTGCACAGCTAACATTTGTGTACCGTTTGATTTTGCAAATCTAAATAAAGCTTTAAAAAAAAAAAATGCTCAATGACCCGCTCGCCATCAGAGGAAAGTCGTATGGCGAGGAGGGCATTTATTTTTTATTTTCAAAAAGAAATTCCCACTTTGGGATTTTCGTTTTGAAAACAAATGTGTAATATTCTGTACCAGGTATGGCAACATATTTTATTCATTGACAGGAACAGCCATGAAGGCACTACCTGCCAATGCTAGAAATGTCTGCTGGTCTGGCAGACAATTCTAAAGTTGGCTACCACAACCTCCTCCGGGGCAATAGAGTAAATCACTCTGTTGCCCTGGCGGATGAATGGCGGACTGCCAAATTTTAAATCAGGCCCTCAGTTTGTTGAGGTGACCATTAAACATAAGGACCTCAAAGACCTTGGCGAGACGAACAACAGACTACCAGTTGGCACATAGTTTATAATGGGGTACCACTTTTTCCCATATTTTTCTCCAATTTTGGTCAGCTTTTTCATTGCTAATAAGGACCAGAGTTTACCCACCCAGTCATGCACAATTGGGATTACTGCAAACTTCTATCTTTAGGCAATCAATTGTTTGGCTGCCAGTACTATATTGTCTATTAGCCCCCATTCAGCTAGGGACAAGTAAACGAGTACAGGTGGTCTAAGACCCAATACGATCATAGCTGCATCCGGTGATAATGGATAATCCAACACCCCCCATATATGGCTATGTACCTCTTTCCAGAAAATGTGCAGTTTGGAACAGGAACACCAGATCTGTAGGACCCCCCCCACTTTCTGATCGCTAACCCTCAACACAATTCATCTGTTTTGCTGTACACTTGTCTCAATTTCGATGGAGTAACATACCAAATCATCATATGTTTATGCACTGATTCTCTTTTCTGTATATTTTTGCTCGAGAAGGGTATGTCAGCCACTGCTACTGCCTTTGTGGCAGTGGCATACTAGTACCAGAAATGTGGTGCAATTGCTTCATATAGGGTCATGTTGGATCTGGGCCCACATTCCCCAGTATTTCATAAATCTTTCAGATGAGACCCTTACAGGGGCGTAAGTACTTTTTCCTTGGAACAAGTGGTCTATCTGCATACTATTCATTCTCAGGATAGAGGGCTCATCGGCATAGCTTAAAATAACGCATACGGTCTGTTTCAGTAAGATTAAACATTGGATAAATGATCTGATTTTCTCTTCCTAAAATAGGTCTCTCAACATTCTACACTCACCCTTGTCCAATTTCCCAAAATCGAGTCTTGAGTGCCCTGGTGAAAAGGCTGGGCTTCCCAGAAATGGAGTGAAAGGCAATGGAAAAGATGTCTGACCATTGTGATGTGTGATGGTGTCCCATATCTTCAATGTGGTCCACAGCACTTCTGAGTAGCAGCATACTGGACGTATTGTGGCCCTGAGAAGTCAGGGGATTTTCCACTGGGCTGGGGCAAGCCCTGCTGTATCCATAGGAACCCAGTGTTGGTCTGGCACATAAAGTGACTCTTAAAAATAACTCTGAGCTGAGCCTCTTGTTAATATTTCTTTATATTAGATTAACCAAGTCCCTTTAACCCACCCCCCCATCGATGTTACTAGTTGCCCTCAACACTTTGCCAGAGACTGGTGTTATCCTACCTGCCCAGATAAGTGTCTATTGCTGTCGGAAGGGCCTGTTTGTCCTCACTGGGGACTTTCAGAGGAAGGGCAGGGCCTGAAAATGATAGAGCAAATGAGGAAGTATTTTTAGCTTAATAGCAGCCACTCTACCTAACCAAGATATATAAACATGCCACCAATTCTGTAGGTCTGTAGATATGGCATGAAGTAATCTGAGATTGAGGCCTGCATATAGTGACGTAAACTTCGATGTGATGTGTATCCCTGATTGTTAGACCTCTCAGCCTTTGGGTGGTCTTCCTCAACCTTTCTGCCTTATTCCTCTATTTTTGCTGATCTCGTTTTTGTTAGCCTTAGTACTCTGTGCAAAAGTGTGTGTGCTCTCTTTAAACATTGTGAAATTGGCTTACACCAAATTAGCACATTTTGTTTACTTATATGTACCCAGTAAAGTGTACTAGATGTACCCGGTGCCTGTAAATTAAATGCTACTAGTAAACTGCAGTACTTATTGTGCCAATGTTCAAGGCTTGCCATTGCAGGCTGAGGGTGCAGATTTTCAACTGCCATTTTGACCTTCCTAAATAAACCTTTTGCCGGCCCAAATCCTTCATTTTTAATACATTAAAAAGTAATCCCTAGAACAGGCCCTAAACCTCTCAGGGGGGAAGGTGCAGTGTATTTGAAAAGATGGAAATCAAAACTTCTCCATGTCGTAACACTAAAGATTCTTACATTCATTTTTGTCACTACTACAAAGCCTGCCTGTCCCCATGGATAATATTGGGTTTAACATATTACAATTAATAAGTGATATATTGATTGCTAATGTCAGATTTTAAGTAAATAATTCTGAAAATGCCACTTTTAGAAAGTTGGGATTTTTGTGTCCCAATCATTTGGTGCCAGCAGCCTGTATCCCTGGTCAAATGACTAGATGTAGCTGGACTTTGTGTATTGCGTCTAGACAGTGAGACAAATAGAGAATAAGTGTTGGCAGGATGGGGCATCTCTGACCTGATGAGGGGGAGGAACTGTCACCTACGGCACTTGCACATCACAAAGGCTCTGCCCAGCACACTCAGAAATGGTTTTGACACTAGTCTTTTGTGACATGAGACATGCTGGGGCCAGGGCAGGAAATTCCAAACACCTTTCGGGGTGGAAACCTCCAGAACCTTCTCGCACCTGAACCTATGCATATTCAAGTGGGCGTTTGCACTTTTATGGGTAAATATTTTTTGCACTTGCATTTTGCTAGATACAGTCTTGGTACTTTACTTCCATTCCTGACCTGTCCTGTTCCTCATTCGTCAGAAATATGCATCAACATGTGAATAAATTCATTCACATATACATAGATACACAATACAATGACGATGTAGACAAATGCATAAATTCATTGACAGACATTTGCAAAGTGGACACAATTATTCTGCATTTTAATATAGAGAAGTTAAGTAAAATCAAACTTGAAACACAACACTGATGAACTGTAAAATGCAACTTAAACTCACAGAGTCAATGGCACCAGGAATCAACATACATTTTTAGGGCTTTCCCTTGAACTATATCACAATAAAAAAGTGGTCCTGTATGCACCAATTTAAGACTAACCTGACAGACCCTTTGAGGCTTCTGTATTCAGTCTTGCGGGGCATTCATTTATTTCACAAAGATGAATCTATGGAATTTAAATGTTTAATGAGGTTCAGAAGTGGCTCCTTTATTACTCCAGCCCCTCAGCGGACCCCTCTCTGTCTGATGTGACAGTGCTGAAGAGAAGTTTACATTAATCAGCCTCCAGATTACACGTGCCTGGGGACAGTTAATGACCTCAGCTTCCCTCTTCACAAACCATATCCAGGCTAAGAACACTTAATACATTGCGTGTCCCAGAAGGATGAGCTTTCAATGAACTGATTAAGCACGACTAAGCAGCACCAAAGATACTGTAAAACACATCAAAATAGATGCCTGGCGTAAAATTGCACGAAACGCAATTAGTTATAAATTGTTTTGATCCCTCGGAACATGTTTAATTATGATTTATAGGCACATTTTATTTTTTCAAATCTGCCAAATGGAAACATAATACAGAAAAAGCATCAAGAACAATGATTTGTAATTGTATGTTTTTTGATGCGATGTTGTCTAAAACTTGGAAAAAATTCTCTTTTATCCATCAAGCTCCACTTAAAAGCGTGTCAGTCTTTTCTTGATAATCACACATGAGATGGTCTGTTCTTCAGTGGGAATATATAATGACCGAGCAATCAAAACAGCATTTACTTTCTGAAAAATAATATCCTTATTGCAAGTACAGGGATTTACTATGATCTACATTGATAATTCTCGAGCTCACTATTTTTTTTATTGCAGTCACAATAATCTATTCATCAATTCAAACCCATTCATTCATTATTGTAAGGCATGTAATAAGTTGTAAGTCTCTCAAGGTGACTGCAAGGTATGAGGGACAGTAACTTTTTCCCTGTGGAGAAATACCCTGCCCACTCCAAACCAATGCCGGGGTGTTCCCTGCCAAGCCCAGTATGTTTACTACAGTCCTATATCTTCGCTTCCATTCACAGCTAAAATCTAGCAGAGGAAAGGGAATAACACAATATCTCCACTAGTAGAAAAGAGAAGCTTTTGGAATGCCCTCTGTTCAGCTTTCTCCCTCCTCATGGCACTGAATTCACCCTCATTTCAGTTGTAGATCATCTGTCTTAGATGCTCCATCAGTGTGACGGAGTAGCCCTGATCCATTCTGCTCTTAAGGCTGTGCCTAGTTTCCCCCTCCTTGCCAATCCTCCAAACATGGCTTCAGAGATGTAGTCTCATATTGGTCCACCTCTTTTCTTGAGCGAGAACACGGGCAGTTCCTTTCTTCCCTAATTGTCTTTTTCATAGACATGTGGTGTCCCCCAGGGTTTGGCCTTGGGCCTCACTTTTCAACCACTGACCTGCTGTATAGGGACTGATCATTCATGCCTTTAGAATCTTGTTAATGTCATGTTTGGATAACACACAGACTGTCATATTCTGGGCGTCCTGCAAGAAATATTCTGCCTGTGCCTCTCCTCTCTGACTTTCTAAAACCTGATGGAGAGAAGTCAGAGATGTTTATGTAAGGGGCTCCTTCGACCATGTGGCTATGCTATTGGTGGTCATCTCAACTAGATACAAAACCTCCTTCAGTCGAGTCTGCTAACAACATAGGATTTGTTCTTGATCGCAAACCTTGTTTTACAAAACAAGCCCATAGGGTATCCTCAGCGTGCTTTCTTTGCATGTTGAGGAAAGTGATGCCTCGTCTGCCATTGGGTTGTGGTAATACTGAGGTCCAATCTTTGATTCAACCGGGAATTGACTATTGAGATTCGACATATCCTGAATATGCCAGTTATTCACTTCTAATTCTACAGTAAATTCAAAACACTGTGGCAAATGTGCCATTAGAATTGTCCTTCGTACTGTTGTCTCCTGATTGGCTTACATTGGTGCCCAGTGGCAAAATACATATTTTTCAAAGCACCTGAACATATGCTCTGGAGCCCTGGATAAGAACGGCAATCTCCTCATTCTAAAAAGCATTGTTCCCTATGCTTCTCTCAGAACATTAAGGTCATCCTTTCTTTATCTGTTACACTTGCACTAATCATAATTAGAAAATTGGAATTTTGAGCACTCCATTGAAGACAAGGGAGTGCTACTGGCTTCTAATGGCTGGTAGAACTCTGGAGCATCAACATTCCAAGGGGATTGCAACCCACTCGGGCTCTGTGAGGTCTTTGTTTTACAAATTAGAACATTCTGCCCTTTAGGAGCTGAATGTTCTCAAGGCCTCCATAGCGAGCTCTACTGGCCATTAAAGGCCCGCTCCCTTCAGTAGCATAACAAAAGTTGACGAGCCCCCCTGCAAGGTACATGGAGGGGCCCAGGCTTCGGATTCAATCTTGAGCTCTCAGGCCTGAATACCGTGCTGAGGGGGGCCCCTACAGCTCGGGCCCCCCCCCCCGCACTGTGGTGGCTGCGGGGGCCTGTGTTACGCCACTGACTCCTTTGTTAATGCTGGAGCAGTCCTTTAATGGACCGTGGAGCCCGCTAAGTTGGGCTCTGACAGGCACATGCATCAAACCTTTTTGCGATCGCAAACGGTGCGAATCGCAAAAATTTGCCGTTTGCGATCGCAAAATACCGTGTAGAAATGCATCAACTGGATATTTGCGAAAACCCAACTTTTCGCAAAAATAAGGAATCGCAAAAAAATCTGTGATTAAAATTGAGAGTCGGTAGTAGCGTCTTCCAAATTGCGATTCGCAAACAAAGAATCGCAAAATGAATGCATAAAAAATCGCAAATTGCGATTTCCATGAAAATCGCAATTTTGCGAGAGCTAAATAAGAAGGATCCCAACCAGGTGGTAATCATGAGTGCTAATCAGAGACAGCTGAAAACCAAATAAAACCCATTTAAACACAGCCAGAATGAGCTAGCACTTTTCACTATGGCAGGGATTTACCTGATGGCGAGGAGGATGAGGCTGCAGGCTGCCGGACAGAGACGGAGGCGAATAAATGAGCGCATTTTCAGAGTCCGCATAACTTTGCTAGGACAGCAAGAGGATGAGATATACGATAAGTATAGGCTCAATGCAGCAATGATCCATGATCTAATCAATGAATTGGACCCCATTCTGCAACGACAGACACGTAGGACCAATGCTATCCCAACGCATGTGCAGGTCCTATGTTGCCTACACCTACTGGCATCAGGCAGTTCTCAGGGGGTCATTGCTGTAGCGGGAGGTGTGTCACAAAGCGCACTTTCAAGAATATTCAAAGCATTCCTTGATGCCATGATGGCCTTGATCGGGTCTCACATCAAGTTCCCTACCACCGCGCTTGACCTTGCAAAAACAAAACAGGAGTTCTACCAGATAGCTCGCTTCCCACATGTTTTGGGTTGTATTGATTGCACCCACATGGCAATATGTCCCCCTGCAGCACAGGAATATTTATATAGAAATAGGAAATGTTACCATTCCCTCAATATTCAGGTTGTTTGCAATGCCAAAATCATCATCACTGACATAGTTGCGCAATTTCCCGGGAGTGCACATGATTCTTATATTTTCAGGCAAAGTGGCATACACACCCGTCTTGTCAGGGGAGAATTTGGAGAGGGACATCTGCTTGGTAAATATGTGTAATTGTTTCTCACTGTCATTGTACGTATGTCAATGTCAAACTGCCACTGACCCTTTCCTTCCTTACATGTAGGTGACAGTGCATACGCCTTGCGTAATTACCTCATGACGCCTTACCTCAATCCCACAACTGCCAATCAACAGAGGTACAATGCAGCACATATTTCAACAAGGAACATCATAGAGCGCACATTTGGCCTGCTGAAGAGCCGATTCAAATGTCTACATAAGACCGGTGGAGCACTGCAGTACAACCCTGAACAATGCTGCAAGATAGTAGCAGCATGTGCCATGCTGCACAATATTGCGACAAAGGGAGGAATGGAAATCGAGGTGTCTGACAGCGATTCGGAGGATGGGAACCAGCAAGTGCCACACCACCATGCAGCACAAGGGGCAAACGCAGCAGAAGGGCGTAGGAGAAGATTGGACATCACACAAAATTATTTCTGAGGTGAGTACTGATGACACAGAAACGTTATATTGCAATCAAAGTAATCTTTAATTAAATAAAAATGTCATGAGTGTTGAAGCACACTTTTAATTTGACCAGTGTAATGGACATAAGTGGTTTGCAAAAGAAAATGTACTTGTAAGTCAGTAAAAAGTCAGATCCCAACAATGGTTACGTCACCATGGTGGAATGTACTTGTACATGCCAGTCTAGCGCTTTCTACCACGAACACCCAGACGCCTGTCAGAGCCAGCATGGTCATCCCCAATGTTGGAAGCGGCTGTGGTACTGCTGCGTGTGTTGCGTCTTCCTGCAGTGCCGACTGGAATTGCCAAACTACTTAGGCTTGAGGCACCCTCACTACCCTCTTCCGGCGTGGAAATGTTTGCCGCAATTGTGGAAGCATTATGCAATTCTACTGCATTGGTCACCTGGTCCAGTGCTTTAGCCACATCCCCGCTCCAATGGCACATTTCAGTTTGCATGGTCACAGACCTACGTGCCAGCAGTGCAGTTGTCGTGGCCAGCCTATTGTTTGATTTCGCAAACAGTTTGAGTTGCTGCATCAGTTCACGATGCTGTCTCTTCTGGGATACATTTCCCTCCTGCATCACCTTGCTCAGTTGCTGCACACTTTCAGTTAGTACTGCTATGTTGCTTGCCATCTTGCCTATTTGGAATTGCACTGCACGTGTGTTTTTTGTCTGCAGGCGCTGCATACGGAGCATCTGTCTCTCAAGACCACCCCAGACATCAATTGGTTGCTCCTCCTGCTGTGTCCTGAGTGCTCTCCCTCTTCTACGCCGGACTCTGATATTGGTTCTGGGGACCTGTGGTTGTGGTTGTTGGATGGAAGTGGGCTGTCCATGGCTGGCACCTGGTGTTGCATCAGGCTCATCATCACACTCCATGGTGACTAGGGATGGGACAGTTGCCCTGCGTGAGTTTGTGGCACGTGATGTATTTATTTGCACCACGGGTGTGTCCATATGTTCACCTGCGCTGGTGTCCTGCATGTCTGGGGAATTGCTATCCACAGCTTCTACACGCTGAGCATCTGTGAGGTGAAACAGTGCAAAACTGCATTATTTAATGTCTGATCAAAATGTCACAGTAATACATTTTTGACTTTGTTAATGAATTTATAATCTATTAAACTATTTTGGGTTGCTCCTCTGAGATTTGTCATTGTAACTGCTTGACCTGACTACATCTCCCATAATGCACCTCCCCTAATGAATACATTGTGTACTGGATGTTCAAAGTGTGCACTTGGGCTGTACTGTGGTCATGTTCTACCTTTAAATTTTGGGATAATGGTAACATGCATTCATTTTACCTTCAGATGTGTTTGCTGCTCCGGACGTGTCAAGCTGGGTCACACCTACAACAGCTTCTGGCTGATAAGGTAAGTGTGTTTTTAATTTACCTTAATTTTTATTTAAAAAATATTTTTACTGAGGGGAGGTGGAGGTGTGGAGCAGAGCAGAGCTCCACAGAGTTTTTGCCCAACTCCGTGGAGCTCCGTGTAGAGCAACTACGACATCTTCGCCCTGGCTTATTACTGAGACAGTGAGTTAGTTTACTTTTTGTGTTAACATAGAGGGGAGAGCAGCCTTGCGGAGGGTAGAAGGGAATGGTCCCTAAATATATGCAGTTTTCTATATTTAAACAACCCTTAAATCAGTTTTAGATAAACTATATAAGTAATGCTTCTTAATGAATTTAAGTACTGCTGAAAAAGCACAACATTGAAAGGATTTTTTTTCAGGGAGATGAATGAGAATGTTTTTTTCTCATCTGTGCATGGGGTGATGCTGAGTGAAGAACTTAGTGTTGTTTTGCATAGTTCTGGTCTGCCAGCATTTCCACATTTTATGAAATTGTGTTCTTGGTGTAAATCAGCACTGTAATGCAGTTTGTTATCACTGGACATTTTCAAAACGTTTTCATTATTATGTCTCATGACAGAAATGGTGTGTAGCTGAAGATTGTTTGAAGGGAGCGTTTTTTGAATTTCCCCATCGTGCTTCTTTTAAAGTAACTTCACTTACATGATCTCTGACATAAAAAATTGAGAATAGTAAAGTTCTGAAATTCAACAATCAAAGCAAACTATAAAATAGTGTTGACCTGCATAAGACATGCAGTTTCATTACATGTGGAAATGCTGGAAAGATTGCTCAGTGAGTTATACACTAGCCTAATATATTTGTCAGTCCTCCAAGTCATCAGCTAACATTTTGATATACAAACTCAGCCTACCATCCTCCTGGTGTTGATAAATGTAGAACCTAGATATTTGGTAACCATGCCATCTGGTATGTTTGGAGGTACATATGTGCAAGATTGCTGTACTCTGCTCTGTACCAAAACAGACTTTTTATAGTCAGAAGCAAATACCCTCAGTAAAATTTGCACACTGACACTGCCCACCACTTGTATAGCACTGGGCATGAAATAATGTTGATAATTTGTGGGCTATTGTACGTTTCCATGGCCGCAGTGATGATACATGGGCACACAAGGCTGAAGAATCTTTCCATGTGTGGCAATATTGAATGTTGATACAGTTTATTACAAATAAAATGCTTGTTTTTCAGAACAAAATAGTAAATTTTTAATGAAAGCAATCACCCTGTGATTTTCAGAATTGAATTTATTATTCTAAAATTAATTATTAGGTTGTACTAAGTAGCAGTATTCATGTATTTTCATGAACTGAAAAACCTATGTTTGGGAAAAACGTTACACAAATATATGTCAAATCGTTATTGATTTGAAAATCGTTATTGCTGTCTAAAGCTTTACTCTTTTCTGGACTGAGAAATGTGTGCATTTTTTTTTACCTTACACCCTCAAAGAATATTTTGAGTCAAACAATGGGACTAAAAGGAGGAGCAGTCAGAAAGTGAATATGCAGTAATAAAGTAAGATGTAAAGACAATGGTTGGCCATGCGAAAGTCCTTTTTTTAGTCTGGCTGTATTATACATAGCATTTTTGACCTCAGAGAAATCGTGCCAAACATGTATCACTTTATCCCAAGTTTTTGGGGCAAGTAATCCCCACACACAACTATGGTGGGTCAGTCACACCAATTGCTTGTCACCTTGAAACTGGTGGAATATTTTGGAAGTCTAGCTTTGTTGCACATTTATGTAAGAACAGTGGTTTATTAAAGCTCTGTTTGGTTTATGTTTTGGGAAAATGTAGGTCTACAGGATGTCAGGCTTGTTTGCTATGTTCACTCCATCCAATTCGGGGCCAATATTTATCTCCCAACACTTTCAAAGATCATTAGCCACCATTACTTGGAAGTGACCTTCATACTGCACTGGAAACCATGTGGTTCACTTGCAAAGCTCACTTACTTGTCTAGTGTAGGGCTTGTTTAAGAATTTTAACAGGGCTGCCTTTAGTGACCAGCTCCACCATGCCTGGATCTGTTGGAGGGTGCATTGTGATCTGGTCAAGGCAAGATGGTTTGCTTGTCATGTAAGCCATGGGCCCGCCTGCAGAGCTGCTAATGTTTAGTTAGGAAAAGACTAACAAAAGATGGGCTGAGCCTAAGTGTCAAGGCAAGGGTGTGTGCAAAGGTGCTCCTGCTTTACCCTGTCTATGCAGAGTGTTATTATCAAAGACTATTAAAGAGCCCAACCTCTCCAGTGTCACCGGGCCCTATTGCCTACAGCTACCATTATTCCTGAGCAGAGTCTGTGTACTCTGCTTCGTGGTTGCAGTGAGTCAAGTTCACAGGTGACAGCGAACGCCTACCTACTCTGCCTATGAGCTGTCTAGGCCACCAGTACAACAGGAGATTCACATGGGTCTGGAGTCAGGCCACTCCCAGATCTTGACTACCGTGTTTGCAGCTGAGTCAGTGCATCTGAGACGGGAGCTCGATGGCCACCACTCACCAAAATGTCTGAACCAGATCGAGGACCATCTTATGAGTGAAATGACCTAGTAACTGCTGCCTACAACCAGCTGAGGTGAGGGGGAGAATAAATGCTTATGAAGTAACGCCTGATGGGTTTCCTACTCCTTCTCTGGGCCTGTTTGTGTTCAGTTCAGATCAGATTCATTGTCCAAACAATGCCTCCCTTGACTCTACCTTTGATTTAACCTGCTAATAAGCATTAAAAACTAGCAATGATTTCATTGCTTGTATGTGTCTCATAGGACTGACTTTTTACTCTGGCAGCACTAACATTCATTTTTGGGGGGTGATGCACAATACTCATCATCAGAATTTAACCCAGATCAAGAAAGAGAAAAGCAGAATTGGGAAAATGAAGCAGGGAGACAAATATAGGATGACATGGTAAAAGTTGAAAGCCGTAATTCCAAAGAACCTGCAACACTAAGATGAAGAGGCATGCAGTGTACAGTGGATAGAGGAAGAGGCATGAGGTGGAATCTCGACTAGGCAATGTTGGTATTCAGTAGCCTCGGCTTTCAGCAGTGCAGACAGCTGGCTTCCAAGAAAAACTATGGCCCCCTCCACTTACTTTGTTAACAAGTTAAACTCAGCTGATAAGGAATACTAACTGAAACCCTTTTACAATATGTGTCCATTCTCATACATTTAGACCTTGTTTTTAATGAATCTATTTTGGGTTTCAGTGCTGTTCTCGGATATCATTGGAGGAAGGTGTTAGTCTGTCAATACAAACTATAGACAAGCTATGTAATGCAAAACAACTCCACTTGATGGAAAAAGAGAACCTCCTCAGACACCACCTCTTCCCAGCCACCGGCTGTTTTGTTATGGACAAGCAATAACACCTGTGTTAGGATTACTTCTTGAATAACAATAAAGTAAAGAAAAAATTGCTTAATAGTGGGTAATAACCAGAGGGATTCACATTGAAGTTAATATTTTTGTTGAGTGAACATTTTCCATGACTGCCACATAGATGGATGGATTATGTTAGTGTCATTTGGGTAGTGCATGGACTGCATCAGCATGGTCTTGTAGCACTGTCCTTTGTCCTGCTTGCTTTACAGAGCATGCTGCTGTGAAGTACTAACAACTGTATATTTAAAGGAAAATGCTAGAAAATATACCAAAAAGCTCCATTTATTAACCCTTTTTTACTAACACTTTTTCATGGTTGAACTGCAAATAACTGACAGTCATCTCCTGAGACTGAGGCACAATCAGTCTGTAGAAGAGAAGACTCCAGAAAACATGTCACACAGCTCTTCACAACACTCCAAAGCCATTGACATGAATTGTGCCACACCAGTTTGACTGACAAGGCAGAGCCTATAAAAAACTGAAATTATGTGGTTCAAGCTATGTGGCGATAGGCGGTATTACAAGCATTGAGCTGTCTGTCACAGTATAACTGTGACATAGGGCCTGCCAGGCAGTGGGAGAAAAGTGGAGGGATATGATCTGTAAGGCAGCTACAGGGGGACATAATGGCAGTGTGAGTATATCAAAAAGGTGGAAGCTGCCGGTATGTGTGCTTGTGTATGTGCAAAAGTACATAAATGTGTGTGTGTGTGCTTGTAGGTGTACATGCTTGAAGACGATTGTGTAATTTGGCAGCCCCTTCAGGACCAAATGTTTTTTCTCCTTTCATAATGGTGACTCTAGTATGTAGGTGGTGATGATTCTTTGCTGATTGTGGGAATCCATGACATGATGATACCTACCCATTGTCTTATGCTGACCCTGACAAACTTGTGTCATTACTGTGAGCATCTATGGCATAATCGCACCCACTTCTAATGTAGAGCTCGCCCTAGTATAGTGAAGGTAATTTTTGCCATTTATAGACACACATGACATGACAATCGTCTAAAATGAGTCCTGATATATTATGTCTATCCTTTGCATGTGATAGTGATAAATGGATAGGTTAGGTACAATCTATCCATTTGTTTTATCAGTACTTGGACATTTTTGATGAAAGTCACATTTACTGAAAATGAAAAACGTGCTATTTTAGGATGTAAATAATTGTTTTATGTACAATTGTTTTGGGGAACTGAGTTTATTTTTCTAAAGATAAAAGCTTGCAATTGATAGTAAAATATATATATTTTCATTAATTGAAAGTCTGATCTGATTATTGCATTTCTAAATATAGATTGGAAAAATAGTTGTATTAATTATTACTGTAATCTTTCATCAGAATAATCATGGGTGTTGCTAAAGGATGCTGGCATAGAATTATAAAACTGTTTGAGGACTTGGAATATGTGGTCAGTTTGGAATCTTTACAGACCTATTTACTGATACTCACTGATCATGTACTCTCACTTACACTGAAACCCACTTTTGGTAGCTGGCACTAATGTTTATCAATTCTAAACATTCTTGTCTATCATGGTTAGGTCATCTATAGAATTGATATTGAACCATACCAAGTGTACTTTTGGCTAAAATTGTTTTAAAACATATTTTATTCTTGGATTCCTTAAAATACTAACTTCTGGCCTATAAACTTGTCTTTTAATTCTATTCAGTATTTATCAAAGTTATTTGCTGATTTTACTTCTTAATGTGTCATTGGCCTCAAATGTTTCAAACAATCGTTATGTTAGAGAGTATATCACCAAATCACCTGTACTTCTGTATTTAAGTTGTATGCCATTTTAACTAATGTGATTGAATCCTATTTCATGTGTGATTTTCCACATACTAAAACTTATTATAAATGTCAATTGAAGAGGAACCTGAAAACCTCCTGTAAAGTTGTCTGTAAATCTGATCATATTTTGACTAGTTTTACTGGCAAAATGTGGGATGTGCACAACTTGGGACAGTAAGGTCCTCACAAATTCCTTCGGGGATTTGATATTGCTCATCTACGGATATCTTTGAACTGCGTTTGGTTTCGATTAACATACTTCAAAATCAACCATTTGCCACCACTTTCCTCTCAAAGTGAACCAAGTGCATGCTTCACAATATAACTGTTAGTGCAGCATGTTTTCAAAAACTGCCACACTGAAGCTATGCCACATCCACTGAACACTTCCTTGTCCTTACTGGGGGCCATGACTCCCCAAAAACATATGCACCTGGCTATGGGTTTAAAAGCAGAACAGAGTTTGGGATCCTCATCAAGTTTTAGTTGAGGAGTCATGCACAAAGTCCTGCTAACTAGTGTGTGATACAGAAATGCCACCTCAATTAGGGAGTTTCCAATTTGTGAGGGTAAAATTAAACCATCCATGATTCTGCAGAGACCACGTCATGTGTACATGTTCCTTAGGTGGGTAGAAGGACCTTGTCAATTAGCTTCTCCAGGTGCTGCATTAAATGACTGATATTATGGATGCTTTGCCTAAACATGTGCAACCTAGGGGATATGCACTCATCAGAACGCATTTGTTCAGACAGAAGTGGAACCTAAAGCTTTTTTAATTGTCTGTTCTTTTAAGGACTGAAATACCAAACTGTGCTGCACGTCGGGTTTGATGTGCACAAGGAGATCTGTATTTGCCTGTCACTAATGAAACAGTTTGCATAGGATTTATGTGGGCGGGCATGCAGACGTGTATGTCCGAGTGTTTCAACATTGGTTGATGAGTTATATGTGTGTGTTGTGGTGTGTATGTGTTCTGGTGTGCGTATGTGTGTGGAGGATTTGGGAAAGCATGAGATGAAGAAAGTCAAAATTGAGGTGCGCTGTCAAAGGTTTGCCAGTGGGTTTGTGGATGTATGATTTGTGTGTGCTTGTGTATGTGTGTATTTTAAGGATCTGGAAAAGTAACAGAGATGGAAAAGGCTAAAAGTGAGGTAAATTGTCAAAGGTATGTCAGTGTGCATATGTGGGCATGTGTGTGTGTGCACGCGCATCGATGGCGGCTGGTGACGTTTGAAAGTGGTGGAGTGTAAACGTTCGGAATCAGTGACATGTAGCGAGTGAGTTTGACTGTCATAAAAGAGGTTGAGGGAGGTTCTCTCCGGGGAACATTTTGAAAACAGAGTGGGCAAATGGTGCATTCTCAAACACATTTGAAAAAGCAAGAAGGTTAATCAGGCCATAGTGAAAGTGTAGTCATGACATCAATAACGATATTTCATATGATAATGACGTAGGTAGTTGCTTATTCAGTATAACCCCAGAACTTAATAACAGACTTTGAGATAACAAAGCTGAGTACCTCCCAGATTTCCTTATTTATTGATATACCTTTACAAATGAAACACTTCCTACCACTTACAACTCCCTCTCCTCCTTGTCACTCCTGACTCTTTGTAGTATCGTCTCTCTCTTGTGGTACTTGATCAGCACACATAATCAGTACAGCCCTGATGCCTCTGATTGTATGCTGATGGCCTACAAAATACAAATACAGTCCACATTTAACCAGACCACCATAAACCATCAGTTCAGGTGGGTGATGAAGAAATATCAAATGGAATAAGGAACATTTCTCTGAACCAACCCACACAACTTTAGGATCTTGGTCTAATATCCACTGCAAGAAATTCAATTGTTTTTCAAATTATTATGCCATGTATTTACTGCCCTCCAGTTACATCCTAAGTAGTGGTAAACAAAATGGTTTCAAGCTTATCAATTTAGTTAAATGCTGGCTGTTGACATCTGGTGAGCTGCAGGCCAGCAGCTTGAATCCCAGCAAAGCCTTCCATCTTTCTGAGCCCAAAAAATTGAAATCTTTAAGCTGGGCAATAATATTAGATGTTATGTGAAATGTTTCGAAATTTCAGTCTGGTTTGAAGGCCTGTATGCAAGGTATTAGCAACCAAAATCAAGAACTTTTCATAAGCTGGAAAATGACAAACCTGGGAGGGGCTTGTGAAGGGCCTTCAGAAGGCAAGAACACTTTCATGTTCTGATGTGAAAATAAAACTGACCCCAGACATGATGATAGTGACTATCATGTAAGTACAAATAATGTCTGTCTAGTGCCTGACAATAAACCCTTTCTCATTGCATGACAATACTTTCTCATTGCTTATGGTTCTCATTTGCCTTGCCCTTAAGATATTAGGGGCCAAAAATGCTCCCAAATATTGTGGTTCTCAGTCCATCTATGCCAGTGCAGTAGTACATCTATATTCCTGAAGTAAATTTACACTATGGAAGGGATCTTGTGACACCCACCTTTATACAGAGGAATTAGTTCAGCACTCTGTCTTTCTTCTTTAGATTCGCCCCATTTGCTTAAGTTCGTGTTTTTGTTTGTTACTGCACTTGTGTATTGTTTCAAGGTGGCTCCAGTAAAGTTTTGCCGTTTAAGGTCGAAGTAAGTGGGAAAAAATGGGTGAGAGGTAGTGCTATGTTTATTATTTCTTCCCCTCAATTTCTGTCTGTTCTGTCTCCTCCCTCACATCACATACTCAGTTACAGAGCAAGGCACGGGGGCCTGCACACAGCAAAATCATGATTTAAAAATAAAATGTAACTTTGTTTCTGCTAATCTTCCAGTATATCCCACAGAGCAGGCTGTGGCCAGGTGGCAGCAGCTGTTTTTCTTCATTAATTTTACCAGATCGCACTGACTTTGCATGGGGGATTGTGGAGCTTAATTTGTAAAACTAAATATATATATATATACATAGGGACCAAGGAACTTCTAAAATTTCGCAATTCAAACAACAGAAAGAAAGGTGGAAGCAACATTACGGAATTGCAGAGAAAGGCAATTGCGGATTTGAAAGAGGACAAGACCATCGTCTGCAAGCCATCTGACAAGGGCGGAAATGTAGTCCTGATGACAAACGACTACTATATAAAAGAGGCCCTAGTGCAGCTGAATGAGTGACAAGGAAAACTTTTAAGGACAGCGTCCATGTCTACCGGACAATGTTGAACAAATGGTTCCATAGAGGTATGTTGAGTAAGCAGGAGTATGCCTTCTTGGAATGTAAACGTCCTCGCATACCCACTTTTTACCATCCTCCGAAGCTGCACAAACATGCAACCTGCCCACCAGGTCGCCCAATTGTATCGTCGCTGGGAAGCCTGACGGAACACAAGTCAAGGTTTGTGGACTATTTCCTTTCTGAATTTGTTAAAGAACTGGTATCGTACATCAGAGACACTAAAGACTTTTTAATAAGAGTGGAGAATTTGTTTTGGGACGAGGACTTGGTAATGATTACACTTGACATATCAAGTCTGTATACGAGCATTGATCATCTACAGGGAATTGAAGCAGTCAGATGGTTCCTTGGAACAAGATCAATGCACTTGGCTGAGCATAACAAAATGTTATTGGAATTTGTGGAATTTTGCCTAGGGAATAACATCTTTCTCTTCCAGAAACAACTATTTAAACAGATACGTGGCACTGCGATGGGCACCTGCTTCGCCCCCAGCTATGCAAATCTTTTCGTGGGCTGGTGGGAGAAGCAGGTGGCCTGGGCAGAGGGGAATGCAGACTGGACCCGCAGGGTCATAAGCTGGACAGATATATAGACAATTTATTTATCATCTATAAAGGCACAGAGCTATCAGCCAAAGAGTACATTGAAGTCCTGAATACGAACAATCTGAATCTCAGATTCACAGGTGAAGTTAGCAAAATATCGGTTAACTTTTTGGATTTGAAGGTTTTTCCTGCGGACGGAAGACTATGCACGTCATTCCATAGGAAACCGACCGCAGGGAATTCCGTGCTACAAGCAAGCAGTTGCCATTCTGGGAAAACTATAACTAGCATCCCATATGGCGAATTATTAAGAATAAAAAGGAACTGCACGCGCACATGTGATTTTCAAGCAGCAGCGAAAGACAGTATGAATAGACTGAAGGCCCGAGGATATCGTAAAGAGATCTTAGAAGAGGCCAAGTCAAAAGTAGATAGGACGGACAGAAAGGATCTGATAGCTGGCTGTGACTTTAGTGTACAGAAAGAAAAATTAAAAGAAAAAGAAAAAGATGCTAAAGTCAATAACTTGAGGATGATCACAGACTACTCGGGTGATGCCACGGAGATTAGAAGAATTTTTGTTAAAAATTAGCATATCCTGAGGTCAGACCCAGTAATAGGGAAGGACTTGCCGAAAGCGCCCTTAATGACATTTAGAAGAGCAAGATCCCTACGTAGTAGTTTAGTCCAGAGCCACTGTGGAAATGAGAATAGAGTACCATCTTTTGGGAGATTGGTAGGGTTCTACCCATGCCTCAAGTGTAGGGCATGCAGAAACAGCAAAAAGGTGTTGGAGTATGCAGTACCGGGAATGAGGGAACCCAAGAAAATCAAAAGTCTGATGAACTGCAACACTAGCCACACGGTGTACTGTCTGGTGTGCCCATGTGGCTTGCGTTACATTGGAAGTAGGGCTGGGCGGAATTTGCGAAATTAACTTTTGCAAATTATCGTGAAAATGTTTAAAATTATCGCAAACAAGCGGAAATATCGCGAAGTTGCGGAAGTTTTTTTCCGGCATGTTCGCGAGATTTTCTGCATGGTTGCGGGTCGCCAACTTACCCATGTGGTTGCTTGCGGGCGCGGCCATCTTGTTTTGAGTTGTCTCGTGGTGCATGATGGCGAGAAGAAAGACGTGATCCGACGCATGACGTCACTGCGGGCGCGAACTGTCGAGAGACAGCGCAAATGGCTAAAAACAATACAACATCTCATGGAGAACGCGATCGGATCAATAAAACTTGTCGGCGAACGCAGGGATTCAGGTAAGGCGATCGCGCGCACGCGAGAATGTATTATTTTACAGCGCGAGCAAGAAACAAATTATCGCCAAGCTGCGGAAACCGGAATTTTTGACATTTTCGCTCTCTCCGCGGAACGCGAAAATGTCAAATTATCACAATTTACGCGAACGGAACGTAATTTTCGCCCAGGCCTAATTGGAAGTACGATCCACCCTACAAAGATAAGAATTTTGGAACACCTCAGGGCGATACAAAACAAGGACGCCACTTACCCAGTGGCGAGGCACTTTGAGGTGTGTCACCAAAGTAACAGGGATCTGTTAAGCTTTTTTTGCATAGATCAAGTGCCCATGAATGTGAGAGGGGGCAATAGACAACTGCAATTACGCAGATTAGAATCAAGACACATTATCGATAACCAGACAAAGTGACCAGGAGGTCTTAACAGTGGTGAAGAAATGGCTGTGCATTTGTAATGTTATTTTAGGTAATGTTTGCTTCTGACAATGCTTCTTTGGAAAATATGAATTTATGTGAATCAACTGTACTGATATTACATTGTGATTTGGATCATACCAACATGTACAGATACTGAGGTGTGTTAAGCATTATCCACAATATGTGGAGAGACAAACATCACGAACTTAAGCCCATTCAGGGCATGATTGTTTAGTTTGTTTTAATTGGGATCAGAGAACGCCAATCATAGGAGTAAGACAGCCCATTCAGGGCAGAATGAAATATTTTGTAAGTGTGACATATAATCCCAATGTTATGCTTTACAAAGTAACCTGTTTAGTAATGGCCGACACCTTAGACTGGAGTAAGTCGGGTGTCCTTTGTCTATGTTTATCAGTGCATATGTATTTAAATCTGCCTCATGCCGGCACCGGCCACTATTGATAAAGGCGGCAGCCGAAACGCGTCTGGTCGTGTAGTAGAGAACCCAATAAAATCTTTGGAATAACGTTCCTGTGAGTGCTGGTGCATTTATTTGGTGCCACGAGCTGTGGATTTGAAAATCCGCGCGGTGTCCGTCACCGCGCAACAAAGCACCTGATCGTGAGTGAAGGGGAGAAAAGACAGAGAGCGAGCGTGAAACATATATATATATATATATATATATATATATAAATATATATATATATATATAAATATATATATATATATATATATATATATATATACATACAGGAACCCAAAGCTGCAAAGCATAATATAACACTCCTGGAGCAAGTCCTTGTGCAAGGAATGTTGTAGAATTCCTTGTGTCCATGCAGGTGCATGTCCTCGTGCAAGGAAGTACCAACCCTCACCCTTGCCTCTTAATGTTTATTTCAGTGACACTTGCCTGCACTTTATGTCTAGTGTCTGGGAAGAGTCACTTCCAGCCTCTAACCCCACCCTTGCCCAACTCCTCAAAGAGAGGGAGGGGTCACTGAGGACCTCTGACTCCACCCCAATCTATGACGAATTAGGGAAGGGTGGAGTGGCAAGGCTACAGTCTTTGACTGATGTGAAGCTGTGGCGCTGCAGGGCTTGAACCTGAATCGCCCAGGGCAAACTTTTACATACCGTCATCAAGAGGTGAAGCCCAGAACAAGCGGATGGTGCTTTGGTTAAATAGCCTTTACAATGAGGTTTTTACCTCGTGTATTTCCCACGCCTTTTTTAGAAGGCATATTTTTCCCACGTGCATGCCTTTACCATGCATTTAAGGTAAGTTGAGAGGTGGGGGGGTCTCCCGCCACAAATACATTGTTTTAAAATATAAATGCATATTCGCGGTAAAAAAATGCATGCTAAAAAATGTGTGCAAAGGCGTACAATGTATTTACCTGCGTTGTACCATCGTACAACCGGTGCTTTGCCGGGCTGGTGACCTAACAGGCTTCAGAGCTGTGAGATCGTCAGCCCGGCAATTTGATTGCTAGTAGGCTGTGCAAATTGCGCATGCATACCATTTGTTGATTTTAAGCATGAACTGAACATTTGGTAAGTGTTGTATATGCATCCATGTGTGTGTGTGAGAGATAGAGAGAGTTGCTGTGAGTGACTGTGACCATGAGTGAGTAAGACTGTAAGCTTGTGTGTGTATGTGCCTTTTTGTTTTTTATCCCTATTACATTTTTTTCCCAACTTGGGACCACAGTGTGAGACAGGAAACCACAACTAAATAATCAGGGGGTACCACTCCAGCACCCTCAAGTGGCAGCTGCCCCTGGTGCACATTCAAGTCTGGTAGAGCAGAGAAATGTGTAATAATTACTACATTTGTTGGTGCTTCTGAGTTACTGAAACTTCCAAAGTACTCCCACCTATTAGCTGATCAGTACTTCCCCTTGCTCAGCTTCTGCTGAAGTGATTAGAAATAAAGGATTGCATGAGGGATAGCTGCTTTCATTAGGCGGTAGGTCTTATTAAGCTTCAGAAACTATCAGGTCAGGTATCAATTATATGTATAATTCTCACAACCCTTTATTGAGCTTTGATGGATGGAGGGACGCGTTGCACTGCTGTTTCACTACTGATGTGATTGTTGTTAATGTGCTTGGGAGTGATCTAAGGGTCCAGTCACAAGCTGGGCAGGGTAGTCTTCTTGTAGGAGATACCAGTCTGCCCACTTTCGATGGTTTTGAATTCACCAAACAGAAAATGCAGGTGCGATGAAAGTGGGCTGAGTGGAAGACATGAATGGGCAGTCATGTTAAGTCCACACTTGCAGTTGTTCTCTATTTCCGGCTCATTACCTCATAACAACACAGTAATGGCAAGGAGACACCACATGGTACAAGTAATTCCAGGTGAAGAAAAATCCCCCTTCAGTTACCATGCCACTCATAATCGGCCCCTTAAACACTGAGCTTGAAACTCAGACACCAGAGTTCGAATCTTACCCTGGCATTTGCCCTAACGTTATTTCCTGCTTTTTCTCCTGTGCCTAAAAATGTCAATGGGTTTCATGAAAATAAATTCATTTGAGCTCCATAAATAGGATTAACGTGAAAATATAGCTATACTGCGCACTGTCACAATTGAATGAATGAATGAATGAAAATATTTATAGAGAACTCGGCTACTCAAGAGTGTCCCGGCGCCAAACACTGCAAATCAGGTCAGAGAGGCGATAGTCGCTAAATAGGTGAAAGTTCAATAACTTCCTAAAAGCAGTATCATTCGTGATGACTCTTAGATGGAAAGGGAACTGATTCCAGAGAGAAGCTGCCTAAAAGGAGAAAGAGGAGCCCCCTTGCCTTTATTTCTTGAATGGCAGAAAAGCCAAAAGTTGCGCATTCGCAGAGTGCAGAGGTCCCAGGGCCAGTGCATGCAGATCCTTGAGTTCAAGTATTCCAGATCTGTCTCATGAAGCGCACAATGCGCAATTGTTAGAGCTTTAAAGATAACTCTTGTTTTGATCGGCAACCAGTGTAGTTTCTTACAAAAGATTACTACTGGAGACTGTTTTGGCAGCACAAATAATAGTCACACCGCAGAGGTTTGGACTAATTGGAGGTGGTGTGTCAGGTAGTCAGTAAGGCCAAGATAGAGGGGATTGGCATAGTCCAGACAGGATAAAATCAAGGTTTGAACTACTTTTTCCTTGCCACCTGTTATGTTGCTCCAGTGACGTAACTGGACCGATATGGGAGTTTTGATAATGTGCTGTTGAAGGGGGTCTGGAAAAGCCAGCCAATACTGTTAGGGGCATATTTACAAGCTGGCGATAAAAAATTATCGCCGCTTTTGCAGCCGTTTTCGACCGAAAAGCGGCGATAATTTTATCGCCTAATTAGCAAGGCCACGCTAACACGTGAAACCTTGCTTTAGCGTGGGGATTCCTAACGCCCAGCTTTGCATCTCTAATGAGATGCAAAGTGAGCGTTCCTGACCTACCATGACAGGAGAAATGTCGCTAAGCGACATTTCTCCTATCATCAAGCCCCACGCTATGAAGCATAGCGGCAGGAAGAGTAGCGATAGCCCCTGTTATCGATACTTTCCTTACGCCTGCTTCAGGACTGACTTAGCCATGATATCCTATGGAAGGTGGATATCATGGCTAAGTTTGTGAGTCCCTATCATCAAGCTAATGCCACATTGCGTGAGATTATCGCTGGGTTTCCAGCGATAATCTCACGTTAGGCAGTTAGCGTGAAGATTTTTATCGCTGAGGAGATAAGCGTTGCTAATAGCACGCTATCTCAGTGATAAAAATCCACGTTACCCGGCGATAATTATCCTCACGCTAAGAGCGCTGAGCGATAATTATCGCCGGGTGTTACTGATATGCCCCCACATTTCTTTAATGGTTTGACCATGTGGTCACGTGACTTTAGTAAATAAAGTATATCGGCCGAGGGGCAGAGACAGGAGAACCCTGGCTGGGAACGAGTGAACATCCACCTATATGCCTGTTTTTTATTTATATGCCTTTACCCTACATGTGGTTCCAGCAGGAGAGTCCCCTACCTGTGGTGATGGTAAACGCAATATTGGCGACGAGCGGGTGTCTCGTTCTCCCACTGCCAGGTTACCATCAACTGGTACTGGATGAGGAATCCTGATAAATCACAACTTTATCGACGAATATGGGCCTGCAGTGATACAATCATCTGAGTTTCAGTATCTCTAGCGCTGCCAAAGTATTTCAAATTGTCATTCAGGAACTCTTGGTTGATCTCCCAGGCGTCATAAATGTCAGCGAGGACATTCTGATATATGCCACCACAGTGCTCAGAAGGATCCAAGTGTCAGGTTTAACCCTACATCTCAACAAGTGCAAATTCCTGCAACAAAAGTTAAATTTTTTTGGATATGTGTTTTTCTTGGACGGTTTGTGACCACAAGGAAGCACCGGTCCCTGCCACAGTGACTGAGGTAAGGAGTTTTTTAGGGATGGTTCTCACCACTCAGGCTCTTCGAGAACTGACCAAGGCATTGGTCCTGTGGTCATGGGGCCCTGAACAGAAAGCTACCTACCAGGCCACCAAGGATGCTTTGTCTTCCAACACTATGTTGGCCCCACAAACACACCACAATTGCAGTAGATGAAGGTCCGAAAGGGCTGGGGGCCTTCTTGATGCAAAGATCCACGGTGAAGGATGAATGGGCCCCAGTAGCTTTTGCGAGTCAGTCATTGACCAGCACCAAACAGAGATATTCTCAAATTAAAAAAGAGGTGATCGCCATTTATTAGGAATGTCGTCATTTTCACCTGTATGTATGTGGCAAGTCCTGAACCGTGACGACGGACCACAAACTGCTCATCCCTCTATTCAAGGGCAGGGCGGCCAAACCCCCTCCAAGAATTGAGAAGTGGATGTTACAACTCCAAGAATACCACTGTCAGGTGGAGTATCGGCCTGGATCCCTCAATTCAGCAGATTATTTGTCACGACATCCACGAGCTGCCACCCCGGAGGAGGAGGGGGAGGTAGAGGAAACGAAGGAGTATGTGCGATATGTGACGGAGCAGTCCCGCTCGATTCCCCTTTCCATGGAGGACATCTGCCAGGTAGCTCGCCTAGATGAATGTCTTCAGAAAACCTTGGAAGCTGTGAAGAGCAACCACTGGCATCAGCTAAAAAAAGACATGTTCATCACTCACCCCTGAGGCTCATCGGGTGATTGAAAGCCTGTTACACATCCGTCATCAATGGATGTCTTCTTAGAGGACATCATCTCATCATACCTGCCAGCCTTGTTGATAGAGTCATCCACCTAGCTCATGCAGGGCATCGGGGCATGGTAAAGACCAAGAGTCAACTATGTACCAAGGTGTGGTTCCCATATAATGGACGAACAGGTCAAAGAGCTTGATCGGTTGTGCTCATGGCGTCAAGCTGCTGAGAGTGCAAATCCTCCCCCACCAGTTGTTACTGTAAAGGGACCTCGATGGCCTTGGGCCTGTACCAGCCTAGATTTTGGAAGCCTCCCAGATGGACACCACACCTTGGTGATGATTGATGACTACTTCAAATATCCAGAGGTAGAAATCATAGCATCGCTAAGTGCCAATGAGGTACTACCCAAGTTGGAGAAAGGCATGGCGTTTGGTGCATCTTTATATCTTTTTTCCTTTGTCAACGTCTCCTTCTTTTTTGTCATTCCAGGTGTCTATATTTATGTATGCTTATATTTTTGCATATTTGTCATTTTTGATATAATAGTTTTTTTTATATATAAAAAAAAGAAAATTTACACTAAAGAATTTATAGTTCTCCTTTCCAAGGTTTTGGCACTCAGTTTGTAAGCTTATTTGTTTTTCTGTCTAATGTATTGTTTTGCCTTTACCCTTCATTATTATTTTTATTTATTTTTTCTTACTTTTATAGGTCCCAGCCTGTGGGGGTTTGTCTGTCACGCCCTGAGGAAGGTGGTGCTCCTGGTTAGGAGTGGTTTCACCGAAACGCGCGTCGGCGTTGTTTGTTGGGCCTGCCATTCCCGCCTTTGAAACTCTCTATATACCTTGATAAATAGCTCTCTCTGACCATCTTGACTAATCATCAGAGTCCCTTGTGATCACCTCCTTGGGAATGGGCCCTCGAAAGTTTGTTTGGTTTTTGTTGAATGAATTTTGTGATGCTGTATGAATGCGAGCTGTTTGAATTTGAATGCATGCCTGTCTGATTAGAAATTGTTCCCCTATTTCTTACTTTCTTTCCCCCCTGTTTGGGAACCTGCAGTTTGTCCATATTTGTATTATATTTCTGTTTTGTACTGATTCTTAGTATGTTTTGCATGTTATTGATGTACTGCAAAACAACATAAACAAATGAATTGAATTCCCTTATTTATTTCCAAATAAAAGGAAACTATATTCTTTCTATTGTGATCGTTTTGTGTTTTGTGTACCTGCATCCGTCTCTATGGTCACTTTATGTATTTTAATGTTACACTGTTCTTTTCCTATCTGAGTGCCATACTGTTGGAGTCTAATATATGATACATTGTACATTCTTTAAACATAGGGGTAGAGTTTTTTGTGTTTTTTTGCTTAGCCTTGTTGATAGAGTCATCCACCTAGCTCATGCAGGGCATCGGGGCATGGTAAAGACCAAGAGTCAACTATGTACCAAGGTGTGGTTCCCATATAATGGACGAACAGGTCAAAGAGCTTGATCGGTTGTGCTCATGGCGTCAAGCTGCTGAGAGTGCAAATCCTCCCCCACCAGTTGTTACTGTAAAGGGACCTCGATGGCCTTGGGCCTGTACCAGCCTAGATTTTGGAAGCCTCCCAGATGGACACCACACCTTGGTGATGATTGATGACTACTTCAAATATCCAGAGGTAGAAATCATAGCATCGCTAAGTGCCAATGAGGTACTACCCAAGTTGGAGAAAGGCATGGCAACCCATGGGCTTGTAAAAGAGTTGCAAACAGACAATGGCCTACCTTTTCAAGGACAAGAGATGATGTCCTACTTGACTTCACTGCAGATTACTCACCAAAGGATTCCCCCCAGATGGCCCCAGACCAATGTCGAGCCCGAACGATTTATACAGACTCTAAATAAAGTGATCCACATTGCCTCAGCCAGTCACCAGCCTGTAGAGTCCGCAATCTACTCATTCCTAAGAGACTATCATCAAACTCCCCATTCCACCATGGGTAGGCTCCCATACACCTCTCAATGGGTCGGGTAATTGGGGACACAATCCCGCACCATCCCACATGGGTGCCCGACCCGATCAATGACTCTGCAGTTCATGATAAGAGGAATAGGTTGAATGATCATGTGAGTCATCGGAGATGTGCCAAGGTGTCTTACTTTCAGGTGGGAGAGGCTGTGCATATCTAAGACTGATGCCCTGGAAGTAAATTCAGATGACCTTTCAACCAAAGTCCTTGGACCATTGCAGCTATTCATGGCACCAAGGTCATGGAGAGGCTAGGATCTGAGATCATCACCTGGAATGTGTGAGCATTCAAAAGATTTCATCATCTCTGTGATGGTCTTCAAGGAAGGCGTGATGGGTTCTTCTTCAGGGATGACTTGGAAGAGTGTGGTGAGGAAGACTGCCCAGAATGGGATGCCGCAGAAGGCAACTCCCATGGCCCTGAGGCTTCTGGTGGGACTGAGATAACTCTGGTGAGTAGTCCTCTTGGTGCTCCAGAGCCCCCAGGCAGTAAAGCCACTTGCACCCATTATGGCCTCCGAAGCGACCCTGGGCCATCCATCCGGCAGAGAGATCATCTTGTGCGAGTACCTAGGTTGGTGTCCGATGTTAGCAACCTAGGTGTCCGTCCCAGGTATGTTCTGACAAGGTTGCGTGCTTGGGGTTGCCCATGAACATACAGCAGGATTCCTGTGTTGATCGTGACTGTGAACACTATTTGACTATCCTCCTGGTCCACGGGTCCTGTGGGTTTTCAATTTGTTTGGGGGAGGAATGTTATGTCACTCCAGTGACGTAACTGGAGCGACGTGGGAGTTTCAATAATTTGCTGTTGAAGCAGAGGTCTGGAAATGCCAGCCCCTGCGGTGAATTTCATCAATAGTTTGACTGTGTGTAAATAAAATTTCCCGGCTGAGGGGCGGAGGCAGGAGAACCCTAGCCGGGAACAAGTGAACATCCACCTATGTGCCTGCGTTTTATTTATAGGTCACATGATCCCAGCAGGAGAGTCCCCTACCTGTGGTGACGTTAAACACAACACAGCCCAAGGTAGGAAGTGTTTTCAGTGTTTTCAGGCTCCTGAGACTAGATCTGACTACAGAGGTAGTCTGACTTTTCATAGTTATATCAACCGAAAATCGTACCCCAAGTTCTTAGCTGCGTTCATTTTGGGGGGGGGGGGGGGGGGAGAGCTTATTTTCCGCAAAGTACAGATGTGACTACACTAAATCAAATTCGTTCAGTAAAAATAATATTTATGTGCCACACTATAGGGATCTCAGTAGTAAAGCCATAAAGGGGGTATTGCTTGATTTATTTTACAAGTGGTCACTACCTCCAGCCTATTTTTGCCTTTTGAGCAAATGACGTTCACGTTCATGTTGTTTTAAAAAGCCTAAGAGGATGCGACATATTTTATAGTGTCCGCCACTATAGGTTTGCGCACTGAAAATACCTATACATCCAGGGAAAGTATATTAAATGACCCTTTCTCAATCTGGAGAAGCACAATCTTCCTCCCCGACACTTCTAATGTACAAGAAACCCCTCTCTTGCTCTGTATGCAGACAATAAACCGCTGACAAATGGTACGCAAAACTGTGAGCCATCTTTCACCAACAGGCACAGCAACTGCTAAAACCATCCATCTACCAATTTGCTTCCTGGACAGCATTGGAAATTGATGTGTTATGTTTGTGCGCGGAGCAGGTACATGCTGTGAACGCTGCAGGCTGTAAAGTGTGATTGACTGTTTCGGGTCCCAATTATGTTTTAGTCTACTAATGCTGCAGGCTCGTGTTTCCTGAATGAAAAAATTCGTCATGTAGGCCATTTTTTATTTATTACATTTTTTTCTCAATGAGAGAAGAATGTCTGCATGAAACTTATGTACTGTGCTTAGTGTCAAATATATCAGACACTACACACAGTTGCTCACACGTTTAGTGTTTGTAACTTGTAATAAAAATAAAATATTTGATAATGAAGTAATTGCTTATATTCGGTAAAGAGCTTTTAGGTTACAGTGAGCTGGCTAAAGCATCCCAAACAATTAGCTTCTGTTTTAGTTTGAATTGGCCACTTCCGGTGTTTGTATTTTTGCCTGATCCTGACTTTTCTTGTGAGTGAGGGTTTTCTATGAAGGTGATTGCTTGTGAAAGGAATATTGTCTACTTGAAAGGGTGATCAAACAGTCTCCTGTCGGACACACTATCGAAGAGGACAGACCAATTTGTTAGGCCTCAGGTACGCCTGACTAGATTCCCTGGTCAGCAGCTGGTGTTATAACAGTCCAAGCTCCGCCATTTGTCTATGCCTCCAGGAAGTGTCTGTGTTCCTGTGCTTCCCTTGAAATTCCGAGGAGAGCCGTAGTAAACATACAAATATTCAGGGAAAGGATGATTTACTATTCCAATCTCCAGTCCTCGCATAGTTGTGAACAGTGTTTGATTTGAGCATCGCCATACTTTTGACAAAGAGGGAGATTAACGATGCAGGTGTGTCAATGCGCATGTGTGAAATACATTGACATGTACACTGGGGGCTGTGGACAGATGGGGATAATAAACAGACGTAAAACTGACACAGGCAGGCTCACTCTGGATATGGAGATCTTACATGACCTCCTATTTGCAGCTGGGGCCATTTATTGAGTTTGAGAGAGTACATGTGTGAGCCCTGGGGCCGTATTACACAAAGTGCCCTGGGGGTGCAACGAGTGTTTGCGCCTGCTTTGTTCACTCCCGGGGCACTTTGGTATTACAGAAGGGGCCACAGATGTTTGTGCGGCCCCTTCTCTAATACAGATATCACTGGTGCACATATAACGCCAGTGCTATCACCAGAGGGCGTTTCTTCATTTGCATGGGTTGTGACTGCAAGCAAATGAGGGAATCTCCTTGCCTCTGTGGCAGCACCATATTAGAGACGTGGGCGCAGAGGCAAAGAAGCCATCAGGAGGTGTCTCCTGATGGCAGCCCTCTGGAGGGGGTGAAGGGGGTCCTACGGACCCCTTGACATCCCCTTGCATGAAGGTGCAATCATTCAATTCATTCACTGGCAGCCCCTCCCCTTTTTTAAAATAAAAAAGATGTGGCCAGGTCCCTGGGGTCAAAATTGGGCCAGAATGGGGAGCACTGTCAAGAATTCCTGTCATGCGAGGGGAGGAAAACACGCCCTTATGTAAACAGGAGAGCTGTTACATAACTCAAGGAAAACACGCCCTTATGTAAACAGGAGAGCTGTTACATAACTCAAGGAAAACACGCCCTTATGTAAACAGGAGAGCTGTTACATAACTCAAGGAAAACACGCCCTTATGTAAACAGGAGAGCTGTTACATAACTCAAGGAAAACACGCCCTATAAAGGGAGGAACCGGGAGGTACAACGCTGTCGGATATTGTGTTTACACCGACGTACCTGCTTAGTGAAGAGCAGTGTTCCGGAGTGGTGCTCCAGTAAGGCAAGAACGGAGGTAGGTCGAGTCATTACTCCCTGGGCCGTGTCTTGCCCCATCGTCACCTGTGAAGGACCCGGAAGCTCTACCGGATAACCATTGAGCTTCGCTTTTTGACTCGGCTGAGTCAAAGCGCAGTGGCGCTTTTGCTGGTTGGAGTCGTAACTCCCAGCCCGACCAGAGATACAGGGACTGCCAGCTGTAACGCACACCAGGAGGTGTTTGCCGCGTTACAGACTCGGAAGTCAACGGGATCGATCGAGCGGCTGCTCTCGGTTCAGTCTTCTTTGCTTGTGATTGGGGTATCAGTGACGCATCACCAGGAGGTGACTCCGCGTCCCGGTGCAGTCTGAGGAAGAGGTTGAGCGGCTGCTCTCTTCAGGTAGAGACCCCGGCTGGGTGTTTCCCTGACTCCTCGATTCTCCCCAACACTCTTCGTGCCCCTCACAGCCTACCGATTGGCATTGTCGGCCATTTCATTTCTGCCCTCTGTTGGCATACTCCGGGATCGGCGTATATGCAGAGGACGGTTAGGACCATCCGTGCTGTGGGCTGGTAACGTACTTAGCCTGGAGGATTCCAGTGACTATAACCTTTGTTTATTCCTTGTATTATTTTTGCCTTCATTAAAATAACTAAACCTTCACAAGTGGTTGCGTTCTCATTATCGTGTCTGTTAAACGATCCTGAGACGTTCAGGGCGTTACAAAATATCCGACCTTAATAAACACTAACTGTCTCCCGGTCGATAACAGACATGGCAACACTTGATGATGTGCTGGCTGCTTTAGCGACCGTGCAAATTGAATTGGCTGCCTCCAGGCAAGAAACAGCCGATGTAAAAGCCAGACTGGATGCTATCCATTTGGACCCGCTCACGCCCAGCACCTCCCTCACGAACCAGACCCCTGCGGTAGTAGTGGAAATGCCGGTAGCCGTCCCCTTGGCAACACCAGAGAGGTACAGTGGGGATCCTAACACAGTGCAGGTATTCCTCACACAAGTGGCGCTACATTTATCGTGCAAACCAAGGGCGTTCCCCACGAGTCAGGCTCGTGTGGCTTTCCTTATATCCTATTTGGCTGGAAACGCGGCACAATGGGCCGTACCTCTGGTGAGCAGGGACGACCCCATCTTATGTGATTGGGGTGCTTTTCGCGAGGAATTCCTGAAGGTCTTCGACAGAAGGGCTGACTCGTACACGGCGGACCGTGAAATGCTTGAGTTGAGACAGGGATCCAACGACCTGGTGCAGTATCTCAACGCGTTCCGAAGGCTGGTTGCGGAAACCAAGTGGCCTGTTGCTAAACAGACAGCGCTCTTCCATCACGGGCTGTGCGAGGAGCTCAAGGACGCCGTGGCTCATATTGACCCACAACCCAAGACATGTGAGGGCCTTATCAACCTGGTATTACGGCTGGAACATAGGCTAGGTGAAAGAAAGGGGGATCATGGGAGAAAAGGAAAATCCCTTCCATCCTATGTGACAGTGGGAAGTCCTGAAACTGCCACCGCATCCAAGGGAGAACCCATGGACATCGGCGCAATACGAGCGAGCCTCACAGCCACGGAGAAAGAGTCACGCCGTAAACAAGGATTGTGCCTATATTGTGGCAAAAAAGGCCACTACGTACGTGAATGCCCTGCCAAACCGAAGACGTCACGTTATCGGGCCAACCGGTCGGTAACAGCCGTGGTGGACGTACCGGCGGAAAACTAGAGGACTCCCAGACCAAAGAAGGGGCATCTCGGAGTCACTCATCCATCCCTTCACTTTCCAACTCGGTCACTAAGGGACAACGACACCTGTTTCTCACGGTGCACGTGGGAGTGCATGACCAGTGGATACCCGTTGTGGCCATGGTGGATTCAGGGGCCACTGGCATGTTTATGGACCACAACGAGGCATGCAGGCTAGGGCTAGTGCTTCTTCCCAAAGCTGTACCCGAAGACGTCTATGCTGTAGACGGAAGGCGATTGGTGACGGGGCCCATCGGGCAGCACACGGGGGTCCTTCCGATGAGATGTGGGAGGAACCATTTGGAACAAATCGATTTTAACATCATCCGAGCGCCCCAATATGGCGTCATATTGGGATTGCCGTGGCTACAGAAACACAACCCCTCTGTGGATTGGCCAACACATCGCATCGAACTGACGTCACTGTATTGCATCCTGCATTGTGGAATAAGAACGGAATCCCTTGACGCAGATGAGAGCGGGAGTCAGACGGTGGCTACAGCGGCAGAAAAAGATGTGGCTCTCCCCCAGGCTTATCACAGTTTTGAGGATGTATTTGATGAGGTGAAGGCGGAAGTGCTACCACCACATAGACAGTTTGACTGCCAGATCGACCTGGTGCCAGGGGCCAGCGTTCCCAGCGGCAGGCTGTATGCCCTGACGGAGCCTGAAAACGTGCATCTCCGGGGGTACCTGGATAAACTCCTCAAGCTAGGATTCATCCGCCCGTCCAAGTCTCCGGCCGCCTCGCCACTCTTCTTCATCCCGAAGGCTAATGGGGAGCTGAGAGCCTGTGTGGACTTTAGGGCATTGAATGCGATAACCGTAAAGAATCGGTACCCCTTGCCTCTCATCAGTGTACTTCTGGAACAGGTCAAGAAAGCTCGTATCTACACCAAGTTGGATTTGAGAGGGGCATACCATCTGGTGCGCATGAGGGACGGAGACGAGTGGAAGACCGCCTTTAAGACCAGGTTCGGCCTTTTTGAGTACCTCGTCATGCCGTTCGGTCTGTGCAACGCCCCGGCAGCCTTTCAGTACTTTTTGAATGAGGTATTCAGAGAGGAGTTGGATATCTACGTGGTCGTATATATCGACGACATCCTCATCTATTCGTCCAGTGTGGAGGAGCACGTACACCACGTCAAAGCTGTGCTCCAAAAGCTGAGGGAAAACATGCTGTTTTGTAAACTCAGCAAGTGTGACTTCCACGTCACATCCGTGGAATTCCTCGGAGTGATGCTGAGTCCAGAGGGACAGGAGATGGCAGAACAAAAGATCAAGGCGGTGAAAGAATGGCCGGTGCCCCAAAGCGTGAAGGACGTCCAAAGTTTCATTGGCTTCGCCAACTTTTACAGGCGGTTTATAGATGGATTTTCAGGATTGGTGGCCCCAATCACACAGCTACTGAGGAAGTCCAAGGAGTTTGTCTGGTCCCCTGAAGCGAACACAGCCTTTGAGGCCCTGAAAAGCGCCTTTGGTAAAGCGCCGGTGTTGGCTCACCCCGATCCGGATCTCCCCTACGTGGTGGAAGCGGACGCATCGGATGTGGCGCTGGGGGCTATCTTGTCCCAACGCAACCACGACACAGGGGTGCTTCATCCCGTTGCGTACATGTCCCGCAAACTCAACGACGCCGAACGCAACTACCATATTGCGGAGAAGGAGCTTCTCGCAATCAAGGACGCCTTCACCGAATGGAGGCATTGGTTGATGGGGGCAAGACATGTGGTATCGGTGTACACGGACCATCGGAACCTTCAGTTCATGACGGCCACAAGACACCTTTCTCCCAGACAGCTGCGGTGGATGATCTTCTTTGCGGGGTTCAACTTCCGCATCACATATCGGCCGGGGACGGAAAACCGGAAGGCGGACGCCCTGTCCCGTCAATCTGCAGTTAAGGAACCATTGCCTGCGACCGAGCATTCCATCATTTCCCCGAGGATGGTATTGGGGGTTATCCAACCGGATACTTTCCTGAGGGGAATAAAGAGAGGGATCAGGTCATTCGCATGGCGGAGGTGGCTCATCAGTCACAGAGAATGGCAGCTGAAGGACGGGATACCCCTGAAGGGCAGGTGCCTATTGATACCCACACCTAGGCTAAGGAAACAAGCATTCATCTGGTGCCATGACTCTCCATGCGCAGGTCATTTGGGCTTTGAAAAAACGGTGGCTAGCATGGGACGGCATTTCTGGTGGCCAACCATGAGAGTGGATGTCAGGAGGTGGGGACAGGAGTGTCCTACGTGTGCTACCATGAAGGCCGACCATGGCCGAACCCAAGGGCTCTTACATCCACTTCCGACCCCGGATAGACCATGGGATAGCATATCACTGGACTTCGTGGTGGGCCTACCGGTAGACCAGGGGATGACGGCAATACTGGTGGTGGTGGATTACTTGACGAAAATGGGGCACTTCATCCCCTGCAAGAGAGTCCCTACGGCCGGGGAATTGGCGTCACTACTCCTAAAGAATGTGGTACGACTGCATGGATTACCTGGGGTGATCGTGTCGGACCGGGGGTCGCAGTTTACTGCGCAATTCTGGAAGACTTGGTGCACTGCGCTGCATGTTAAGACCGCCCTGTCCACAAGCTACCACCCTCAAACGGACGGCCAAACCGAGCGCCTGAACCAAACGCTCAAACAGTATCTGCGATGTTTTGTGGACCAGGGCAGGGAAGAATGGGTCGACTTGCTATGGGTTGCAGAGATAGCCTATAACAACGCCACTCACAGCTCCACACAGTCATCTCCGTTCTATAGCAACTATGGCCAACATCCCAGGTTCTTGCCATTTCTACATCCATTCAGAGAGGACAGGATTCCCGCCACAGCGGACAGGGTGGCACACATAAAAGACACGTTGATGCGCTCAAGGGCTGTCCTAATAGAGGCCAAGAGAAGATACAAGGCTGCGGCAGACAGGAAGAGAAGGCCCGGGCCACTGTACCGCACTGGAGACTACGTCTGGATATCCACAAGAAACATGAGGTTTCGAAAGAACAGTGTGTTCCATCCCAAGTACATGGGCCCCTATCGAATTACCAAGTGTATGGGTCCCGTGAACGTGAAGGTGTGCTTGCCCCAGTCATTGCGGATACACCCTGTCTTTCATGTATCATTGCTCAAACCAGCACCCTCCAAGCCGTCTGGGACACCCAGGCCGGTATGCGTGGAGTCGGAGGTGGAGTATGAAGTGTCGGGCATACGGGCGTCCAAATGGCGCAGGGGGAAGCTGTGGTACCTGGTTGCGTGGAAAGGCTATGGCCCGGAGGAGCAGTCATGGGAACCGGCTGAAGGGGTTCATGCCCCGCGCTTGGTCTCCTTGTTCCATCGGTGTTTTCCTGCCAGCGCTGGACCCGTGGGGAGCCGCTGAGAGGGAGGATGTACTGTCAAGAATTCCTGTCATGCGAGGGGAGGAAAACACGCCCTTATGTAAACAGGAGAGCTGTTACATAACTCAAGGAAAACACGCCCTTATGTAAACAGGAGAGCTGTTACATAACTCAAGGAAAACACGCCCTTATGTAAACAGGAGAGCTGTTACATAACTCAAGGAAAACACGCCCTATAAAGGGAGGAACCGGGAGGTACAACGCTGTCGGATATTGTGTTTACACCGACGTACCTGCTTAGTGAAGAGCAGTGTTCCGGAGTGGTGCTCCAGTAAGGCAAGAACGGAGGTAGGTCGAGTCGTTACTCCCTGGGCCGTGTCTTGCCCCATCGTCACCTGTGAAGGACCCGGAAGCTCTACCGGATAACCATTGAGCTTCGCTTTTTGACTCGGCTGAGTCAAAGCGCAGTGGCGCTTTTGCTGGTTGGAGTCGTAACTCCCAGCCCGACCAGAGATACAGGGACTGCCAGCTGTAACGCACACCAGGAGGTGTTTGCCGCGTTACAGACTCGGAAGTCCACGGGATCGATCGAGCGGCTGCTCTCGGTTCAGTCTTCTTTGCTTGTGATTGGGGTATCAGTGACGCATCACCAGGAGGTGACTCCGCGTCCCGGTGCAGTCTGAGGAAGAGGTTGAGCGGCTGCTCTCTTCAGGTAGAGACCCCGGCTGGGTGTTTCCCTGACTCCTCGATTCTCCCCAACACTCTTCGTGCCCCTCACAGCCTACCGATTGGCATTGTCGGCCATTTCATTTCTGCCCTCTGTTGGCATACGCCGGGATCGGCGTATATGCAGAGGACGGTTAGGACCATCCGTGCTGTGGGCTGGTAACGTACTTAGCCTGGAGGATTCCAGTGACTATAACCTTTGTTTATTCCTTGTATTATTTTTGCCTTCATTAAAATAACTAAACCTTCACAAGTGGTTGCGTTCTCATTATCGAGTCTGTTAAACGATCCTGAGACGTTCAGGGCGTTACAAGCACGCAGCCCACCTCTCCTTAAAAAAAAAGAGGCAGGACATGGGGGATGGGGTCCCCAGGGTGGAAATAGGCCAGAGAGGGGGGCTGCGCTGTCTCCCTCCCTTTAATTAAGAAAAAGGTACAAAAAAAAAAAAGAACGACTGGGCCCTGGGGATGGGGTCCCAGGGGAAGAAAGAGTCCCAGGGATGGGGGCCACAAGGCCCCCTTCCCATTTTAAAAATGCCTGGCAAGCCACCTGGCACACCTGCTAGTTGGGGGATGAAGTCCCCTTGCCTCCAGAGAGTCCTTGGGGGTGAACAACGCCTCCTGTTACCTCCAGTACGTCCCATGAAGCTGGATTGCTGCAGACTCTATTCTATGACACTCTACTTCACCCTACTCCACTCTAAAACACTCTACTATACTCTACAAAAGTCTACAACACCCTACTCTACTGTTCAACACGGCATTCTACTGTACAACTCGCTACTCGATTCCACAATACTTGACTCCACTATGTAAGACACCATGCCACTAAACTATGTAACACTTTACTACACTGTACGATATGCTACTACACTCTACTCTACTCCACTTGATTCCAATCTACAATTCTTTAGTCCAGGATAATAGACTTTACAACACTCTCCTACAAACTTTTATTTTTTATTACAATTTTTTTTTAAACATTGAAATGTAATGAAAAAAAACGTAAGGTTTAGTAGTAGTTTAGTAAAACGTATTTTCCCTATACAAATCAAGTTTAAACTACACAAACTTTAAAAATTATAAAGTTATAGTTATGACTTTCCTTTACAATTCACCCACCACCTTCAAATTATTATAAGTAGCAGGGGACATGACCAGCAGAGGCAAGATGGGCTAGCATTTTAATCGCTCCTTCAAGAGACCAAGATCTCTAGTTACCCGCTGTCATCCTCGCCTGCGGAGCCCTTGTCTGGGCTGACCTGGAGTGCCGAGCTGATGCGTCACAATCTGGACTCATTTCGCAGACCGCCTGAGCGGCTTGGAGTGAAGGCCTCCTGGTCCTGTGTGGTTGGTCGCATGGCCTAGTAACCACAAAGGATGCTTCTGGCTTGCAGGGAGCAGCATGACCCACATCGGCTGGTGGAGGCCTCCCAAGCTGCCTTGCCCATGCAGAAACACAGAAGGATTTCCTGCGATCTGCTCTGCTACCTGTGTGTGCTGCATGGGTTCAGGAAAAGCTGTGTGGGATGGAAGAGTCGACACCTTGGACAGGAGGAGGCTGAGATCTGACAGCCGTCAGTCCTACTGGAGCGGGTGTTTTGGCAGCCACCAGAGTTTGTATCTCCACTCCTCGTCCCCACTTCGTTACAAAGCGGCAAGTGCCTCTTTTTGATTGGCATTTTCCCTATTACTGGAACAGAGGCGGCTAGCACCAGGAGGGTGCGGGCGCCCAAACAATGCCCCGCATCTCCAGGAAAGCCGACTAGGGACTAGGCACAACAAAGGAACTTCGGCCTGTGAACCTCCATCGCACTTCTCCTATACTATCTTGTGCTTGGGCTGATGATGATGGAGTGTGGTAACCAAGTGCCTACCTATATACCCATTGAAGAGGACCAGGCGCATGAGGAGCAGCCAGAGTCCGGGGGCCCAGCCTGTACTAGTGACCATCGGAAGGGGCAACTAGGTGGCCAGATGGCCTGAGACTTGACTGCAAATGGTGCCCGGAATCTAGAACAGCTAGGTGGGGGAAAGGGGAGGTTGAAGGGGGCCCCTCTTCCCCCTCTTCCCCCAATTACCTATGGTGGGGTTACTGACTCTTCGCAGGTGTGGCATCGGAACTACTTGTGCCCCCCTACTACATGGCAATAGGGGTGAGGTGGGTATGGCAATAAGACTTGATGGGTTTGAGGTGTATCTAGGGGAGTCGCCCACTGTGGACTGCGAAGTGCTTATCGACCTGGGACCCATACTTCTGAAAAGGTGTTTTTTGAAATGTTGCACTAGATAAAATGCACTGGTCAATGTAGGGTTCCCACTGAGGCCTGGGTCTCTCTCCTCTGCGGGACTGCTTGTTCCTCCCCACTGATTGGCCTGTAGGAGAACTGGGATCTTGGTGGATCCGGCGCAACTGATCGTCTCATTCATTACAAGTTCTGGGCAGAAGGCCTCATGTGTGGGTTTCCTGTTGGATTGTGGGTGCGGCTTGACCATGGGGCCCAGAGGCGGAGTGGACCCCAGCAGCTGCGGCATCACAGTGGTGACATCCTGGATTGCTCTGAGCAGGACTTACCATCAGATGCAACATTGTCGGTGGCAAAGACGTATCTCAAACTGGACAAAATACTTGAAGCCATCGCAGATACCAGGCAAGATCTGCTCACCAGAGTCAATGCAGTAGCAATAGAATTTGGCTTACTGCATGAGGATCAACAGATACTGGCAGTCCGTGCTACCCGCACTGAACATGATATCACGGAGCTCTGCCCGACCATGCAGGATCTGGTGAGGTAGGTTCGCTTTCTTACCACCAAGGTCCAGGAAACCCTTGTATGCCGCATGTCTCCACAATATATTTTGGGTCCTTTTCTGTTGTGGGGTCTTGTCCCACCCACACAGGTGAGGTAGCATTTTTATTGGGAGTCCTGGGGGAACACTGGGTGGTAGGAAACATCACAAACCAAACTTTACGAACCCCTGGGAAATGTTTGTGAGTACCCATGGTGTAGATCTATGAATCAGTGAGTTGGTGTGTAAGTACTGGTATGGGTCTGTGACTGGGTTTGTGAATGGTTGTGTGGGAGTGGCAGTGAGTGTATAAAAGCTGCAGAGATGCTGTGGATGATGACATCACTGATGTCATCACTGATGTCATTTGAGACGTCATGAGTGATGTCATAAGAATAATGTTACATTTGAGGTCATTAGCAGTGCATTGCGGAGGGCGCGAGTTATGGTTAGCTCAGTTTACTTTAACTGCTGAATTTCACTGGTTTTGTACGGGCGAAATATAAGCCTAACTATAATGTCCCTGTAACCTTTAATTTTTTCAGTGAATATATATATATATATATATATATATAAATTCACTGGAAAAAAATAGGTTTCAGGGGTGTTATAGTTAGCTGGACTTTTCACTCATACAAAACCATTCAAATTCACCCGTTATAGTTAATTCAGCTAACTATAACTTGCGCGGCCGAAATGCACTGCTGATGACGTCACATATTACATCGCTCATGACATGGTCAGTGACATCACTCATGACATCACTGATGACATCTCAAATTACATCACTGATGACATCACTGATGACATCATCCAGTGAATGTGTGTTTTTCTGAAAATTACATATGTTTTATATATGTATATCTCAAGGTCGATGGAAGAATAAATGGGTATACAAGTGTCTAAATGGATGATTTGTTTTTGAAAAATTGATTGTATAACTGACTGATTAAGTGTATCTTAGTGAATACATGGCTTAGTGAGTAATGTTTAAATATGTAAATATCTGTATCAGTCTATAACTTTGTGTATAAGTGGCTGCATGGGTTGGTGAGTAGCTACATGAGTGTCTATATAGGTTATTAGTTGGTTTTTTGAGTATCAATATGAGTGTCTGAGTGTCTGTTTGGTTCGGTGGGGGTATTACGTAGTGCATAGGTGCATGAATGAGTGACTCATTGTTTGTATGTGTTGAAGACAGCATGTATGCAGGACTGTGTGGGTGGATGAGTGTGTGAATGGGTGTGCTAGTGAGTGAATGACTGTCTCAATGGTGTTTTTATGAGTAACTACACATGTTTTAAACTAGTATATGTGACTATTGGTGTATATAAGTGAGTATATGTGAGAGTGAGAGATTGGAAGAGTTCCTGTATTAATAAGTATATGTTTCTTTAAGTGATTGTTTAAAAGACTAAGTATGTGTAAGTTTCTGTAGAAGTAAGTGCGGTGGTGTGTGTATAACTGTAAATGCAAGTAAATGGATGTTTGATTCTTTATTAGCAAGAGTGAGTATGTGTGTGAGTAACTCTATGGATGAGTGGCGTTGTGTAACAGGATGTATATGTGTATGAGTACATATGATGAGTGAGTACATGTATGAGTGACTGTATAGGACTGTTGGTGAATGAGTGTATGTGTATGTGGATCTCAGAATTACTGAATAGGTTGTTGTAACTGGTATTGGTATGTCCATTGTTTTGAAAAGTTCAGTTTCTATTTTTGAATGTGTGTATCAAAGGTTATATTAGGGGGAGAGGAGGTCTGCCACTCTATTACAAGGATGATGTAATCAGTGATGTCATCAGTGATGTCATTTGAGATGTCACCAGTGATGTCATGAGTGATGTCACTGACCATGTCATGAGTGATGTAATATGTGACGTCATCAGCAGTGCATTGCGGGCGCACGAGTTATAGTTAGCTGAACTAACTATAACGGGGGAATTTCAATGGTTTTGTACGAGTGAAAAGTCCAGATAACTATAACGACCCTGAAACCTATGGTTTTTTCAGTGAATTTCTAAGGTTTTTTAAATGCTAATTCCTAACTATAACGTGCCTGAAACCTATGGTTTTTTCAGTGAATTTCAAAGGTTTTTTAAATGCTAATTTCTAACTATGCCTACAGAGATAGGACATGTGAAGAAAGAAGAAAAAATGCACAGAATGAAAAAAATGAAATGCAGAAAGAAGCAACAGAAGTCCTCAAAGACGAAGAAAAGTGCAGGAAGAAGGATAACGTGCAGAAAGAACAAACAGAAGAGTAGAAAGAAGCCTTGTTGCAAAATCATCCTGTACTCTCAACTTTTTCAGACGGATACTGGTGGTAACTGAGTCTGACTAACCAGTCCTAGAGTCATTGCTATGTTAAAAGACACTCAGAATACAGTGAAAACACCTACGTACACTAGGGAACACTATGCATTGGGGTCCCCCTGTGATTAGCATGACATCTTCTGTAAGCCCCTAGTATATAATAGGGCAGGGGATTAAAACTACCTCTTATAATGCGCCACAGGGCGTGTTTGCACACGTCCCCTCCCTTCCCCACTGTGTAAACACGCCCTGTGGCCGTTTTAAGTTGGGAGATTAAGTCCCCTTGAATCCTGAGGGTCCCTAGGGTCCAACTAGACCACTAGGTACCTCCAGTAAGCGCCACAGAGCTGCGTTGCAGAGAGATGTAAAAAGGGGCACGGCCTAGACCACCTCTCTGCAACGCAGCGCAGTGGCGCTTACTGGAAGCACCTGGTGGGCTAGTTGGCCCCCAGGGTCCCTCAGAATTGAAGGGGAATTATTTCCCCAACTTAAAACGCGCCATAGGGCGTGTTTGCACACGTTTACTCAGGCCCCGTCCCCTCCCTTTACCACTGTGTAAACGCGACCTGTGGCCGTTCTGAGTTGAGAGATTAAGTCCCCTTGAATCCTAAGGGTCCCTAGGGTCAAACTAGCTCACTAGGTACCTCCAATAAGCGCCACAGAGCTGCGTTGCATAGAGGTGTAAAAAGGGGTGTGGCCTCAGAACACCTGTCTGCAACACAGCTCCCTGGCGCATACTGGAGATACCTGTTGGGCTAGTTGGCCCTCAGGGACCCTCAGTATTGAAGGGGAATTAAATCCCCAACTTACAACTGGCCAGGGGGCTGCAAGGAGGGGGCGTGGCCTCCGGCGCGATGCCGGTCTTTTATTTATTTATTGTTTTTAAGGAGGGCTGTGTGGCCCCCTTTCTTTTTCTAATTTATTGGCCCTGGGACCCCATCACCCAGGGCCTGAACCCTAATTTTTTTTGTTAAAATAAATTTGGAAGGGGGCCGTGTGGCCCTCCCAAGGCCTTAATCGGCCCCGGGGACCCCAACCCCCGGGTCATGGCCTTTTTAAAAAAAAAATCTTTAGGAGGGGGGCTGCGTTGCCCCTCTCTTCAGGCCACTTATGGCCCCGGGGACCCCATCCCCCGGGGCCCGCCTTTGTTTTTTATTATTATTTTTTTAAAAATATTTATAGAAACACCTAGGACATGCTGGACGAACCGTATGTACCTATCACCATGACGATTTGCGTGATATTCATTAAAAGGCGACTATGCATACAATGAATCCACGTGGAATGTATTTACACCGCTATGAAGCTCTGACGTGTCTGACGCCCTACCGTGCCTAATCCCGGCACCCCCGCCGTTGGGTGCTCTCCAAGTGGACACCCTTGTCGTTTACTTATACAAACATGGGTAGCTATTGACGGACACATTTAATACACACGCACACCAAGCCATTCAAAGGAGATTTGAAAAAAATCAACCAAACTATGCAAGAAACCCCCCTCACGGTCAAGAAAACATACATCCACCGCCGGATGTGTAATACCTTTTATTTTACTCTCTGGAAAGGAGACAAACCTCACTTGAGAGTCACAGCGTGCTCCTGCCTGAGCCCAATGCTGTGTTACACCCACCAATGCCCGCCGAGTGCCACACACTTCTGTGTTGTATTCAACCAGCTAGTGCGTATGATATGACACTCTCTAGCCGATGTGCACTGTAACACCACCCCGTGAATATGTCATGCCACACTTGCCTTCGCACGGGTTATATTGCCCCATCTAACGTGCCTTCCTCGATGCCTATGTTATAATGCACAGCGCTATGCCATACATATTACAATCTGGGATCCATATCTTTGTCACAGTGCATATGCAACGTTACACTCCCCAGCACATATATTACAACTTTAGAGACTAGTTAGGTTACACAACACTGCCCTGTGCATATTACACTCCAAGGCGCATATCGCATAGCACGCGCTAGTGCCTGTTCTATCTCGCGCTCTCCAATGAATCTGTCATTGCGCACAATGTATTGCATATTATATTTCACACCCCGGTTCATCTTATATCACACTTTTTGGTGCATAGTTTATACCATCTACTATATCTACTTTTCATTTTCAATCGTGCTCTCAGGATTATGTTCTATATAACACTGCGTCCACCTACCCTTTTCACGGGCATTACATTTTGCGATGGGGGGTGGAGGGTCAGGGGGTGTTTCTGCCAAGTGAGCCCGGAGTCACAGTCACAAACGTCCTCTTCTTCCTGAATAAAAGTGAGATTATGCTGCATACTTGTTCATATTTTAAGTAGTTCGCACAGACACACATTTTAAAAACAATAAACCTTCTCTGAACAGTTAGCTTGCTGCCCCATCCACCTCCTCCCTATCCTCTGTTGTCTGAATCCATGGACTAGCCTCCTCCCTCCTGACATGCATGGTCTGATGTGCTGCCACTGCCCTCCATTTAGCATGATGTACCAGTCCACTCCTTCTGCCCTCCATTGCCCAATTCTATGGCCCATCATTGACCTCCTGTTTAGCCTCTGTGCTTAGCTTGCTGCCCCTATTCTCCTTCCCCCTGCCCTCCGATGTCTTTGTGCATGACCCTGCTCCATCCTTTTTGCCCACCATGTTCCATGGACCTGACACTCCTATCTACTCTGAGTGTTCTGTTGAGCTGCCACTCCCCCCCCACCTGCCTAGCATTGTCAGATGACTATAACCTGTCCCTGCCACCTCCACCCTGCCTGTCCACATGCCATGCCCCTATCCCCTTCCTCCTGTCCTCCATTGTCCATTTTACTGCCACACCCTTCTGCCCTCCCTGGTCTGTTGTGCTGCAACTGCTCCTCCTGCCAGCCCAGCGCGGTCTGTTGTGAGGCCCCTTCCCCTGAACTCTCTTGTCTGTGCCCAGGTCCTGACCCTCCCTTCTATCCTCCATGGTCCTTTGTGCATGCCCCTGCACCCTCCTTCTTGCCCATCATAGCCATTATGCTGCCACTAACCCTCCCGCTTGCCATGCATGGTCTTATGTGCTGCCATGGCCCCTCCCACCTTCCCAGTGTGGTCAGCTAGCTGCCCCTGACCCCCTCCCACCTTCCCTCCATGGTCTGTGTGTATGCCATCATAGTCTAACTGTTGCTCTCCATGGTGTGTCTTGTTTCTAGTGCCCATCCTACCTGACCTCCATGGCCATCTTGCTGCTCCTGCCCTGCCCCCTTGCCCCCAGCCCTCTGTTTCCATGTGCAGATCCCTATTCCCTCCTTCCTGGCTTGTCTGTTCCATTGTAATGCTCCTGATCCGTCCCTCCTGCCCTTTATGGTCTGTTATGCTGCAGCTTTCTCTCCTGTCTGTCCATTATGGTCAGCTAGCTACCATTGCCGCTTTCCCCTCTGTTCTCTGTTGTCCATGTGCATGGTCCTGTCTCCTCCCTATTGCTTTCTATGGATTGTTGTGCTGCACTCCCGTCCCGCATGCCCTGTGTGGTGTATTGTGCTGCTGCAAACCCTGATGCCTGCCCTGTAGGATCAGCTTGCTGCACCTCTCCATGTCCCTCCTGTCCTCTGTTATCCGAGTCCATGTCCCTACCCCAATTCCTCCTGCCAACCATGATCCAATGTACCATACTTGCGAACCTTTTGAACTTGGTAAGAGGGAGATTTTGAAAAAAAACTTGGGTATTTATTTTCCCCTTTGAGTTACATTGAAAAAGAGGAGATTGAAGACAGGAGACCGATCAAATAAAGCCCATTTGAGCTTAAAAACATTGGACGTTTCCTGGCTGTTGGCATGTATGGTTGTACTACGACTACCTCTTCCTTCTGCCCACAATGGTCAATTATATTGCCACAGCCTCTCTTGCCAGTCCTGTATTGTTGGTTTGTTGCCCCTGCCCCCCTTTCCACGACCCTCCATAGTCTGTTGTGCTGCCACTGCCCTTCCTGCCTGCCCAGTGTGGTCAAATTGTTGCCTCTGCACTCTCCTACCTGCCTTCAATTTTCAGAGTCCGTGCCCCTGGCCTCTGCCTCTCAACAGTAACCCAATGAACAACTAGATTACTAACATTCTATATTTATTACAAAAGTGTGGAACGCCTGACGTCATCTTGATGTAATCAAAACTGTAATACCTAGAGCATTTCCTTTAGAAATTACATATATGAGATGGTCTTATTCGCATAAAAATTATGGTTAGTGCTCTAAAAAACTAAAATGAGGACATATTTTCTGAGTTTTCAAATAGCGACAAAGAACTTTTAAATTATTTGTAATTTTTATGTTTTTTTATCCAGTTGACCACTTGATTAAATGTTGCACTTAGGGGAGAGGATGTGGTGTTACTTCCAGAGCTGCAGACTTTGCAACTGGGGAACCAGGTTGGAGTTTCTGCTTCAGATCACTATTCTGTGATTCTGGTCAAATCACTTAATCTCCCATGTCTACCACCAAAATGAATTTGATCTTGTGTGATTTAACCAATGCTCATGTAAAGCACTCCAATACCTGACAAGTCTGCACTATATAAAACTGCAAATACACAAAAAATAAGTGTTTCACACACTTCTGTCATTGGGCTACATGTGGGCTACATCTGGGTGATATATGTGCTGCATTTGGGCTCTTTTGTCTCTGGTGGCCATCTTGGGAGATTTATTTGTTATGAAGTTTCCTAATTTCCTCATTTACTGCAGTCTCCTCAGTAGGAAATGCTTTCAGTTTTTTACTTTGATTCCATCAAGAAGGTATTCAGATACGTCACACATTTGCCATAAATTCTGAATGTTAGCACTCTAGTTGCCCATTAGATCACTGTAGTAAAGCTAAAAGTGCATGTTTTAGTCTGCATATCAGAATTTTTTACTGAAATAGAAGAGGATTTGAGAAGTCACTCAAAATTTGCCCTAATTTTTCTTTCTTCGGCACTAATCATACTTTCTATGGCAAAATGAACCCCCTCATTGTGTTCCTTTTTAAATTAAATGTTTTAAGTGTTACCAGTTTATTCCAATCAAGATGGCTTCAGGTGTGCCATACTTTTGTCATAAGTAAGACAGAAAGCGCTCTAGTTGTTCTTAAGAACACTCTGGGACATTTTGTCATTGGGCTATACTTGGGCTACATCTGGGTGATATTTGGGCTACATCTGGGCTCTTTTGTCTCTGGTGGCCATCTTGGGAGATTTATTTGTTATGAAGTTTCCAAATTTCATCATTTACTGCAGTCTCCTCAGTAGGAAATACTTTCCGTTTTTTACTTTGGTTCCATCAAGAAGGCATTCAGGTGTGTCACACATTTGCCATGAATTCTGAATGTTAGCACTCTAGTTGCTCATTAGATCACTGTAGTAAAGCTACTGCTCACCAGGGAAGTCTGCTGCTGGTATTCAAAGTGCATGTGTCAGTCTGCATGTCAGAATTTTTGTATGAAATAGAAGAGGATTTGAGAAGTCAAAATGTGCCCTAATTTTTCTTTCTGCAGCACTTATCATAATTTCTATGGCAAAATTAACCCCCTCGTTTTGTTTCTTAGTAAATTAAATGTTTTAAGTGTTACCACTTTATTCCAATCATGATGGCTTCATGTGTGCCATACTTTTGTCATGAGAAAGACTGTTAGCGCTCTAGTTGTTCGTTAGAACACTCTGGGACATTCTGTCATTGGGCTATACTTGGGCTACATCTGGGTGATATTTGGGCTACATTGGGGCTCTTTTGTCTCTGGTGGCCATCTTGGGAGATTTATTTGTTATGAAGTTTCCTAATTTCCTCATTTACTGCAGTCCCCTCAGTAGGAAATACTTTCAGTTTTTTTACTTTGGTTCCATCAAGAAGCCATTCAGATGTGTCACACATTTGCCATAAATTCTGAATATTAGCACTCTAGTTGCTCATGAGATCACTGTAGTAAAGCTACTGCTCACCAGGGAAGTCTGCTGCTGGTATTCAAAGTGCATGTTTCAGTCTGCATGTCAGAATTTTTTTATGAAATAGAAGAGGATTTGAGAAGTCAAAATGTGCCCTAATTTTTCTTTCTGCCGCACTAATCATAATTTCTATGGCAAAATAAACCTCCTCATTTTGTTCCTTTGTAAATTAAATGTTTTAGGAGTTACCACTTTATTCCAATCAAGATTGCTTCAGGTGTGCAATACGTTTGTCATAAGTAGGACTGTAAGCGCTCTAGTTGTTCTTTAGAACACTCTGGGAAGCTGCAGTAGAACACAAAGGAATCAACTGACAGTCTCTGCCCTTGTTTGATGTATATGTTTTACTGAGAATGTCAGACTTCATTCTCACATGACTGAGAAAGATACTGTGAATTTACAGAAAATATGCTCTCAGTTTAGCTTATAGATCACCTTCCAAACCTCTGTGGGAAAAGCATGAGAAAATAGTTTTCTCTCAAACATGATTCATGATATCACAGCAGAAGGCTTTTTCACATGGTAAAATCACCTTAGAACACACCACAATTCCTAAAATGAGTATGGTACCATCAACAAATGATTTATAATTTAACTAAAGTCTTAAAACCTTCGATTAACTGTAATGCTTTTTAATGAGGTGCTATCATGTATATTGGTCCCAAGAAGGCTGCCAACACTTCATGGATGAAGTACTGACAGCCAATCAGATCTCACGGTGAGATGTGTGGTTAGGCTCCGCCCAGATATATCTATCTTTTTAAGTCTAATTTTCTCAGGAACTACTGAACAGATTCACACCATTTAAGCAAAAGGCAGAAGTCTGAACTGAGGACTCCCTCTTGGCCAAATTTGGTGTAATTCCATTCAGCAGTTCAGGCTGTAGCTGCGTCAACAGGTCCTATGGGAAAATGCATGGGTAAAATGCGTTTTGGGACCCCACTTTTTTCTCGGCCCCCGCTTGATGAATCACTGTGAAATTTTCAGGATAGGAGCGGACCGGAGCTGGTCAAAAGTTTGGAAAATTTCGCGAAGATTCGTCAATCAGCGCCAGCGTTATTCCAATTAGAATGTTGCGGAGTTCCTATGGAAAATAGGTCCAAACTATAACTACCTACTGGCGACTGCCTGTAGGTAATATATATATATATCTGTATATATATATATATATTACCTACTGGCGGTCGCCAGTAGGTAGTTATAGTTAGGACCCCTTTTCCATAGGAAAACCTCAACATTCTATTTTGAATAACTTTGGCGCCGGTCGACGAATCCTCGCGAATTTCTCAAAATAGGTGGGGCGCTACGCTCCGCTCCTCCCTGAAAGTCTCGGGGGGATCCGTCAAGCGGGGGCTGAGATAAAAGGGGGGTCCCAAAACGCGTTTTTCCCAAGCATTTTTCCATAGGACCTTTAGAACGAGCTACAGCCCGAACGGCTGAACAGAATTACTCAAAATTTGGCAGAGAGGTAGTCCCTAGGTTAAGGAAGTGCCTTTTGTAGGTTTGGTGTAAATCTGTTCAGTAGATTCTGAGAAAATAGCCTTTAAATCAATATATATATCTGAGCCCGCTTACGGTACGCTTACCGTACGCTTACGGTAAGCGTACGGTGGCGTGCGCGAGCGCGATTCTGATTGGCTCTTAGATCTTAGTAAACATTCGAATCGGCCGAAACCAGGAAGCGGCGGCCGCCATTTTCTGTGTTTCACTCTGAAAAAAAAAGAGCGAAAAAACAAGAAAAGGGGGCAATGAGGAGAGTTACAGACCCCCTTACATTTGTGAGGGGGTCAAAGAAGGACTGTAAAGTACAAAACAAACATTTATTGATTTTTAAAAAAAATCACGGGGTACGCGTACGGTAAGCTTACGGTAAGCGTACGGAAGAAAGATGGCGTGCGCGAAGGAGATTCTGATTGGCCCATAGATCTTAGTAAACATTCGAATCGGCCGAAACCAGGAAGCGGCGGCCGCCATTTTGTGTGTTTCACTCAGAAAAAAAACAGAGAAAACAAGGAAAGGGGGCAATGAGGAGAGTTACAGACCCCCTAACATTTGTAAGGGGGTCAAAGAAGGACAGAAAAGTACAAAAAAAAATTTATTGATTTTAAAAAAAATCACGGGGTACGCGTACCGTAAGCTTACGGTAAGCGTACGGTAAAAAAAATAAAAAAAAATAAATGAAAAGCAGATTTAAGAGTTTAGAAATTAGGGAGCTCTAAAAAGAGCTGTTGTGTTTATGAAGTCATTTTTTTAATGGTACCTACAAGTAAGTACCGATGCAGAGTCTAAGGTTCAAGAGGAAGACTCTGTTCCCTTCATCATTGAAGTGCACACCATCTCCTCTATAAATGTCTTGCATGTCATAACGCAAGTTGTTGTGGTAAATGGCACCCATACCATAGTCACGGAGGAAAGCAGAAACAGATTTGTTGACGTGCTTTCTTGCTTTGTCAATCTGCGGACAGAAATTATTGGACCAGTTCCATTTTTGCCTTTGGCATATGTTGGAAAACACAAAGGCAGTTTTAGGGAAAAGTGTAAACAGTTGTGCAAAGGTGTCCTTCATAAGCATTTCCAGACCTACCCCAGTCAAAGTGCCTAGGTCATTGCCACCACAGTGCACTATTATGAGGTCAGGGTGTTGGATTTGCATGAAGGATTTCACCAATGGCATCAATTGGTGCCACTTTAACCCTCTCTGACCAATCCATTTAATGTCTACATTTGGCAAAGCAAGGTCTCTCACCATACCTGTTTTCTCTGCAAACTTTTCACTCCAGAAGACATAGCTGTGCCCTACAATCCACACTGTGAACATCTTCAAAGGAGAACTGGATGCACTCAGGAGGTGTCTTTCAGTAGAATGGCAATATGAAAAGAAAGACAGTTTGGAAATGGAGGCATACATATTTTTTTCAAAACAAAAAGAACTGATTGGCTGTTTCATACCATTCTAGAATAAAAACTAGGCTGTATGTGTAAATTAATAGAAGCATGTTTTGTATTGGTACAAAAAAATGTGTAACCAAAGAACAGTACTATGGATTTGCTGTAAGGTTTGAAAAGTCAAGCACTCTTGCTCTGTGGAATTGAAACATTGTGTGTCGAACTTCTGACCTAACTCTACACAGCAGTGTTCCATGAGCTGTTGCTATGGTAGCAGGCAGAAGTCAAGTTGGGGGAAGGGTACTAGGCAGAAGTCAAGTTGGGGGAAGGGTACTTTTGGAAAAGGGTTGGTTTTCAACCAATAGAAATGTGTGATTACATTTGAAAAAAAGGGGGAAGCACTGAGATTTGAAACTTACATGTATATGTGTGGAAAAATAGAGGGAAAGTTTGCCATTATCTGGTTCTGCTGAGAGGAGAGAGGTGAACACAACAGAGATCCTGGCTCTGATAATCTGCTGTTTGAGTGTCACATTTCTTTCACAACTAACTAATTTTAAAGGTGAGTTTACAGTTTGAGAGGGGATGTATGTGGTAACTTAAGAAATGAATAATAGAAATGGGAATTGTTTTTGTTGTAGTTACACATGGTGGTTTCATAATGTGTCAGTCTGTAAAAGTGATTTACACTTGCCCCGAAAAAAAAAAGAGCAGTAAGTGTGCTTTCAAATTGGCAAATAAATTTCGTTTTGGGACTAATGTGAAAACATGACTCTGTGTGCATAGAAGAATTATAGGCAGAGATTTATTGCGTCTTGCTCTGGTGATTTCATAGTTGCATTAGATGGAAAGGGGGAGCGAATTTTTGGGGGAAGAAGCAGAGTCTTAGCACACACCCATGTGCTTGCCATGTATAGTCATGCACAGTATTTAGAAGCGAGTGGGGTTTTCAGGTTTAAGTCTGTAATGCAAATACATTCAGCATCACTAAGGCTGGTTGCCCTTGCTGGAGTGTAGGCAGTCACCGCGAATACACATGGTGGTGGTCTGAAAAAAACAGCTTGGACAAGTGCAATTAAATAAATTAAAAAAAAAGGTTTCATAATGTGTCAGTCTGTAAAAGTGATTTTCACTTGCCCCGAAAAAAAAAAGAGCAGTAAGTGTGCTTTAAAAATGGCAAAGAAATTTCGTTTTGGGACTAATGTGAAAACATGACTCTGTGTGCATAGAGGAATTATAGGCAGAGATTTATTGCGTCTTGCTCTGGTGATTTCACAGTTGCATTAGATGGAAAGGGGGAGCGAATTTTTGGGGGAAGAAGCAGAGTCTTAGCACACACTCATGTGCTTGCCATGTATAGTCATGCACAGTATTTAGAAGCGAGTGGGGTTTTCAGGTTTAAGTCTGTAATGCAAATACATTCAGCATCACTAAGGCTGGTTGCCCTTGCTGGAGTGTAGGCAGTCACAGAGAATACACATGGTGGTGGTCTGAAAAAACAGCTTGGACATGTGCATTTAAATAAATCAAAAAAAGTGGTTTCATAATGTGTCAGTCTGTAAAAGTGATTTCCAATTGTAAAAAGTGATTTTCACTTGGCCCGAAAATAAAAGAGCAGTAAGTGTGCTTTAAAAATGGCAAAGAAATTTCGTTTTGGGACTAATGTGAAAACATGACTCTGTGTGCATAGAGGAATTATAGGCAGAGATTTATTGCGTCTTGCTCTGGTGATTTCACAGTTGCATTAGATGGAAAGGGGGAGCGAATTTTTGGGGGAAGAAGCAGAGTCTTAGCACACACCTATGTGCTTGCCATGTATAGTCATGCACAGTATTTAGAAGCGAGTGGGGTTTTCAGGTTTAAGTCTGTAATGCAAATACATTCAGCATCACTAAGGCTGGTTGCCCTTGCTGGAGTGTAGGCAGTCACAGAGAATACACATGGTGGTGGTCTGAAAAAACAGCTTGGACATGTGCATTTAAATAAATCAAAAAAAGTGGTTTTATAATGTGTCAGTCTGTAAAAGTGATTTCCAATTGTAAAAAGTGATTTTCACTTGGCCCGAAAAAAAAAGAGCAGTAAGTGTGCTTTCAAAATGGCAAAGAAATTTCGTTTTGGGACTAATGTGAAAACATGACTCTGTGTGCATAGAGGAATTATAGGCAGAGATTTATTGCGTCTTGCTCTGGTGATTTCACAGTTGCATTAGATGGAAAGGGGGAGCGAATTTTTGGGGGAAGAAGCAGAGTCTTAGCACACACTCATGTGCTTGCCATGTATAGTCATGCACAGTATTTAGAAGCGAGTGGGGTTTTCAGGTTTAAGTCTGTAATGCAAATACATTCAGCATCACTAAGGCTGGTTGCCCTTGCTGGAGTGTAGGCAGTCACAGAGAATACACATGGTGGTGGTCTGAAAAAACAGCTTGGACATGTGCATTTAAATAAATCAAAAAAAGTGGTTTCATAATGTGTCAGTCTGTAAAAGTGATTTCCAATTGTAAAAAGTGATTTTCACTTGGCCCGAAAATAAAAGAGCAGTAAGTGTGCTTTAAAAATGGCAAAGAAATTTCGTTTTGGGACTAATGTGAAAACATGACTCTGTGTGCATAGAGGAATTATAGGCAGAGATGTATTGCGTCTTGCTCTGGTGATTTCACAGTTGCATTAGATGGAAAGGGGGAGCGAATTTTTGGGGGAAGAAGCAGAGTCTTAGCACACACCTATGTGCTTGCCATGTATAGTCATGCACAGTATTTAGAAGCGAGTGGGGTTTTCAGGTTTAAGTCTGTAATGCAAATACATTCAGCATCACTAAGGCTGGTTGCCCTTGCTGGAGTGTAGGCAGTCACAGAGAATACACATGGTGGTGGTCTGAAAAAACAGCTTGGACATGTGCATTTAAATAAATCAAAAAAAGTGGTTTTATAATGTGTCAGTCTGTAAAAGTGATTTCCAATTGTAAAAAGTGATTTTCACTTGGCCCGAAAAAAAAAGAGCAGTAAGTGTGCTTTCAAAATGGCAAAGAAATTTCGTTTTGGGACTAATGTGAAAAAATGACTCTGTGTGCATAGAGGAATTATAGGCAGAGATTTATTGCGTCTTGCTCTGGTGATTTCACAGTTGCATTAGATGGAAAGGGGGAGCGAATTTTTGGGGGAAGAAGCAGAGTCTTAGCACACACCCATGTGCTTGCCATGTATAGTCATGCACAGTATTTACAAGCGAGTGGGGTTTTCAGGTTTAAGTCTGTAATGCAAATACATTCAGCATCACTAAGGCTGGTTGCCCTTGCTGGAGTGTAGGCAGTCACCGCGAATACACATGGTGGTGGTCTGAAAAAAACAGCTTGGACAAGTGCAATTAAATAAATTAAAAAAAAAGGTTTCATAATGTGTCAGTCTGTAAAAGTGATTTTCACTTGCCCCGAAAAAAAAAAGAGCAGTAAGTGTGCTTTAAAAATGGCAAAGAAATTTCGTTTTGGGACTAATGTGAAAACATGACTCTGTGTGCATAGAGGAATTATAGGCAGAGATTTATTGCGTCTTGCTCTGGTGATTTCACAGTTGCATTAGATGGAAAGGGGGAGTGAATTTTTGGGGGAAGAAGCAGAGTCTTAGCACACACCCATGTGCTTGCCGTGTATAGTCATGCACAGTATTTAGAAGCGAGTGGGGTTTTCAGGTTTCAGTCTGTAATGCAAATACATTGAGCTTCACTAAGGCTGGTTGCCCTTGCTGGAGTGTAGCACTCTGGACATGGGCTTTTTAAAAAATCTGAAAAGTGGTTTCATAATGTGACAGTTTGTAAAAGAGATTTTCACTTGCCCAAAAAAAAGAGCAGTTTGTGTGCATTCAAATTGGCAAAGAAATTTTGTTTTGTGACTATTGTGAAAAGAAATGTAGTAATATATTTAAATACAATAAAGGATTTTTTTTTAGTTTTTTTCAGGTATTGCTGAAGAACAGTGAACAAAATTTAAGATGCCTACAAAATCTCGAGTTCAAAAAACGCTAAAAAAAAACTATATTTGAAGACAACTGGAGGACCAAAGTTAGTAGAAGATGCTCATGTTGGGAAAAAGAAAAAATCTTCTGGTAAGCAGAAAAAACAATTTCTTAAAAAAATATTCAAAACAAAGAAAAATGTACAAAATGTCTGTCCTGGGAAGAATGTAACAAAACGAAGAGAACAGCAAAAAATTGAGAATTTAGTTAATGCAAATATACCTTCTGCAACTGAAAAGTTTTACATAAACAGAAAAACAGCGTTTAAAGAGATACGTAGAAAAATGTTTCAGAGAAGAGTTATGTCCAATTTGATAAAGGATGTGAAGAAATATAAGCAAAAGGCAAAATATTACAAGAGAAAAAAAGAAATTGAAGCCATTGCAGCAAAAGCATTAGAATTAAAAAGGAAACTATTCATATTAATTTTGAATAGGATGCGTACATTAGATAAAATGGTTAATGTACTGAAATCACAAAGCAAAAGCAAAAGAGTAGTGAACAGAACAAACTTTTGTAAAGTGTTTTTAGGAAAGTGGATGCATAGTTCAAGTAGTGAACCTTTTTTTAATGAAGAGAGCTATTTTCAAAGTAATAGTTTGCTGCATGCAATTGACACCAGAGGTCGTTCATACGAAGTAAAAAATGGTTGCATAATGGAGAAGGAGATAATGGTTCCAAGAGATGAGGTACAAGTGATGGCAGATGAGGCAATGGGGAGACGTCCTAAAGCCCCAGTGTACACTTGGAATTGTAGTAGTATTTGCACTGTGCGTCAGGAATCTATTGACAGATTTCGAGAGTTTCTAAGAGAATATAGTAAAAAAAGTGTAAAACAGAAGATTAAGGTGCTTCAAAGTCTGGATCCATGCAGAGTGAGAGAGAATACTGGTTTGCAGGGTCATTCTCTGGCTTGTCTATCTAGAAAAGTGTGCAATAGTGTTTTCCATCATTTTAAGATGCTGGCTGTTCATCATACTGAAATGAGAAAGTTTGTGAGACGGTTGTATTTTGCCAAAAGTCCAGCAATAAAGTTAAATGAATTGAATAGGGCTCTGTTCCGAGGAACGGTATCAGATGTAGAGAAGGTTGTTGATGAAATTCAGTTTTGTTACTTTGGTCCTGAACAAAACAGTGCAGAGAAGGACACAGTAAATGAGGAAGAAGTGGAAGAGAATGTAGAACCTTCTGTAAGTAAGACATTTAATGATCACATAACAAAATTTGCAATAGTCTCTAATGAAAGACCAAATGTTACTTGTATTTGTTGCCGCAGAACTCATTATAGAAATAAACTAGGAATGTTGATCTCTACAGAAAGAGTGAAAATGAAGATAATTATAAGTGGATGGATTTTGCCACATATATATTTCTAGAAAATTGTTTTGAATTGGGTGAAGATCAGCGTATTTGTAAATACTGTTACAACAAGTTAGAGGAAAATAGAATGCCGACCAGAGCTGTACATAATAATTTAGAATTGGATGCTATTCCTGCTGAACTTTCTGAATTAAATACATATGAGTCTATACTCATTCAATGTGTTCATCCGTTCCAGACCATAGTACGTATGGAGCCCAAAACTGGTAAATTACCTCCTTCAGATTTACTGAGAGGTTTAAAAGGTAGAGTGGTGTATTTGCCCTTGGATTTGAAAAAAAATATGGAAACTATTGATGCGGATACTTTGGAAACTGAACCATTAATTATTCTGGTTAATGGTGTACCTACAAAGAATAAGAAGATTTGGCAGGAGCTGGTAGATGTGCGGAAAGTACAAAGAGCAAATTTGTATTTGAAAAAAAATAACAAATGGTATGAATCAATTTATATAGAAGAAGAAGAAGAAGACGAAGATTTTCAAGAAGACACAGAAACACCAACTGGACAAATTGAAAAAGTGGACAAGACAAAGGAAGAAGAAATTTATGAACATTTTAGCATACATCCTCTTCATTCGAAAGAAGTTATGGGAGACAATATTGATCTCTTTCAGATGAAGAAAGCAAAAGGAACTCCCGTGAGTGTATGGGAGGAGAGCTTGGAAGCTCGATGTTTTCCCCAGCTGTTTCCTACGGGAAAAGGAGGACGATACGATGAACGTCCAGAACAGATTCCAGCTTCAGAGTATCGGACTACAAGACTATATGCTGAAGATCCCAGATTTCGACAAAGTATTCCTTATTTGTTCCATCTTTTATTTGAAAGCGACTTGTCTGCACTGTCTTATGCAGTAAATCACATTTTAAAAAGTGGAGTACATTTACAAAATGTGTCTGCTAAGGATTTTATGGAGAAAGTGCAGCACCGAGATGATCATTTGGAAACACAACTGATCAATCTGATGGCTTGTCAGCGTGGGACAAATGAATATTGGTACCGACGCCATGGTGAACTAAAATGCATGTTACGCAATTTAGGAACACCAACATGGTTCCTTACCCTAAGCTGTGCCGAGTACGCTTGGGATGATTTACTGGATTTTCTACGAGAGGCCAATTCAAACATTAAAAACATCGAATACAAGACAGCAGGAGAACTGTGCTCATTGGATCCGGTTAATGTTTGCAGATATTTCAATCATAGATTTGAGGCTATGATGTCCTTCATCTGCAATAAAAAAAATCCACCCCTTGGAGAAGTAGTGGATTTCTTTTGGAGAAAAGAGTACCAGGCAAGAGGTGCTCCTCATATTCATATGCTGTTGTGGATCAAGGATGCCCCAAAGTTTGGAACAGATACTGATGAAGCAGTGTTATCTTACATTGAAGAATATGCAACATGTGGTATACCAAAAAGCACAGAAGAGAACAAGTTAAAGGAGCAAGTTTTACGTTTCCAAAGTCATCGGTGTGGAAAATACTGTCGACGGAAATACAAGAGCAAAGATAAATACTACACTAAGGGCCTCATGTAGGTAAATAAATTTTACCGGTTCTTAAATACCGAGCCGTACCGAATCGGTAAATTAGAATCGGTAAGTTACATGTAGGTAAAAATTCGGTAACAGTTACCGATTCGGTAACAGTCGGTAAATACGAATCGGAATTCACCGATTCGGTAAATACCGAGGTGATAATTACCGAATCGGAAAATACCGAGGTGGTATCTACCGAATCGGAAAATACCGAGGTGGTATCTACCGAATCGGAAAATACCGAATCGGTACGTACGGATTCGGTAAATAACATCACATGACTTGACGAAACAGCTAATCCTGTGCAACGACAGCCCACCCAACCAGGAACTGCCCACACCCAGGCAGGTGTACACAATTAGCCGAAGTGGCCACACCCAGGCAGGTGTACATAATTAGCCGACCCTGGAGAGGCTCGGAGTGCAGAGGAGAGGCAGGGAGCAGTTGCATGTGCGAGCGGGAAACGAACAGCATGTCCAGCCAGAGCACACAGAAAGACGGAGGGGAAAGGAGGAGGAAGCTCAAATTCAGCCCCAAGGAACTCCAGGTGCTGGTGGAGGAGGTGGTGAAGCAGCACCAGAAGCTGTTTGGGAGGCAATCCCTGCAAGTGCCTGAGGCCGAAAAGCGCAACATATGGCTGGCCATCCAGGCGCAGGTCAATGCTGTGGGAGTGACCCACAGGGAAATTGAGGTCCTCAAAAAGCGCTGGTATGACCTGAGGATTGTGACCAAGAGGAAGATGGGCGACATCCAGAAGGAGGCCAGCCAGACCGGAGGTGGAACCAACAGGGCACCTGCCCTCACCGAACTGGAGGAGCTGGTGGCGGCCACACTCGAGCAAGAGAGCGTCGTGGGTCTTGGGGACGCCGACAGCTCTGCCAGAGCCGCAACACACCAAGGTAAGACGAAAGCACAGCAATGTAGCCGCCCCTACCCCTATCCCACATCCCCCATTGTGACACGAGAATCACACTGCAGTCCACACGTGTCAGTGCAGACAGGCAATGCATTCCGGGAGATGTAGTCAGGGCAACACTAACCATGACGTAAATGTCACAGGGCAACAAGGCATGTCACGCACTCGAGGCACAAGGAGACAGAGGACAGATTGGAATGTGAAATGATTTATTGTGACGCTTGCAATGCAGCCCTTCGGGGACACTGAGCCAATGTTGTTTTTCTGTCCACAGATGTGACATCATGCAGTACAGGGCATGCTGCAGGGGAGACGGCACACCGGCCACAAAAATCACCTCTAGCCAGCACGAGTGCAGACCAGGGAGCAGGCCCACTTGCAGCCGCACCACCTACGCAGCCAGCCTCGCCGCACACAGAGCCAGCATCACCTCACCGAGAGCCAGCATCACCACCACCAGAGCCAGCATCGCCACTCATGTTCGATTCACCGGCCACATCTCCGCTTGCAGGTGTGAGAATGAGGAGGCGTCCAGCAGCCAGGCTACGAGCCTTAGACACCTCGTCAGACGACAGCATGGGCCCAGAAGACCGCACCGGGCCCCAGGAAGGGAGCCATCCCACTGTGCCCCAAATATCACAGGCAGCACAGACGGGAGCAAGAGGGCGCCGCAGGTCGCGTGTCCAGAGTCCACCAGCACCCACTGACGGCCATGGTGTCTTCTTGGGGCTCGAGGGCCAAATGTTGAAGCAACAGCGCCTGCAATCAAAGGCAGTAATGTCAGTCCAGAGGCACATGCGGGTGATGAGGACAAGCTTAGTCAACATGGACACAAACATTGGCGGCATGGCTGCGGGCATTCGGGACATGTCCCAGTCAATCCAGCAGTTGTGCAGCAAATTAGATGCTGACATCGAAGCACGGCGCCGGGAACGCCAGAGAAGGGACACTACCAGCAGGGCACTCAACCGTCTGGCAACTGCGACTTCCCTACTTTGCCGGCGCTCTGTGACGATGCAGGAGGGCCTAACACAGTGCTGCAGCGACCTGTCACGGGGGATGGTGCAGGTGACAAGTGCACTAGGGGTGCTATTGACAAGTCAGGCGTCGACAACTGCTGCAGGGGATGCTGCGGAGAGCATCGACACCAGCAGCAGCATCACACCCCCCGTCCCCGAAGCACGCAGGAGCAGCAGGCGGCTTGGGGTTGGCTCTAGTGAGGATGCACAGGCCGTGCAATCCACCACTGCAGCGCGTATGCGCAAACATTGATGTGGCCCTGCTTATCCACTTGCCATTGGGTGACGTAACCCTGGACATACTCATTGTATAGATGGCATATTGCCAGATTGGCCTGTTCATGTGTTCATGGCGTGGTGCCACATTAAACTACGTCATGACTTCTCACGACTCGCTGTGTCCCCTCACTTACTCAGAAATAGTTGCATGTGATCTCTGCCCGTCTCTCTCTCCCATCGATTGCAGTTGGCACTCTAGCTGCGCTGCCCTCTGGCTGGCCTGACTCATCCTCGTTGTCCTCAAAATATGTTAGTTCCACATCTGTACCTTTTTTCGTGGCAAGGTTGTGCAGCATTGCACAAGTGGCAATTATCTTGCAGCAGGTGATGGGTTTGTACTGGCGTGCGCCTCCGCTCTTGTGGAGGCAGCGGAACCTGCTCTTCAGCAGTCCAAACGTGCGCTCCACCACATTGCGTGTAGATTTGTGGGCCACGTTGTATCGTCTCTCACTCTGGGTTGCTGGGTGTAGGTAGGGAGTGAGGATGAATGAACGGCATGCATATGCACTGTCGCCTGGATGAGTAAAAGGGAACCATCAGTTACATGCCTCTATACACTCTGATTTGCAGGTTTCAAGGGGCGTCACTGTTACTTACCCAGCAGGTATCCCTCTCCGAATTCTCCGGCTCTCAGTCGTGTGTAGATCCCACTATTCTGGAAGATGTAAGAGTCGTGGGTGCTCCCAGGAAACTTTGCAACAATATCTGTGATGATGTTCCCTGCATCACAGATCACCTGCACATTGATGGAGTGGGTGGACTTCCTGTTCCTGTAGATGTGCTCTGTGTCAGCTGGAGGACAGATTGGGATGTGTGTACCATCAATACAGCCGATGACATGGGGGAACTGTGCCATGTGATAAAAGTCTGTTTTTGTTTTCTGCAGTGCAGCCTGTGTGTTTGGGAAGCTGATGTAGTGGTGCATTCTCTGCATCATGGCATCCAGGAACTTCCTGAAGAAACGTGACAGGCAACTCTGGGATACCCCACCCACCGCAGCTATCACCACCTGATAACTGCCGGATGCCAACAGATGTAGGCTGCAGAGCACCTGCACATGTGGGGGTATGGCGTGCGCCCTTCTTATTGGCTGGTCCAGGAGTGGGTGAAGGTCCCTGATTAAGTCCATGATGGTTTCGGGGTGTAGCCTGTACCTCTCATGTATCTCTGCATCAGTCAGCTGGAATAGTGTGATGCGCTGTCTGTAGATTTGTTCCTCCCGTCGCCACACCCTCAGTCCTGCTGCCTGTAGACGTAGGCGCCTTGCAATGACGTACATGGCGGCCATGTTGTCCACGCTGTTGCATTTTGGGATTGCTTATGTGCATTGTTGATGGTTACCACCTGCTTTCCATCCGTGTTAATTACCGACTCTTATTTACCGATTTTCCTGGATTTCTTAATTACCGACTGCTCCTACATGTCATTTTCAATTTTTACCACTTCATATTTACCACTTCATATTTACCGATTCGTTAATAATGTATTCGGTAAATATGAATCGGTATTTTAGAATTCGGTAACTATGAATCGGTATTTACCGCCTCATATTTACCGAAAAGTGGTTTTTGGACTCCTACATCTCACTTGTCTGAATACCGGTCGGTAACGGCATATTTACCGAAAATCGGCCGTTACCGACCGGTATTTGGCTACCTACATGAGGCCCTAAATGTCGATTTGGATTTCCTAGACCTGTTCTTTCAAATGGAAGAGTAAACAGTTTTATGTCAGCTGTGAGACATACTATCACAAGAAAATCACCTAAGAATACCTACAACCTTAAAAGAAAAGAAGAATCAAAAAATATAAATGACTACAACCCAGTCATTTTATCCATGTGGAACGCTAACATGGATATACAGTATGTAGCTGACAATTCCATTGCTGTTGCACGATATGTAACGTCTTACATTACGAAATCAGAAAAAACAGAATTGAAGGAAATGTGGGAAGAGATTTCTCACGAGAAGACTGTTAGTAAGAAGCTGTACAGTTTCAGTTTGAAGATGTTATCGCATCGAGAAATTGGATCCTACGAATGTTCAGATAGGTTATCTTCTGCAAGTCTCTACTCAAAGTCAAGAAGAATAATTTGGGCAAGTTTAGGCCTTGCAGCAATGAGAAATCGGGTACTGAAATCTGTTGGAGAAATTGAATATTTGGCCGAGAATGACCCAGAAAGTACAGATATATTGAAAACAAACATGTTGGACACATATTATCCCAAGAGAAGTCATCATCTGGAGAACATGTGTCTCTATGAAGTGTTGCAGAACTACATTTATTCACGGAAAGCTGCAGAAGACATTAATAATGGAAAATATAAAGTTGTTGGTGAAGAAGGATGTTTGGTGAAGCAAACCAAAGGAAGTTTGATAAATCACCGGAAGCTGAGTTGCGACACTACCGACAAGAAAGAATTTTACTACTTGGCTCTTTTACAGTTGTTTAAACCATGGCGTACAGAGGATGAACTACTGGGAGAATTTCAAAGCTATGAGGATTCATTTAATGCTTGCAAAGACAGCATACAATGCAATACATTCACAACTTATCTGCAAATGTTAAATGAAGAAATTGAACAGGAAACTACAATTGCAGCAGAAATAGCTAGAGACAGTTCTCAGGACAGCCAAAGTTCAGGAACACACAGTCAAGATCCCCTAGGACAACCAATCGTTGAAAATGAAGCATCAATAGCCATGAATGAAGTGGAAACGGCTATGAATCAAGCTCAAGAAGAATTTATAGACTTAGAAAATTTGGAAAGACAACTGAATCAAGAGCAGCAACAAATTTATGAAGAGATCAAAAACAAAATTGATCACGGATTTCTACATGAAAAAAAAGAGTGCTCATGCACATCATTTCATCCAATCAGGATGTATGTAAGCGGACAAGCTGGAACTGGAAAAAGTTTCCTAATAAAAGTCATCAGAAGCTACCTACAGCAAAAAACGGATTCTACTTTGTCTTGTGTGGTTACCGCTCCAACTGGGTTAGCAGCATATAACATAAAAGGAATCACCTTACATCGTTTGCTAATGTTACCAGTGGAGCATGAGAACAAAATACAATTCAACAAGCTAACTGGAGAAGCATCCTTGGAAGTTTCACGAGTATTGAAGAAGATGCAAGTTCTCATTATTGATGAGGTGAGCATGGTATCAAACTTAATGCTTGCCTTTGTGCATTTAAGAATGCAGCAAATTTTGAAGACAGACTATGACGTGTTATTTGGTGGAAAACACGTCATAGTTTTTGGAGATCTTTTGCAACTTACTCCAGTTAAAGGACAACCAGTGTTTAATACTGTGACACATGAAGACACGAAGAAGTCATTGGGAAGCATCGGTAATACAAATATTTGGTCCTTCTTTGAGTACAAGGAACTTACAACTAATATGAGGCAAGCAAACGATGAAGAATATGGAAGTATTCTGAAAGATATCAGGATTGGACTACTCACAGAAGCTGGCAAAAAAGCATTACAGACTCGGCTGCTACATAATTTATTTCCAAAGGAAGAAATAGTTGCAGAGAAGATATACAAGAACATTGCAGAAAACAAAAGTGTCATCTGCTTAATGCCTACTCTACGTGAATGCTCAATATTCAATGAGGAGCTTTTGAAATTGGAAAAGGAAGAGATCAGGAAATTGGAAGCAGTGGACAAAATTGAGGATGGAAGAATTACTGTCACAGTAACAGGCAAACTGAAAAATAAATTGGACTCACTAGAGAAGAACATCTCCAAAACAGCTGGATTAGAAAAAAATCTATATGTTTGCATGAACTGTAGAGTGTTTTTAAGGAGAAATTTGGATGTTGAGAAAGGTTTAGTTAATGGAGCGATGGGAAGAGTTGTGGGTTTTATTAATTATCAGAAAAAAGAAGGAATTGAATGTTTAAAAATAAAATTTGATCAGATAGATGAAGTTAAAGATATTTGTCGTTGTACAGTTCGTTTTATGCTTGTGAAAGACTTATATGTACGTAGGAAGCAGTTTCCGTTTTCTCTAGCATATGCTGTAACTATTCCCAAGTCTCAAGGATTGACTGTAGATTGTGCATTTGTGAACATTGGTTCAACTGTGTTCAAAGAAGGTATGGCATATGTTGCTTTGTCACGAGTCAAAACATTATCAGGTTTATTCATGATAGACTTTGAAGAATCAAAAGTTAGTGCTGATACAAATTGTGTAAAGGAGTATAATAGATTAAGAAGAAGCTATGCTCCTCATTTAGGTCAGTATCCTGTGTTGGAGAAACGTGTAGTTTCTCGTAAAAGAAAAAATGAGAATATCTGTAGTGAAGATGTAGAGAAGAGGAAAAAAAAGAGGAGTGATGTAATTGCAAGCAAAAAGAAAAAGGAAAATGAAGAACAGGTTGTAGGATGTCATTTTGAAAATAGCTCTGGTGTCAACTGCTACGCAAATGTAGTGCTGAATGTTGCATTTTATCTGGAAAGTTTGCAAGAGCAGATAATAGTAAATCAGGGAAAAAGATTCTGTTCAGAGCTGAGTCTCCTTTTTCAAAAGTTGAGTAAAGATAAAACTCAAATAGAAAGTGCTACTGACATTAGAAAACTTTTAGATGTATGTTCAGGACGAACACAGTTTTCTCAAAATGAACAGCAAGATGCACATGAATTTTTGATGTATTTTCTTCAGGTAGTGGAAGAAGAAGGAGTTCCCATTGACATTTTTTTTGGTCTCTCTTATAAATGGGAACATAGTTGTGATAATTGTTATAATATATGTGGCTCTATTGTTGATAATGAAAGGTTTATTTATTTGACATTGCCAGAGAGTAAAACAGTCACTTTTGCAAAATTAGTTAAAGATGCTAATCATAGCATGAAATGTGGTGAGTGTAATTCTGACATGTTTTCAACATTAATTTTAAAGGAATACGGACAGTATGTAATTTTAATGATGCAACGATGTCGAGCTGATGGTTCAAAATTGGATACTTTAATAAAGAAGTTTACAGGACAGCAATTATCAATTTCAGGAAAAACTTTTGTAACTGTTGCAATAATTTTCCATGATGGACCTACTGTTACTTCTGGACATTACACAGTTTATCTAAAATGTGAAAAAGGCTGGACACTGTGTAATGATTCCCAATTGATTTTCAAACAACGTTTGCCTTTTGATTTAGCAAATTCCTATCTAATCTTCCTGAAACCTAAATTTTAGAGAGACTTGGCAAGATCTGGACAAAATAATTTTACCATTTTACTGGATTACCATTGCAATTTTGTAAAAAAAAGATTTTTAAAATTATCATTTGGCCTAATGGAAAGATAACCAATTGTAATGTGGACTTTTTTAATTTTTAATGCAATTTTGAAAAACCAATAATTTAGAGATTATCGGTAACTTCTGCACATTTTAAATTTTGGAATGTTATTGGACTGCCATTGGAAATTTTTTCAAAAATGATTTAAAAAATTACTATTTGGCCATGTGGAAAAGTAACCAATTCTATTGTGGACTAAATAAATTATTCAAAAAATTTTCGTGATCCAAAATGTTACAGAGAATCGGTGAGATCTGGACAAATTAAACTTTAGAATTTTATTGGATTTCCGTTGGAAATTTATTCCAAAAAAAAAATTAAAATTACTATTTGGCCTAAAGGAAATGAAATCAGATGTATTTTGGAGTTATTTGAGATATAATATTGTGATTATAGTTCTGAAACAAACATATCAGACGGTATTTTAAAGAAATAAGTATTGGTATTAGATGATATTTTTTTTACAATATTATGCATTTCTATAATGTTAAGTTTAATTAAAAAAAGAATCAGGGCTTTTTTAATACAATCTTTGTGATTGGTATTTTTTTTTGCCCGCTGTAAAATGATGAATGCAATTGCTTTCACAATTTATAGTGAAATGCAATATATTCTGAAAACAGCAAAAATAAGGCAAAAAGATTTTTTGGTAAAAAATGTAAATATGTGTACTGTATTATAAAATGTTTAAAAAATATTAATACTTTTTTCTTTTTTTCCAGATAGATATAGAAAATTTTCGAAAACTACAAACATTTTTAAAACTATTTTTAAAAAAAAGAAATGAATAAATATTTTTTCAGTGAGTATGGTAAGTCAATAATAATAATTGTAGTCTCTCAAGGACAATGTAATGTGATAAATGATTTTTAGTGTTTTTTTTAAAAAATTTAAAAAAAGTACGCGCACCGTACGCGTACGGTAAAAAAAAAATAAAAAAAAGTTTTTAAAAACATATGTAAAAAAAAGATGAAAGATAAGGTTGGCTCTTAAAAGAACCGTTGTGTTCATGCAGGGACAGAGGAAAGGAAGCATGGGAAAATTATTCAAAGCGACAAATGTGCTGATCTATTTTGTTGTTCACTAGGGAAACACTGGTCTCCCTATGGCAAATTAGATCTTTACAAAATGTGCAATGAATATCAACCTTCCGAAATCGAGGGTTCATTTCCAGAGGGCCAGCAAAAGGAGATTCTCCCCCCACAGATGAAGGGCTCACCTGACCTGCAGAAGAAGGAGTAAGCCCTGCAGGTGATGGTCCAGGCTGAGCTGCTGTGGATGTACTGGCTCGTCTTTCTGAAGAGTTAACTCCAAAAAGATGACCATGTGTCCTTCTGTGTACATCCTGGAGGTGTCTCTTCATGGTGTGATTCCCAAAGGAATACTTCCTGTTAGGATTACCTCTAGAAAGTACACGCTGACACAGCTTGCAAGTAACTAAGGGTGCATTCACCTTTTGCTGGCCTTCTGGAAAAGTAAAATAATCCCAAACATAAGAAGGCTTTTGTTTCCTCGATCTCTGCCTCAAGACAGTGCTGCTAGTGCTAGCCTCACTCTCAGAAGAGCTCTGCTGTTCTGCCATCGTATCCCAAAGACAAACCAGCTCCTTCTCCCAAGGGATCACAAGCAGAAATGAGGGGAATGGGTGTGGTGTAGGAGAGTTCTAGAACTGAAAGTAGTTTCAACCAATCAAAAGTTGTGTTTCAAGATCACATGACCTACCGTACGCTTACGGTACGCTTACGGTACGCTTACGGCAAAAAGTACGCGTGCGCGTAAAAAAGACACGCGCTTGCGCGCATGCGCATAACAGTCACTCCCCGGCACTTCCGCGTAACGTACGCGTGTGGCGTAAGCGCGCACGCGTCCCACGCGCAGTACGCGCGGCTACGCAAAGTGCGTAACTATACGCAAGCAGCGTAGATAGATTACGGACGTTGCGTAAACCGTACGCTTACCGTGAGCTTACGGTACGCGTACTAAAAAAAAAGAAAAAAAAAAAAAAAGAACTGGAAATAAATTTTACATGTTTATTTTAAAAAATATATTAAAAAAAAATATTTAAGGATTTTAAAAATTAAAGCATAGTCTTTATAAAAGGTAAGAAAATTAAATTAAAAATATGTTTGAAAAAATTGAAGAATAAAAAAAAAATTAGCATTTAAAAAACCTTGCAAATTCACTGAAAAAACCATGGGTTTCACACACGTTATAGTTAGGAATTAGCATTTAAAAAACCTTTGAAATACAGTGAAAAAACCATAAGTTTCACACACGTTATAGTTAGGAATTAGCATTTAAAAAACCTTAGAAATTCAGTGAAAAAACCATAGGTTTCACACATGTTATAGTTAGCTGGACATTTTACTCGTAAAAAACCAATGAAATTGCCCCGTTATAGTTAGTTCAGCTAACTATAACTCGCGCGCCCGCAATGCACTGCTGATGACGTCACATATTACATCACTCATGACATGGTCAGTGACATCACTCATGACATCACTGATGACATCTCAAATGACATCACTGATGACATCACTGATGACATCATCCTTGTGATAGAGTGGCAGACCTCCTCTTCCCTTAATATAACCTTTGACACACACATTCAAAAATAGAAACTACAATGTTCAAAACAATGGACATACCAATACCAGTTAAAACAACCTTTTCAGTAATTCTAAGATCCACATACACATCCACTCATTCACCAACAGTCCAATTCAGTCACTCATACATGTACTCACTCATCATATGTACTCATACACCTATACATCCTGTTACACAATGCCACTCATCCATAGAGTTACTCACACACATAGTCACTCATGCTAACAAAGAATCAAACATACATTTACTTGCATATACAGTTATACACACACCACCACACTTACTTCTACGGAAACTTACACATACTTAGTCTTTTAAACAATCACTTATAGAAACACATACTTATTCATACAGGAACTCTTTCAATCTCTCACTCTCACATATACTCACATATATACACCAATAGTCAAAATCAAAATCAAATCAAAAATAAGCTTTATTCGGAAAGTTGATTTCAATCCATAAAAGCGTATACATTATAACATATCATACTGAATACATATACACATAAAAAAGTTTATAAAATCCTATATGTACAAGGTATAGTGCAAGGAAATTATCGGTACAAAATTGGAAAAAGCGAAAGCAACTTTACAGCTCGAAAATATACAAGTCGTTATTTCAAATTTATCTGCCCTGTTATTAAAAAATTTTGTGAAACTGGAGACCAAAAACAATATAATGTGCGCCCCCTACTGCGTTATTAGGATGCAGTTGGGGGATAAAACCAAAACAACGTTTGGAGCTATGTCTTTAAACCAATAATACTGTTTGTCCATCTATTCACCTAGAACCTAACTGGGAAACATTTATATATCATGTGAAGGCGATAAAGAGAATCCACCCAGCAAATATATAATACAATATTAACAACTTTAAAAGTCCATATATACAAAGGTGCTAAAAATGAGTTAACAGTTTTTTAGGGCAAAATAGAAGAAACGTATGCCCCCTGCTGCTTTTTTAGGATGCATTGGGGGATAAATCCAAAACAACGTTTGGTAACTGATGTCTGCTGTTCTTCTAAAAATTTGCTCTATTCACAAAGAATCTAGAACAATACTATTTCTGTGTTTAATCAAATGTTTTAAAAAGACGGCAACATTGTAATTTATACTGTTGTTATCAAGACATTGTAGGGCCAAAAATGCTGGTCGACATTGACGAATTCCCCAAAGTTTAAAAATTGTTTTCAACCATCTATTTCTGTGTTCATCATAAAATTTACAAAATAAAATGACATGAATTGTTGATTGCACAGAAATGGAATCACATGGACAGGGTAAAAGTTCGTTAGACCAGTTATTGACAGTTGGAAAAGTCACCAGCCTATGGAAAACATTTAGACGGAAGCGAGTGAGCACAAATCTATCATAACTTTTATCTGTGTTTTGAAGATATAATTGCATGCCTAGTGAAGTAGATATCATTAGGTTATGGCTCACTGATAGTTTTGTGGCTTCATTGGTTAGTCTCAAACTCTCCATATGATTCATACAACGTTTCTTAAAGTCTTTCCTTGCAATAGCTGTCATGGAAAAGGGATTGTTAAAATAATCGGGATTACCAATGTCTGTCATAAAATCCTTCACATACTTAATCCATTTAATTTCGAGGCAGTGGTCCAGTTTGAGAACATCTTGAAGCACCAATTGATTAAAGTGGTTTGTTTCTGACTTCCAAATACGGTGCCATAAAGTTACGGGTTGAATTTTTATAATGTCCGTGATGTAAGGGACTCCCAGCTCAGCATGGCAAACGAAAGTGGAAGTTGAAGCTGGAACTGCTAATAGATATCTTAGAAATGCGTTTTCCACTTTCTGCAATTCAAATACATTCCTATGTCCCCAGATCCCTGCCCCGTATGTTGCCACGCTTATACATTTTGCTTTATAGATTTTGATCAGTTCTGATGGTGGTCTTTTCCCCAGTTTTTGTGAAAAATTGACAAGGGCAGTGGTGGCTCTCGTAAAAAGGAGTTTTCTTTGTATGATTGCTTGGTTCCATGTGCCCTTATCATCTATAAGTATTCCCAAGTAAGAGTAAGTAGGTGTACTGGCCAATTTATTCCCGTTTAGGTAGATATCTTTACTCTTTTTGCTACCATTGCCACAGTTCATCACAAATGTTTTTGAAATATTGATATTTAAGTCGATGCCTTGCATATATTTGTTATACAATACTAATGCCTTCTGGAGAGCTATGGGGGTCCTAGCTAGGATCACAGCGTCGTCAGCATACAATAATGCTGGTATACGTCTAGGGGTCGAGATTTGCTGAACCTGGGGGACGTCCTGGGTTCCATCCAGTAAAGCCTTCTCAAGGCCGTTTGTATAAAGAGTAAAAAGGAATGGGGCCAGGACGCACCCCTGTCTAACCCCTCTAAGTACTTTAAATGACGAAGTACATTCTCCCGCTTTTCCGTATCGAACTCTCGCTGAGGCATTGCTGTAGAGGGCTTTTAAAAAATCTATTAAAGGTTCCTCTACTTTCATTTCCTTTAAAATATGCCACAGTTTATCATGAGCAACACAATCGAAGGCTGAAGAGAGGTCAACAAACGCAAGGTATAGTTTCCCTCTCTTCGCCCTCGTGTATTTGCCCAACAGAATGGCTAGATTAAGTCCCTGGTCTATTGTCCCCAGGCCTTCTCTGAAACCGAACTGTAAGTCAGACAGTATGTTCTTGTCTGCAGCCCAGGTTTGCAGCCGCGTCAGAAGGATCCTTCCTGCTACTTTTCCTAGTGAATCCAGGAGTGAGATTGGTCTGTAGCAGGAAGGATCCTGTCTATTGCCCTTTTTGTAAATAGGGACCATGATGGATTCCGTCCAACTGTTAATGAGGCCCTGAGAGGAGGTAGCATTGAGAACGCGAGTTAATATTGGTGCCCAGAGATCTGTGTTATATTTATAGATGTCTACCGGGACCCCGTCAGGACCAGGGGCCTTGGAGCCTTTACTTTCATTTAGTGCAATTAGGACTTCCTCAAGTGAGAAAGATAACTCAGTGGTAAGGGGGATAGGAACTTCATATTGCGGTGGTGAATTTGAGGCAAAACTATTTCGCGACTCTGAGTCGCCAAAAATTCTTGTGAAGTGATTCACCCATTGGGCCTCGTCAATAGCTATTTCTATTGATGGTTGATTATCCGTTGAAAGAAACGGGGACCTAATTACTTTCCAGAATTTTTTGATATCATTCTGGTTGCTTGCCCTATGTAGATCCTCCCACAATGATTCTTTTAATACCTTTTTCCTGGTCGCGATAGCCTGATTGTAACTTTTCCTTGCTTGCTGGACTGCTAGTCCGTCTTTGTCCCTATTATGGATGGCTCTTTTTAAGGTGCGATGGGCATTTGTGCAGGTTTTATCGAACCATTTTGTTTTCTTAGGGTCTGTATTTTTCTTGTTTACAATCAGTGTGTTTTTTATAGTAGTTGTAATGGAAATAAAACTGTCTATGATAGTCGATGAAGGGGTATTCTCTTCCAAGCAGGACATTATATGGGGTAGGGCCTTAGTCACCACTGAAGAAGTAATGGTTTCTGGGTCTACTAGTTCCCATTTTAAAGAGAAACCATTCAGACTATCAATAGCAAGATTGGGACAATTGTGACGGAATATATTCGTTTTGCGTTTAGTGAGGGAATTGGAACTTTTCCTCATGATATCTACGGTCTGTGGGAAGTGGTCGCTAATAGCGATCTTATGGGTGGTAAATTGCTTTACCCTGTTTTCGAGATTATTTGATGCAAGAATAAAATCTATTACAGAGCCTGTTCCTCTCCCATTATAAGTGGGTAAGAATGCAGTTGGAGGGATCACTAGTTCATTTGCGAATCTCAGGTTCAGCATAAATAGAGATTCATTCAGAGCACCCCCCAAAATGTTATGAGGAAAGTGTGTAAGATTATAATTGTCCTCGTCAGTCATACCACAAATCCTATTATTATTTTTGGGGCACAACTTAACGTTAAAATCCCCTCCCCAGATGATTTGGGCGTCACCTGAGTTGACCAGCTGAATGTCATGAACAGCTTGTCTGAGGTGATCGATAACTTTAAGTTCGTTCTCTTTTGGGATGTTGTTGTAAAAATTGACGAGTATTAAAACGTCTTTCCTATCTAATGTGAGGGTGAGTATTTGAAAATAAGAATTTGAACATTCTAGTTTGACTTTTTTTAGTACCACAAGATTGGATAAGTATATACATAGGCCTCCCTTTGGTCTTCCATAAGGGGAGGGAGAGGCTGGAATATGGAAAGTTTTGAAGCCATTGATATTAATTGCGCTTACCGACCAAGTCTCCTGCAGACATAAAATGTCCGAGTTTTTAACAAAATCAGTGAAAAGGTCGTTGTGAATTTTTGAGTATAGGCCCCATATATTCCAGTATGTAATATTAATATAACCTTCCTCTTTCCTAGATATTATAAGTGGAAGGTCAGCTAGTCTTGGGGCCTCTGTTTCCTCTAAAGTAGGATTCAGGTTGATTTTATTATTGCAAGCTATAGCGGGTGTATCCTCCTGCATTGACTTATGCCGTGGCTGCCTTTCGGTGTCAGCGACTGTTGCTACTAAATCAATCTCAATCTCAGGAGAGCTCCTTCGAGGATGGGGAAGCGAGCAGATGTCGGAGTTCCCAGCTAGACTCCTAGCTCTATTTAATGGCTTTAGGGAGAGTCAATCTTGATCGTCTAGAGAGGTGAGTACACCAAAACGATTACGGACAGGGATGTTAAATTTTTGGTTCAACGAAAATTGATGATGAACCGAATTCATTTGTTCGGAGGGAGGGCGATAGAAAAAGCCTAGGGGAAGAATCTTAATCCCTTTGTCGAATATATTTTTTGGCGCGGACCCCAAAATTTTTCTAACTAACCAGGGGGATCTAAAAGTCAGTATCAGGCAGTCGCCCATAAAGGATTTCCTTGATCTTCCTATCCATCCTATTCTGCGTATCATCTTGAACTCTTCGAACAGGATGTTAGTGTCACCCACTCTGTCTCCCAACCAATGTAGTGCTTTGTTCCTTAATGATTCGTTGCTCTCCTGATCGTTTAGGCCTAGATGGGGAACATTGCCCAAAATCACTGTATAAGGAGTACATGCTGGAGGAAGATCAAGATGTAAAGGATGAGACGCCTTTACAGATGTTGGATTAATAGCAGAAGAGGAGTGACTATTAGAGACTGTGTGAGACGGCATGACTGTAATATGTGGTGTCTTTGTTACCCTAAGCTGTTTGGTACTTTCAGTTGTGGGAGTCTCTACAGGTGCGTCAATATGGGAATGAAAGGTTCGAGATTTCCTGGTGTAATTCGCGCTGTTACTAGTGGACCTTAAGCTGGGGGATGAGATAGGTGTATCTTCTTTACGCGAAAGAAGTTTCGTGACCTGGGACTCAATCTGATCTAGTCTAGAACCGATCGCCTCAACAGCTTCTCTAACGAAAGCATCAAGAATTTTAATGGAAGAGAGGATACATTCCGGTTCAGTCCCCTTGTTATGTTGTTGTATGGGGTTATTTGTTGCTATATGGGATGTATCAGGAAGTTGTGTTGAGTTTTTAGCCCTGTCTTGGGTTTTTTTCTTGCCAAAAATGTCCTTACCTCTATGTGGCCTAGATTGACTAACCACTTTTGTGCCTTTACCTTGTTTCCCTAACTGTTTCTTAGTCAAGTTTTTCCCCTTATCTTGTTGTACTAAGTTTTGATCGCTGTTGTTGTGTACTATTATGTCATTTGTAATATTTTGGACACACCCATTAACTGGTATTGCAATATCTGTACTCACAGTCGAAATAATGGGGTTAATGAGAGTGAGTTGATCGTCCCCCTCACTGACTTCTTCATTCACCAGAGTACCCGCTGCTAATGATTGTTCTACTGAGGAGATTTGTTTTTCAATTGCCCCCATTGCCCCGGTCAAATATGTTAGTAGAGATTGCTTTTTTGGCTTCTTTGTGTCCATTCCCTCTATTGGTTCGCAGCTCAATGCTTTCCTTTTGCCCATGATAAAGAGAGATATTCAACTATATCTAAGGGCGTTTATTTTGCCCACAGTCTGGTAGATGTAATCAAAAAAGTTCGGATCAGTTAGTGTTACAGGAATGGATGGCAATTACCTGCGGATGAGCACCAATCCTTGAGGGAAGATCGTGATGGGAAGATGTAAGGATATAAGGAAAAACCACGATGGGTGGTCCAGTCCGGTCTCACACGGGCACAGACGGGCAAGGACGGGCCCGACCTTGGCCCGGGCTTTGCCCGGGCGCTGCCCGCGCGCGTCCCGCGCTGCGTGAGCGCCTGCTCGGATTTAAAGCAGACCGGCGCTGAATAGCGTCGTCATCAGCGTGCGCTGCCAAGGGGAATGCTGGGATATGGAGTTTGAACAGGCCGTTTCCCTCACGGCGGTGTTACTCCGTGGATATTCAGCCCCGCAGCACCTCTGCGAGCCGTTCCCCTCACGGCAAGTAGGTAGGTTATGGATCTCTGCTTTCTCTGCGTCCTGTAATGAGCGTCCCGCGCTGCGTGAGCGCCTGCTCGGATTTAAAGCAGACCGGCGCTGAATAGCGTCGTCATCAGCGTGCGCTGCCAAGGGGAATGCTGGGATATGGAGTTTGAACAGGCCGTTTCCCTCACGGCGGTGTTACTCCGTGGATATTCAGCCCCGCAGCACCTCTGCGAGCCGTTCCCCTCACGGCAAGTAGGTAGGTTATGGATCTCTGCTTTCTCTGCGTCCTGTAATGAGCGTCCCGCGCTGCGTGAGCGCCTGCTCGGATTTAAAGCAGACCGGCGCTGAATAGCGTCGTCATCAGCGTGCGCTGCCAAGGGGAATGCTGGGATATGGAGTTTGAACAGGCCGTTTCCCTCACGGCGGTGTTACTCCGTGGATATTCAGCCCCGCAGCACCTCTGCGAGCCGTTCCCCTCACGGCAAGTAGGTAGGTTATGGATCTCTGCTTTCTCTGCGTCCTGTAATGAGCGTCCCGCGCTGCGTGAGCGCCTGCTCGGATTTAAAGCAGACCGGCGCTGAATAGCGTCGTCATCAGCGTGCGCTGCCAAGGGGAATGCTGGGATATGGAGTTTGAACAGGCCGTTTCCCTCACGGCGGTGTTACTCCGTGGATATTCAGCCCCGCAGCACCTCTGCGAGCCGTTCCCCTCACGGCAAGTAGGTAGGTTATGGATCTCTGCTTTCTCTGCGTCCTGTAATGAGCGTCCCCTATACTAGTTTAAAACATATGTAGTTACTCATAAAGACAATATTGAGACAGTCATTCACTCACTAACACACCCATACACACACTCATCCACCCATACAGTCCTGCACACATGCTGTGTTCAACCCATACAAACAATGAGTCACTCATTCATGCACCTATGCACTACGTAATACCCCCCACCCAACCATGCAGACACTCAGACTGATACTCAAAAAACCAACTAATAACCTATATAGACACCCATGTAGCTACTCACCAACACATGCAGCCACTTATACACAAAGTGAGAGACTGATACAGATATTTACATATTTAAACATTACTCACTAAGCCATGTATTCACTATGATACACTTAATCAGTCAGTTACACAATCAATTTTTCAAAAACAAATCATCCATTTAGACACTTATATACCCATTTATTCTTCCATCGACCTTGAGATATACATATATAAAACATATTTAATTTTCAGAAAAACACACATTCACTGGATGATGTCATCAGTGATGTCATCAGTGATGTAATTTGAGATGTCATCAGTGATGTCATGAGTGATGTCACTGACCATGTCATGAGCGATGTAATATGTGACGTCATCAGCAGTGCATTCCGGGCGCGCGAGTTATAGTTAGCTGAACTAACTATAACAGGGGAATTTCTAGGGTTTTGTACGAGGGAAATGTCCAGCTAACTATAACACCCCTGAAACCTATGGTTTTTTCAGTGAATATATATATAAACATAAACATAAACATAAACATCAAAGCTACCAAGTGCCCACAGGCAAAAGCGCACTCTCCAGCGTCTCGCACATGGCGTTTTCAGGTAAGGTAGAGAATCGCTTCACGATAAGATTACAGTTCTCCTGTCGACCATTAAAAAGCCTGACGCGTTTCTGAGCCCAGCCGTAAAAAGCGCACCACCCCGAGAAGCACGGGGGTCCTGGGGCCCGAGATCCCTCTGAGCCACGAAAAGGAACCAGCGTTCTGTGGGATTGTGTGTAGGGACAAGCTTCCGAGGCCCATTCAGGGCTTTTCAAGACAGTTTGAAATTATTGTGTATCCATCTCGGAGTAATTTTAACGTGACACGGACTACAAGGCCCAGAGAACATTACGAATTAACACAGCTGTGTAGCCCATCGGAGGGCAAATATAAGCATCTATGGGCGTGTCACGCACACAAACTCTGTTGTCGAAGCCTCTGAAGACGAGCAATCAGCTCAGAAACGCGTCAGGCTTTTTAATGGTCGACAGGAGAACTGTAATCTTATCGTGAAGCGATTCTCTACCTTACCTGAAAACGCCATGTGCGAGACGCTGGAGAGTGCGCTTTTGCCTGTGGGCACTTGGTAGCTTTGATGTTTATGCGGCAGCCCAGCCGTAAAAAGCGCACCACCCCAAGAAGCACGGGGGTCCTGGGGCCCGAGATCCCTCTGAGCCACCAAAAGGAACCAGCGTTCTGTGGGATTGTGTGTAGGGACAAGCTTCCGAGGCCCATTCAGGGCTTTTCAAGACAGTTTGAAATTATTGTGTATCCATCTCGGAGTAATTTTAACGTGACATGGACTACAAGGCCCAGAGAACATTGCGAATTAACACAGCTGTGTAGCCCATCGGAGGGCAAATATAAGCATCTATGGGCGTGTCACGCACACAAACTCTGTTGTCGAAGCCACTGAAGACGAGCAATCAGCTCAGAAACGCGTCAGGCTTTTTAATGGTCGACAGGAGAACTGTAATCGTATCGTAAAGCGATTCTCTACCTTACCTGAAAACGCCATGTGTGAGACGCTGGAGAGTGCGCTTTTGCCTGTGGGCACTTGGTAGCTTTGATGTTTATGCGGCAGCCCAGCCGTAAAAAGCGCACCACCCCGAGAAGCACGGGGGTCCTGGGGCCCGAGATCCCTCTGAGCCACGAAAAGGAACCAGCGTTCTGTGGGATTGTGTGTAGGGACAAGCTTCCTGTGGTAAATAATTTAATTACCGGGACTTAATTTGGTACAGAAACATAATAAAACAGCTCAGTAAATAAGAGGCAGAATCCGTGGTATTAGAGGTTCGGAATGGGCTTTATTCCAATGATCGATTATAATCGGTTGCTCCAAGTTCCGTCACCACGAAGGTTCAGGAAGTGAAGTACATACTTTATTGACACGAAGTGATTTTTATAGAACATACATTAAAATGAAACGAATGCAGTAGGCGTAACAATTGATAAGGAAAATGACGATTCATATGCGTAACCGAAAATGGGTGTAATAAGGAGTAAAAAGGAACATAATTGGTTATGATGTCATATATAGGTGGATCTATAAGATAATACTTGGCATAGATGCGCGCGCAGCAGCATGACGTGTGATTGACGTGCAACTAGGGGGTGAAGGGGACTTGACGTTTAGCTCTACATGTGGAGACGAAAAGTCTGGGGGGTCAAGTCAACCTAATCCCAAATCATATCTAACATCCTATGTTTAAAGAACTATGTTATCCACAAAAGAAGGACTCTCGGACAGAATCTATTCTATACTGACTGTGCGTGCGTGTACAAGCGTCTAAGTGTCTACACTAAATGCGAGGGGGTAGGAATATTCCATGGTAACAGGACTATGAATTACTTGCATAAAGACAGAGAAGCCGAGCCATTGCTCGGTAGCTGGAAGGAATGTTTACTTAAACTACTAGACAGGAATGCATCGGCTGAGGGGCGAAGCAGATAACTCGAAGGTGAAATACAGTTCTTGGCAGAGAATAGGCTGATGTCAGGCTTCGTGAGCCGCGCAGAGAATGAGACAAAGTTCATGGTCACGGATGCAGGCTCAGACTGGAGCTTTCAGAGGCAGAAGGCAAGAAGAGTTCGATGACAGAATCAGGGCCTACTTGCCTGGACTGTAAAATGTCATAAGTGAACCATATAAAGCCGGTGGCCTTTCATACTTAAGAATGGAATATCCGGCCTATTCATGGCGGATCTGACAGAGGACATGTTGATGGTGGACGCACATGTGTTTGCGTCTTCATAACTGGAACTGGAGGGAACATACATGTACTTGTAACATGCACATGGAACCGTTGGGGTCCAAGATAGGGGACATAACTGACCAGAAAAATCCATATTTCCACATTCCCTCCTTGTCCCCTACTTGCCCGTTAAGAGATATCAATCTTCATCAATCCATTGATCTGTTCATATAACATCATTTGTTCTTCTTTCTTCTTTCGTGACGAATGAATTCTTGGTGGTGGAATACATGATGTGGCACACAGACCACAGATCGCTGGTCCACCTTGTAGACATAGACAGCAACTGAATAGTATGAGAAGGCCAATACCTAGGAAAGATAGGACCTTCCATCCAAAGGTAGATATTATACTCCAAAACCAACCGGACCAAGTCCAGGTGCCTGGGTTCTGGTGTATCTGGCTTACAATCTTATGAAGGCGAGTTATGGCCTTATATACAGATGGCGAATTTTCTGGTATGAAAATGCAACAGCTTGATCCGATGACCCTACAAGCTCCGCCCCTATCAGCCAGGATGACGTCAAGGACAAGACGATTTTGAAGCACAACAATCCGCATAGCAGACTGCTCTTCTGTTAAATTGCCTAAAGCGGAAATAGTTTCATTCACTACTGCTTCAAGGGTTCTAGTTAATCTACGTATCAGCTTACTATTAGTAACAGTACCTATATAGGGAAAGAGACCTTTATTGAAATCTGTGTATTTTTCCCATGCTGTTTCAGTGTAATCGACTATTGGGAGATCTCTCCTTACTCTACTATTTACTAAATGAATATTTCTGTGATAATCAGGAGGAGCTAAAAAACAGGTGGCAAAAGAAATGCAATGTAGCAGGTACCATCCCAATCTAGGGGTAGACGCATATATGCAGTCTGACCACATATAAAGTAGGAGTGGCGATAAGCTCTAAATGAGGATTTGCCTTGATCACTGAATTCTACTATAGTAGTGCATTTACTATGGCCCATATGTATGGAACCAACCTTTCTTACACACAATTCACCTTTCGCTGGGAATACTGACATTGTTGGTAAAACTAGTTCAACTTCGGATTCGACATTTAGAATCATGAGATTAGGTGTAAAATTACCTAATCCATATACTTCATTTTCTAGATCAGTTCCTGTTCCTTTGGGGCGACCCTCCTTGTCAGGGTAACAGACCTTGAATAAAACTAGGTTCAGATTTCCCCATACCCAATGGTCTTGATAAACTGCTGTGTCTGAGTCTATGGAATTGATTAAGCTGAACCATGCTCCACAGGAGCCATTATGTGTAAACGGATGTGGAAAGAAAGGCAGGACTCCTTCATAATTCTGATAGGGAGGGAGCCGGCCACATACCCAACAATTAGTAGCATTACTAGTCTGGTGGGAATGATGTAACATACTAATGAAAGTGTTATTGCGCAGCGCAAGTCTATAAGACAATTCATGCGGGGGTAAGTCACTAAAAGAATGTTCAGCAGTAACATTGTAAACATTTCTGGCAATAGGGTAATATATGTGCAACAATATACTTGCAGTAATTATTAAAAGACTTAAGAAAAACAAGATTAATAATGTCACTATGCAATGGCTACGCAGTGATTTACAATACGCCTGTCGTTTCATCACTTTTCGTGGTTTTCCATGATTCAGGTCTGGAGGATACATGTCGGAGACAGATTCAACCGCTTCACCTAGGAGAGGACTTAAACAATCAAATCGTCCGACGGTCTAGGCCTTAGTTTTAGTTTATAGAGTTCCTTGCTGTTGGTCTCAGCCAAAGGTAGTTTTGAGTCAATGGGTGAAGACACACGAGGTGGGCTATTTACATCTGCAGGAAGTCCATGAAATTTCTTGATATGACTCGAATGAATCCATCCTTTTCTGCCTTCAATCTTCACGGCTGTTCTTGTGGTCAGCAGGACCAACTTGGGTGACTTCCACCTGGGCTCCAGCTGAGTCTTTCGGTCGAAATTCCTCACAAGGACGAGGTCCCCCGGAATTACGTCAAGGGGTTTCACCTCAGTGTTGTCGGGAAAGGCTGCAGCTACCTGTGAACGACAAGATTGTAGTGCAGACATCAAGGAAGCCAAGTAATCTGTCAGCATATTACAGTCAATATCAGTTATTTTGCGTGGTATAGGCGTCCCCCACATATTTGGTGGTCTGCCGAAGATCACCTCATACGGGGTTAGCCCTGTTCGAGAGTGTGCTACCATTCTCGTGAAAAAGAGTGCAACTGGTAGTGCTACTACCCAGTCGACACCTTTCTCCCTGCATATTTTGGACAATCTAATTTTCAGGGTCTGATTATGTCTTTCTACGAGACCTGCTGCCTCAGGGTGTCGGACACAGTGGAATTTCCACTGATAACCTAACAAAAGTGAAACATGTTTCATTAATTCGGATGAGAACGGCTGGCCGTTATCTGAGTGAACAACACGTGGTAAACCGTATCGTGGGAAGAATTCTCGAACCAACTGTTTGGCAGTAGTCGGGGCAGTGTAATCTGAAACCGGGTACGCCTCCGTCCAACGGGAAAGAGCACAAACAACTACGAGAACGTATTTGAATCCTCGACATCGTTCCATCTGGATATAATCCATCTGGAGGACTTCAAAAGGGTGATCAGGAGGATGAAATCCACCCTGTTCTACGGGAACGCTTTTTCCTGGGTTGAACTGGCAACAGATCATACAGGTACGGACCTTTTGTTTGGCTGCTGCTCGTAAATGTTTATTGAACCAAATGTGTTGAATGCTATCTAGCATAGCTTTTTCTCCTAGATGTGCTGGACTATGTATAGTGTTAATTATAACTTGGACCATTGAATCAGGAAGGAACCACACAGACTTTTCCTTCATAATCCATCCTTGATCCGTTTGGATCCCTCCTAATTCGGTCCATTTCTTTATTTCATCTGGTGTAGCATGTGTCTGGATGTCAATTACGTCAAAAGTAGGATCTTTAACTGTCATACAATGTGTCGGCATCGGGACTATTGTCTTTGTCATGTCGGAGGTTTGAGCTTGAGCAGTCTGTTTAGCTGTTCTATCGGCTAGATCATTGCCTTGAGAAATGACATCAGTAATCTTCGTATGAGCCTTACATTTCATAATTGATATTGCAGTGGGTAGATGTATTGCATCTAATAAGGCATGAATGAGGGGTCCGTGCTGAATGTGGGCACCGTGGGAAGTTAAATAACCTCTCTCTCGCCACAGTACGCCGAAGTCATGTACAACTCCGAATGCATAACGTGAATCAGTGTATATGTTGACTTTTTTACTTGTGGCTTGAATACAGGCTTGTGTCAGAGCGATGAGCTCTGCGGCTTGAGCTGACAAAGTATTTATATGATTTGTTTCAATGACTTCAGTATCTGTTGTGACTGCGTAAGCAGCCACTAACTCTCCTGTATTTGTTCTCATACATGAACCATCTACATACAATGTCAGGTCTGGATCTGACAATGGGACATCGGTTAAGTCTTGTCTGGGTTTCGTCGTTATAGTAATAACTTCAATACAGTCATGGGCTAGTGGGTCTGTTCCGATTACTGGCAAAAGTGTGGCAGGATTCAATGTGTTACAGCGTCTGATTTCTATATGTGGCTGAAACAATGTAAGCTCGTACCCTGTAAGTCGCGCTATAGTCAAGTGTTGTGTTTGCGTTCTATTTACAAGAACCTCTACTGCGTGTGGTACTTGAACTGTCAATGGATGTCCTAACACTATGGCATCGCTTTGTCTGATTGCTAAAGCTGTCGCTGCCACTGATTTCAGGCACGCAGGCAAAGCCTGAGCTACGGGATCTAATGTACTAGAAAAGTAAGCACATGGTTTGTGTGCTCCTGCTTGTTCCTGTGTGAGTACTGACAAGGCAGTACCTTCGCGTTCTGTAACAAAAAGTGTAAACTGTTTTCTGTAACATGGCGTTGCTAAAACAGGTGCTTGACATAAAGCTTTCTTTAGGCTTTCAAAAGCTTGTGTATGTTCCTGAGTCCAAGGGAGAACAGTCGATGTGGCTGCCTCCTGTGTTGTCAACTGAATGAGCGATTTTGCTAGAAATGCATATTGAGGGATCCACTGTCTACAGTATGAAGTGAGGCCTATGAAAGCCCGTACTTCCTTTTGTGTCTTAGGTATTGGCATGTTAGCTATTAACTGAATGCGGTCGGGTGTAAGCTGCCTTCCCTCCTTGGACAGCGAGTGTCCAAGATAAACAACTCGCTGGACACAGAATTGCAGCTTAGAAGGGGACACCTTGTGTCCCTTTTCAGCTAGAAATTGTAAAACTGTCAGTGATGCTTTCTCACATTCGGGTTCGCTTCTAGCGGTGATCAACAGATCATCGACATATTGAAGCAAGGCAGTGTTAACTGGCATGTGGATGCTGTCGAGTTCTCGTTTCAGTGCTTGGCTATAGATGCTGGGGCTTTCTGTAAATCCTTGAGGTGCGCGTGAGAATTTAAAGCTACGCCCATTTAAACTAAATCCGAACAAATATTGGCTTTCCGGATCTATTGGGACGCTGAAAAAGGCATTCTTGAGATCAATTACAGTAAAGAATGTTGCTTCGGAATCAATAGCTGTCAATAATGACGAGATATCAGGGACCACAGGGAATTGTGGCACAATACACTTGTTTAATTCGCGCAGATCAATAACCAATCGATATACTGGCAGGGCCTTTGGATCTGTTCGTTTAAGAATCGGAATTATTGGTGAATTACATACATTGGAGTCTGTTTCCACAACCACTCCTTGGACAATGAGCTCGTCAATGATTTGCAGCAAAGCCACTACAGCATCTGGTGGTAACTTGTATTGTCGCATTCGTGGTAGTACCACTCCTGCCTTTAATGTGACTCGATATGGTGTAATATTCATGCAACCAACATCAGTAGGGCCTTGTGCCCATAGATGTGTAGGTAAAGTCTGCAGTCGGGGATCCATGTCTCTAGATACATAGTGACCTTTAAAATCACGTAAAAACAATCTTACTCCTTCCGGAGAACAACATATTATGGCTCCTAGAGCTTTCAGTGTTTTTATTCCTAACAGATTTTCTGGACATGATTTAGTAAGCAATAAATCGGTAGTTCGGGTCAAAGGTCCTATCGTAAGTGGAAGAGGTTGTGACACTTCATTAACAATAGGTTTTCCTGAAAAACCAAGGGAAATATTCTGAGAGCCTGAGAGGGGTGCCCCTGGAACTTCACTACGTTTTATGGTCGTTCGACTTGCCCCTGTATCGAGTAAAAATTTTCTGTCTTGGCCTAACAATTCACTATGTACATAAGGTCCTTCTTGATCTACAGGGATCTCGATAAGGGGTAAGTCAACTTCCCTCTCTAGGCTGGTTCATGCGTATCGTTGATAATCAGGATAGTCGTACTGTGCGGTCTGGTACAGTTGTCGTGTCGTGGTTTGTGTGGCAGCAACGGGCAGCGCTGGTGCAGCTGGCACAAACTGTACAGACTGTGGTGGAGCTGGCATGGACTGTGCGTGCTGCGGAGCTCCTTGTTCATTCTGATCCTGTCTAGGTGGCCGTGGTCTTTCTTTTGTATTACCTATGGCGATATTATGTTTCAAAACTGGACAATCGTGTACGTAATGACCTGGCTTTTTACAATAATTGCATGTCCCTTTTACAGGTCCTGCTGAATCACCGGAATGTGTCATACCCTTTTTATGTCCTTCAGCTGGAACTGTCTGAGAAACTAGCATTTTCATTTTTGTGTCTTTCATGCGTCTGTGTTCATGTTCTTGTTCCTCTCTAATTCTATTGTGATGGTACTGTAACATTTGTAACATTTGTGATGGAGTGTTACCTTGCCAGGTACTCTCGAATTTTAATACTCTATTCTTTACTTGGGGCAGGGCATTTTCTACTAATTTTGTTACAAACAGATGTGGGTATGATTCGCTACTCGCTTTTATGCCACTATTTATACCAAAACATTTTTCAAATCGGGCATAGTAATCACTAGTGTCTTCATCTTGCTTCTGTTTACAGGCTGAAATTGTACCCCAATCTTCCTTTTTCGTAGTTAATAAACGTGGCAGTACCTGTACTAATAAACCTGGTAGTGCTTTAGTTTTATCCCCAAGTCCTGCTCCTGCAGTTCGGGCCTTTTCTTCTGCTTCTAATACTGACCATTCTATCTTTTGGTCTCCTACCTCCCACTCTTTTTCCCTGAGTTTCTCATAAATGCCAGCAGGCATTAATACCTTTAATATTGTCATAATGTCGGGATAGGTATACTCTCCCATGAGTAACATGTCTTTAATTTCTCGGTGAAAACCCGCTGGATCTTTGTCATGACTGGGTACCACTTTCTTCATTTCTAACAATTCTATTTTTGATATGGGCGTGTATACAAATACGCGTTTAAACTCATTGTCCTCGCCCTTTATTGGGTGTACTTCTCGTAGAGGATTCTGTCTGTCCATGTAATACGTGGTTCTTTCCTTAATGGGTAGTGAAACATGTTCTGAACATACAAAAAGAATGTATTGCTTTCTTGATTCTAGTATTTCTTTAATTAATTTAGTACCTGAACCTCTCCATCTATTCATGAGTAATTCAGTCAATATATCAGGTAAGGGACCAGGGTCCGAATGCTGATTCTGATATAGTATAAGGAGTTGTTGAATCATATAAATCCCAGCTAAACGCTGTTCATCTGGGGTGAGATTCAAAAATGTGCGTGCTACTGTATCATCACTATATTTTCCGGGACTGTCAACCCAATGGACAGCTGACCTGGCTAATTCTTGTTCATCCATAGAATCGAGAAAATGATAACCCCTTCGTTCTCGAAGTAATTTGTCAGCTGCTTGGAACGAATGCTCGTTAGACCTTATATGGACTATGGGTGTTGGGAAACTCCTGTTATTGTCTGGACATATCGGACGTATCGGGTCAATAAGACATCTATTACTATTACAAGATCTTCCTCTACCTACATAGGCTATAGTGTCTGACTGTCCTGTGGGCAGTCCTGATCCTTCTTCCTCGCTTTGTTCGAACTGGTCTACCGCTAATCTTTCTTCGTGTAGGCGTTCTATTTCTTTTCGGATCTTTCGGCACATGGCTATTATACAATTCTGCTTATCATGTCTTCCTTCTGATATATTCTGACTCCATCTGGTAAGAATTTGCATTGCTTCCGGGTCTACCCCTGGTCGGTCTTGATTTCTGATCACACAATTTATGAGGAAACGTAACAGTTCCCCCTGTATCTCCACTTTCTGATATTCCATAGCTCTGTTAATACATTCAGAATCTCGCCCTGTTTGAACAAAATGATATATATTATCTAGATGCGCAGTCATTCCTGGTAACTTCCCTAGATACACCGCGGCTCGTCTAATACGTAATGATGCCAGGGTCATTTCGTCCTCTTTGCCGGGCACAGGGTCATATCTACAATCTACAAGAAGTTCCTTAAGCGTACGGGCATTTATGAGTTTGGGGGTACGTGAATGTGCTGACTCTTGAAACGTAAGTTTATTTATTCTGGGTGGCGTAGAAAAAATGTTGCTAGCACCTCCCGCAGCCCCATCTGGGGTGTCGGGTGTGAAAGGATTCGTTGAACGTGACACAGCAACTATAGGTGTGGACACAGCTATAGAAGCAGCTGTGGGAACAGATGTAGAAACAGATGTGCTTGCCGGAACTTGTGACACGATCTGTTGCTGTAGGGATACGGGTACTGGATCTTGGCGTTGAACCTCCCTGGTATGCGGTCTATGTGGGGCGGAATTAGCATATTCGGGAGCTGCGTCGTCTAAATATGAGGAGAGAAAGACATCTTCTGCGGTTCTAGGATGCCCCTTAGGATGTACCTTTATTGGGAATAATGGGGGCGGCAAGTCTTTCGGTATTTCTGGAGTAGCTTTAGGTAATCCTTCGGCTAGAAGGGGATACATACCATTCATAAGGGCATTTCTTTGTCTGTCTACTTGTTCTGATTTCACTCGGATACCTTCCTCAATTAATAGATTTTCTCGAACTTTATTTGAACTCTCTTTATTCTTCTCTTCCTGTCGGAGTGCTTTTTCTGTACGTCTATGAGATTCTTTACGCCATAACTCAACGGCATCTTTCTGTGACTGTCTGACTTTCCTTTTCCATAACTCTTCCTCGACTTTCATGATGCACTCTGCATCCCAGGTCCCCGCTGCGGGCCACCTCTGACTTTCTGGTAATTCCTTGGTGTAGTCTACCCATAAATCAAGAAATAATATAGCGTCTAAGCCATGTTTATGATACATGAAGTACCCTGGAGTGTCCCTAGGAGGAATAGGAACGGCTTCTTCGAGTACCCCTTTTCTTGTTGTGATCTGTCTTAATTTTGAAAAGAGCGGCATATTTGAGAACTAACCTGATACTTGATTTAAAACAAAACTTAATACAGTAACCACGATAATGAACAGTCATTCATACCACAATATGCAGAACGTACTGAAAACATTTAACATTTAACATTTACCTGAACAATCAATAATGATGATGATCTAAGGAAAACTTAAATCACTAAACATAATACTCGACATTAACTGAATTATATACTTGATATACTGCTAAACAGTACAGATACACTGCTGAAACAGTGCAGACCGGATTTGTGTACCCAAACCCGTCTTGACCGGCACAAACTATGTGCACGTCAGAAAGCCTCCCCAGTAATGGTACTCACCGGGTAGCTCGGAAACGGAAGGCCTCGGAAACTGGACTGAACTTGAACCGGACTGGACTCGACTCGAACACTACGGAGACTGGACTCGACTTGGGACTTCGGAAACTGGTGGGCCTCTGTATACCTCGGATCTTGCTCTCTCAGCTAGGCTCTGGTCGGGATACTTCGCACTTCTCACCGCCTCGTCTGGGTGTTGATCGCAGCCTCAGTCGCCCCCGCTTGACCGGAGGGAGATACAGGAAATCCTGCTGGTACGCGTTATTGTCCGTCCAGCTGTGGCAGGAGACCGGGCCTGCAACTCACCGCCGGCGCGTGAGATGAGAAAGTGTCCCTATTCGGGCGCCATTCATGTGGTAAATAATTTAATTACCGGGACTTAATTTGGTACAGAAACATAATAAAACAGCTCAGTAAATAAGAGGCAGAATCCGTGGTATTAGAGGTTCGGAATGGGCTTTATTCCAATGATCGATTATAATCGGTTGCTCCAAGTTCCGTCACCACGAAGGTTCTGGAAGTGAAGTACATACTTTATTGACACGAAGTGATTTTTATAGAACATACATTAAAATGAAACGAATGCAGTAGGCGTAACAATTGATAAGGAAAATGACGATTCATATGCGTAACCGAAAATGGGTGTAATAAGGAGTAAAAAGGAACATAATTGGTTATGATGTCATATATAGGTGGATCTATAAGATAATACTTGGCATAGATGCGCGCGCAGCAGCATGACGTGTGATTGACGTGCAACTAGGGGGTGAAGGGGACTTGACGTTTAGCTCTACATGTGGAGACGAAAAGTCTGGGGGGTCAAGTCAACCTAATCCCAAATCATATCTAACATCCTATGTTTAAAGAACTATGTTATCCACAAAAGAAGGACTCTCGGACAGAATCTATTCTATACTGACTGTGCGTGCGTGTACAAGCGTCTAAGTGTCTACACTAAATGCGAGGGGGTAGGAATATTCCATGGTAACAGGACTATGAATTACTTGCATAAAGACAGAGAAGCCGAGCCATTGCTCGGTAGCTGGAAGGAATGTTTACTTAAACTACTAGACAGGAATGCATCGGCTGAGGGGCGAAGCAGATAACTCGAAGGTGAAATACAGTTCTTGGCAGAGAATAGGCTGATGTCAGGCTTCGTGAGCCGCGCAGAGAATGAGACAAAGTTCATGGTCACGGATGCAGGCTCAGACTGGAGCTTTCAGAGGCAGAAGGCAAGAAGAGTTCGATGACAGAATCAGGGCCTACTTGCCTGGACTGTAAAATGTCATAAGTGAACCATATAAAGCCGGTGGCCTTTCATACTTAAGAATGGAATATCCGGCCTATTCATGGCGGATCTGACAGAGGACATGTTGATGGTGGACGCACATGTGTTTGCGTCTTCATAACTGGAACTGGAGGGAACATACATGTACTTGTAACATGCACATGGAACCGTTGGGGTCCAAGATAGGGGACATAACTGACCAGAAAAATCCATATTTCCACATTCCGAGGCCCATTCAGGGCTTTTCAAGACAGTTTGAAATTATTGTGTATCCATCTCGGAGTAATTTTAACGTGACACGGACTACAAGGCCCAGAGAACATTGCGAATTAACACAGCTGTGTAGCCCATCGGAGGGCAAATATAAGCATCTATGGGCGTGTCACGCACACAAACTCTGTTGTCGAAGCCTCTGAAGACGAGCAATCAGCTCAGAAACGCGTCAGGCTTTTTAATGGTCGACAGGAGAACTGTAATCTTATCGTGAAGCGATTCTCTACCTTACCTGAAAACGCCATGTGCGAGACGCTGGAGAGTGCGCTTTTGCCTGTGGGCACTTGGTAGCTTTGATATATATATATATATATATATATATATATATATATATATATATATATATATATATATATATATATATATATATATATATATATATATATATATATATATATATATATATATATATATATATATATATATATATATACGTATTAACCAAGGAACCGCTACTCCCCATCAGGAAAAAGAGCACGCACTCGAGGGCTTTTCAGGTAAGGGCTTCTTTATTGAATTAAGCCTCCTCCGACCCAGCAAACAGAGATGCGTTTCGCCTGTCACAGCAGGCTTTCTCAATCTATATCTATATATCTATATATCTATATCTATATATATTATCTACTGGCGATCGCCAGTAGATAGTTATAGTTAGGACCGTGTTTCCATAGGAAATCCGCAACATTCTATTTGGAATAACTTTGGCGCCTGTTGACGAATCCTCGCGAAATTTTCAAAATAGGTGGGGCACTCCGCTCCGCTCCTACCCTGAAAGTCTCGGGGGGATTCGTCAAGCGGGGGCTGAGAAAAAAGGGGGGTCCCAACACGCGTTTTCCCCATGCAATTTTCCATAGGGACCTTTAGTCCAAGGTACAGCCCGAACGGCTGAACAGAATTACTTGAAATTTGGCAGAGAGGTAGTCCTCAGGTCAGGGAAGTGCCTTTTTGCAGGTCTGGTGTCAATCTGTTCAGTAGTTCCTGAGAAAATCAAAAGTAAAATCATATATATATGTGGGCGGAGCCTAACCACACATCTCATCCTGAGATCTGATTGGCTGTCAGCACTTCATCCAAGAAGTGTTGGCAGCCATCTTGGGACCAATATACATGATAGCACCTCATTATAAAGCATTGCAGTTAATAGAAGGTTTTAAGACTTTAGTTACATTATAAATCATTTGTTGATGGTACCATACTCATTTTAGGAATTGTGGTATGTTCTAAGGAGATTTCACCATGTGAAAAAGCCTTCTGCTGGGATATCATGATTGAGAGAAAAATATTTTCTCATGCTTTTCCCACAAAGGTTTGGAAGGTGATCTATAAGCTAAACTGGGAGCTTATTTTCTGTAAATTCACATTATCTTTCTCAGTCATGTGAGAATGAAGTCTGACATTCTCAGTAAAACATGTACATCCAACAAGGGCAGAGACTGTCAGTTGATTCCTTTGTGGTCTACTGCAGCTTCCCAGAGTGTTCCAAAGAACAACTAGAGCGCTAACAGTCCTACTTATGATAAACATATGGCACACCTGAAGCCATCTTGCTTGGATTAAAGTGGTAAATCTTAAAACATTTAATTTAAAAAGGAACAAAATGAGGGGGCTCATTTTTCCATAAAAAGTATGATTAGTGCTGCATAAAGAAAAATTAGGGCACATTTTGAGTGACTTCTCAAATCCTCTTCTATTTCATTAAAAAATTCTGACATACAGACTGAAACATGCACTTTCAATACCAGCAGCAGTTTTCCCTGGTGAGCAGTAGCTTTACTACAGTGATCTAATGAGCAAAAAGAGTGCTAACATTCTGAATTTATGGCAAATGTGTGACACATCTGAATGCCTTCTTGATGGAATCAAAGTAAAAAACTGAAAGTATTTCCTACTGAGGAGACTGCAGTAAATGAGGAAATTAGGAAACTTCATAACAAATCAGTCTCCCAAGATGGCCACCAGAGACAAAATAGCCCAAATGTAGCCCAAATATCACCCAGATGTAGCCCAAGTATAGCCCAATGACAGAATGTCCCAGAGTGTTCTTAAAAACAACTAGAGCGCTTACTGTCTCCATTATGACAAAAGTATGGCACACCTGAAGCCATCTTGATTGGAATAAACTGGTAACACTTAAAACATTTAATTTAAAAAGGAACACAATGAGGGGGTTCATTTTGCCATAGAAATTATGATTAATGCTGAAGAAAGAAAATGAGGGCACATTTTGAGTGACTTCTCAAATCCTCTTCTATTTCATTAAAAAATTCTGACATGCAGACTGAAACATGCACTTTTAATACCAGGAGCAGACTTCCATGGTGAACAGTAGTTTTACTACAGTGATCTAATGAGCCACTAGAGTGCTAACATTCAGAATGTATGGCAAATGTGTGACATATCTGAATACCTTCATGATGGAATCAAAGTAAAAAACTGAAAGCATTTCCTACTGAGGAGACTGCAGTACATGAGGAAATTAGGAAACTTCATAACAAATAAATCTCCCAAGATGGCCACCGGAGACAAAAGAGCCCAAATGTAGCTCAAAATCACCCAGATGTAGCCCAAATATAGCCCAATGACAGAAGTGTGCAAAACACTTATTGTTTTGTGTTTTTGCAGTGTTATATAGTGCAGACTTGTCAGGTATTGGAGTGCTTTACATGAGCATTGGTTACATCACACAAGAACAAATTCATTTTGGTTGTAGACATGGGGAGACTAAGTGATTTGACCAGAATCACAGAATGTCGAGCTGAAGCAGAAACTCCAACCTGGTTCCCCAGTTGCAAAGTCTGCAGTTCTGAAAGTAACACCACATCCTCTACCCTAAGTGCAACATTTAATCAAGTGGTCAACTGGATAAAAAAACATAAAGATAACAAATAATTTAAAAGTGCTTTGTCGCTATTTGAAAACTCAGAAAATATGTCCTTATTTTAGTCTTTTAGAGCACTAACCATAATTTTGATGCCAATAAGACCCTCTCATATATGTAATTTCTAAAGGAAATGCTCTAGGTATTACAGTTTTGATTACATCAAGATGACGTCAGGCGTTCCACACTTTTGTAATAAATATAGAATGTTAGCAATCTAGTTGTTCATTAGGATACTGTTGAGAGGCAGAGGCCAGGGGCACGGACTCTGAAAATTGAAGGCAGGTAGAAGTGTGCAAAGGCAACAATTTAACCACACTGAGCAGGCAGGAAGGGCCGTGGCAGCCCAACTGACTATGGAGGGCAGTGGAAAGGGGGGCGGGGCAACAAACCAACAATACAGGACTTGCAAGAGAGGCTGTGGCAATGTAATAGACCATTGTGGGCAGGCAGAAGGAAGAGGCAATGGTAGTACAACCATACATGCCAACAGACCCGTTTCAGCCAGGAAACGCCCAATGTTTTTAAGCTCAAATGGGCTTTATTTGATCTGTCTCCTGTCTACAATCTCCTCTTTTTCAATGTAACTCAAAGGGGAAAATCAATACCCCAGTTTTTTTTCAAAATCTCCCTCTTACCAAGTTCAAAATGTCCGCAAGTATGGTACATTGGATCATGGAAGGAAATGGGGTAGGGACATGGACTTGGATAACAGAGGACAGGAGGGACATGGAGAGGTGCACCAAACTGACCCTGCAGGGCAGGCATCAGGGTTTGCAGCAGCACAATACATCACACAGGGCATGTGGGACGGGAGTGCAGCACAACAATCCATAGAAAGCAAGAGGGAGGGGACAGGACCATGCACATGGACAACAGAGAACAGAGGGGCAAGAGGAAATGGTAGCTAGCTGACCATAATGGACAGACAGGAGAGAAAGCTGCAGCATAACAGACCATAAAGGGCAGGAGGGACGGATCAGGGGCATTACAATGGAACAGACAAGCCAGGAGGGAGGGAATAGGGGGTCTGCACATGGAAACAGAGGGCTGGGGGCAAGGTGGCAGGGCAGGAGCAGCAAGATGACCATGGAGGTCAGGCAGGATGGGCACTAGAAGCAAGACACACCATGAAGAGCAACACTGAGACTGTGATGGTATACACACAGACCATGGAGGGAAGGTGGGAGGGGGTCAGGGGCAGCTAACTGACCACACAGGGAAGGTGGGAGGGGCCATGGCAGCACAGAAGACCATGCATGGCAAGTGGGAGGGTTAGTGGCAGCACAATGGCTATGATGGGCAAGAAGGAGGGTGCAGGGGCATGCCCAAAGGACGATGGAGGATAGAAGGGAGGGTCAGGACCTGTGCACAGACAAGAAAGTTCAGGGGAAGGGGCCTCACAACAGACCGCATGGGGCAGGCAGGAGGAGCAGTTGCAGCACAACAGACCAGGGAGGGCAGAAGGGTGTGGCAGTACAATGGACCATGTAGGACAGGAGGAAGAGGATAAGGGCATGGCATGTGGACAGGCAGGGTGGAGGTGGCAGGGACAGGTTACAGTCATCTGACAATGCTAGGCAGGTGGGAGGGGAGTGGCAGCTCAACAGAACACTCAGAGTAGATAGGAGTGGCAGGTCCATGGAACATGGTGGGCAAAAAGGATGGAGCAGGGGCATGCACAAAGACATCGGAGGGCAGGGGGAAGGAGAATAGGGGCAGCAAGCTAAGCACAGAGTTTAAGCAGGAGGTCAATGATGGGGCATAGAATTGGGCAATGGAGGGCAGGAGGAGTGGACTGGTACATCACTCTAAATTGAGGGCAGTGGCAGCACATCAGACCATGCATGGCAGGAGGGAGGAGGCAAGTCCATGGATTCACACAACAGAGCATAGGGAGGAGGGGGGTGGGGCAGCAAGCTAACTTGTCAGAGAAGGCGGGTATTAGGAACTTTATTGTTTTTAAAACGTGTGTCTGTGTGAACTACTTAATATATGAACAAGTATGCAGCATAATCTCACTTTTATTCAGGAAGAAGAGGACGTTTGTGACTGTGACTCCGGGCTCACTTGGCAGAAACACCCTCTGACCCTCCACCCCCTATCGCAAAATGTAATGCCCGTGAAAAGGGTAGGTGAACACAGTGTTATATAGAACATAGTCCTGAGAGCACGATTGAAAATGAAAACTAGATATAGTGTATGGTATAAACGATGCACCAAAAAGTGTGATATAAGATGAACCGGGCGTGAAATATAATATGCAATACATTGTGCGCAATGACAGATTCATTGGAGAGCGCGAGATAGCACAGGCACTAGCGCGTGCTATGCGATATGCGCCTTGGAGTGTAATATGCACAGGGCAGTGTTGTGTACCCTAACTAGTCTCTAAAGTTGTAATATAAAATATGTGCTGGGGAGTGTAACGTTGCATATGCACTGTGACAAAGATATGGATCCCAGATTGTAATATGTATGGCATAGCACTGTGTGTTATAACATAGGCATCGAGGAAGGCACGTTAGATGGGGCAATATAACCCGTGCGAAGACAAGTGTGGCATGACATATTCACGGGGTGGTGTTACAGTGCACATGGGCTAGAGAGTGTCATAGCATATGCACTAGCTAGTGGAATACAACACAGAGGTGTGTGGCACTCAGCAGGCAATGGTGGATGTAACACAGCATTGGGCTCTGCCAGGAGCGCGCTGTGACTCTCAAGTGATGTTCGTTCCCTTTCCAGAGAGTAAAATAAAAAGTATTACACATCCGGCAGTGGATGTGTGTTTTATTAACCGTGAGGGGGGTTTCTTGCATAGTTTTGGTCGAATTTTTGTCGAATCCCCTTTGAATGGCTTGGTGTGCATGTGTATTAAATGTGCCCGTCAATAGCTACCCATGTTTGTATAAATAAACGACAAGGGTGTCTACCGGGATTTGGCACGGTAGGGCATCAGACATGTCAGAGCTTCACTAGTGGTGTAAATACATTCCACGTGGATTCATTGTATGCATAGTCGCCTTTTAATGAATATCACGCAAATCGTCATGGTGATAGGTACGTACGGTTTGTCCAGCATGTCCTAGGTGTGTCTATAAATATATATTTTTTAAAAATAATAAAAAACAGTGGCCGGCTCTGGGGATTGGGGTCAAAAAAATATAATTAGGAGACAGGCCCTGAGGGATGGGGTCATCAGGGCCAATAAAGAAGGGGAACCACACAGCCCCCTTCTTAAAAAATTAAAATAAATTAAAGACTGGCATCGTGCCGGAGGCCACGCCCCCTCCTTGCAGCACTCTGCAAACGCGCCCCCTGGCGAATTGTAAGTTGGGGAATTAATTCCTCTTCAATAATGAGGGTCCCTGAGGGCCAACTAGCCCAACAGGCATCTCCAGTATGCGCCAGGGAGCTGCGCTGCGGACAGGTGTTCTGAGGCCAAGCCCCTTTTTACACCTCTCTGCAACGCAGCTCTGTGGCATTTACTGGAGGTACCTAGTGGTCTAGTTTGACCCTAGGGACCCTTAGGATTCAAGGGGACTTAATCTCTCAACTTAGAACAGCCACAGGGTGCTTTTACACAGTGGTGAAGGGAGGGGAAGGGGCCTGAGGTGACATGTGCAAACACGCACTATGGCACGTTTTAAATTGGGGATATAATTTCCCTTCAATACTGAGGGCCCCTGGGGGCTAACTAGCTCACCAAGTGCTTCCAGTAAGCGCCACTGAGCTGCATTGCAGAGAGGTGGTCCAGGCCGTGCCACTTTTTACACCTCTCTGCAACGCAGCTCTGTGGCACTTACTGGAGGTACCTAGTGGGCTAGTTGGACCCTAGGGACCCTCAGGATTCAAATGAACTTAATCTCCAAACTAAAAACGGACACAGGGCGTGTTTACACAGTGGTGAAGGGAGGGGACGGGGCCTGAGTTAACGTGTGCAAAAACGCCCTGTGGCCTGTTTTAAGAGGTAGTTTTAATCCCCCTGCCCTATTATATACTAGGGGCTTACAGAGGAGGTCATGCTAATCACAGGGGGACCCCAACGCATAATGTTCCCTAGTGTATGTAGGTGTTTTCACTGTATTCTAAGTGTCTTTTAACATAGCACTGGCTCTAGGACTGGTTAGTCAGACTCAGTTACCAACAGTATCCATCTGAAAAAGTTGAGGGTACAGGATGATTTTGCAACAAGGCTTCTTTCTGCTCTTCCTTTTGTTCTTTCTGTACGTTATCCTTCTTCCTGCACTTTTCTTCGTCTTTGAGGACTTCTGTTGCTTCTTTCTGCACTTCTTTTTTTTCTTTCTGTGCATTTTTTCTTCTTTCTTCACATGTCCTATCTCTGTAGGCATAGTTAGAAATTAGCATTTAAAAAACCTTTGAAATTCACAGAAAAAACCATAGGTTTCAGGCACGTTATAGTTAGGAATTAGCATTTAAAAAACCTCAGAAATTCACTGAAAAAACCATAGGTTTCATGGGTGTTATAGTTAGCTGGACTTTTCACTTGTACAAAACCATTGAAATTCGCCCGTTATAGTTAGTTCAGCTAACTATAACTCGTGCGCCTGCAATGCACTGCTGATGACGTCACATATTACATCACTCATGACATGGTCAGTGACATCACTCATGACATCACTGATGACATCTCAAATGACATCACTGATGACATCACTGATTACATCATCCTTGTGATAGAGTGGCAGACCTCCTCTCACCTTAATATAACCTTTGATACACACATTCAAAAATAGAGACTAACATTTTCAAAACAATGGACATACCAATACCAGTTACAACAACCTCTTCAGTAATTCTAAGATCCACATACACATCCACTCATTCACCAACAGTCCTATACAGTCACTCATACATGTACTCACTCATCATATGTACTCATACACCTATACATCCTGTTACACAATGCCACTCATCCATAGAGTTACTCACACACATAGTCACTCATGCTAATAAAGAATCAAACATACATTTACTTGCATATACAGTTATACACACACCACCACACTTACTTCTCCGGAAACTTACACATACTTAGTCTTTTAAACAATCACTTATAGAAACACATACTTATTCATACAGGAACTCTTTCAATCTCTCACTCTCACATATACTCACATATATACACCAATAGTCACATATACTAGTTTAAAACATATGTAGTTACTCATAAAGACACTATTGAGACAGTCATTCACTCACTAACACACCCATACACACACTCATCCACCCATACAGTCCTGCACACATGCTGTCTTCAACACATACAAACAGTGAGTCACTCATTCATGCACCTATGCACTACGTAATACCCCCCACCGAACCGTGCAGACACTCAGACTGATACTCAAAAAACCAACTAATAACCTATATAGACACCCATGTAGCTACTCACCAACCCATGCAGCCACTTATACACAAAGTGAGAGACTGATACAGATATTTACATATTTAAACATTACTCACTAAGCCATGTATTCACTATGATACCCTTAATCAGTCAGTTACACAATCAATTTTTCAAAAACAAATCATTCATTTAGACACTTATATACCCATTTATTCTTCCTTTGACCTTGAGATATACATATATAAAACATATTTATTTTTCAGAAAACCACACATTCACTGGATGATGGCATCAGTGATGTCATCAGTGATGTCATTTGAGATGTCATCAGTGATGTCATGAGTGATGTCACTGACCATGTCATGAGTGATGTAATATGTGACGTCATCAGCAGTGCATTCCGGGCGCGCGAGTTATAGTTAGCTGAACTAACTATAACGGGGGAATTTCAATGGTTTTGTACAAGTGAAAAGTCCAGCTAACTATAACACCCCTGAAACCTATGGTTTTTTCAGTGAATATATATATATATATATTCACTGCAAAAAACATAGGTTTCAGAGACGTTATAGTTAGAAATTAGCATTTGAAAAACCTTAGAAATTCACAGAAAAAACATAGGTTTCAGGGGTGTTATAGTTAGCTGGCCATTTCACTCGTACAAAACCATAGAAATTCCTCCATTGTAGTTAGTTCTGCTAACTATAACTCGCGTGCCCGCAATGCACTGCTGATGATGTCACATATTGCATCATTGATGACATGGTCAGTTACATCACTGATGACATCTCAAATGACATCACTGATGACATCATCCAGTGAATGTGATTTAGTTTGAATTTAAATATGTATAATATATATACCAATCTTTATTGAAGATTGAGTGGATATATAACTGTCTGAATGGAGGATTTAGTAGCTGTTTGACTGTCTGTTTAAGTGAGTAATTAAAAGTGTCTCACTTAATACATGGATTAGTAACTAAACTATGTGAATGTGTGCATCACTGTCTCGGTTGTTGTAACATGCTGCATCAGTTGGTCACTAACTACATGAGTGTGTATATTAGTTATTGATTAGTTGGGTGAGTATTTGTATGGGACACTGAGTTTGTGTGTGGTTGGATGGTGTGTGTGTAACTCTATGCATAGATGTGTGAATGGTTGATTGACTATGTGTATAGGTTTAAGAGTGCATGTGGAAACAGTTGTTTGGGTGAATGAGTGTATTTCTTTGTGTGTTGGTGAGCGAATATATGTTTTAGTTGTACATCTTCAACAAAGTAAAAAAATAAAAGGCATTGTATGTGAGAGTTGGTGTATATAAATAAGTATGTGTAAGAGTCAGTGATTGTGAGGGTAACTATATGAATGAGTGTATAATTGTAATGGTGATTTTTTAACATATTAACTATGAGTTACTTTGTGTTTGAATAAATGAGGTGTTGTTGGATAATTGTGCAAGTTAGTAAATGTAAGTGTGATTAATTATTTTCATGAGTCAGTAGGATGACTGCATAACCGACTAAGATGACTGCTGATGTGTCAATGTCTATATATGTGTATAAGTGCATTTGATAGTGTTCTATTAATTAGTGACCGCATGTATAAATGATTCTGTTGTTGAATGGGTAGTTGTGTGTGTAGACTTAGGAATCAGTGAGTCGGTATGTAGTAACTGATATTGGTGTGTCAATGGTTTCAAATATAGTACAATGTATTTTACAGTGAGTGATGAAAGGTTATACTAGTGTATGATGAGGTGTATCAGATTGTCACGTGGATGATGTCATCAGTGATGTCATTTGAGATGTCATCAGTGATTTCATCAGTGATATCACTGACCATGTCATGAATGATGCAATATGTGCCATCATCAGCAGTGCATTGCGGGCGCGTGAGTTATAGTTAGCAGAACTAACTATAACAGAGGAATTTCTATGGTTTTGTACGAGTGAAATGGCCATCTAACTATAACACCCCTGAAACCTATGTTTTTTTCTGTGAATATATATATATATATATATATATATATATATATATATATATATATATATATATATATTCACTGAAAAAAACATTGGTTGCAGGGTCGTCATAGTTAGCTGGACATTTCACACATACAAAACCAGAGAAATTCCACCGTTATAGTTAGTTCAGCTAACTATAACTCTCGCCCCCGCAATGCACTGCTCATGACGTCGCATATTACATCATTCATGGCATGGTCCGTGACATCACTGATGACATCTCAAATGACATCACTGATGACATCACTGATGACATCATCCAGTGACTGTGTGTTCCTGTAAAGTTTAAATATGTTTTATATATATGCCACGGTATATTGGAGAATGTGTGGGTATATAAGTGTCTGGATGGACGATTTAGCAGGTGTGTGACTGATTGTATAAGTGAGTGATTAAACATGTCTTACTGAATGCATTGGTTAGTGACTAAACTGTGTGAATGTCTGTATCAGTCTGTCTGTTGTTGTGTAAACTGCTACATGGTTTGGTTAGTAGGCACATGAGTGTCTAAATGGGTTATTGTTTGTTTGCCTGAGTATTTGTATGGGAGACTGAGTGTGTGTGTGGGTGGGTGGGAGGAGTGTGACTCTGTGCATAGATGTGTGAACAGTTGATTCACTGGGTGTATGGGTTCAAGCTGTATGGGTGGGAGAGTGTCTGTATGAGTGTGTTGTTGACTGAATGGATGTCTCAGTGGTACATGTCCAAGTAACTACATATGTTAAAGGCAGTATATGTGAGTGATGGTGTATATAAACAACTATATGTGAGACTGAGTGATTCTGACAGTGGCTGTATGGATGAGTGTGTACTTGTATCAGTGATCATATAAGAAGGTAAGTATGCATTACTATCTGTATGAGTAAGTGAGGTGGTGTGTATATAATTGTATAGCTGAGTAAATGAGACTGTGATAGATTGTTTGCATGACTAAGTGGGTGTGTGAGTAGCTGCATGGATAAGTAGCGGTGTGTGATTGTCTGTATAGGTGTATGAGTGCATATGATAGTATTGTATTTATGAGTGACTGCGTGAATAAGTGATTGTATCGATGAATGAGTAGATGTATGTCTAGACTAGGGGTGGGCGGAATTTGCTTAGTCGCGCTGCGAAAAGCTCAGCGAAACAGTAAAAAATCTCCGCGAACACGTAGAAATTGTGCGAACACACGGAATTGCTTGTTCGCGATGCTTTTTTCCTGTTCGCGAACGCTGTTTGCGTGCTCGGGGGAAATATCTCACGAACACACATTTTGAGAACACGAACAAGCAAAAACTTCCACGAAGCCGCGGAATGCATAATTTGGGCAATTCCACGTTCTCCGCAGAACGAGAAATTACCCAAATTCTGCAAATTCCGCAAATTCCACAAATTTACCGCCCAGGCCTAGTCTAGACCTAGCAATCAGTGAGTGCGTATGTAGTAATTGGTATTGGTGTGTTAATAATTTCGAAAATGGTTGTCTGTATTTTACAGTGGATGTATCAAAGGTTACATTAGACTGTGAAGAGGTGCATCAGATTTTCAGGTGATGTCATTTGAGATGTCATTTGAGATGTCATCAGTGATGTCACTGACATTGCCATGAATGATGTAATATGTGACGTCATGAGCAGTGCATTGCGGGGGCGCGAGTTATAGTTAGCTGAACTAACTATAACGATGGAATTTCTCTGGGTTTGTACATGTGAAATGTCCAGCTAACTATAACACCCCTGCAAACTATGGTTTTTTCAGTGAATATATATATATATATATATATATATATATATATATATATATATATATATATATATATATATATATATATATATATATATATATATATATATATATATATATATATATATACACATATATATATATGTATTTATATAAGCAGTGGCTGGTGCAGTTAAGCACGATGGGGCGGGGCACAGCGGATGTCAACAGATTACAGAATAGGGAAAAATAAATAAATCCTATTTGGTCATCTGTCGAAATCCCCCTTCCCCAGCATGCTTACCTGCATCTAGAGATATATATATATATATATATATATATATATATATATATATATATCGATAGATAGATCGATAGATAGATAGATCGATAGATAGATAGATAGATAGATAGATAGATAGATAGATAGATAGATAGATAGATAGATAGATAGATAGATAGATAGATAGATAGATAGATAGATAGATAGATAGATAGATAGATAGATAGATAGATAGATAGATAGATAGATAGATAGATAGCCAACAAAAAAGAGAGATGCAGGAGCTCGATTTCACACTGTGCATTTATTTTCTTCATGAAAGTGGCTGCAACCTCATGTCCTTATGCGTTTCGGCTGTCAGTTCTTTATCACATATATCTCTTTATTGCATTTTTCATCATTTCTGGTTTTACATAGTATCTAAACTTTACTCTAGAAACTCCTTCATATGGTTTAAACTTTATTCAGGGTATGACTATGTCGGCCATGTCATTATTTCAGAAAAGATACTGCCTTTTTAGAAATTACATTCTGTCTGTAGAAGGGATTACTTATTGAAGCTTTTCTCTGTAAGGTGCACAGAACATTGACAGAGGATTGGAGTTAAGAAGTTCAGATTTTGTATACCTTTTATAAATAAGATGATTTAAAAAAATGAACAATTATAGAGCTTTGCTAATTGGTTTGGAGTTTCCTGTTTATTATAAAACCCACATTGCGCAGGGAGACATTAACTTCTTCCACGACTGAGATGTGTCTGTGGTAATGAGCATTTCATAAATATTATTAAATACATACATACAGTAATGCTGCCTGGCATGTATACCCAATGGCTACATTTACGATTGCCATCTCTTGTACCCTCCATGCTTTTTCTTTCTAATGAAATAACTCTTTTTCTAAAAACAAAAAAACACCTTTGTAGAATGTATTTGAACAATTCAATCCACTTGTTTCACTGCACTTTATGCTGAGATTATTCTAAATATTGACCTAAGTAAAATGTTTCTCTGAGTGTTAACAAAGTAAATTTGTCAGTTAAAAACAGTGTATTTTATTGAGGAAAATCAAAATCTATTTTCAATGTAGAAAACCCATTCTGTTCTTTTTCATCAAGTACTGCACCATTTATCCACAGTGAAGGGATATGCCAATGTGGATCCAGATAAATCTTCAAGCAGAGCTCTGCCTCGTGTCAAGCGTGATTAGTACACCGTGTCCTGATTTTTTCATTGTAATCGTATTCCTTCAGTTCTGCAGTTGTTACTGGGAAAAAGAAAACTGACAGAATACACTTGCATGTTTCACTTTATAGACTTTCATTGTGCAAGGGGATTTTGACGAATTGGTAAGTGTAGCACCACTAAACAATACTAAAAATGATTTAGTACTTAAATTATTTCAGCACCAACTTGAAAAGGGAACAGAAAGTCGTGTTAAAATATGATATGACTTTCTCATGATTAATAATGCTTGCTTACAAGTTGATTTCCCAGTTTTGAAAAGGCTATGTATCATCAGTGGCGGCTCCTCCGCTATGGCGAAGGAGTGTTGCCCCCCCGCCAGCTTCAAAACTTGAAAAATAAAACAACAATAAAACGGGTTTATTATCATATTATTTTAAGGGTCTATGCTCGAGGGCAGGGCCATCGTGGGGGCAGTCAGGAGAGGGAGTAGTGGGCACTGCTATCAGTGCACATGTCCATTTGGCCGGCTGTCTCAGGCCGGCCAAATCGACTTGCACACTGAGCTGGCTCCAGCCCAGCTGCATTGCTGGGTTGGGGACAGCAAAGCACAGGCTCTCAGTGTCTCTGGGAGTGCAAATTCACAGACCTCAGGCCAATCCTGATGCTGTTTTCAAACATGAGAGCCGTGTCAGGATTGGCCGCAGGGGAGCCTGCGAGCCTGTGCTTCAGCTAGGACTAAGAGTAGAAGAGCTGCAGGTCTGCGTCAGGTAAGTTTTGCTTCCTTTTTTTCTGTTTTCTTCCTTCGCTATGTCTCCCCTGTTGTCCCCACCCTGCCACTCCACCCACACAGCAGCTGCTACTGAGTATCATATGTGGAACATTCAGTCAATCCTAAATCTTTAGAAAATGTCAGTTTGGCTTGTGGCACTCATAGGTTCCAATTTATGATAGAAAACTTAAACCAACATATACCAGAATGGAAAATTGTATCACCTGAAAATATCCTGGCTGAATGAAGCGTACCCACCTTGCATGGCACCACCTTGAAGCGCTGCCTATGCACATTTTCAACAATATCTCCAACAAAATATAAATACTTTCAATGCAAAATGTTGCTTTTAACACTGCTATAATGCTTGTTTTTGCATATGCTTTAGTGTTTTTTAAACCCACATCTTTCTGGAAATATTCGCCAACAGACAGTAACAGACCCTCCAGGATATCGTGGCTTGGATTCGAAAATTTAGCTGCATCAAAATGGAAATTTTGTGGCACACATTTGCATCCTTTACTGCATTTTTGCGACATGGTATTTTATTCACCGTCATTAGTTTTTTAATAGTTTTGAAAGAAAAAACTGCTATGAAGTGGCCAGTGCTGTCCACATTTAAGCAATTTTTTTCCCTGTTGTGCTGTTGTACAACATGGCTAAAAAACTGACAAAGCCAATAGTTATTCCATAGGCGACACCCATTGGTTTTTACTAATGCTTGTTTTATAAAACTGGCTGCAGCACTCTGCAGGAAACCCACCTGCTATGGCAGGTTCTGGTAACATATTTTAAATAAATCATGTATCGGTAACACTCCTATTTGCTTACCAGAAGGATCACGTCCCATATGACAATGGAATCTGACTGTATGTATATTGCGTAAATCGCAAAGCTCTGGTGCAACAGTTTCACCTATTACCCATCTTACTGGTGCGTCTTTCTACGCTCTGAGAAGGATGAAGAGCAGAGTGATCTGATTTGAACCCATCATTATGGGGTTGTACACCCATCAATATGGCAGGTTGATCCATTGATCAATAGGAAGTCATCTAGGTGACTATAACATATCATTACATGAGTCTTTTGTACAGAAACACTTTCACCCCAAGGGGCCTCTTGGCACCATATAACAGATGACCCTTACAATAAATATCGGAGTGAAATGACACCCCCTCTGATTTTATACAATAGACTACTATGTTATTGCCGAATTTCTTTCCAACTGAGACAGCGCGCGTACATTACTGTTGAAATGACGTCATATTTAAACAAAAAACAATGGTCCTAGACCTACTTTAGAAAAGCATTAGTCAATACTCCTTGAGTTCCATAGAATTACCAATTTTTTATGAGCGTTGATCTGGTGCAGCCGCACCCGCTCGAAGTAGTGAATACAATAATATATATAAACAGTAAAAATGCAATACCCAATGTTTTACTCAACCATGCATTTAATTCTTCATGCCAATGGTATACAGTACTAATGTAATCGTTTTTATAAATCAAAGCAGTACAATCATTAAGCAATCATTGTAGAGGGTTGCTCCAGATGGAACGTGCGGGGAGAAGGTGCTCAAGTGAAAAGGGGATGTGAAAAGACTTCAAAGTAGTGGCATAGGAGATAGAGGCTTGTGGCCGCGAGCAATTCCCAAGTGAGTTGGCTCGAAGGCTTCGAGCCAACTCACTTGGGAATTGCTCGCGGCCGGACATAAGATAAACTTGGCCTTGAATGCCCCGGACTCGGTCTGAACAGAGCAAGAGATTGTTTACCCCTCAAACCACTACTAGGCAACTTATTGACGCACACTTATCGAGTGATTGCTGGGCCCACTAATCGACGGACCCTGACACACTAGGACCCGGGTTTCATTGACCCTGACGGATCATTATAAGAGTTGGTTGCCCATTTTCGTCCTGAGGAAGATCCGCACGGCCGAGGTTTAAATTACCCTCGCGGCCACAAGACGGATCGAAACGTCGACGCCCCTAGTACCAGGCCTGGACCACACACGCTGTTCTCTTTGAAAAAACGTGCACCACAAGAAGTTATATCTGTATGAAATGAAATGTAAAATTGTGTATTTACCATACATGTGGCCAGTCCCGATGGAACGGTGAATTACAACCGTTTCTTGTTTGTTTTGAAAATATCAACCTCTATCTCCTATGCCACTACTTTGAAGTCTTTTCACATCCCCTTTTCACTTGAGCACCTTCTCCCCGCACGTTCCATCTGGAGCAACCCTCTACAATGATTGCTTAATGATTGTACTGCTTTGATTTATAAAAACGATTACATTAGTACTGTATACCATTGGCATGAAGAATTAAATGCATGGTTGAGTAAAACATTGGGTATTGCATTTTTACTGTTTATATATATTATTGTATTCACTACTTCGAGCGGGTGCGGCTGCACCAGATCAACGCTCATAAAAAATTGGTAATTTTATGGAACTCAAGGAGTATTGACTAATGCTTTTCTAAAGTAGGTCTAGGACCATTGTTTTTTTGTATTATACTATACCCAGGTCCAGTACCGTATTAGGGTAACCCCATTTCTATAATGGTCATATTTAAACAAGCCTGCCAACTCTGATTTTTTTTTTAAACAAACTTTATTAGATTTATAAATCAAGACATTGACAATTTGCAAATCTTAAGTCTAGTCTCCCTCCCCCTGGTGTGGCTTACAATCGTATAAATATAGGATCTTTAGCGTACACCCATGATACTTTCAATTACAATATTGCAGAATAATTGACCGGACAGTCATGGGAAAAAAAAAAACATTACAAAAATTCTTCATTGTCCCTGAGATAAAATAGACATGGTTAAGGGGAGTAACCTCTAGTACTTAGTAGTGCCCGTAAAATAGCTCTGCATCTCTAGCCCTAACAAATCTAAACTAACCCTAATTTCCCTCACTCACCCTTCCTCCAGGTATGTCACGTCCAGTGTTACGCTGTACTATCAATAAACATTAGCAGTGCTTAGTTGGTGGTTTCCAGTGACCAAACAATGCGGACTTGTACAGGTTGCCACTCCAGGCTCACTTATCGCATATATATCAAATTTGGCCTTATGATTACAACAACGTGCTGTTAAGGGCCTACTCTGTTTTGGGCACTCCCGGATCGGTGTCATCTTCACTATCAGCGTCCGGGTCCTTCAATAATCCCACCAAGTGCTCCCACGCCCTAGCCGCCTCCAGCGCCCTCTCACTCCCCGTTCTCTTTGCTAGTTGTAATCGAACTATTCCCTCACATTCTGCCCATTTGTTGAACTCTCCCTTCCATTGAGCTAAGCCCGGGGCTCTACTCGCTTGTCAGTGCATCGTAATTTCCCTCTTGGCCCACACCAGCCCCATATCTATAAACTTACTGGTGATCTTAGTTTTAGCTGTGTGGGGGAACCAGTGTAATATACAAGTCCCCAGTGCCAGGTCCAGCTCTCTTTCCGTCACTGACTTCAACAGTGCAATTACCTCAATCTCATATCCAGTATTGGGCACCCCCACATCATGTGGGAAAAGTCCACCCCCTCTCCTCGACACGTGGACATTCATCTGTGTCTGTGTTAAAGTATGTTTTGAAGCCTGCCAACTCTGATGTTCATGGACGCCGATGAAGAAGCCCCCAGAGTGCACTAGCCACTCACCAGCCACTATAAAGTCCATAAAAGAAATGGATTTTTAGGTCCTATTCCGATATACGTGGTTTCCTCAGTCTTTATCAGACAGCATCATCACTTTTCTTTTTTCTGAGTTTTATATAGGGCGAACTTGACCCCAAGGTATCAGAGCACTTTATTTGAGCACCACTTGCGTTACAGGCAACACATTCATTTTATTAGGCTGGGGAAGATTAAGTGATTTGCCCAGAATCAAGGAATGTTGAGCCTGGAAGCCGGTTCTCCAGCTTCGAGGTCGACATCTCTAGCCGTTAGGACACATCCTCTCCCGCGTCTGTGAAAGGCTGTTCATTGGATAGTACTAGCACTTCCGAGCAGGGTGACAACACAAGCACTTCAGTCTATGATGTGTATACTTTGAATACGATACTGCTACTTATTTATGGAGGCCACATTTAAGCAGGATTGTGAATTAGGACAGCGTCTGCACTTTTGATTCGAATTGTTAAGCAGGACAGCACATGCACTTCAGAGCAGGGTTGTGAATCTGAAAGTGCCAGCACTTTGGAGCAGGGGAGTTCATTTGAATGGACCATATCTTCTGTGCAGGGTGGCTATACGTTTAATTGAACACTAAAGCACTTGTACTGTACTTTTCATAGGCGAACACATAGGATTTTTGTATAAAGTTCTTTTTATGTATCATGTCATGCCTTTGCAGAACCATACAACGTGAACAATGGCAGTTACATCCCTGTGGAAAGGTGTCACCTTTAGAGGCTGTCCTCACACATCTCGACCAGGTGGATGGTTTACAGCAGGGTGAACAGACCCTGCTCTGCACGGTAGAAAGAAAAAAAACATTCTCCTTGTGGCATTTGCTTTTTTGCCTGTACTGGTGTAATTATTTCTTTTTCTTGAAAATGTGAGAGCCAAAAGACAAGCTGCATTTTCAAGAAAACAAACACCAAGGATAGACAGCTCCTTTTAATTGCTGCGGTTTAGGTGGAAATTGCCAACATCATGGGTTTTTGAGGAAATTGCACGCCAAATTAGCGATTTGCAAAATCTCTAAAAGCTGGAGATTTGAGTAAGGTGTTTGTCTGGTTTACACACTCTGAATTTTCCTCCAAAGCAGGGCCTTTGGAACTTGTGAAAGGGGCCCTCTCCAATGACATAGGGAGAGGCCTAGTGGGTAACAACTTGATTCTGCCATTTTTGAAATATCCATGATGCTGTGCGGGGGGGGGGGGGGATGGCCCATTGTGGAGGAATGTGTGGCAGCTCTCGATTGGACAGAGCTCCTCATCATCTAGAAATGCCCACTTCAACTTTTAAACACATGTACAAGAACAAGAGAAAAATCAACTACATGGAAAAATGCCTTCTTAGAGGGGACTACAGGCTTGTACTTTTTAGGACTTTGCTGCACCCTGTCTCTGGGGCCAGTGGCACTGGCCTCTCCATTCCCTCTTAGCAACAGTAGATGGTGGTCTTTCTGGGGACACTGGAGGAGAGCTTTCTCCTGGAACTAATGTGGACCAGATCTAGATGGTTGAGCCCTTAGAAGGTGTTCCCCAGACACTGACAAGACATGCAGGTACCATGTAAGTGGCCAGGACACCATGGTACCTCTGGAGTGCAGACAGGTGGCAGAGCCTGCTTCGAAGCCATAGTATGCTCCTACTGAAAGACCTATGCCAGGCTACAGGAACACCGTGGGGGTAGGGGGGGAGGCAGGGCTCTGACCTCTTCCTCATAGGAGGAGGAGCAGTCTGCAGGAAATGTTTCATAAGAGACACCCATGGGGTCAGGAGCATCAGGAACACAGAATAGAAACCTGCGGTGATTGGCCGAACATGGACAGAGAAAACTACATTTCACCAGCCCTCTCGTGCAAGGAATGGCCAGTGGGTCTCCGCGGATGAGAGCTAAAAAAAGCTTGACCACACACTTAACAATCATTCAAAAAAAAACTATAGGTGTCACGTTCAGCAGACCTCAAGCCTTTGGCAATAATTTTTGCTGATACTGAGTGGCATCAGCAAAAAGAGTAAAAGAAACATCCTTTTTGCCGATGCTGTATATTATCCTCCCAAAAAATAAAATAAAAAATATGGGCTAAAGTGTCCACATGCATGTGTCAATGCATGACTATGTACATGTAGCATGCGTCAGCACCCATGCTCACGTATGACACATGATGCACTTTTTTTTTTTTTTTAAATTTAGCATTCAAAGATGACATACACCAATCTTGGAACAGTAAATTAAAAAAGTTGAATCTATGCAGCCTTAAGTTCTATTTTGCACCAAAGAGTTTTTAGAGCATTTATGTAATGAATCAGGAACAAAGAAATGGGTGTGCGGCATAATGTGGGCGCAGGCATGGAAAGAGGGAGGGTGGAACTTCAACCATGGTGAAGGGAAACAAAAGAAAGAGAAAAAAGCTAGGAGGGCTGGGAAAAACAAGGCAAATGATGGGGAGGAAAATAGCAAGCAGTTGACAGCGGATATTTGAGGGGGGAACAGAACACCAGATACGAGAGCAAGAAAACACGTGCATTCCCATGGAGTACAGAAAGAGAAAGTATAAAGTAATTCACTGGATGTGAGCAGAAGAAGGGTACCATCCATCCAACAAAAAGATGATAAAGAAGTTGTGCTCCAGGAAAGGGACAAACACATGAAGAGGAAAGGAAACAAATGAATAAGAAGCAAGCAAAAAATACTGTGAGAAAGACAACCAATGACAAGCGATGGGCTAGCCCAACGCTTACTGTAAGTACTGGTATTGGTCCACAATAGGTATTTCCGAGAAGAGACAGCAGAGAAACAAGCTGAGTGTTTGGAGGCTGCTGTCAGGATTTTATCTGTTAGCCAAGTCAGCTTGTGTTCTTTAGACCGGCTACTACATTCACACTGTGACTTGCAGTGGCCAGCCTGACATCTGTGGTGCTGGCTTGGCTGGTATATTGTGTGTGCAGTTTTCCTTAATGCATTGTTTTTTTGTGTGGACCATGATTTCTACAGCTGTGTCTCCCAGGGTTTCGCAATGCCATAAGTCTCATTGTTGTCAGTAATGCTGCATTATTTATCAGCCACTAATGCCACTGGGTTTCTGAACTGCTGATCCGACAGAATGTATCCTATTTATGCTAACATTTATGTCATGTAATCACTGATGATGTATTTGTGCTAAATCAGGTTCTATTTCTAGGTCCGGGGGAAATGTAAATTATGCCAGCATAATTTGGGTACTTTTGTTAATTTTGCGTTACTTCTGTTGCACAGAATTCACACAATTACACCATTACGCAATGGCACCTAATTATGTTGTTGTTTGCTGTAAAACTATAGAGTGGGTGCAACAGGAACAACCAGATGTTGAGTGGCTGTTTGCTGCGAATGTGGTTTCGTCCCTTTTTTAGCACAAAATTCTTCCTTGCGTATTAAATTGAACGCAGCCCATGCTAATAATAGCGTTAAATAATGGATTTGCTTAAAAACCTGAAAGGAAATTATGTTTATTTCGTATACACCTAATTTTATTTCACCACCCAGTCATCCTCCCACCCACCCACTTCTGCAGGGCCGGATTAAGAACGCAAACCAGCCCTGCCAATTAAGTCAGACTGGCCCAGGGAGGACGGGTGGTGGTGGCGGGGGTGGTGTGCTGGTTGGAAACACTGCTGCTGCTTTTATTACATGGGGCTGATATTGCAGCACTGCTGCAAAACCGGCTCCGAGTAACAACAAGTATTTGCAATGCAATAGGTCTCGCATTTGTGAGAGTTAGAGCTACTGACGTTGTAAATGACTAAGGGCCATATGTAGGAAGCCAAATTGTGATCGCAAATGCTGAAATTCGCCGAATTTCGGCGTTTGTGATCGCAATTTGGGCAGTGTGCTATGTAGCACACAAAAACCCACACGCAAAATAAGGAATCGCAAAATTTGCAATTCCTTATTTTGCTAATGCATTTAAGGAATCCCAAATTGCGATTACTTAAATGCAATGTAGGAAGCACCCAAGTTGTGCGATTTTGGCTTAAGGAATCGCATATTACCACCAACCTCAGGGTGGTGGTAATTTGCGATTTCTTTGAAAAATGCACTGTTTTGCATTTTTCAAAGTGCCATGTGGAGCACATACATGCCCTTAGCGCATGTATGTGCGCCACATGTGCACACATGTTTATTTCAGGGGTGCAAAAGGGTGTCCTATTGACACCCTTGCAACCTTGAAATTGCATTCTCAATTTGCGATTCTCTAATTGAGAATCGCAAATTGAGAATGTCTTCCTATTCATTCCTATGGGCCTTCTAGCCCATAGGAATGAATGGCAAGGTATTCCTTATTTGCGAATCTCAATTTGGGATTCGCAAATAAGGAAAGGTGGGAATCGCAAAATATTTTGCTAATCCTACCTACATTCCGTTTTGCAATTCTCTAATTCGATTCCCTAAAAATTGCAATTAGAGAATCGCAAAACACGTTTTACCTATATATGGCCCAATGTTTTTACCCAGGTGTTTTGGTATGGAGTGGATGTATGTGGTGTGGAGTAGAATTATGTGGGTTACATTGGAATCGTTAGCTGTGTGTGGTGGAATTGTGTGGTGGTTTTGAGTGGATGTGTGGTGTGGAATTATGTGGCATGGTGTGTAGTGAAAATATGTGGATAGTAAATATGTGCTATTGAGTGGACTGGAAATGTGTGGAGGGGGTTGTCTGATAATTATGCAGAATGGAATTTTGTGTTGTGGAGTGGTATGTTGTGTAGTTTAATTATGTGGTGGGCTGTTGAATTTTGTCGCATGATGTGGAATTTTGTGGTGTGGATTGGATGGATGTGGTGTGTTGTGTAATTGTTGTTGAGTTGAATTATGTGTTTTGCTGTCTAATTATGTGGTGTGGAATGAAAACATGTAGAGTTGAATTGTGTGGTGTGGAAGTGTGTGGTATTGAGCGAAATTATGTTGACTGGAATTATGTGGCATGGTGTGGAGTGTCCTGGAGAAGGACTCGTTCACTCGCTCAGTGCAATGTGGAAGAGGTAAATACTTTTTTCACCTGATGTAAAAGACAGTGCTTTAACAGGGGGTGAATCTTCGACCTTCAGCTTAAGAGACATACTTTAACCAGAAGGCAACTAGTGATGCTCTTAGTGAGCCTTACCAAGACTGTTAGTTTGACCTCTGGAACAGAAGACCAGGATCAAGAAATGTTGGAAGTCACAGTGACCTATTCAATAAAAGCATTGTTACGCCTGCAATAGATTCCTTTTCACGCAGTGATGTATTGACATCCTGGTTTACAAGATGTACTGACATGGATATGCAGCTCCAAATCATTGATAATAGTAAGCACTGCAAAGCATTATGGAATTTAAGATTAGCTGCGGATTAGCTGCGCCTTTGCAGATGTATTCGCTGTAACAAACAGCCTTTATTAAATGGCTTCCTGACCGATGATTCCCCTGCAAAAGTACTTATTGTAAGTAAATATAAGTAATATATTTTTGGGATCCAGCAGCGGAGCCCTCTAAAATCCTGCGACGCAAAAGGATGATACATGACCAAGGACACACTAAATAGGACGGTAATGTAATCTGACTACTTCTGGTTGGTACCATTTACACAAACCAGAAGAAACGTTTCAAAATTACATTCTACAAAGCGCGTAATTCTGCAAATCTCTTGCAAACCCCTTGGTTTGTAAATGTGTGGCATGCTAGGCAGGAAGTCAGTGTGGCAGCAGGGTGCTACTTGAACTAGTTTCACATAAAAAAAAAATCTAGTGTCAATAAACTCTAGCAATTCCACGCGCCTTACTGAACTGCCACACCACATCTTGCTGGACCCTGCAAGGCAGACACTGTCCTGGCTTGAACTCCAGGAACTTGGGTAGCAGCCTAAGCGAATGCCAGTTGTCAACAGACTGTGATGCTGTAAGGGCGCTCCGGTGGAGATAGTTCTGGTTGCACTCAGCTGCCCCGTTCCCGTACTTTATCCTTAGTCCTCCTTTCAAGTTCAGACGCTAGGAAGCAACAGCCACCAAATCTGGTCTGAATGGTTGGGGGAAGGCTATCACCTTGACTGACAGACCAGGCACACCTCTAGCCCAGCCCACCCGGCTCCAAACTGAGCTGCACTTATCGGCTGTCTGTGGACTGTTTGGACAGAGGAATGTGTTCACTTCCAAGCCAATCAGCATTTCACAATTCTGTGGAGTTCATTGAGATTGGCTGAGCTGACCCGATGCTTCAATCCTAGATCGCCTTATACAATAGGCAGTACCACCCTCACTCAGATGACTCCCTTGAACATGTGTAGCTGTGGTTGTTGTGCTTCGTGAAAGTGTTAGCATTGTGGGCAGATGATATCCGTTAAACAAGTTGAATACGACGAGTCGCCATTTTTAAAGTAAGAGCGCGCAAGGCGCCCTGCAATTAAAAACTAAAAGCGGCCGCCATTGTTGAAGCCGGCGTCCCGAGTGCTGTGTGGGGCAGGATGTAAAATAAGTGTACAGCATTGTCAAAGTTAAAGCGAGCATGGCACGCTGCAAATGTAAAAAAAAATCGATAACTGAAAAAAAAAAAAACATTTGGGTGTGCTGTGCGGCCCGTCCCACGAGTGGGGGGTGTGGCTCCATTGTAAAAGTGTGCTGCAAATACCAAAAAAAACTACCGCCACTGCTAAAGCTGGCGTCCTACCAGCGCTCTTTAAATTAATTAAGCAAAGAGTTCTCCCAAAGTGCTTATGTAAGCTTTATAGTAAGGACACAGTTAAAGGTCCAGCCCCGATGGGAGGTTACAAAAGACGAAAGGGAGGGACTAATAAGCCTATTGACAAATCAAAACCAAACATTTACAAAGGACAGTCACAGCAGTCACTTAAAAAGTAGAATGGAGAGTGGACGGAGCTTCTAGTCCATACAGAATGCCTCGTAGAGCAGAGCATGCATTGCCCAAGCTCGATAGAAAAACCTCATAGATAGCAAGAAAAAGGCATTAGTGAGTTTGAGATTATCTATATTAAAAATAATCACTCCTTGCATCCCCAGAGACAAAACTCGTTCTGAACATTATGCATTGCACAAAGCTTCTAGGATCAACTAATGATTCTACTTCTATGAGCTGCAAGGATTTATCAGCCAATCACAATGCACTAGAGAACAAGCAGTTGCACATGGACAAAAGATGTATGACAAATGTACATTTTAATGATTTGAGTGTCAAAACGTTATGTTTCAAGAAAAAATAGATTGATAAAATGAAAGGACAATTGCTATCAAATTGAAGTTAGTTTCACAGATTTTACACGAATCTCTGAATATACTTCCTCAGATTGACTTTAAATTGGACTTCATCTTTTAAGTTTTTTACCCCCAAAGCTTTTTTTTCATTTTAAATAACAATTCTTTCCAACATATTTTAAGCCAAATGATACAAGCCTACCTCAAGTCTCTAAATTGACTTCTGGTTATTTTTATTCATTAATAATGGCATTACTATTTCCTAGCCATCATTCTCTGAGATTTGATGAAACATTCTCTGTGTTATTTTGACAGCCATTTTTTAAAAATGTATTATTAGCTCGTTGTGAGGTTACCAGAGGACTCCATGTCATCATGAACGTTATGTTCCAATCCCAGGCTTTAATTTTTCAAATCACTGTTTCAGGTGCGTGAGTTGAAACAAAGTGAACCAAATCTACCACTCCCATAATGCTTTGGATTGTTAAAGGAAAGCAAGACTACAAATTGGTCAAATTTATCCTGGGGTAATCCGCTAACGTATCGTGGCGGTATGTTTTAACAGCAGTTTTCTGGTCAGACATTTCGGAATATGCCTCAAGACTGCCTTTGCCTCTCTCGCTCCCTCCTGTCCCTCTTAGAAGTAATTTCTGACTTTGCAGAAATCTCAGAATACATGGCTAACTGGGATAATAGCAAGGCATTGTCTATGGCACGAGTGACCACCTGCACGCACTATCCGCTTATCCTTTCCATTGGAAGTCCTCACGCCTAAAGTATCTGGGGGTCTACATTAACCAAGGGGTGGACCGCATAGTGGCAGATAACCTTGATCCTCTGTTGACGTGCATGAAACGGAACTTAGAGAAATGGGCCACCTCGGCCTTCCCTTGTGGAGTACAGTACAGGAGGTCAGGATGGTGACAAGTCCACAAAACACCTATATCATCAGCATGTTACCCCCTACTGGTACCTCTCTCATTAATGCGATCCGTAGACCAGAGTATACGGTCCTTCATCTGGGGGATCCTCCTGCCCACAATTGGCCAGCAACAAACTCCTAGCCCTTCTGTGGGGGCCTGGGTCTCCCTTCGTTGAGAATTATGCCCTAGCCCTACACTTGGCACTACTCGCCTACATGCTCCCCGGGATGCTGAACCCGTTGATGTGGTTCCTGGTGGAATGCACCTTGCTGGACTACCCACAGGAACTGCACCACCTCTACAACAGTGGTGCAAACATGCCAGGTCTCAGCAATCTGAAGCTATAAGCGATGGCCAAATCGTTGCAGCAGACCCACCGTCTCTTCAGGATGGATCGTCTACTTCATGAACACGTGCCGTTATGGGGTAAATCTGGTCTCCACAGAGGTGGGGAGCAGTTGAACTTGGAGGTATGGCGTTCTGTGGGCATCCACACCCTCCAACATGTGATCGAGCAAGGTGCCCTCAAATCCTTCATGATGCCCTGAGAGAAGTTCAGTCTCCCACCCCATCAGTCCTCGCAGTATTTACAGCTGCGGCATTGCCTCACCAGACACTTGAGTGCAAACCCCTGGGCCCTCTAGTCCTCCCCTGCACTTTCTTACCTTAGGGCGCGGGTCGCTATCGAGGGGTGATGTCTGTTTTTTATAGCCCCTTGAGTCGTCATCTTCTCCCTGCCCCTCCTGAAAACCTCTGTACCAAGTGGCAAGCCAGACTTCAGATTGACTATGAAACAGAGGATTGGGCAGAACTTCTGGAGGCGAAGGACCAAGGAGCCTGGGAGGCGCGATTGAAGTTCTGCCTCTTTAAGTGCCTACATGACTTGCAGTGGACCCTTGTGAAACCACGGGCAGCGGGCCAGCTGCCCCATGCCAACTGTAAGCGATGCTTTCATGACCGCTGCGATAAGATTCATATAATATGCAACTGCCTCACAGTTCAACCCTTTTGGGAGGCGGTTGGCACCACCCTGAGTGACACCCTTGTCCAGCCCTTTAATCCTACCACATGACCTCGCCGACCCCCCCCCGGACATTTCACGCATCCAGGGCTGCCTAGTGCAAACGACGCTTGCCACAGCAAAGATTTGCATTCCCTATTCATCTTCCTCCCTCTCCTTCTCATATCCTGTCCTCTCCACGACTACCCCTATCCAACATACTTAACACAATGTGTGTCACTGCGGTCCCATGCATCATCTCTGGATCTGTACCTACCGGCAGGGCCAACACATGCTATGCATCTAGTGCTGTGTTTATTTTGCAATGTATGATTGCTTTAAGTATCGTGTACCCCATCCCATTCTCTTAGCCAATGTTTGGTTATGACTCTTGAATAAATACTTGTGAAACAAAAAAAATGAACGCTTTGGACAAGCTTTTGCATTTCAGCAGAAACTTTGCTTTAATGCGCTCCTTCGTGGATACTGTGCATGAGAATTAAAAACTCTAAGGGCCTCATGTAGGTAGCCAAATACCGGTCGGTAACGGCCGATTTTCGGTAAATATGCCGTTACCGACCGGTATTCAGACAAGTGAGATGTAGGAGTCCAAAAACGACTTTTCGGTAAATATGAGGCGGTAAATACCGAATCATATTTACCGAATTCTAAAATACCGAATCAGATTTACCGAATACATACTTAACGAATCGGTAAATATGAAGTGGTAAATATGAAGTGGTAAAAATGAAAATGACATGTAGGAGCACTCGGTAATTAAGAAATCCAACAAAATCGGTAAATAAGAGTCGGTAATTAACACGGATTGAAAGCAGGTGGTAACCATCAACAGTGCATATAAGCAATCCCAAAATGCAACAGCGTGGACAACATGGCCGCTATGTATGTCATTGCAAGGCGCCTACGTCTACAGGCAGCAGGACTGAGGGCTTGGCGACGGGAGGAACGCATCTACAGACAGCGCATCACACTATTCCACCTGACTGATGCAGAGATACATGAGAGGTACAGGCTACACCCCGAAACCATCATGGACTTAATCAGGGACCTTCACCCACTCCTGGACCAGCCAATAAGAAGGGCGCACGCCATACCCCCACATGTGCAGGTGCTCTGCAGCCTACATCTGCTGGCATCCGGCAGTTATCAGGTGGTGATAGCTGCGGTGGGTGGTGTATCCCAGAGTTGCCTGTCACGTTTCTTCAGGAAGTTCCTGGATGCCATGATGCAGAGAATGCACCACTACATCAGCTTCCCCAACACACAGGCTGCACTGCAGAAAACAAAAACAGACTTTTATCACATGGCACAGTTCCCCCATGTCATCGGCTGTATTGACGGTACACACATCCCAATCTGTCCACCAGCTGACACAGAGCACATCTACAGGAACAGGAAGTCCACCCACTCCATCAATGTGCAGGTGATCTGTGATGCAGGGAACATCATCACAGATATTGTTGCAAAGTTTCCTGGGAGCACCCACGATTCGTACATCTTCCAGAATAGTGGGATCTACACACGACTGAGTGCCGGAGAATTTGGAGAGGGATACCTGCTAGGTGAGTAACAGTGACGCCCCTTGCAACCTGCAAATCATAGTGTAAAGAAGCATGTGACTGATGTTTACCTTTAACTCATCTAGGCGACAGTGCATATGCATGCCGGTCATTCATCCTCACTCCCTACCTACACCCATCAACCCAGAGTGAGAGACGATACAACGTGGCACACAAAACAACACGCAATGTGGTGGAGCGCACGTTTGGACTACTGAAGAGCAGGTTCCGCTGCCTCCACAAGAGCGGAGGCGCACGCCAGTACACACCCATCACCTGCTGCAAGATTATTGCCACTTGTGCAATGCTGCACAACCTTGCCACGAAAAAAGGTACAGATGTGGAACTAACATATTTTGAGGACAACGAGGATGAGTCAGGCCAGCCACAGGGCAACGCAGCTAGAGTGCCAACTGCAATCGATGGGAGAGAGAGACGGACAGAGATCACATGCAACTATTTCTGAGTAAGTAAGGGGACACAGCCAGTTGTGATTAGTCATGACGTAGTTTTAATGTGGCACCACGCCATGAACACATGAACAAGCCAATCTGGCAATATACCATCTATACAAGGAGTATGTCCAGGGTTACGTCACCCATTGGGAAGTGGCTAAGCAGGGCCACATCAATGTTTGCGCATACGCGCTGCAGTGGTGGATGGCACGGCCTGTGCATCCTCACTAGAGCCAACCCCAAGCCGCCTGCTGCTCCTGCGTCCTTCTGGGACGGGGGGTGTGATGCTGCTCCTGCTGCTGGTGTCGATGCTCTCCGCAGCATCCCCTGCAGCAGTTGTCGACGCCTGACTAGTAAATAGCACCCCTAGTGCACTTGTCACCTGCACCATCCCCCGAGACAGGTCGCTGCAGCAGTGTGTTAGGCCCTCCTGCATCGTCACAGAGCGCCGTCACAGTAGAGAAGTCGCAGTTGCCAGACGGTTGAGTGCCCTGTTGGTAGTGTCCCTTCTCTGCCGTTCCCGGCGCCGTGCCTCGATGTCAGCATCTAATTTGCTGCACAACTGCTGGATTGACTGGGACATGTCCCGAATGCCCGCAGCCATGCCGCTGATGTTATTGTCCATGTTGACTAATGTAGTTTTCATCACCCGCATGTGCCTCTGGACTGTCATGACTGCCTTTGTTTGCAGGCGCTGTTGTTTCAACATTTGGCCCTCGAGACCCAAGAAGACACCATGGCCGTCAATGGGTGCTGGTGGACTCTGGACACGCGACCTGCGGCGCCCTCTTGCTCCCGTCTGTGCTGCCTGTGAGGTGTGGGGCACAGTGGCATGGCTCCCTTCCTGGGGCCTGGAGAGTTCTTCAGGGCCCATGCTGTCGTCTGACGAGGTGTCTAAGGCTCGTAGCCTGGCTGCTGGACGCCTCCTCATTCCCACACCTGCAAGCGGAGATGTGGCCGGTGATTCAAACATGAGTGGCGATGCTGGCTCTGGGTGAGGTGATGCTGGCTCTGGGTGAGGTGATGCTGGCTCTGGGTGAGGTGATGCTGGCTCTGGCTGCGGCGAGGCTGCCTGTGTTGGTGGTGCGGCTGCCAGTGGGCCTGCTCCCTGGTCTGAACTTGTGCTGGCTAGAGGTGATATTTGTGGCCGGTGTGCCGTCTCTCCTGCAGCATGCCCTGTCCTGCATGATGTCACATCTGTGGACAGAAATACAACATTGGCTCAGTGTCCCCGAAGGGCTGCATTGAAAGCGTCACAATAAATAATTTCACATTCCAAAATGTCCTCTGTCTCCTTGTGCCTCGAGTGCGTGACATGCCTTGTTGCCCTGTAACATTTACGTCATGGTTGGTGTTTCCCTGACTACATCTCCCGGAATGCATTGCCTGTCTGCACTGACACGTGTGGACTGCAGTGTGATTCTCGTTTCACAATGGGGGATGTGGGATAGGGATAGGGGGTGCTACATTGCTGTGCTTTCGTCTTACCTTGTTGTGTGGCGGCTCTGGCAGAGCTGTCGGCGTCCCCAAGACCCACGACGCTCTCTTGCTCGATTGTGGCCCCCACCAGCTCCTCCAGTTCGGTGAGGGCAGGTGCCCTGTTGGTTCCACCTCCAGTCTGGCTGGCCTCCTTCTGGATGTCGCCCATCTTCCTCTTGGTTACAATCCTCAGGTCATACCAGCGCTTCTTTAGGACCTCTATGTCCCTGTGGGTCACTCCCACAGCATTCACATGGGCCTGGATGGCCAGCCATATGTTGCGCTTTTCAGCCTCAGACACTTGCAGGGATTGCCTTCCAAACAGCTTCTGGTGCTGCTTCACCACCTCCTCCACCAGCACCTGGAGTTCCTTGGGGCTAAATTTCAGCTTCCTCCTCCTTTCCCCTCCGTCTCTCTGTGTTCTCTGGCTGGACATGATGTTCGTTTTCCCGCTCGCACAGGCACCGGCTCCCTGCCTCTCCTCTGCACTCCAAGCCTCTCCAGGGTCGGCTAATTATGTACACCTGCCTGGGTGTGGCCACTTCCTGGTTGGGTGGGCTGTGGTTGCACAGGATTAGCTGTTTCGTCAAGTCATGTGATTTTATTTACCGATTCCGTACATACCGATTCGGTATTTTCCGATTCGGTAAATACCACCTCGGTATTTTCCGATTCGGTAAATACCACCTCGGTATTTTCCGATTCGGTAAATACCACCTCGGTATTTACCGATTCGGTGAATTCCGATTCGTGATTACCGAATGTTACCGAATCGGTAACTGTTACCGAATTTTTACCTACATATAACTTACCGATTCTAATTTACCGATTCGGTACGGCTCGGTATTTAAGAAACGGTAAAATTTATTTACCTACATGAGGCCCTAAATCTGTTAAGGTAGTAATATTAACTTAGTTTTAAGTGGAGGTGAAATAACCGAGACAGTTTTATGACATTGCACACACCTCCCCCGCACCCCTGAAACCGAGGTCGAAATGGAGCATTCCCTTCTTGGGAATGGCGGCGAGCACAGCAGATGGACGAGAACGGTGGAAATTTCAATAAAGCAGCCCACAAAGAGGCATTTGGTACAAGCAAGGGTGCACACACTCCTCTTTTTTTCCTCCAAAAAGTAAAAATGTTTTCCTGCAGAGAATTAAAAGCTGTGAATTTAACCGCGTTCCTGGAAGACAGTTTCCCAAATGCAGTTGTGCACTGTGTACAATTGCACATGTGGGAATGCTTAGCATGGATGTAAAAGAGATTTCTGAGGTTTTCCAGGAAAGATGCAAACTGTCATAGCTTTCTCAGCGCATTCTTGGAAACATACTGGAAAGCGTCCTTTCCAGTACAAAAACTATGCTTTAAGAATTTCCCGACTTACTTTGTATGCTGTACAAGGTAGCACACATGCAAAGTAGGAAAAAAAAGAGGACAAAGGTAAACATTTCCCCTTGTTGCACCTGCCTCGGGGAGGCACGGGATTGTGTTACAAATCTCTGTCTACGACTCTTTGTAGATAGGAATTTGCATCAAAACCCACGGGTTGCTGCATGCACCACCCATGAATCACCCCCTTGACGCAAAGCAACACAAGACGGCACACTGTGCAATTTTGCTTTACTTTGGGACACTATAAAAAACAAATCCAGGCTTGAGTTTCATAGTAAATCCCTCCTTAACACTTTGCATCTGGTTTGCGTTACAAAAGTAACACAAACCCGACACAAAGCATTAGTAAATCTTAGCTTTCAAAAGAGGGAGTCTGTGGATAATACACAGTTCTTTGTATCTGCCTATTCTGCGATTCTATGTACGTTTAAGTGTTAACCTCCGTAATCCATAGTTTACCACCCCCCACCCTGCCCCTCCCCACGTCACCGCCCTGCAGTTACTCCTACTACCGACCGCGGCTGGCATTAAAGAGTGTTATTTATGCATGCATAATGCTACCCTCTGCTCTTTCATTAAAATTTGGAGGTTTTAGTTCCCTTTTCCAACACTTCAGCCCATATCCAGCTTTAGGACCTGCTATGTAGAACACATATTAACTGATCAGAAGTCACTTTCAGTACAAATTGTCTCTTCCAACACCACATTCCATATTTAGCTACCAGAACTCACAGTGAGGCCATATCATTCCAGTATCAGAATTCTCATCCCAAATCTGCACCCGGGCTTAAGCACTGAACAAAAAATAAGAATGCGACGACTTTTACCTTAAACTACTAAAAACATGTGGCTTGCCTATGCACAGAACCAGGGCTTTAGGGGGGCCAGGACCGGCAGTTCTTAAAAGCAGGTGCCAAGACAGGTCTCCATTTTTACCTTTAGGGGGAGTGGGGGTAGCATAACCCTGCGATAATACTATCCGTCACTGCTTTTGATGTAACTTCAAAGAGACTCGTTTTTCAGTTTTATTTAGCGCAAACATGAGCACGTTACATTACACAAGGACGTATTCATGTTTTGAATGACAGGATGTTGAGCTGACATGAGGCTCAAACCTGCTTTCTTAGCTCAAAAGACAGTAGCTCTAGCCATTACGCTACAACCTCGCCCACAAGAACGGTAGCATTGTCAATATTATATACAACTATGGCTTTTGCGTATTTATCTTATGCAATTAATACCCAATGACAAAGCCAATAGTCCTGGCTTGTTGTAGGTGTTATGTTACTTGTTGTGTTATATATCTGGATGAATGGACAGAAGGAGCAAAATACCAATGGGGCAGCACACTATGCTAAGCACAGATTTTAAGCTTAAGTGTTTTAAGCGACGCCCTTAATTACATCGGCCGCGCTCCTAAGAGAAACCCCCCAGTTTTTTCATCCCACTTAAAGCCCTGCGCAGAACAACTAATCCAGATCCCTATAATCAGCAGATTCAGACCGCGCCAGTCCTCCAGCCGGACATTAATTGTGGCTGCTGAATGGCGGGATTCTGCTGTTCTCCAGAGTGCGCACTACGGTGCGAATTAACAGCTGTTAAAATTAACTCGGCTGGGGCGAGGGAGGTGTTATACTGTGGTAACTATATCAGAGGTGGAGCTTTCCCACTTCAATGAGTTGTGTGATCCTGGGCCCTGCACCACATCCCGTTCCCAACAGAGTTTGGGAGCGCTCAGAAAAGGGCTACACGCAGGTGCCGTGAGGGGAAAAATAGATATTTGTGATCCAGACACTAGAGTAATACTGGGCGACGACCTCGCGACCCATGGGGGAAGCAAGTTCAGCATGGACTATGCAGCGGGTGCTTAACCCACTGAGCTACTTTGCCCGCGCAATAGCTACTAGTTTCCAGTGGAGTCGTGTGGTATATTTCCAACGGCTCGAATGTCACACAGTAATCTTTGCACTTCGACATGGAAGCATCACATTTAAAGCAGTTTGGACTGTTTCATATGATGACCATCGAAGTCGCTTGACTTTGTTACACACCTTCGTCTTCACGTAAATCATGTTAAACTAAAAACCGCGCTCCAGGCGGCGCTGTCTGCAAAAAAAAATAAAAGAATGTTTTGATTGTTGCTCCCTCTGCCTCCGAATGCTGGTACGGGGATGGCCGGGCAGACCTCCGCTGTTTACGAGGGGGTAAAACGCCTCTGTATAATCGGCTCCCTTTACTCCCAATCGCCTGTGTTTGAGTGTAATCTTTCGACGATCTAAGAGTTTATGGAAGATGATCTATACACTATTTCTAAACATTCTGTAGCGTTCTTGGTTTGCATTTAATAAATATCCTTAATAGATGCATCGTGCCCGTACTTGACGTGGAAATATGTAAGTGCAGGTACTCCTTATCCCAGAGCATCCGTCTGCTGCTAAGTTCTATTCTTCCATTAAAAGCACTGGAGCAGTGCCGGTACTACCCCTTCCAAATTAAAGAAGCGCAGCTGCTGTGTACCTGTCTATTTAAAGCACGAGTAGAAATCGACCACCCGAAGGTATCTGCGCGCTTTACATGAACAGTTGCGTTGCAGACGGACACGTTCATTTTTATTAGGCACGAGTAGGTGAAGTGATTTGTCCGGAGTCACAGGATGTTGAGCGTACTTGCCGAGACTCGAGTCAGGTTCTCCAGCTACGAGGGCGGCAGCGCTAGCCTTTAGGCCACACCCTCTCTCTGTTTTACCTCCCTTCAAGCTCCTTTCTCATCCTGCGATGTCCGGACTCTTCCAGGTATCTCCCATATCATCCCATTCCCCCTGCCCCCATCCTGTGCGCCTTGTGCACACAACCGCACAGCTCTTCGTTTTCGGGTGGTGAGAACGGGGTGGAGGAGATCCAAGGACGGCTGAGTTCGTGAAACCGGCATTGGTCCCACTCCTGCGACCTGAAGGGGTCGCTGAATAACACACCCACTACATGGAGCACCACCCTCTCTTACTCTAAGAACCCGCCTAGAGAGGCCTGGCGCCCCTCTGCGGGAGAGCGCCTTGTAATGTTCAATGCCACGAAGTATGCGTGTTCTACAGAAAGGAATATACAGCTCGAGGAGGCAGAGCTGGATGTGAGCTTCCAGCAGGCCCCCTGCCAACAGGGCACCTTTATCCCGGCCTGGCACCGGAAGCAGCAGCGTTTGTCACATTGGGCATCGAACATTTACAACTTTCAAATATGAAGACCTACAAGCCCCAGCAGTGCGCGGGCCACAAGCCTGTCTGAGGGGGCCCTGCCAGGGCTCAGGGGCTCCACGTTGACATCGGAAAGAGGGCGAACCAGATTCCTTCCTCTCTAGGGAACCACACTCACAGAGACAATCTAAATACGCAGCAAGATGTACCTGCAGAAACGCAGATGTCTCCATTTTGAGTAGATTTTTTCAAATTTTCTGCAGATTTTATACCTGTAACTCCCTCTGCAGGTACAAAAACAGCTCAAACAAGTGGTGCACGCGTGCCACAGCCACACACGTGGTTTCAATTATCGCGCCCGTGCCTGGGCACGATAATTGAAACCACATGACCTATTGGTGTCTATTACGCGCACCAAGCACGTAATAGACACCAATAGGCCATGGGCGGAGCAATACGACCGCCTTTGGCCAATTGTGTGCAGTCTTTAATAAAAAGATGCACGCAAAGGCCAATCGCGTAGCACAAAAGGAATCGCACACGCACGATCGTGTGCGATTCCTAGGTCAGCTTCAATACCCCTTTTTTCACCTACTAAATGTCTCACGCTGCGCGAGCACTTCTGCGCAGTGCACCGCTAGGCGCGAGACCTAAAAACGTCCCTCACTGCTCCAAAACCGGCCCTCACCCTTCTGGCTCACCGGGAATACGCCAGTTGCCCGCTACAGCCAGTCCGGCCCTGCACTCCTTTAGCAGTATGCTTCTCTTTTTGCTATTGATGTGTCCCCTAGTAGGTATGTAAGCTGCAACAGTTTTGCAGAAGTTACATAATCAAAAATTGAAAATCATGTTGGGAGTTCTTCATGGTGCAGCCTCACGTTATGTAGCCTTTGAACCTCAAATGTCATCCAATCAGCCCAAGCAGGCTCACATGGATGGTCCTTGCGAGGAAGCATGCACTTTCATGAACGTCTTCAGATTCCAGTGCTCTCAGCTTGGCATCTTCCAGGAGCAATGCAGGGACAACATTTATTCACCCGCCTTCCAATTGTTGCATTATTTACAGTCGGCACTTGAGAACATATTTACTTATTGATTTTACAGAGCAGCGATTTCACATCGATATTTTAGAGAATGGAGGATGCAGGCAGAAAAGCAACTGCAGAAATTAAACCCTCTTTCTGACCAATCATTGGTACCTGGAAGTCTGAGTAGGTAGAGGTCTCCTTTAACTACTCGAGAATTACATTTCCAAGGTGTCAGTGCAGGAAACTGTAAACATAAATCGAAATCCTCTGATGAAGGCATACAAAATGAGGAGCATTAGACAAGATAAACGAAGAACATTAATATAATTCTTATCTCTTCAAAGAATGGCTTTATTGATGCCGGAAGCAATACCCTGCACTATTAAAACCATCTTCGTTGGTTGTAGCAGAGGTTCTTAACCTTTTGACTTCTGTGAACCTGCAGATAACTGGGACCCCCTGCCTAGGCGATTTATATCATTTGAACCTAAATCAATACATAAGGCTACAGAAATAAAAACACGTCGAACAAATGCACAGTTATTTTATTTAATGCAGGAACAAAAATATAGAATAATCGAAACTGTAATATTAATAGGAAAGGTGTAGCTTTCTAAAACGTGTTGTATTTATGAAAGACGAAGCAATATAGAAGCCGCCAGCATTTCACTGTATCTTTTTTACACCTAATGCATGCTCTCTTTTTGTTGGCACAGACCAGTTCTTCAATCGAGACAACAAATCATCCATGTTGTGTTCCAATTTTTGCATTTGCTATGCCTCCACAAACTAACCTAAGGATACTAACTTAATTTCTAGCCTTACATTTTTTAACATTTACAGAGCATTAAAAAAACAATTTTGCTTATGCATGTTTATATGCTTGATTTTTAGCTAAAATTATTTTATTTCCGTAAACAGTCGTAGACCTTCTGAGAAGGTGCAGCAGACCTCAGGTTAACAACCGCTGAGTTATAAAACAAACATCAAAAATCTGCAGCTAAGCAGGGCTTTGGGCTTCCTGACACAAAATATATAGAACTAGCTTATTGTTTTTCGTACCAGTGAAGTGAATCAAACAAGGACCAGGAAGACTCTCCAAATGGATGTTGATGGACAGGGTGTCCAAGAAGGATGCAATCTAGACTACTGCATTTATTAACATCTGAGAGAAGCAAAATGATGTAGAAAGAAAACAAGAAAGAGGATGAGATAATAGGAAGCTATTTGAAAAGAAATGTCAACCTGCTCCCAAAACTGGTATTAATTGATTTCTTAGTTCAAAAAGGTCTATGAATTGGTCTAATTGACAACTCGCCATAGAAGGGGCCCAATTCATAACATATTTGATGGTAATTTCTCTTTTGGTACCCCCGAATTCCAAGAGTAAGAAAACAATGAGTAAGCAGGGACTACTATAGGGGAAAGTCACTCCTACTCATACACTAATATTTACGACTGGAGCCCTAGGACTTTCATTGGTAAACAGCAACATGGCTGAAAAATGTATACATCAGAAGATATGTTACAGAATACATCTGAGTGCAGCAAAAAATCATACGATGGTAACTGTGTTTGAGTTTAAGAAAGAGCTAAGCAGACACTCACATATGTTGAGATTTTGTGAGTGTCCCAAGTCAACCAGGAACCAAATTTCTAACAAGCCCAGGTTTATAGCTTGGTGGAGAGAGAACTTTATCGCAATAGCAATGGAGTTCCCTTCCCGATAAGACTATGGTCCGCCAACTCGATTTAATGTGGGTGGATCATAGCTTAACGAAGGCAGAGGCTGCTCCATCCACACCATGGTCAAACTTCTCCAATGGTCCGATGGGGTAAGGGCCACCAGAAGTTTGCCTATTTGCCCATCCAATGTAGATGGGCAGACATATAGCCTTTTTTCAATGTCCATCAGCACCAGGAAACACCTGGTGGTAAAGGGAATCTAAAAGTGCTAAATGCCTCCCCTGCCATAGGAGGAAAGTCCAATGGTGAGGAGGGCATTGTTTTTTTTTCCAAAAAGTAAATGCCACTTTGAGATTTTCTTTCTAAAAATAAAAAAAATAAAAAAATTGACGGACTGCTCTGTCATGTTTGGCGCAGCCATACGGAAAAGTTACAATACATTGGCGGAAACCACCATGACAGGGGTTCATGTCAGTGCTTGAAATGTCTACCGGGCCAGTGGGCATTTCAAAATTTGGTGGGCAGTACCTCCGTTGTCACCAGAGGACTGCCTCTCCGCCAATAAAAATAACATATTGGGTTCCAATGCAGCTCACATAATTCATGCCCATTCTACAGGTATCTGTAACAGTTGGGACTGCTATGTTTCTAAATATCAGCAATGTTTAAAAGCTCACCTGACATTTACATGAAATAGGGTTAACTATTTGTAGATAATGTCCTATTACTTACCGGTAATCTTCATTAGTCCAGGTCCCATTGTGCTTGTCTCATTCATTACTTAATGAGATAACCATCTCCCTGACAGAAGAAAGAACAGAGGAATTTCGGGACTCCTCCTGCACCCCCTCCCACTGGGAGTACAAAACCAGTGCCTACTCAACATTCCGCCTGAACTATAAAGCCCCCAACAGGAAGGCCGACCATCTGGGAGGGAGGGAGGGGCATAATGAATAGGACGAAGACAACAGGACCAGGAGTAATGAAGCTTACCGGTAAGTAATAGGATATTACCATTAGGTCCCTCCAGTCATCGTCCCATTCATTACTCATGGAGCATACCAAAGCCAGGAACCTGGCCTTTTGAACCCCCAAAGAACACCCAGGACATCACACCTTACGAACCTTCCCAAGCGAAGCAAACAGGAGAACTACAGGAATAAACAGGCAGGAGCACACAGCCAGCAATGCTCCCAACCAGAAAAAGGGCTGCACCACCTAGAACAAGCAGGAGACGCCCAAGGTGAACAAAAAAGCAGGAAGCCTATGGCGCCGCCATCCAAAGGGCAGTCAACCCACATGGGAACCCCCCCCCCCCTTGAACCAACAAGGACCCCCGCCAACAAAGAAGCACCAGAGACACCCATCAAAAGAAGGACAGCGAGGAGGCCACAGATCAAAGAAGACCATAAGTGGTCAGACACACCAGCAAAACCATGCACAGACCAACAGGGACCCAACCAAGGCCCAGAAGAGCCAGGATCCCGAAAGGAGAAGCCACCACAGGCACCAAGGGGGCAGCCAAACACAAAAAAATTACCAGCAGGGCACCCAGTCCCCTATCGCCCCCAACCCCCCAAAACCACCGAGCAGAAGGGAGCCATCCAAGAAAACCACCACGAAGGCGACAAGGCAAGGACAAACAAAACCAAGGCCGGAAAGGAGGCCCACCACAGAGACCCCAAACCCAAAAGCCAATCCCCGGAAGGGAAATGGTGGCTAAAGCAACCACACCACTAGAACAACAGGCACAATTAGGGCCAGAACAGACCAAGCACCCCATAGGGCACAACAAGCACAAAAGGGCACCCACAGGGCCAGAAGGCTGTCACGCCCATGCCCCCAAGCCGCCGCAGAGACACGGTAGCACAACTGACAGAGGGCGTTCCAAAGCAGACAATGGAAGGAACGGCCAATAATGCCAAAAATCCACACAACCAACCCCAGAAGTGAGCCAAGGGATAGCAGGGGAACACCCAAAAGCCCCCGCCCTAACCAGGAAATGAAGGGCGTCAGGGCCAAAAATTAGACAAACCCCATCAGCACCAGGGAGGCCAACAGCAGACCAGCCCAATAAAAAGAGGAGAAGGCCCAACACCAGAGCCAAGGCACACACCCAGAGGGCCAGCCAAGGGTAGGACCACACAGAACAAACCAGGAAGGGGGGATGCACTGACCACAGTGCAAGCCCCCACCAACCTGACCTACATGGCCACCGGAGAGCTCAGAGGACACCACCACCACTGAAAACCCCAGAGGAGGACCAGGCAAGAACATCCAGCACCAACCACCAGCGCTGACACAGGACGACCGCCAAAGCCCCCAGACCAGGCCAAAGAGCTGAAGCTGGGCACAGGGACAGGTCAACAGGTCATAAAGAAAGCAGGGGGCACCAGGACACAACCACCGGATACCTGGCCAACAAGGCACCAACACCATGGCCAGAAGGAGGCAGGCCCGATGAGCACCAGAACACCAGCAGCCTGAAGACCAACCAGGAGGACCAGGCAGCTAGAAACACACACCCCACAGGGGCAGGAAAAAAACAGGGGAAGGGCCAGATGTCAGAACTCAACGCCGCTTCAGAAAAGGACACCCCTAAGGGGCGGACAACACCTGCACCGGACCCAACTGGACCAGGACCCAGAAACCAGAGAGGACCAATGGTGGAGCGAGGCAAAACCCCAAGGCCATGAGACCATGGGAACCCAAAGGCCAAACAACCACAGCAGGAAACACCTCACCACAAACAACACACAGCAAGGAAGACACCCCCTTGGTACATCCAAAGGCAGATAAAACAGCTCCGGAGAAAAACAAACCCACCATCCACTAAAGACGAGCCACACACAAACAACATAAACAGCGACCAGTCACCACACACCCTAGACCCTACAGCTGGGACAAGTACCACGGGACACAGGGCCAACCAGCCCAAACTGGGTAGAAGGAAACCCCCCAACCGAGCAATCAGCTGACCAACTGGCCCGAAGGGCAAATTACAACACCCAGAATCACCCCAAGCGAGTCCTAACACTGGAAGCAGAAGGGCCAAGACAAAGCCCCACTACAGCCCCAGAGCAACCGGAGACACAGGGAGCCACTGGCCCCAGAGCCCCAGGCATAAAACCAGCAGGAAAACGAGCACCATGCCAGGACCGCCAGGACCACAAGAACAGGGGATACAAGCAGGACAGCCCATAGTCCAACCCAGCCGACGTCCCCACAGGCACCCGAGAAGCCAGCTGACTCAACCACAGACCCCCCAGTAAAGACAGGAGGAGGAGGAACACCCTGCAGGCCACCAGAAAGCCATACCCCAAGATAGGAAGGACAAAGCAACCCAGGAGAACAAGCAACAGCACACAACACCCAGGCCAGCGACTCAAGGCTGCACATGAAGTCCAACCCAGCCGCAGGGCCACCACCAACCACCCCAGGAGACAATGGAACAGATGCAGAAGGCCCCAGCACAGCCCAAGATACCAGAAGCAGAAAACCCACCACCAAAAAACCAGAACAGCTGTCCCCAGAATGTGAGCAATGAGGCCACTAGCTAGGCAACCCCACAGGCCTGGAACGAGTGACACAGGGCCAAACAGCCACACACCAAAAATACTCCAATCCTCGAGGAGGAAAGAAACAAATGCAGAAACCAACCACAACCTAAGGACACACATCCACACAACCCACTGAGGGATCAAAGGACAGAAGAGGGACTGTCGAGAGACCAGACCCATGCAGACACAGCAACAGCAGGGTAGTGAAAAGTGTAGTGTGGAGGGACACAAACCCAGGAGGAGGAGGGACTGGAGACACCAGGGGCACAATAGCCTGCCTCTGGGCCATAGCACCAAGCACAGGGAAACCCAGCAAGAAGTTGGGAAGAAAAACTAATGGACCATGCCCATATTACCAAGACCAAGCACCAGGTGAATATGTGAAATGACCTTGCCCCCATGGCTGGGACTCGAACTTCAGGCACAGAGGGACCAGTGACACAGCAGACAGAGACTGCATGTCACACCAAACACCACAGTCTCAGTCTAAACGTGCTAAACTGCCGAAATGAAGGGAGAAAGAAAAGCATTATGCGGTACTCACACCCAAGGCTGGCAGACTTCTAACTGCACCTCCTGCCATAGCAATGACCCTCCCAGTCAGCCCAAGTGTGCACCAAATGCCAAAGTGCCTGAGCAGTAGCCAAATCGTCCCACCAGCAACCAGGCATTCCAGGGGCACCTCCAGCACTGACTCTATGCCGCCAACCAGCCACCACGGCACGTCCTCGAATCGGCACTACCATCAGCAAGACCCACCCTCGCAACCCAGAACTGTTCAGGAGGGCCGGTGCAGCAGCCGCAAAGGACCGGCCAGCAACATCCAAACCTCCCAGTAAGCCCAGCAGGTCAGGAGGCACATCAGAGAAACTCCATCGAAGATCGGTACTCCCTCCAGCAGGAACAACACCCAGCACCTCACCTCATTCCTGTCGGCAGACAGAAAAAAGAACAGATGGAATGCTGGGTAGGTACTGGTTATGTACTCCCAGTGGGAGGGGGTGGGTAGTGGTCCCAGCATTTCTCTGTTCTTTCTTCTGTCGGGGAAATTATTATCTCCATATGTAATAAATGGGACAAGGACTGGGGGGACCTGGGGGTAATAGCTTGCCAGAGCAGAATAACTTGATAAAATTAATCTTGGGACATTGAGTAATTATTTGTCGATCCAATACTATAATGTTCAGACTTTTTATTGTTTTACAACTATTATTAGTTTAACATGCAGTGTAACCAATTTTATGTTTATTCATTTTTTTATTTCTTCATTATGCTTTTATTCTTTCTTTCCACATGTTTGGCTATGTGAAACAAACAATTATTGTTCCCCTATCTTATCTAGTGAACATAACACACTTTTTCTTTGCAATCAAATGTTTTCAAAGGATAGAATATATGAATGACATAAAAATACAATAAAAGAAGTGGTGTTACATTGTCCACATAATGTTTCTAGTAATATAGACAGCTGTTAATTATGTGCTCAATGTCAGTGGAAGTGTTAATTTGCATTTGTGAGGCTGAGATTTTTTTTTTGTTCTTAACCAATTTAGGGATGTTTGTAAAGTAAAACTGTTTTATTAAATTTCTCTGAGATGCACATTGTTGGGTTCTTTGTGTTTGGTAAATTAGACCACAGCTAGCTTTCAAGGTAGGCACCAAGGGCCTCATGTAGGTAAATAAATTTTACCGGTTCTAAAATACCGAGCCGTACCGAATCGGTAAATTAGAATCGGTAAGTTATATGTAGGTAAAAATTCGGTAACAGTTACCGATTCGGTAACATTCGGTAAACACGAATCGGAATTCACCGAATCGGTAAATACCGAGGTGGTATTTACCGAATCGGAAAATACCGAGGTGGAAGTTACCGAATCGCAAAATACCGAGGTGGTAGTTACCGATTCGGAAAATACCGATTCGGTATGTACGGAGTCGGTAAAGAAAATCACATGACTTGACGAAACAGCGAATCCAGTGCAACGACAGCCCACCCAACCTGGAACTGCCCACACCCAGGCAGGTGTACTCAATTAGCCGAAGTGGCCACACCCAGGCAGGTGGACATAATTAGCCGACCCTGGAGAGGCTTGGAGTGCAGAGGAGAGGCAGGGAGCAGTTGCATGTGCGAGCGGGTAAACGAACAGCATGTCCAGCCAGAGAACACAGAAAGACGGAGGGGAAAGGAGGAGGAAGCTGAAATTTAGCCCCAAGGAACTCCAGGTGCTGGTGGAGGAGGTCGTGAAGCAGCACCAGAAGCTGTTCGGCAGGCAATCCCTGCAAGTGCCTGAGGTGGAAAAGCGCAACATATGGCTGGCCATCCAGGCGCAGGTAAATGCTGTGGGAGTGACCCACAGGGACATTGAGGTCCTCAAAAAGCGCTGGTATGACCTGAGGATTGTAACCAAGAGGAAGATGGGCGACATCCAGAAGGAGGCCAGCCAGACCGGAGGTGGAACCAACAGGGCACCTGCCCTCACCGAACTGGAGGAGCTGGTGGCGGCCACAATCGAGCAAGAGAGCGTCGTGGGTCTTGGGGACGCCGACAGCTCTGCCAGAGCCGCAACACACCAAGGTAAGACGAAAGCACAGCAATGTATCCCCCCCTACCCCATCCCACATCCCCCAAATGTGAAACGAGAATCACACTGCAGTCCACACGTGTCAGTGCAGACAGGCAATGCATTTCGGGAGATGTAGTCAGGGCAACACTAACCATGACGTAAATGTTACAGGGCAACAAGGCATGTCACGCACTCGAGGCACAAGGAGACAGGGGACATGTTGGAATGTGAAATTATTTATTGTGCCGCTTGCAATGCAGCCCTTCGGGGACACTGAGCCAATGTTGTATTTCTGTCCACAGATGTGACATCATGCAGGACAGGGCATGCTGCAGGAGAGACGGCACCACAGCAACATCAAACACCTCCAGCCAGCACAAGTACAGACCGGGGAGCAGGCCCACTGGCAGCCGCACCACCAACACAGCCAGCATCGCCGCACACAGAGCCAGCATCACCTCACCGTGAGCCAGCATCATCACCACCAGAGCCAGCCTCGCCACTCATGTTCGATTCACCGGCCACATCTCCGCTTGCATGCGTGAGACAGAGGAGGCGTCCAGCAGCCAGGCTACGAGCCTTGGACACCTCGTCAGACGACAGCATGGGCCCTGAAGACCGCACCGGGCCCCAGGAAGGGAGCCATGCCACTGTGCCCCACACCTCACAGGCAGCACAGACGGAAACAAGAGGGCGCCGCAGGTCGCGTGTCCAGAGTCCACCAGCACCCACTGACGGCCATGGTGTCTTCTTGGGGCTCGAGGGCCAAATGTTAAAGCAACAGCGCCTGCAATCAAAGGCAGTCATGTCAGTCCAGAGGCACATGCGGGTGATGAAGACAAGCATAGTCAACATGGACACAAACATTGGCGGCATGGCTGCGGGCATTCGGGACATGTCCCAGTCTATCCAGCAGTTGTGCAGCAAATTAGATGCTGACATCGAAGCACGGCGCCGGGAACGCCAGAGAAGGGCACTACCAGCAGGGCACTCAACCGTCTGGCAACTGCCACTTCCCTACTGTGCCGGCGCTCTGTGACGATGCAGGAGGGCCTAACACAGTGCTGCAGCGACCTGTCTCGGGGGATGGTGCAGGAGACAAGTGCACTAGGGGTGCTATTGACGAGTCAGGCGTCGACAACTGCTGCAGGGGATCCTGCGGAGAGCACCGACACCACCAGCAGCATCACACCCCCCGTCCCAGAAACACGCAGGAGCAGCAGGCGGCTTGGGGTTGGCTCTAGTGAGGATGCACAGGCCGTGCAATCCACCACTGCAGCGCGTATGCGCAAACATTGATGTCGCCCTGCCTAGCCACTTCACAATGGGTGACGTAACCCTGGACATACTCCTTGTATAGATGATATATTGCCAGATTGGCCTGATCATGTGTTCATGGCGTGGTGCCACATTAAACTACGTCATGACTGCTCACAACTCGCTGTGTCCCCTTACTTACTCAGAAATAGTTGGATGTGATCTCTGCCCGTCTCTCTCTCCCATCGATTGCAGTTGGCACTCTAGCTGCGTTGCCCTCTGGCTGGCCTGACTCATCCTCGTTGTCCTCAAAATATGTTAGTTCCACATCTGTACCTTTTTTCGTGGCAAGGTTGTGCAGCATTGCACAAGTGGCAATGATCTTGCAGCAGGTGATGGGTTTGTACTGGCGTGCGCCTCCGCTCTTGTGCAGGCAGCGGAACCTGCTCTTCAGTAGTCCAAACGTGCGCTCCACCACATTGCGTGTTGTTTTGTGTGCCACGTTGTATCGTCTCTCACTCTGGGTAGCTGGGTGTAGGTAGGGAGTGAGGATGAATGACCGGCATGCATATGCACTGTCGCCTGGATGGGTGAAAGGGAACCATCAGTAACATGCCTCTATACACTATGTTTGCATGTTTCAAGGGGCGTCACTGTTACTTACCTAGCAGGTATCCCTCTCCGAATTCTCCGGCACTCAGTCGTGTGTAAATCCCACTATTCTGGAAGATGTAAGAGTCGTGGGTGCTCCCAGGAAACTTTGCAACAATATCTGTGATGATGTTCCCTGCATCACAGATCACCTGCACGTTGATGGAGTGGGTGGACTTCCTGTTCCTGTAGATGTGCTCTGTATCTGCTGGTGGACAGATTGGGATGTGGGTACCATCAATACAGCCGAGGACATGGGGGAACTGTGCCATGTGATAAAAGTCAGTTTTTGTTTTCTGCAGTGCAGCCTGTGAGTTCGGGAAGCTTATGTAGTGGTGCATTCTCTGCATCATGGCATCCAGGAACTTCCTGAAGAAACGGGACAGGCAACTTTGGGATACCCCACCCACCGCAGCTATCACCACCTGATAACTGCCGGATGCCAACAGATGTAGGCTGCAGAGCACCTGCACATGTGGGGGTATGGCGTGCGCCCTTCTAACTGGCTGGTCCAGGAGTGGGTGTAGGTCCCTGATTAAGTCCATGATGGTTTCGGGGTGTAGCCTGTACCTCTCATGTATCTCTGCATCAGTCAGCTGGAATAGTGTGATGCGCTGTCTGTAGATTTGTTCCTCCCGTCGCCACACCCTCAGTCCTGCTGCCTGTAGACGTAGGCGCCTTGCAATGACGTACATAGCGGCCATGTTGTCCACGCTGTTGAATTTTGGGTTTGCTTTTATCCATTGTTGATGGTTACCACCTGCTTTTCGTCCGTGTTAATTACCGACTCTTAATTACCGATTTTAATGGATTTCTTAATTACCGACTGCTCCTACATGTCATTTTAAATTTTTACCACTTCATATTTACCACTTCATGTTTACCGATTCGTTAATTCTGTATTCGGTAAGTATGAATCGGTATTTTAGAATTCGGTAACTATGAATCGGTATTTACCGCCTCATATTTACCGAAAAGTGGTTTTTGGACTCCTACATCTCACTTGTCTGTATACCGGTCGGTAACGGCATATTTACCGAAAATCGGCCGTTACCGACCGGTATTTCGCTACCTACATGAGGCCCCAAATGTTATCTTGTCATTGGACAATTCAGGAGCACTTAATCGAGGTAGAATAATGGTGTTGTGTTAGCAAGTTCAATTTGTCTTGGTAAGGGCTAAGTATGCTGACATGTTGTAATTGGTTCCTCCGTATTACTGAAGTTTCTTTCGGAGGGAGGAATGGAGAAAGTTCACGATCACCGCATCATCAATTTGCTACATCGATCCCTTAACATTTCTGAATGTGAAGTTATTGAAAATGAGTTCCTGGCACAAATGAGCCATAGTAATTTTAAAATAATGAACTTCTTCTCTCTCTCTAAATGTGAGTTTACTGGCACTGAAAAGAATACAGAGGCACCATTTAGACACACAGGGGCATATTATCAAGAACGGCGTTAAAATTATCGCCGCTTTAGCGGCAGGAAACTACTGCTAAAGCGGCGATAATGGGCTTGATAATATGCCCATGAGAATTCCAATAGAAGCCCATGTTCTGGTGTGAACATGGGCTTCTATTGGAATTCTCAAGGGCATATTATCAAGCCCATTATCGCCGCTTTAGCGGCCATTTCCTGCCGCTAAAGCGGCGATAATTTTAAAGCCGTTCTTGATAATATGCCCCACAGTGCCTTATTTATGAAAACTGTTGCACTGCTACGTGAAAACAGCAATGCAACAGGTTTGACTGCTCCCTCCTTGTGACATGATGGATGCGTCATATTTACTGTATGACGTATTATGTCGCAAGGAGTTGCAGATACATCAGTATTTCCGACGTATCTATAGGTGTAGTAATGACGCATTGCTGGAGTGTGTCACAAAAGTGACGCAACTCCAGCAATGTGGCCTTTCACATGGGGCAAACCCCATGTGAAAGGGCCTGCATCAGTCTTATGAATGCTGTGAGGCAGGCGTAAGATTTTGACGCAGTGATATCCTAGAAGTGGCGCAGGGAAATCGGATAGCTTTCACTGCGCAACTTCTATGAGGCTTTTTAAGTGGGAACGCCCACCCTGCATAAATTATACCTGACACAGGTATAATGTTGCGCAGGGCTTAACAAAGTGACGCATCTGCTTAGATGCGTCACTTTTGTAAATGGTGGGCAACATGGCACATTTTTTACGCTGCCGGTGCATCACAAAAAGTGACGCAACGGCGGCGCAAAAGTGTCGCAAGGCCTCATAAATAAGGTCCACAGCATTTTTCATATTGGCCAGTTCAGATATATTACGAACATTTTTACCAAACCATCAAGACATTTGGGAGCACTCATTTTACAAGCACTTATTGTGAGACATGAAATAAAACAAGTTGTAACAAGAGCCGTGTGTACCCCTGTGATTCTAGAAGTTGCCTCAAGTGTAAAGGTCTTGTTCATGGGAAAAACCAGTGGCATATGACATCATCTTTCGAGCCAGTCATCATCTATCACCTCTCAATCTTTTTATCCAGTTCCAGAAGAAAAGACTGTAAAACCCAGTACATAGGGCAAACAACAAAAGATCAATGTACACACTTGGGAATCAAAAAACAGTAATAACATTTGAGGACTGAGGTGTTGCAAGGGTACGCAATGACTTAATATAATGCAGTAACTCTTTAATACAAAATGGCAGGTATATTTGAGCATGCTTGGTTTCCAGCCCTCTGTTATGTTTTCCATGAAAAATTGCGAAAACCTAATAAAAGGATTTTATATATACAAAAAATCAGTAATAATTAATTAAAAATGACCTGCTTGAAGCTAAACATTTAGAACATGCAGACCATCTGGTGTAAAACGTGAAGATATTCCCTGCTTAACATGTCTTGAAAATATGACAACTGGAAAATATCTATATTTGCCGTTTAATATCTTTGCATTTTGAAAGACTGAACAACAAGACCAATCCTAGCTGATCACTGCATAAGCCAGCTTGTATCAGGATTGCATTGATCTTTCACCCAATTAGAAATATTCATTGATGATGCTTATTCTCGAAAATCCAGCAATATTAGCGGCGCAGTTACTCAGAAAGCAATTTCATACTGAGAAGTTGGAAGCCTCCACACTGTTGTAAAAATACGTTTTTTATTATTTTGTGAATTCAACTATCAAAATGATTTCACTCTTGTGCAGGTCTGTAAATGAGTCCGGAATGTGTAATCTTTAGTAATGGATAAATTGTACTTTGCACTGAAAAAGACTTGACACACCCAGAATGGGTCTTCATTTTAAAATGCACACAGGTTGGCTCAAGTGGGGCAAATTTATCATGGGTACTCTCTAACTGTTTACGGTTAGGCTTTCTAAAACAGTAACAACCGATCACCATCATTTCCCCCAAAAATACAGTAATTAAGAAATTTACTCAAAATAAGTCTGTTTCCTTTGGTGTATCTCTATGCAACAGTGTGTAGCAAATTTGCATTACCTGAAAGCTGTCAGACAGACTTCTAATAGTCCAATTTTGTACCATTAATTTACAAAATTAGTTGTAGAGCCAGACCTTCTAAGGACCCAAAGAAGAAAAATCCAATCAATATTCGAATATAATTGGCTGGAGGATTGTTAGCTTGGTTATTTCGAAATCAACTGATCTTGGCTATTGTTAGAAATGGGGGTCTCTAGTTGGCAATGGCTGGCCACTGTCCAAGTAGGGACCCTTCTTCCTAAGTCAGAGTAAGCAGCCTACACCCTTTGATAACCCCTGCTCAACCCTGTGGTAACGTAGCACGAGCAGCTAGGCTTATCTCAGAGGCAGTGTGTGAAGCATTTATGACCATACACAGTAACACAATGAGGAACACTACAAATGGACACCACTCAAGTAGTTATGAAAAATAAGTATATTTATATAGACTTAACACAAGACCAATAACAGTAAAAATCCACAATACTAAGAAAATAGGGTTACTCTAAAAATGCTGCAAAAATAGTTCAAGGTGCACAAAGGGATGTTCAGTTCAATGCAGTGGTCTCTGCGACCCTTTTACTCACAAGGCATCTGGATTCCGTAGCAAAGCAACAAAAAATGACGCTAAGGAGTTGTAACGATAAATTTCCTCACGCTAATCAGCGATGCGTTGAATCCTTACCACAAGGGAGGATGATGCGCTGGGTTGCGGGCAGAATAAAGCGACAAATTTCTGCACGCTAAGCCGGTGATGCAATAAAATCCTTGCTGCTAAGGGAGGATGATGCGCCGAGCCTGTTGCGTGTGCGGTCTTGCTGCGATGAAAGAAAATGGCACTCCGCGCGGGAGCGACGATCCTGATGTGATGCGGGGGTAAATGGCAAATGCTCGGCGTCCGCGCAGCGATGAACTTGGTGCGATGATTTTTGGTTAGCGAGCATTTTGGGGCACGCTAACAGGCAATGCGACAATCCTCGGTTTAGCGAGCGTTTTTAGGCCCGCAGTCAGGCGATACAATTACTTGGGTTAGCGAGCGTTCTGGGACCCGCTGACAGGCAATGCGTGAATCTTCGGGATAGCGGGCATTTTCAGGCCCGCAGCCAGGTGATGCGATGAACTTGGGTTAGCGGGCGTTTTGGGGCCCTCTGACAGGCAATGCGGTAATCTTCGGGATAGCGAGCACTTTTAGGCCCGCAGATAGATGATGCGATACACTTGGGTTAGCGGGCGTTTTGGGGCCCGCTGACAGGTAATGCGATCATCTTCGTGTTAGCAAGCGTTTTCAGGCCCGCCGACATGCGATGATCTCCGGTAGCGAGCGCTCAGCGGCAACTGAGCGACGATTTTCCTCACGCTCTCGAGCTGCAGCGGCTCGCTAACGGGGGTTAGCGATTTTCAGCGTTCGTTTCTCAGCAATAGAACTAGAGGCCCTGGAACTTACAGGAGCCTCACCTGCAAATAGAAATCCTCGCTGGGAGTAAACAGGAGGCTGGTGCTAGAGTCTGATGTGCCTGCAGGAGGCTAGCTCTCTTGTAGCCCTTGGGTGATTGCTGTAGCCAAAAATAAAAGTTCCTTCAAAGTCCTTTTCCTCTTCTTCCAAGTCAAGTACTAACCACTGCAGGCCAGTCCCAGAAACAGCACACAAGCACAAGGACAGTCCTTCTCCTGCAGATTCCTGTAGTTACACGGACAGAGGTTCTTCTTGTTGTCCAGGAGCAATACAAAATGTAGGGGTTTGGGCACAAATATTTATACCCCCAAAGTCTTTGTTCTTAGGAGCCACAAGTCTCTGAACCCAGCCAGAACCAGTTCTGCCCAGCCCTGGAGCACTTTGTTTACCAGGCTGCATCCTTCCTTTCAGAAAGAGGGGGTCTGCCTTCAGACGCACAGTTGGAGGTGGAGCCAGCATTCACCTTGCTAGGCACAGCCCTATTCAAGTTCAGGAGCTACCCCTCCCCTCACTCCAAGGCAGATCTCTCTATTCAACCTAGGTCTGACTCAGCCTGCCCTGTCCCTCCAAGACCAGGCAGCCAATACACGTAATAGCAGAGCACACTGGAAGGCTTAGGCAAGAAAGTACCTATATTCTAAAAGTGGTAGTTTCAAACACTGAATATAAAAATAACCTTCACTAAAAGATGTATTTTAATATTCTGAGCTCAGGCATACTAAATTCGTTTTCTACCATGTTCTATGGGTCAGTTAGAACTATAGAACGTAATAGCCAAAACCTCCCATTCTGGCCTATGGAGAACAGGTAGCCTTACAGTAGTGAAAAAAGAAATTGGGTGTAATTCACTACTAGGACATGCTACACACATCAGAGCATGTCCTACCTTACACATACAATGCACCCTATCAACAGGGTAGCTTACAGGATGCCAAGGGAAGGTTCAGGGGCTGGGAGTGGGTGCACTTCACAGCCAAGATGGCGGTTCTGGACTGCACGCAGACACTGCAGTGGCAGGTCTGAGACACACTTTACAAGCTGCTTCTGGGGGTGGCACAAACCAGTGCTGCAGGCCCACCAGCAGCATTTGGTTTACCAGCCCTCGGCACACACAGGCCACGCTACTAGGGACTAACAGGTAAACCAAATAAGCCAATCATGGATGTACCAATTCACATGTCATCTTTACAAAGGGAGCATTCGCGCTGTGGCACTGAATGGCAGTGGCACAGCGCCCAGAGCATCCATAACCAGCAAAAACAGAGGAGACACAGTGAAAAATGGAAGGGAGACTCATGCCGATGGTTCCAGGTCTAACAGCTATACACCCGTTTCTAAAGGAATTTGATCTTTTTTCCAACAAGAGTACTTTGTTGTGGCCATTGCTGTTTATTGCCAGGACATGTTGAATGTCTATGATTTCATAATCATGCAGCACATACATTTTCTTTTCAAAAAAGGTAGTTGAGTGATCTTACACATCATCAGCCATTTAAGGGCAGCAGATGATTCTAACTTGGGTGGACATAAGTTCGACACACCACCTGTGCCGTACACCATTTGTCAGTGATAATTGGTTACTCGATAGATGGATGGAGACCAGTTTGCGGACAGCCTTTGTGTTACCTTGATGTAGGAGAACAGATGCCAGCACAACCTTAACTATGGTGAGCTGCCACCATCCAAACCAGAAAATGTGGAGACTCTACTGTAGTGGTAGTATGAAAGATAGTCCACTAACCTAATCAGACCCTTAAGCTTTGTTTAAGCATTGGTACTCATGTTTTTTAAGGACTTACGTTGTCCTTACATGATGCAATTCATCACAAGGCAACAGAAGTCTTTACTCTTTAGGTGGTATTTTCAAAGCCAGCCGATGGACTATTTGTGCCAGCTTGCTTAACTTTGTAAAGAAATGTAATGCAATGCAGCAGCTTGTGCTGCGTTGCATTACATTTCGTTGTGGTAGGCATTCAAAGGGTGGAGCATGGGCCTTCGATGGATTCACCAGCCGCGGGCCGTGCAGGTAACGGCGGTGGGGCGGTGGGGCCTGGTACGAGGGGATTTCAAAGGCCAATGAAGAGGGGAAATTAAATAAATAATTCATTTTCCCTCTGCATCGTCCCTCGAAATCCCCCCTTATCCAACCCCAACGTCCCGCTGTGTATACCTGCACGGACTGCGGCTGGCATTCACTCATGGAACTTGAAGCAATCCCATATTTACTGAAGGTAGTGAATCTTGATTATGGCCAAAAGGGTGCACCTACCACAGAAAGACATAATTAGGAGAATAATGTTTATTTCTCCTCCTTGCCAGTGAGGACTGTAATGTGTATGGGAGAATGATGCAAGGGGGACTTTTTAGGCAATAGGCAGCCTCGCGTGCACCATCATAGTTAGAGAGCGGAAGAGTACCTATATCTTAGTAAATGTGGGACTGTTTAGCTGTCTCCCATTCACACAACACAGCGCAGCAACTTTACTTGCTGCCTTCTAATGCATGAACCTTCAGTATGTATGCCCCTCAATTACTAACAATGAAGTAGCTGGTGACAGGAAACATGTGCCCAACACAAAAGTGGGTAGAATGTCTCAATTTTAGCAAGAGGTGAAAGTATGGACTATGAAAGATTGAAACAAATTGTGCATCTATTAACCGAAGTGAGCAAAATGAAACATCTGCATTTTGCATAAACCCACATAAAAAGGGAATAATACAAAGATTCATAAAGGAGACTGTCTACATTTGCAAACAGTGTACAAACAATTTAGGTATTCGAACAAGGAAAAAAGTTAGCATGGAAAACATAATTTCTATTTCACTTTTAAATCTGCTCCAATCTAGTCAAATAGTGGTTGGTTTTTTTTTTTAAACAAATGCTTCAGAAATAGTGCCCACTAAAAATATTTAGAACAAAAAAAAGGTTATTTGAAAGAAAACCCCATGAGGCTTCCGAAAGCTCGTTTTCGTAGATCCAAAGTGTATATATAATGTTTCAAAATCAAAAATGTAGTCAGTAAACTATAGAGCAACGCAACACGAGTCGATTGCATTGAATAAAGAGGGAAGAGGCAAGACAATGCATTGCAAATACGGAATTAAAACATTGCATTACAAACAATGAATCCACGTGCTGTTGATACTGTGAAGAGGCAGCCATTCACACTTTCTCTCAGAGCTCAGGTGAACTGCAGTCTACCCGGTCAAGATGTCACGGTCAGGTCATGAGACAAGTGACTAATGCCTTTATTAGGACTGCCTCAAGCATGGTATATCGATTGCAATTAGCAAAAGCTTGTTTTTAATTAACTATGTACAAATGTGTATTTTAACAGAGGACACATGGAGCTTGCATATTCTAACAGAAGGATTTCAACCTTCAATGAAGAGATTTTAGTTAATAGGAAGTCGATTGCAATATACATTACATTTTTGCTGTTGAACATAAGATTGAATATATTAAAGCTTGACAAGGGGAAACCCGTAAGGTAGGAAGGACCCAGGGTGCTTACTATTTTGAAAAACAAGAGGTCCTTCAAAAACGATGCATCATGCGATAAATATAGACCAGAATCGGCTCTATATCACTTATACAATGCCCAGCCGGACATTGAAGTTTTAATGATCAAATAGAATTAATTTCTGACATACAATTAGAATGTAGAGTGGGACACAGTCCTGTGTCCTTACAAACTAAACAGAAAGTGCAGGCAATCAAACACAAAAAACAAAAAACATACATCAGGCTGAAGAATGAAGCTTATAGCCAGTACGAAATACAAGGGCAAGCTTTCTTAAAGGTACAGTAACATGCACAATTTTTAACAAATGCGTTTAAAATGCATGTTTGTACATGGGGTCGACGACGTTTCGATCTATTCAACCAATACATAGATCATCATCAGGACTAGAAAGAGTAAAAGCCTGAATTTACAATTCCTGTACGAATAGAAAGGGAAAAAATAAGAGAGAAGGGAGAGGTACATTAAAACCTAACGATACTGTGAGAAAAATATTGTCAGTAACCATGCACGGCATGCCATACGTGAGAAACACACCTGGCGGCTGGTTGTTGATGCGAAGGTATTGGTATGACCGGTGAAGTGAACCGAATGAACGAGGCTAGCACACACGCTCAGAAGCTGAGTTGGCAAAGTGCAAGGGACTAGGATGGTACGTAGTGGAGTGTGTGGTGAAACACCAGATAGTGTTCGGTGAAGTAGTACATGATCACGCTAGCGAAAAGTCAAGAGGACGTGAGGACTAACGGTGAGCCGGTAGCGTCGTGACTGGGAACGTAATTAAGGCGGGAAACTAACCCAATTCAGAACCGAATCACTCCTAGAGTAGTTTGCACAAGGGTCCAAGTAAGGAGTTGCTTGCGTGGATCAGCCAGGATATTACCAAGGGTTCAGCTGAAAACTAAGGACGGAAACCAATTACAACCAGAAAAACCAGGGAAGGGAAGGGCGGAATGAAGGAATATGGGCTCACCAATAGTTCGCTGCAACAAGTTGCGTGAATTTGAGGGAACGACCAACTTCCCAGCAAGGCGGCCTGAGAATCCAAAGTCCGCCTGTGGAGAACCATAGCGCGGGAGTTAGGGGTGAGGGGAGCAGGGTCGTGGAGAGAGAACACACTAGCGCGCCGATATAGCACTTACCAGCATCAAGGGGACTGCACGATCGCCAGTTGGTAGTGACTGGCTAAGCTGGAAGGTAAAAGAAGGCCGTCTTTCTTATCTGGCACAATAGCACTGACTCACTGTCCAATTTCCAGCATTGGCTTAACAACAATTGTTTAGGCCTTCAGTTCACACTCTCCAGTGACTCCTCATCCATTCCCTTCCTTGATTTGACCATATACCACTCTGAAGGTGAGCTCCTAACCAAACTCTACAGGAAGCCCACCGAACGGAACACACTGCTCCGATATGAGAGTAATCACCCTAGGGCCTTGAGGGCACACTCCACTACGTACCATCCTAGTCCCTTGCACTTTGCCAACTCAGCTTCTGAGCGTGTGTGCTAGCCTCGTTCATTCGGTTCACTTCACCGGTCATACCAATACCTTCGCATCAACAACCAGCCGCCAGGTGTGTTTCTCACGTATGGCATGCCGTGCATGGTTACTGACAATATTTTTCTCACAGTATTGTTAGGTTTTAATGTACCTCTCCCTTCTCTCTTATTTTTTCCCTTTCTATTCGTACAGGAATTGTAAATTCAGGCTTTTACTCTTTCTAGTCCTGATGATGATCTATGTATTGGTTGAATAGATCGAAACGTCGTCGACCCCATGTACAAACATGCATTTTAAACGCATTTGTTAAAAATTGTGCATGTTACTGTACCTTTAAGAAAGCTTGCCCTTGTATTTCGTACTGGCTATAAGCTTCATTCTTCAGCCTGATGTATGTTTTTTGTTTTTTGTGTTTGATTGCCTGCACTTTCTGTTTAGTTTGTAAGGACACAGGACTGTGTCCCACTCTACATTCTAATTGTATGTCAGAAATTAATTCTATTTGATCATTAAAACTTCAATGTCCGGCTGGGCATTGTATAAGTGATATAGAGCCGATTCTGGTCTATATTTATCGCATGATGCATCGTTTTTGAAGGACCTCTTGAACATAAGATTGAAGCATAGAAAATAATGTTTTCGGTGAGAATTATCGTGTGTGCTCTGTGTACGATGCCGGCCTTCACTAATTTAGAACGTGATGTCTGAGTTTCTATACATGATGTATATATCTAATTCTATATATATTCAATTCGATGTATGATGCCACCTTCATTACATCAAATATACTGTTCAGTATCTCCTATCCTGGGATCTTCAATTGTGTTGATGTAATTGAATTTAGACTCTACCGGATCCCTTAGTGAAGTATACATCAATTTAAGAATTTATGAATGACATAACTTATTTGTGTGAAATTGAAATCTCTCTAAAATTATTGGTGTCAAGCTTTCTGGATTCCAAGAAGTGAAACGATGGAAATCCAAACAATATGAAAAGACCTGTCCTCAAAGCGACTCTGATGTTAATCTTATTTTGACAAGCAATTTATAAGCGCTCAAGATAGTACAGTCTTCTTGGCAAGGCAATCACTCAAAACATGTCTGCTTTGGAGAGCCTTTGACAATTGTCTCTTGCACTTCACTGCTAAATGGTAGCTAATTCCCTCTTATACGAGGACTGGCTGCATTCATTGCTTTCATTGCTCAAGCTCCAGTGCTAATCCGCTAAAATGAGACAATATTTTGATCTGTAACTTGAAACATGAATATTCCAAATATGTCTTCTGCTTTTAAACGTTTCTTCCACTGCTATTCCAAGGTCTGAGAAACTCCTTTTGGAGGTCTGTGCTGCAAATTGCTTCACGCGCATGATTTTTCAGACAGAGGGCAGGCGGAGCCGGTGGTTGATCTATCCCCTGAGTGGTGTAGTGCATCACGGGTGGTTTTTAATGCTTGTGAGGTCACCCTGGTAACTATGGCTGAACTCCAAAAGGTGACTGAGTGCTCCGGGCGGTAACACTCTCTGCCGTCCTTTTAGGCCTCCACTGAGGAAAGAATCTCAGACGTCTCTGAGAACTTAGAGATGGAAACATAGATGCAGGACATACAGGATGACCACTACACCCCAGGGCATTACAAAAATGACAAACTCTTTCTCCAGGCCTGCACATTTCCCTTCAAAATCATTGATTTCAGGTACTTGAGTCTAGTTTGTTCAATTGAAGCAAAACCAGACTACAACCCCCAGAATGAATTAGGCTATCACACACAAGTGTAGGACTGGGAAGAGTGGAGGGAGGTAATCATCCTAGGAACACACAGGGGCATATTCTCAAGGACCTATCGGCGAGTTAGTGGCACTTTATCACCACCAAAGTGTCGATAAATTAATCGCACTATTCCCAAGCTGGTGCTAACAGCCGATATCACCAGTTTTCCCGCGATAGCAGCCGCAAGAAACATCGCCATAGATGACACCGGCAACTAACGCTAATGAGATGCAGAGTAGGCGTTTCCGTGCAAAAAGCCACGACAACACCACTTCGCAATATTCTCAACGACCAGCCAGATCGGCGATAAGTTCACAAAACATGAGATAAGGCGCGTTAGCAGCAGGGATTTAACACCTGCTCCGACTTGGTGTTAAGTCAGACGACACCCTTCACCATAAAGGGAGCCCAGCCCGGAGCCACACCTGAAGAACAACAGATGCCATGGAGCTACTCATCATGCAGCTCGGAGCCCCAAGAGGGCCTCAACACCCACCGCCACCATCCCAAGGCCCGCTACCCCCCACTGCACACAATTACTGCAACAGGAAGCTCACGCATTCCATCAATGTGCAGGCAATAGTGGACCACCGTGGACTCTTCACCAATGCCGTCGCCAACTACCCAGGCAGTGTGCATGATTCCTTCATCTTCCGACAGTCCATCATCAACCAGTGCTTTGAGGCTGGCACCTATGGGAATGAAGTGCTCGTTGTTAAGTACCAAATGAACACACCACACACCTCAACTCCACAATCATGCAACTCACAACTCTGGGAATGCACATGTTACAAACTCACACACAACATGCCAAACAACATGCCCACCTACCAGACACGACATCACAACTTACTGTGGTGACCTGGGCAAGCCATGTACACTAGCCATCAATGGCATGGCACCTCAGCCACGCGATAGCAGAATGTGGGGAGAGGTGGGAACCATGCATTTACGAAGGAGGCAAGTGACCCATGAATGAGAATGTACACAATGCCAAGTGTGGCGTGGATGCGCTGGCCAGACTGCAGTATGCAGACCACAGACATACCTCTGTTAATATATATACTGCTGGTGTTTGGAGTGTAGTGAAAAGTGGACGCAGCCATGTTACCACAGGCAGTGGGGAACAGCACGGAAAGTAGCTCATTACGTCCCCCTCTGTAAGCGTGAGCGGAGTGGGCTGGCCCAGCGTACGCCAGGCCAGCGTAGGGGTGTGAATAAAAAGCCTGTAGCTGTGGGAGTGGTTCTCTTCCGGAATGGACAATGTGTCTGCCAGGGCAGTGCATCCAAGCACGCAACAAGGCTGATGCCGTGAGCGGTGGTGCCTGCGACCATGTGTGCCTGCTGCACCCCAGGCCACAGGTCCCTACACCCGTCTTGGCCACCCTTGCACAACTAGGCCACACCGCTCGCCTTCCGACACCGGTGTGTGTCAAAGAGGGCCCACCACGTGCCTGTGCAAGCTCCAAGCCCGAGGCCCGCGACCTTGGCAGCCTCCTCAGACCATCGCTGTCCTCCCCGAGACAGGCCCGCAGCACTCCTTTCTCGTTGACGTACTTCACCAGCCTACACAGCTGTCAAGTAGGTCTTGATTATGCAGTGGCAGAATACACACTTTTTGGCTGAGTTTATATCACTGTACTCCCTTTGATGTGGTACCACCAACTCTGTGCATAGCTTCCGAACAACACCTGTCTGTGGTCCCTTGCCGACTACTGCCTTCGGCCTACACTGCGGTCGAGTAGGTCACACATTTGGAGTCTTTATTTCTGTATGGTTCATATCATTGTATGTAAGAGGAAGACGTGGTTCAGTCCGGAGGAAAAAAGGATCCTCCTTACGGAGGTGATCGAACACTACCAACAACTGCTCTGGTGCCACTAACTCTCTGCATCGCAAAACAACGACACGTGGCTGTGGGCCCATGCTGACCGCTGCCTCCGGCCTACGCTGCAGTCCTGTAGGTCACACATTTGGAACTGAGTCTTGATTTGTCCATTGCAGAGTTTACATTATTGTACAGGCATCATAGCAGACTGCATCCCCTTCCAGCTCTGGTGCCACTGACTCTGTGCTCCAAAAGTCATGGAGACTCTCTGGTTAGACTTTGGTGGTGTCTGAGTATATGGCCTGGGGGTTGTTTTCATCATCATGTAGCTGATACTGACTTGGTGTTAAGAATGAGTCTGTAGTATTCATCTCCTCCATATTGCCTGTTTCTGCTTGGTACTGCAATATGCATCATGCCCTGGAAGAACAGCTTCCACTGTCCCCCGAAACACTCCGCGACATTCAACTTGGACATCGACGAGGACCCACTCAGCTCTCGTGGCCCTACCTCAGTGCACCGCAAGTCACCATCCCTTGCGAGTGTGCCTGTGCCGGCCGCACTGCATACGGGTCCGCTAACTCTGTGCAGCTCACCGCTGGTTATCGCTGATTTTTATAACACGATTGGCCACATCGCAACTTTTTTCGCGTTCGTATTTCGCGTTTTTTCGGCATCGCATTCGTTTTAATGCAGTGATTTGATGCGTTATCGTGAGACGATCGTATGGTGCCGCCGGGTTGAGAATACAACGTTAACACGGCGTTATTTTCCCGCAATAGACTGCGATGTGCAAAGTTGCGTTAAGCAAATTTTGTGATAGTTATCACACGTTCTTGAGAATATCTCCCACAGTGTAGTAAGCCCCTGTGAGTGATCTACCCATTGAGCAGTATACAACAGTGCATGCCATTTCCTTTTCTAATGAGGCTGGGATGTGGCTCTCATAGTCTGAAGTGATGCTAAGGGTTCTTGGCTATGGAATCTGGTGTGCAGGCATTAACCCAGGTCAGACGTCTACTCCTTCTTTTTCAGAGAAGGTGCTGTTGGTGAATAAAACACCTGACATAATTGTGAATTTAGTGGAAGTGACTCTAACATGATGTTTCGGTGGCACGTTGGGAGCCTGTACCAGTGTGCCCAAATGCGCAAACCACATTTTCACATTCTTGGTGGTACTTGTAGCTACAGAACACAGGATGAAGACGCAATAATGCAGATGCTATCCTACCGTCACTAGGAGGAAAAAGGAACAGGTGCCACTTACCTGGAAAAAGGCAGGCAAAATTCCCTGTCTAGCAAATATTGTACAAACTCTGAGTCTACATTTGATTTTTGACTTTACACCATGCTAGAATCAGAATGATTGAAATTACCAAACTACAGCAAGCTGAAGTGCTCATCATAGTCTACCAAAAGTAGCTGAAAAGTTAGTAATCACGGCGTCTCAGTGTTGTAACTCTTTTCCATGTCCAAGGACAGTGCAATATTCCCAAAAAGGAGTTAGACTTAGATGTTTCTTTAATAATTGTGCTAGAAGACTAGCAAGAAGCACACAAAATGTTAAATATCAATGAAATCCTAATTCAATAGCCTCAAGTCAAAATTATATGTGGAGCCAATAAGGAGTGGAAAAGTGACTGAATTGAACATTGTTCACAACATATGCTATATCAGATGATTATAGCAAAGAAATATAAGATGTATAAAGTGCAGGGTGAAAGTGTCCACATTACATGGCGTTTAAGGTGAAAGTAATTGTCAGGAATGACAGAACTGACATGACAGTTTAGCTTAAGAACTGATGAAGCATTTTCAGTTGGGCAATTGATTACATTTTTTTGCCTGGTCACCTGGAGGCCATAGCATGTTAAAGACTAGATGCATTCCATCCTTACAGTAAGGAAATTCACTGTGGCTTCCAGACTTCCATAAACGTCTAGCTTATCTCCACCATAATTAAACATCCATATGCAGTGTTTATGTGAGTTTACATACAATTACAAGATGGATTTTCCAGTGTATGGTGATGTAACCGCATTGGTTGAAAAAGTGGAGAGGGGTCAAAAATTAGATCACAGACCTTATCTGAGAGATCCTGTATCAAATGCTGCATGGTATGCTTGGGGTGAATAGGTTTAAGATGAAAGTGCTGAAAGTTGGTGTGAAGCCCCTGGAGGGAATTTACTTGTGGGCATCATAACAGGGGGTGGCATTGTTAAAATGTTGAAGAACCAGGAGTTCTGGGTTCATCATGGTTAGTCATTTAATCAACAAACTGTGACAGTGGTTAAAATAGGTAGTGTAAGCCTTCTGAAGATTAAAAGCAGCTTTCCCTTTTTGAACACGGAACTTCAGAATGTGATTGAAACTAGACTTGAATATTGCAACTCATGGCACTCAGGAAGCCCAGCCAATACCATCTTCTATTTGCAACGAGGGACAGAAAACAGCATTTATTACAATATGGCATCCAACATGTTTCAACTTCATTGTCTTCCAGTGACATTGAAAAAAGTGCTATGATGCAGCCAACGCAGGCCACGTCATAGCAAATGTTTTGTGTTAGGATGGGTAGGACAATAAACTCAACATGTGGGGTGAAGAAACCCAGAGTAGGCTCATCATGCTATGATTCTGGGCTTTCAGTGACTTTCAGCCATGCTGAACAACAGATGTGCTGCTAGAAAACATGGCTAAAAGACATTCACATTGACAAGGCCATTAGCTCGGGCATTGTCGCGACCTATTGGCCTTGCCAATGCTTGTTCCGGATTCTGCTAAACCATCAATTCATGAGCCAAGCTCTCTTAGGCCGGCCTTTCTGATGCAAAAGTTTATACATTTCTCAAATATAAATGTAAACCCAAACTGTGATCTATCAGGGTCTTGAAGAAATGGGATGCAGTTACAAATGAAGAGCTGAAAGGTATACATTGCTACATCTTTGAGGATTCTCACCCAGCTTTCAGCCACATGAATCGATGAATGAATAAAAGAGATATTTATTAGGTGCATTGTCACCGCAATAGGGCATCCTGGTGCTAATCCAAGAGGGCAAGTACAATCCTACCTCCACTGCTTGAAAGAAGAGAGAATCCAATAAAACAGAGGACAGGACATCTATGGCAGGGAAAGTACCAAGGCTTTAAGGCGCTTTCTAAAAATAGCCACATTTCCAACAGAAAAAGATCTTCCACCTCTGATCGATTGATTGATCATCAATCTGAGATTGGAAATCCATAAGAGATTGGCATTAGTGGATCTTAAGATTCTTTGGGTCCCATAACGTGTGGCACAGTGATATAAAGACATTTTGGGCCAGTTTGCTGAAAGGCTATGAAGACAATAGTCAGAGATTCAAACTATATCCATTTCTCTACCGGAAGCCAGTCGAATGTGGAACTCCTAGGAGGGAGTTTTTACTCTAGTCAGGCAGCAGCATTTTGCAAAACCAGCAATGTTTTGATTAAGTATTTGGAAATACCTATTTGAAGACTGTTGCAATAATCGATCCTAGAAGTAATTAAGGCATGCACTACAGTCATCCTGGCCAACATAGGAAGAAATTCAAGGAATTTTTTGAGAGATTTGATGAGAGAAAAATGAATTCCAGACACGGCTGTGACTTGATGATAATATAAAAGATGTGGGTCAAATGTAAACCCTAGATTCCTTACTACATCCACGGGAGTTGGCCAGCTGACAAGTCCATCTGGCCACCAGCCCATGTCAGAGAACAGGTTGATTTTCCCCAAGTGGAGGGTTTCAATTTTCGCTGTGTTACACTTCATGCGATTATACTTCATCCAAATGATGACTTGAGTAAGAATTCTTGTAGTTTAAAATTCGGAGCAAAAGGAATTCTTATCAAGGACAAAGATCAATTATGTATCGTCAGCATATGAAGTAGTGGATATTTGAAAAGATTCAATGATGGAAACCAGTAGTAACATGTAAACATTGACCAATGTAGGGCTGAAAGATGAGCGATAGGAGGCCCCATATTTCAGCAAATTTTCGCCTGAAATAAAGTGACCAATTGTGGCTGCCTGCTTCCTGTCCACAAGAAAAAATTGCAACAATGCCTAAGCACAGCCACGGATACCGATTTCAGCAATAAGCTGTAAAAAGATATCATGTGACACAGTGTCAAAAGCTGTTGACAAATCAAGTAGAATTACAATTGCATTATTACCACTATCAAGAGTGATCTTTATGGACGCAGAAACTTCAAGAAGAGCTGACATTGAGGAGTGCAGTGGTCTGAATCCAGATTGAAGAGAGTGTGGAAGTTAGAACCTCTCCAAATAGTCCACTAACTGAGATTTATGTAGTTTTCCAAAGTTTTGGCTGGAGTAAGAAACAAGGAAATACATCTGAAATTGGTTACGGTCCTAGGGTCCGATGTTGTCTTCTTTAACAGGGTTTTAACCATTGCCAGCTTCCATCTGTCAGACACTAAAGCCAATTTTAATGACAGGTTTAACATACAATTCAAAATGCGATTTATGATGTCAATGGCTTTACTGAAAATTGACAGAGAGCAGGGGTCAGTGGTCAAGCGTGATTTATAAAGCTGGATAAAGCTGGATAGCTGATTTCAATTGCTGCAATGTGATTGGTATAAAACTCATGAAAATGCCAGTAAATCTTTCAGAATAATCAGGGGCTCAATCCTTCAAATTTACTTTGTGCTAGGAACTTTGAATGATATACAGCTGGCTCCTGCATTATTATTCAGTATACTTGAAAACTGGATGCTTATAAAGGGAAACATGGTAAAACAACAGATGTAGTCTTTGTATGCCTGATTAACTCTGCTTGTATAAAATCAGCCATATTATCTTGAAATCAGTTTAAATCAAATTTGTTACGAGTATTTTAATGAATTAGCTGTGCCAAACTCTATTTAATTGAACATCTTCTACCTCAGTAAGTTATAATTTCTGAGATCTTAATACAATTGTTTAGCACAATTAAATTTGAAAGTTGGAACCTCTTCCCAAAGGAGAAACAGCTTTAATCTGTGAATTGTGGCCTTTAAGGGACAGAGACTGCTTAAAAAAAAGGTTTAGCATTTAGGAAAAGCAAATTCAGAAATGAAACACAGCTATCCCTTGTAAGCCTCTGCCCTGGTATTCAGAGCCATTCACAGGGGGTCACAAAGAGGCCACTGTCTTATGAATATTGAGGAGGCAAGGGTTTTTGAAATCTCGATGAATAGACATCTTGTACTGCCACTAGTGGATACAACAGACAACCAAAACAAAGCAGGTGAACTTGCAAACCATTTGGTTTGCAAAAATCCCTGGTTGGTTTGAGGGTTTACCTTGGTATATCGGCCCTCATTTATCATTACAGTAAATTTGCATACACTACTACATATTGAACATAACAAAGCACTGGTAGAGCAGATATGTGATATCCTCACTGAAACTGTTAAACAATTTAGCAGAAGTCGACCTGACCTGCTTTCTCAATTTAACCATCAATCCACCCTTTGAACTTTTGTTTAAGTGCCCAAATACACAAAACATGATGACTTGCTGCCATTCCTTCCTCAACAACTGTGAAAAACACTTAATCACCTCTCAGACCTTGTTTAGGGGATCATGGGACAAACAGGGCCTACTGAGCCTCAGCTGTAAGGGCTGGGGTCATTTGCCTTTGATGTCCTGGGATCCGTCCAATTATGGATCTACAAATAGGACCAAGTACAACCCATTCAGCATTTGACTCTCAGTGCTTCTTAGAGTGTGTTGTCTTTTTATAAAAGAAAATACTAAGAAACTCAAAATGTTACACACAACTATATGCAGGCACAAATAACCACTGGTGCATGTCCTCTGTACTCAGTGTTTGAGATCCCTTTAACCCCACCCTCCCCTAACTAGGTGTAGGACATGTTATGGCAGGTTTCAAGCACAGGTGCAATGCTACCCCTTTAGCTTAGAGTTTATGCTCCCAGTTTCTAGAGTCTTAGTTCCAGTACATAAATCACACCAATATGAGTCATTTTCTCACACTGTTCAAGGCCCATAGCACATACCTAGTCCCCTATCCCTCCTCTAGTAGGAAGATTCACTGGCTGTGAGTGCATCACCACTCCGGCCCGGTCCTGAGGTTTGGCTGGTGGGAAAACTCTGGTATCACTAAAGGACACCAGCCATTTGAAGGCCCTCTTTTGGGTGCAGGGTAGGTCAGGCAGGCTTAGAGATAATGGGGCCATCAAAGGCACTCTTTAGGGCAGAATGTAGTTCTGAAACCTTAACAGCAATGGGAAAACAGCGTTGTTTGTACAGGTCCAGTCATTTCTCACAGATGTGCAGTCTGGTCACACTTTCCGACTTACAGTGGCACAGTTAGCTTTGGGCATGAATGTTCAGTTTCACAGTCGTGCAGTATACTTGGACACACTTCAGGACAGCGCCACAGTACAGCCTACTTGCAAGATCACAGCTTCACTGTTCGTTTGGGCATACTTTGGCTGTGGCACAGTCTAGCCACTTCAGCATCTCACGATGCAGTCCACTTCAGGTATGCTCCAGGACAGTGCCATGATACAGTTCACTTTTAGAGTCACAGTAGCGCAATTCATCCAGGCATACTTTGACATTGCCACTGTACCGCCGCTTCAGGCAAGAGAGTTGCAGCCATGATCTGGGAGCATGCTGTTAGTTCTTTCTGAGTCTCTCTGGGCAGACACACCCTCTGCTCCGGGGTCAACTGCTTTTGCCCCCTCCTGGTAGTCAGCACCTCCTGCAGGGTTGGCACTCTCCTTGGTTCTTCTTAGGCAGGTCATACATCAGGTGCTTCAGGACATGTAGATCGATTTTGAGATGGCATTCTCCTTCTCCACATTGCGGATATGGATTTACAAAATGTTTTTACAGCAATGGTTTTGTGTTTTTGTCTGTTAGTCAAGTACATGAATATAGACCCTGAATAATGTTCAAAATCAGTTTTTAATTCCTGCGGGCTCTGTGACCATGAGCCCTGCTTTTATACTAAAAACCATGGCAGTAGGCAGAAATGCAACTGGCTGAACCTTCGGCTCATGGAAAAATACAATGATCATGCTATTGTTCTCCCCTTCTGCTGTTAGTTCTTTCTTATGTCTCGCTGGGCAGACACACCCTCTGCACTGGAGTCAGCTGCTTCCGCCCACCCTAGTAGTCAGCACCTCCTGCAGGGTTGGTCCTCTCCTTTGTTCTTCTCAGGCAGGTCACCCTCTAGGCACATCAAGACATGGAGACAGCTCTTCCTTCTAGATCAAACTCCAGGTGATAGTTCCTCACTTCTGGGAATCTTAGTGTCAAGCAGAAAGCAGTTTTGGGTACACAGCAGGCCTCTGCACTCTCTCCCTTGGTCGAAGACACGTGGTCACCTTCTCCCACTGTTATATAGATTAAGCAGACAGTAGATGTGGATTCTCTGTCTGCTTGGCTCTTCTTTCATGTGTACTTTCTAGGCTGTCTTCAAAATGCAACTTTTGTGTAGAGTGATGCTTCTCATAGCAAGGTTGTCTCTAGTTTGCAGTACCCCCCACATCAGTGGCACAAAGTGGAAGGAGCTTTCTGCAGCCGGTTTTCAATAACCACTCTCAAAAAAGTGACCAGGTAAAAAGACAGAATGTGGGCTTCTCTAAAGGACCCTTCATACTCTGAACAACAGAGACTACAGTCCTGCCTTTCACCCTAACTACCTACTAAAGGCAAGTGCTCACAAAGACTAAGCAGCATCTATATACAGACAAATAACCTCATCAAATGTCTGAAAGGAACTCTAGATTCTCTCTTCCCACTTCAGTGTCTAGGTCTCCTCTCTCCAGGTTCAGGAATTACAGCAATACACTTCCACTGTCTGTAAAAAACACAACTTCGCCTCTATCTTGAGCAAATAAACAGGCCAGGGGCTTCTCAAATGGAACCCATAGTAGACCTTCAGTCTGGTTCACTCATGCACCTATTGCATGCACCATATTAGCCACACACATATATACACATAAACCTGCACTGTGATGCTAGTACATAGCAGTGAACATTTATATGAGTGAGCCAGAAGCCACTCTCAGACAAAAAGGTCTAGTCGCAACTACTAATTCACAAAATGTGATAAGATGCAACCAGCGCTCTACATTCTAAACCCATGAAAGAGATGGTAGTCCACTGTCAAACAAATGAGAGCATGCTTTGTGCACTTTTCCAGGTCCAGGACAGGTCCAAAATGAAACACGGTATACCATATGCTCACGTTCGGGCACTCGGCCAGGAGAACATGACTGTACATCATCTACGGGACATTCCTGTGCCAACACCACCCCATTTCAAAATGTATAAAACTTCAAAACTTTACATCTTGACACCCTCTCCACTACCTTCGAAACACCCTCCCCCATTTTCAATATTGGAAAATAAAGTACCTGTCACTTTACCACACTAACCTCAAAACACCCTACTACACTCCTTTCTTTTAGTTTTTAAAAATGGACATTCCATTCTTCTAAACCCCCGTCCAAACCTCTGTCCTGAACCTTATTTCAATTTTTTTTTTTAAATCCACGATACATGGAGTCTTGGCACCCACCTGCACCAGCCTCTGTGTTTTACTTCCTCCTCTCTACTCTCAGCCGTGCTTGGTCACTCTCTCCTTAACCCGGTAATAAAAAGCTTGGAATGCCTGAAAGATGTAACGCTCGGTAAGAAAAACAAGTTGTTTGATAATGTTATTGTTAGGTTAGGCCAGCAAGAAAGTGTTAGTTATTTTGTGATGACTAAAACAGTATTCAATGTATTGTGAAAGGAAATAGAAAATAAAATAGGAAAATAAAAAAGACCTATATCTTTCCCTAGCTATTGTTGTCAGTTTATTGATAAACTTTCTTCAGGAATACTACATTGGGCAATCTTTCAGAACACCCATTTTTTGGATCGCTTTGAGCGCCGGTGCAATTTATTGGTAGCCGAAAGGCGAAATTATGAGTTGAAAGGAATCTGATCATTATTTAGAGGAATCGGACAATGTGGTGACTTTGTAAAAGTGAGATGGAAATTATTATTTGTCTTCTGTTTCATTGGACTGAGATCATTTTTGCCCAAATCAATTATGAGTGGCAAATGGAAAGAACTATAAAATGCCAAATGAAGAAGAAAAATTGAACTTATAATTGAATCCTGTTTCTAGCAATGTTTGTTTATAATTTAATTCAGTTTTGCAAATTCAAATCCTGTAGTAGTACTTGAATTCGGCTTGAAAGTAATTATTTTGTTGCTTTCCTGCTTAGAAACAGTAACAATAATAAATAAATAAACTGTTGTTATAAAACTTAAAAATTAGCATTAAAGTGTTCTCCTGTTCTATGAGCAATAGCAGGCTCAGAGTGCATCTTCCATTAGTTTCTTTTCCTGAGCCTGGGGTTTTGACTTTTGCTGTTTTGCCTTCTGCCCTAGTTTTTAGTATAGAAGCAGGACTCGTGATCACAGGCCCAGCAGTAATTGAAAACTGATTTCGATAAAAGGTGTTTTCAGGCTCTACATTCAAGCACTTAACTAACAGATTAATACACTGAACCGTGACTGTAAAAGACATTTAGGAAATCCATGCCAGCAATGTAGTCTCTGTTCTCATTTCAGGTTTACTTCACCTTGAGTAACCTACGAGTGTTTGCTTTTTCTAGATTCTGTGTTTCTACGGGTTAATTGTGTGACATTGTGTGACTCTTGTACAGCACAGACCATTAACTGGGTCACATAAGGGTGTCTTGGTGAGTTAAGGTTGTGGGTAGGTACTTATGATGGGACATGATTGAAAGTTGTGCAACTAAGGCTGAAGGCATTGTAAGTTTCTCACACTACCTGTCAGTGGGTCTTAAAGGTTTTTAGGCTACATGCACATACAAACCCTGGCCTCTCTGCAGAATGTGCAGTGTGATGGCCACGTGTGCTCCAATTGTAATTGTGATTATATGAGAAAGTGTTTGAAGGAGGTACACAACTGTGAAAATACAGAGAGCACCCAGGGAAAAGAACGCGGAATGTTTACAGGTGTGTGAGTGTGTTGGTTGTGAATGGGAGGCTGATAACTGAAGGAGATGAAAGGAAGTGCATGCAAAAGAAAAGATTGAAAAGACAGTGCTGAAGAGTAAAGATATGATGTGTGGGATATGCAGAGGAGGGTTGTCGGAATGGTGTCGGAGGGAAAGACCCTAGCAAAACCTCTGCCTTTCACTAAACGTCAATGTGACGATCTTGCCCAATTTTTCACGCAAAAAATAGAGAAAATTTATTTTGAAATTGCTAACTCACATATAAGCAAAACCCCACAGTCTCAATCCATCATCTTACCCCAGACCTTACCCCTACCACACCTCACTGTCCCTCCCCAAACGGTTCCACAGCTAGTCTCTTGGCCCCCTCTTGACCTAGACTCCTTGATAACCATCCTTGGAAAGGTCAAATCCGGTTCCCCGAAGGATCCCATGCCAATCTCCACACTAAAACTGCTGGACCTCTCTCATCTGTCCGTCATCCTGAATGCTCTAAATTCTTCCCTGCTCGAATCCACAGTCCCTGGGCATTGGAAACACGCCATGGTAACCCCTCTCCTGAAAAAGCCCTCTGCCGACCCTAGTGTCCTCTCTAATTATAGGCCCATCTCACTCCTGCCTGCCTTCTCCAAAATTCTTGAGAGACACATTCACTCACATCTCTCTCAGTTTGTCGAAACTCACAAAATCCTCCACCCCTCTCAATCCGGCTTTCAAACCGGATTCTCCACGGAAACCACACTGTTCGGGGTCACAGAGAAGTTGCGCCATCGTCTCGACACTGGGGACACAGTCGCACTGATACTGTTAGACCTTAGTGCGGCATTCGACACTATCTCCCATTCAGTCCTAATCAACACACTGAAGTCTTTGGGCATCTGTGGCTCAGCCTTGGACTGGACTACTTATTTTTTAACCGACCGCACTTTCCAGATCTTCTCTGTCACAGACACTTCCAACATTTACCCATCCCCTTGTGGTGTGCCCCAGGGCTCCATCCTTAGTCCTCTTCTTTTCAATTTATATGTCAGGTCTCTATCAGACATAGCAGAACAAGCAGGCCTAACTCTTTTTACGTATGCAGACGATTCCCAGATCATCTTTTCCCTCTCCAGTACTGACCCCGGCTCGACATCCCTTCTTCAGACAGGCCTGGGGAAAATTGCTACATGGATGAACCGCAATCACCTGAAATTAAATGGTGATAAGACGCAAGTCCTCATCCTAGGCAAAACTAAAGATCTGTGGGGCCCACTACATTAACCTGCTGAGATGGGCGCCCTCCCCAAACCCTCCAGTCATGTCCGTAATTTGGGGATAACTATCGATGACTCTCCAACCATGCACCATCAGGCAGTAAAGGTCACAGCTATCTGCTTTACCATCTTGAAATGGCTCAGGAAGATCATCTGGATGCTCCCAGATGATACCCAGAAAACAGTGGCCCATGCCCTCATCACCTCTCGGCTGGACTATGGAAACATCCTTCACCTTGGCTCAAACAAAGCGGTGACTCGAAGACTGCAAAGAACTGTTTACACACGCTTCCGCAGATCACTCAAGACCTGGTTATTTAATCAGTAACTCCTTCTATTACTGCCTTCTATTAGCTACACCTAGTCCGCTTGGCGCCGGAAAACCCTTTTTGGGTAGCTGTTGCGCCCTATAAATTAAAATAATAAATAATAAAAATAAATAAAGGGAGTGATTGAGACAACCTGAACAGCACCATCCCTTTCACAGACCTTAGTAATGTTTATTTCACAGCCTTGTATTTTGAGAATTCAAATATTTCAATCCAAATTATTCACAACAAAATCAGTGTCATTGCTCATTTGTTTGATACTACTACCAATCAGTGGGAAATTGTCCATTGGTGTGTTCAATCTTTGGAGACAATCACAGAAAACTCGGAGTGGCACCCAAATACTGGCCAAGTGACATGCTTCTTGAAACTCAGAATTTTAGTTTAAGCTAAACTTTTCATCACATAGGCCTTACCTCTTGGAAAAGTTTCTTAGTTACACATATTTGACCACACCCCTTGTAGTGCCACCCAAACTTTTTTCATCCCACTTCAAAGGCTGTATACATGTTGCCCATCCTGCTGGCAGGCTGGCAATGTTGAAACTGTTGTGACTGCAGGTAATACATTCATAAAATGATTAAAAGGTACCTTTTTCTAAATGGCAAAATGCTCCCCTTAGAATGCATTACACAAAATACTCTGCAATGGACCTTCTTGCTAAACTGATGCACAAGTACCACTTTTAAAACCTGAGTATCATGCACAAATATGACCACATCCATATTGTGCTAAAACACACAGTTCTAATGGGATATTTGTCATTACATGTGGTTAAAAGAAGTTAGGCCCATTTCTTTTGTTATTCTGATTCATCATTCCCTTAAAATGAGAACTGGAACTCTCTGTAGATGTGCTTTGGGGTGGTAGCTCCTAGTGTTAGATTTGATTTGGAGGACAGGTGAGTGGCATAACGCAAGATGATGGGCCCCCGACAAAATGTGAGGAGGGCCACTGAGTCTTCCATATCTCAAAGATATTCATTGGCCTTGGGCTGAATGGGGGCCCCCTGAAGATTGGGGTCCCTGAATGTGTGGGACCCTCTGCGCCACAGGAGCTGCAGAGGCTTGTTTTACGCCCCTGGGACAGGTATTTGTTATTCAAAGGCATAGTATTTATAGTCCATGGAGAGGCATATGTACACTTCTCAAATCCAGCTGCCCTAATGAGACAATGTGGACTCAGAACATGTACTTGAAAAGCCTCAGAGTAGCTATTTTGGTTAGGGGAGAAATCTAGCACCGGAGTTTGAACACTTATAAGGTAAACCCCAAAATATTTTCTCTGCCCATGCTGTGTGCTTGGTCTATTTAGGAATAATGGTAACTGGTGATTTCAAGAGACTAAAATAACCAACATGCAGGACTGAAATGTTCTCAGTTAATGTGACTGTGTGACTCTCCTGAAAAAAGAAATTGTACACAAACCCTTTGCAATTAAGACCGCCGTGTTTGTCTTATTTACTGCAGTACTTAAGAAAATGTGCTAATTGTCAGTCACACATAACCAACTCCTCTTTCAGGAATGCAATGTTTCTATCAATAAATACGTTTGATTTATTTCTCCTACATTACCTATTCACCTAGAAAAGCAAATATTACATTGAAATATATTCACATATATGCACGATAAATGTGATCTTTAAAACACTTCCCTTTTAGTGCGTTTTGCTCATTTGTGTTTCTTGTAAGAGTGTTTTGGCGTTCTCCCTAAAAGTCATTTGTACCACATTTTCTGGCAATTCAAAGTTGGCAAATCCAATTTAGCTATAACTTAACTATCTTGAACAGCTTTGTAATTCAAGGATCATCTACAACAAAATATGCTCATTAGAAGGTAATCAAATGAAGGCTCATCAAAGGACTGGCGTGGATCTACCACATTACGCCAACACTGAAGAAGCTACATGTTGTGACTTGATTGCCGCCTCTCCTTTCTTTCACTTACATCTTCTCTGCTGTTCAACCAGGATGAGAGTTGGAATGTTTCGTGATGTCACGGAATGCATGTCATGACACATTCCAACACTCATCCTGGTTCAGCAGCAGAGAAGATGTAGGTGAAAGAATGGAGAGTGGCCAATCAAGTCACAACACTACACCATCCTCCTGCTACAAGCTTGAATCAACTCCAAGATTTGCTGCATCACCTGCAAAGCTATCAGACGAATCACCCTCCATAGCTTTCAGAGAAAACAAAATCCTCAGTCAGTCGGCAACAGAGAAAGAACCAGGACACCCCGGGACAAGAAATTAACACATTAAAAAGTAAAAAATGAGAAGGATGGGCTTCTCTATCTGTGCCCCAAGGATCTGAAACAACATCCCCATCAGAATGACCCATGCCCTCATTAAAACCAGATTGACACTGAAAGCTCCTCTCTTCAAGGGTCCTAACCACTGACACACATGCTCAATAGGACCTACGTCACCTGCCTTCATGTAGGCGATCATGAGTCTAGGGCTCATACTCCCACTTTAGAACTTATTTGCTCTCCACTTAGATTTGCACAACGAAATACCTTCACATAGTGCACGCATGCTGAACTACAACCCTGGCGTCATTACCATTTTTACAAAAACACTTTTCAGAATTCCAGTTATTCACTGTTTTGTCTGCAAAGTAGTAAAATAAGCAAATTGATTTTTCTGGGCTGTCACACTAGCCTTAACCATACCAAATAATTAGATTATTCTCTAGAATAAAGGAGGCCTCCACGCTGCTTATAGCAACAGGACACTCAGTAAATGAGCAGACATAATTTTACAAGTATGACATGAAATAAAAAGCAAAGTAAATAACTCGCTCTGATAAACATAGGAAAGCCAAACAAAAGAAAATGAGCTACACTATGAATAAAAGCCAAAGTATAAAAAACACACAGTTACAAAATGAAAGTCTGGAATTCATCAGAATGAAAATAAACACTCCTTGTGTGTGGATACGAGAGTGCTTTTTACATATCATAAGAAACATGAAGCTAGCATTATAACCTTCAACATACCCAAGACACGTGTGTGAATGACAACACCCACACACTGCATCTCACAGGAACATTGGGCCAAATTTATCAACCATTCACGTTATGTAACGCAACGCAGCAAGCCACCTTGCTGCGCTACGTGAACAGGTAAGGGCAAGAAATCTCGGTATTTACCATTACACAGCACAGTGCTGTCCTTTCCTAGCACTGGTGCACTTTTGGCTGCCTAGCGCCAACGCAAGCACCCTTCCATCATGTTCATGTTGCAAGGATGCTTGCGTTGTAGGCAGGATTGTTTTTGTGCAGGAAGGGACAACTTTCTAAACAAAAACAAACCTCAGATGCATTTTATTCTCTTTAAATGGGCTATAGCCACTTAGAAAGAGCCCACTTAGAAAGAGGAAGCAACAAGGAGAAATAACAATATTTCTCCTTGTTGCACCTGTGGCGGGAGGCATGAAATTCTAATGCCTTCCCATGATTAATCAATGTAGGCAAATCTAGGCATGTGTCAGAATCCATGGGTGAATGCATGTGAACATCCACGCTCCAACCATTGCATACTCCCTTCTTGCAGAATAATACAAGGCAGCGATTTGCGCCGTCTTGCGTTACTCTTGGTCAAAACACTCAGTGCCACATAAGGGGGGCTTGCATGGCTTGATAAATCTCATTTAGGTTTGGTGCTGCCTTTGTGTTCCCTTACATGGCTCAAGGGCGATGCAAAACCTTGATAAATATGCCCCATAAACGTTTAGATGAGCGTCTTTGAATAAAGGGCGGGTTATTCAGTTCCGAGAGCCATTATAGACTTGGCTCTCATTGTATACAATGTTATTAGGAATCATTTGGTGAAAAATATCTGATTATTGGCTGCTGCCCATCATTTATTCTAAATTTAGACAACTATTCAGCAACCAGCCAGATACGTATCTAATAGGCATAAAGGATCCAATGATGAAAGACAGACAGACATGAAAATGTCTATATATAGGACAGGAAGTCAGAAACATCAATGTGGTAGGGAAGAGGTTCCCTGGTGTTAAATATTGGCCCTTACATAGGCGAGTCATTCAATAATGGTTAATCCCTATGTAAACAGACTTTTAAAAACATTTTATTTTCTTCCCCTTTCAAGCATGTTTACAGTGTCAAACTTTATCAGGGCATAATTTAGCGCCTACAAACATTCTTACACCATTCATAAAAGATAGATTTGTCCCCGTGTTTTGTATACGTATTGTTCTAATTACCCACTAACTCATATTTTTCGTAATCCTCTTCTCAAGTCTGGTTATAGAGGGTACTTGAAATTGCCCTCAGACAAGAGAGGGACACATGTAAATCAGCAGACACACCCACAAATGAGGACGTCATCCAGGCTGAAATGTAATTTACAGAGGAAATCAATTCACACACACACACACACCTGCTCGTGTAGTACTACAAGCACAGCTTGCTTAGATGTCCACTGAAGCAGCCTTGAAGAACGTCATACCACGTTATGAAACTGCTTGTGTAATTCTTGGGAACAAGTAAAGGAACTTTCATTAGAGAGAAAACAGACACTGATTGGAAAAGAAGAGGGAGACTGATTTTTATGACACTTGTTTTGAAGAATGATTTTGTTATACTTTGAAGGTTTTTAAACCTCAATTCCATTGAAACATACCTATATCCTAGTTTGACTTCCCTATTCAATTTGTTTCCTGTATTTTAATTTTTGTACAATATCTTTGTTTTGATTTTAATAGCCATACACGCCCCAAATATCTATTTTGGTATTTCAGTCCACTCATCGTCCCTTCACCTATTTTGTATATATTTTGTGTCTCATAGTATTTCCTATATTTATGGGCCATCTATTTTTGATTACTATGTGAAATATGAATGATAATTGATATGTCAAGAAAGACATTGTCTATACGTTAATACATAATGGTCATCTTTGACAAAACAAGTCACACACAACACTGACACAAGTCAACATCTTGGGCATGTTAGCCCTTGACACAAATAACTGAAACCAAGTCTGCCCTAAGAGTCAACGTTTATTCAACTTGAAGTCAGTGTGGGTAGTGATGTGAACAGGAATATATGGAGATATGTGAATGATATTGGTATGGTGTGTTTCAGGGGAAGGTTTCTGAACATGATTTGCAAATAAACTATTTTAGTTATACCTATGTCCTTTGGGAGTGTCATTGACTTCGTAGGGGAAATATTGTACTTGAACCTATATATTGCATCCACAATATTGCACACATCTGTACTAGCAAGCAGAAACTACACCTAGTAATATTTACAAAACAAATCTATGCATACAACTATGGATCATTTATGGATAAATAATTGGCCTCTGTGTGTGTGTATTAATGACTAAATAGGTTTCTTAAACTAGATGTGTGTACTTGCGAGGCCATACTCCTCAGTTCGCAAATTTACTTTTTGAGACTGGGACCAAATATTTTTCATACAGTCACCAATTGTTTTCTGTTTATTAAAAGGGGGTGTGGGTTAATTGGTTTGCTATGTCTGGCTACTGAGCGCTACTCACAAAGATAATGCACTGAACAATATAGTATTTGTTAGACCTGTCATCCTTAGGGTGGTCTTCCCCCAACATTTTGCCTGCTTACTTTCACTTTTTGTTGTATCTTTTTGTTGGTCTTAGGACTCTGAGCATTTTACCACTGCTAACTAGTGCTGAAGTGCATGTGCTTTGCCCCTAAAACATGGTTACATTGGTATATACCCAAGTGGCCTAACTAGTTTGTTATGTTATGTTATGTTAAAAAATATTTATTCAGAGGGAGGAGCCTAGCGCTTGACCAAGATGGCCGCGTGAGCTTAGAGCTCCCGAGACCCTCGCGCCCTCCGTCGACTATCCTGTCTCCAATCCTGATGGTATGCATGGCATCGTGTTGCTGAGTTGTCAGGGAGGCGATTGATGCTACCCGCGGTCGGATCGCCCATCGGGAACCGGACTTAAGACTGGCGAAAGATTGCGGCCTAACTCCCGGAGATGCCAGGGGCTAGAGTTGGCAGGATGCCCGACTCCTAGTTGATCAACAACGGCCTGGTGAGGTGTGAACTGTCGGACGGAGGTCCCCGCTCTTTCACTTTCGGTTTCGTCCCCTTTGTCTGCCCGGACACTGTAGTGCTCTGGGTGGCTTTATAACCCCGGGGACGCTCGGTGGGCTACTTTGGCAGAACAAGGCTGACCTGCTCACTCTTTATACCTCTCTCTGGGAGGGGACGGTCTTCACTGCATTGGACTGCCTGGAGTCCATTATGTCGGGCAAGGCAGAAGGAGATCGGCCGAAGACTAAGTCCACCAGGCGGGGAACGTATTCCCAAGTCAACAGTATGGACCGCTACGCCCTCCTGAAGACATCGCCGAGTGGATCGAGCCAGGCGCCGGATGCCCAGAAGGAGGACTCGCCTGGGACACCGGAGCTCTCCCTGCAGGATGTCATGGGCGCGCTTGATGGGATGCAGACCTCGATGGGGAGGCAATTCGAGGCCCTGGCGCATAAGGTGGATGCCATCCTGGTGGATGTCAACTTGATCCGCTCGGACCTGGGCAAGACAAACGAACGCGTTAAGGACCTGGACCACAAGACCACGGGCCTCACTGATGAGGTTGCGGATCTGCAGAACGAGGTCCGGAAGCTGAGGGCCGAGAGTGACCTCGCCGCCCGCCGGCTGGAGGACTTCGAGAGCCGGTCCAGGCGCAACAACGTGCGCGTCATCGGGGTCCCGGAGTCCTCGGATGAGGCTTCGGCGGACCTGCTTGTGGAAGATTAGGTCCTCAATCATCTGAAGCCTAAGGGCCTTGGAAAGTTTTTTGCGGTGGAAAGGGCCCATAGGGTGCCGGGCGGACGGCCCAAGGCGGGTGCCCCGCCGCGGCCGATTGTCGCCCGGCTCTTCCATTTTCGAGATCGGGACGCTATCCTGCAAGCTTCGAGGGTGACGGGCCCAGTCCCCTTCCAGAATGCGTCGGTGAATTTTTATCCGGACTTCACCCAGCAGGTGCAGAGACAGAGACAGAGCTTTCTGGGGGTGAAGCGAAGACTTCGGGAACGGGACCTAAAATATGCCATGCTTTTCCCCGCCAGACTACGGGTGGTGCATGAAGATCGGACATTCTTTTTTGACTCTCCTGTTATGGCCGACGAATGGCTGGACGCTTTGCCCCGGCGACGGACCGGGGACGACACAGCTGAGCATGGAGACAGTGGCCGAGATGGATAGGGCTGATATCCCACAGCCGGCCTGACTTGATTTGACCATATTTGCAGATTTGAACAGAGTGCAGTAACTGTGGAGGGTTGCGGGAGGACGAGGGGTGCTCTTTTCCTCCCTTGGGGTACTTTTTGTAGATTTTTGTTTTTGTAGGGCGACAGGCACACTGCAAGTTGGGGGGGCTTTTTAAGCTGCAGCAGGGGTGCAGGGTGGGGGGAGTTATGGGGAGTTTGAGTTTGTTGTTGGGGGGTTTATTTTTGCAAGGCATGATGATTATCCTCAGGGTTGTTCCATGGTGGCGCCTCGGGTGTGGGGTGGGCCTCTTTCCGTTTGAGGATGGGGGGTAGAGGCCTAAGTGTTATAAGCTGGAATGTTAATGGTTTGGGGGATCGCATTAAGAGGGGGATTGTTTTGCAATTTCTGAAACGCTCAATGCCAGACGTTGTACTGCTGCAGGAGACGCATCTCATAGGCAATACGTGCTATGCCCTGAATAGGAAGGGGTATAAATTCATTGCACACTCGGGATTCTCTTCTGGGTCCAGGGGTGTGGGCATCCTCGTTAGAGCATCGCTGCCTTTTGAGGTGGACTCCACCATTGTTGACGATAGGGGGAGGTTTGTGGCGGTGGTGGGGCGGTGGGAAGGAAGGACTTTGGTTTTGGTTTCGGTATATGTCCCGCCGGCCCTGCAGGCCGCCACATTTGCTGAATTGGGCAGGGCTTTGCTGACTCTCCCGGGGGGCATGCTGGTAGTGGGAGGGGATTTCAACGCTGTGGGTTCTGGACTGCTGGATAGATACCCGCCCAGGGACACAGGGGGGGCTCAGAAATGGCTTCCAGACCTCCTGGACACGTTTGGCCTGATAGACTGCTGGAGGCTCCGGCACCCCACACAGAGTCAATACACGTTTCACTCCGGGGCGCATGGTAGCCTCTCCAGGATTGACTACCTGCTCACTCTGGCCGCACATGCCTCGTTGATATCCGAGGCGAGGCACATGGCACGTGGTATCTCTGATCACTCGCCAGTGTGGATCCGGCTGGATCTCGGACGGGAGGGAGGAGGGAGGGTGGCCCCCATTAACCCATGGTATTTCCGAGACCCCAAGATGCGCAGCGCCCTGGTAAAGAAGGTAGATAATTACTTTAAGGACAATCTGGGAACCGTGGACTCGGCGATCTCGCTGTGGGAAGCTTTTAAGACCGTGCTTCGGGGGGAGGCCCTCTCCCTGGTGGTGACTGCCAAGAATCGGAGGGATTGCGAAGTGCGGCAAGTGGAGGAGGAGATTGCGGCCCTTGAGGGGGATATGGAGGAGGAGGTCACAGAGTCCTCATTGCATGAGCTTTGCTTGAAGCAGGCGGAGTATAGGGACCTGGTGACGGACGCCGCCAAGACCCTCAGCAGGGAACAACAGGGCCGTCTGTATGATGTTGGAGATAAGGCAGGGAAACTCCTGGCGTGGCTGGACAGGAAGGAACGGGTCAATAGAGTGGTGCCAGAGTTGATTGGAGAGGGGGGAGAGGCGATTGTGGAACCAGAGGGGATTGTGGAGTGTTTTGCGGAGTATTTTCATAGGGTTTATTCCTCTGTGTCGGACAGGCCGCCCGAGGACTCGTCTGATCTCCTCCGTGATATCGAGTTGCCCTGCCTCTCTGACATAGATAGGGACGATTTGGATGGCGACATCACGGTTGACGAGGTGGCGGGGGCGATTCGCGCGTTGAATTCGGGTAAGGCCTCTGGACCGAACGGACTGCCGATCGATTTGTACAAACTGTTCCCGGATAGGGTCGCCCCTCACCTGCGCGCCATGTTTTTGGAGGCGCGGGGAGATGGGATCCTTCCGTTGGATCAGCGGCTGGCGTCGATCGTGGTCATACACAAAGAGGGTAAACCCCGAGATAGATGCGCCTCCTATCGGCCCATTTCACTCCTCAACGCTGAGCCGAAAATTCTGGCCAAACTCCTGGCTACCCGTCTGATTAGGGTACTTGGCGATCTGGTCCACCCGGATCAATCTGGCTTTATCCCGCACCGAAACACAGCATTGAACCTTAGGCGTCTTCATGGCGTCATCGCCAGGGCGGGCACGCTGCGTGAACCGGCTGTTGTGGCATCTCTTGATGCCACGATGGCCTTTGACACGGTGGAGTGGGCATACTTATGGGCCGTGCTGGCCAAGTTTGGTTTCGGTCGCGGGTTTGTGAGTTGGGTCCGGTTGCTTTACGAGGGGCCACTAGCGAATGTTGTGGTGAATGGTCGGGCATCTACCCCGTTTCAGCTTGGTAGGGGTACTCGGCAGGGCTGCCCCCTGTCGCCTCTGTTGTTCGCCCTCGCCCTTGAACCGTTGGCTGCGTGGATACGTTGGCACCCGGATATACGGGGCCTTCGGTGGTCGCCTGATCACGAGGACCGTATTTCGCTTTATGCCGACGATATCCTGTTGTATCTTGCCTCACCAAAGAAGTCACTTATAGTGGTCTGTGACGTACTCGCATCGTTCAGTAGGAACTCGGGGCTTGTGATTAATTGGGGCAAATCGTACTTGTACGTTCTTAGTGGTGAGGTCCCACCGATTCCTAGAACATGTTCGATACAGGTTGCCCAGCAAGGTTTTGTGTATTTGGGGATTTTTATATCCATGGATCCTGTTGTGCGCTATGAGAGGAACCTGCTCGCCCCCTTGGCACGCTTGAGGCGAGATGTTGAAGGTTGGCGGAGGCTGCCGCTCTCCCTTGTTGGGCGTGCGGCCCTGTTCAAAATGATGTCTCTTCCCCGCTTCCTCTACGCCCTCCAGAACACCTTGGACTGGGTACCGGCCAAATACTTTCGGGAGGTCGAAGGCCTCCAAAGGACGTTGCTGTGGGATGGGCGGCCGCGAATAGCTATTTCAAAGTTGACGCTCCCATGGTACGATGGGGGCATTGCGCTCCCAGACATCCGACGGTACTATTGGGCCACGCAGCTGAGCGCGATCAACCATGGGTTTTACGGCCCTGCCCTCAGCCCTGGGTATGCCATGGATAGGTGGCTGCTGCGCGGCGGCAACTACTACAGGGCGTTGTATTCGCGGTCCCTAGACTCGTCCCTCACGGGGCCCACAGGTGTGGCGGTGCGCGTATGGAAGATGGCGACCGACTCGCTGGGCTGGAAGGATAGGCTCACCCTCGCTACCCCATTGTTTGAATCGGAAAGGTTGGGAAGACTCTGGCACACGAAGGGCTTTGATAAGTGGGACCTGATAGGTATATCCAAGGTGGGAGATGTGCTGCATAAGGGGAGGGTGAAGTCCTTCGAGGAGTTGCAGACTGAGTTTGAGCTAGGGCCTTCAGAGTATTTTAGGTATATCCAGCTGCGTCACGCCCTCCGATCAGTCCTCGTGGAGGGTGAGAAGGTGCCGGAGTCCTCTCCCCTTGAGGACCGAGTCCTTGATGGTCATATGCCCGAGAGCACGATTTCGCTCATATATAAGAAGTTGATAAACGTCCGGGCAGACTTGCTATTGGGGCTGAGAGAACAGTGGACCAGGGATGGCCTAGAGTTGGATAATGAGGACTGGCAGTCAGCGGTTTCTTCGCCTAAGGAGGTTGCGATCCCGTCGCGTCTGAGGCTGGTGCAGCTTAAAATACTGCACCAGGTGTATGTTACGGGGCCAAGGCTGGTCCACATGGGATTCTCGGAGGACGGCCTGTGCAGAAGGGGATGTGGTATGGTGGGTACTTTCCTGCACATCATTTGGGAATGTGGTGTCATTGTGGAGTTCTGGAGGAGAGTCCATGCAGTTATGGGGGAGGTGACGGGCATTGTGGTACAGCCGGAGGCGCGGTGCTGCCTCCTGAACGTCTGGGGGCCCACTGATCTCGATGAGGCGCAGACCCAATGGGTGACTCTGGGTAATATGGTAGCTAAAAGGGATATCGCGCGATTATGGGGCTCCTCGGGACCCCCTACACTGACCGCGTGGAAGGAGAACATGGATTGGAGCATGTTTAGGGAGAAGACGGTCTACTGCTCTAGAGGTCGCCCCCGGAAGTGGCATGCCATCTGGGGGCGGTGGAACCAATACAGGGGGGGAATATGTCTTGCCCCGGACCTGGAACCTCCCGAGGAACAGCTTTCCCCCTGACCTACCTTCCAGCACAGTTTGGTTTTGGTAACCGTTCTGGGCCTCTGCTGTTCCCCTTCTTCCTCCGCACACAGTCTTATACTTAGTAGATGAGTGGGGTCCTGCCTCCCCTGGGGGCTTTCGCCATGGGATTTCAATGTTTCTGCCTTGCTGGGGTTTGTTGTGTGTTTTTTCTGTGTTTATTTAAAATTGGACCTTTGCATTACTCATCGTACTGTATTGGGGACACATTACTGTATCTAACTTGCAATGCTGCCGAACCTTCGGGCTGTCGGCTGAATAGCTGTGTCCTGAATTTCGAAATAAAGGTTTTCAAAAAAAAAAAAAAAAAAAAAAAAAAAATATTTATTCAGCGCACAGTCACCAAACGGTTTCTTGGCGCTAAGCAGAGTCAGACAGTTGAGAGAGAAATATATTAATTATGAGCTTGAATGAACAGCCAGGTTTTAAGAGCGGATCTAAACTGAGCATAAGAAGAGGATGAGCGCAGAGCAAAAGGAAGAGAGTTCCAGAATTGAGGCGCTAGGAATGAAAAACAAAGACCACTGTGTTTCTTGCGCTTAAAAGAACAAGGCGTCAGAAGATTCATGTTTGAAGAGCGTAATACACGAGAAGGAGTATAGCGTGACAGTCTAGACCTAATAAAAAACGGGCCAAGATCCCAAAGGGCTTTGAAAATGGTACATCCTAATTTGAAAAGGCAGCGTTGAAAGACAGGGAGCCAATGAAGATCCTTCAAAATGGGTTTCACATGGTGAAATTTAGGCTGGCCGTGTACAAGACGAGCGGCTTGGTTTTGTACCAATTGAAGTTGATGTAATTGATAAGCGGGAATGGCAGCGTAGAGAGAGTTGGCAAAGTCAATACGCGACATCACCAGGGCAAGGACGGCCTGAATCCGGGCCTCAAAAGTCAGAAATCTGTAACCTGTAAGGCCCTTGTAAAGTTGTATACCATATACCCAGGGCATGCAATCTAAATGCTACTAGTGGGCCTGCTGCACAGATTGTGCCACCCACACGAGTAGCCTTTCCAACCTGCCTCAGGGCTGCCATTGGAATGCCTGGGTATGCAGTTTAGTGCCCCTTCGACTTGGCAATTAAAACCCCTTCTCAAGCCTTAAATTCCCCTTTTATTATACATAGGTCACGCCTACGGTGGGCCCAAGGTATCCCTAAGGGCAGGATGCTGTTTAAGTTAAAGGTAGGACATGTACTTTTATGTTTTACATGTCCTGCTTAACAGCTAAATTTGTGTTTCAGTACTGTGAGGCCTACTCCTCTCACAGGCTAGCATAGGAAATTCCTTAAAACACTTTTAAGCTGTAATTCCTGATTAGAAAAGAGTAACTAAATCACATTTCATATCTTTGGAATAGCATTGGTAAATCCTCTTTAGTGGTAGAGTTGGGTTTGAAGTTACTATTTTACAAATGCAACCATTAGAAAGTGGGCATTTCTCTGCTCTTAACTTTGCTCTGTGTACCTGCAGCCTGTCTCTAATACATGTCTGGGCTGGGTGACAGCATCGCTTTGTGAATTCCCTCTAGAGAGCTACCAACAGAGGAAGAGATGGTGTGAGAGAGGACTCATCTGCATCCATCTGCATTCTGATAGCCTTCCTGGGCGGTAAAAGGGAAAGGGAGCTCACACTTGCATCTGAATAGGCTGTGTCCTGCCCCCACACAAAGGACTGATTACCCCCACAGATAGCCTGGCAGACAGGGATGGAATGAAGGGGGACCTGTGCACTTCAAGGAGCAGCTTTGCAGTCACCCCCTCTTTAAAGGCGCATTTGGGTTTAAGTACTGGGACTCTGACCGTATCAAAGCAGTACACTAGCAGACCTGGGGAGAATTCTGCTGGAGTAAAGACTACTGTGCTGTAAGGATTGCTACTTTGTCTTAACTGACTCTCCAGAGCAATTGCATTTCTGCTTTGCTGAGCTGCACTGCTGCCTGATGATCTCTGCCCTGCTGAGGACAAGGACTGGACCCATCTCACTTGAACCCAGAGTAACTCCAAGGGCTTGCTGGCTTGCCTCCTGTTTTCTGAAGTCTCAGGGGCACACAAGACTTCCTACAATCCTGCTGTTGCTGCTGAACTCTGCCTTCTGTGAGTCCTACACTTGCCTAAGGTACCCCTTCCAGTCCTGGACCTCTAAAGTGGATTTTGCAGCTGTTTTGCTACAAAGCTGATGCATCGTCACCATTGAGCGGGTCAGATCTGACATATCACCATTCGATGCCAATGCAAAGGCTGCTCAACGACAGCAGTTCTACAGCCTTTTCGGCCTGACAATGACGCTGTACAGGGCTCGACAATGATGTATTGCCTGCATTTCAACAGAGCTTGACTCCGATGCAGTGACTACTGCATGGGGAAAATCAACGCATCGTTCCCTCAGCATCAACGGTTAGCTCGATCCAAGGTATTTTTTTCAGTGGACCCTCCATGGGTCCTGTACCTGGCTTTCTCTCCATTGCGGTCGGCCTGAACTTTGGATTTACTATGGTCTTGCGCGAAGCCAAGTAACCTTTGAGTGCTATTGACTTCTAAGCCCTTTTTTTACATTTATTCTTTTATAATTCATACCTTGACTTCAATTGATTGGATTTGTGTTATTTTGGCTTTGTTTTACTCAAATGTATTCTCTATTTATCTAAACCTGTGTGGAGTCTTTTTGTGGTGTATTCATTGTGCTTCTGTATGTGTGTGTTGCACAAATACTTTACAGGTTGCCTCTTAAGTTAAGCCTGCCTTTTCTATGCTAACCTACCACAGGATGCGTATAGGTTAATTTAAAGTGCGCATCTAGCTTACCCTGACTAGGATTGAGGTCCCTTCATGGACAGGGTGCAAACCTCTGCCAAATGGAGACCCAATTTCCAACAGTATTTATCTATAGAAATGAATTGAGTGATTACTTAGAAAACATGAGCATTACTGGGTAATCGTTTGTAACATGCCAATAAGAATTCTGAACTGCCTGAAGAAGGCCCTGATTATGAGTTTATGTGTTATTCATTGAACCTTATAAATAATGATACCACAGGGTAAATTATTTATCGGGTTCGATAAATATAATCTATTAGGAGTTTGTGGGGAATAACATATTGTGAGAAGTTGGCCTGGTATATGATGCTCACTAGTTAAAGTGATCACCTTGTACCATGCCAAGCAACCCTTATGGTGTGGTTGTAAGTCAACCTTTTCGGACTAGCTGCCCTAGTGGTAGCGTAGGCTAAGCAGTCTTTGAGGCTAAACTCGTGAAGCGTGTTAAGCAAGCTGTTTTACCAATAGCAACCCCCTTTTATACCAATGAAAGGACACCACACAGATATATATTCAAAATATATATGTATTTATTTCTCAAAGTAACCCCTAGTCTCTTTATGAGCACAGGAGCACAAATCGTCAAACAAGATTATCACAGAATACACAGAAGTTGCACGTTATATGGATAGGCCCTGGTGGCCACTCAAACCATATACTAAAATAGTGGTATAAGTACCACGAACAGAAAAGGGAAAAGGCCTAGGGCCTCTAGAATCGCTGGGCCTACAAGGAGCTAACGTCAGTTAGTGACCAGGAGGTCCACGGGTGGCGTGTGCAGAGCAAATAGTCACACGCGTGCTCCCATAGGTTTCAATGGGTGCGTAAAAAGTACAAAGTTACTGCAAAAGGAATCTTCCGGATGACCTAGGAACTTAAGATTTGGAACACAGGCACTAGAGATGTATTACTACACATGGGCACCGGAGTACCAGCTTTACCTCACCCACAGGAAGCGGGTGCATAGGCCTCAAAGTGCGTCGGGTTTCTTCTATCTGTTCCGTTGAGCCTGGGACAAAGATGCTGCAGGCGGTCGGTCGGGAAGAGATGCAGTGGATCCAAGAGTGGATCGGAGATGTTGAAGACCTGTAAGCAGAGGGGACAGTGTTCACAGTCACTAGCCAGTGACCAGCGTGGCACCAGGTGGGTACCAGGCGATGTCGGGTGCAAACAGGTGATGAGGGGTAGCTTGTCTCCGCAGCCACGTGGTCCCTGAAGGTCGACGACGTCCAGGAGTCGGCTCACGAGCTGTCCCACGCAGGCTCTCGCTGTCGGCGGTGTCGGCGACTTGATCGAAGCAAACAAGCCTTGGCAAAAGCAATTGCAGGAGGATTCGGAAATCAGCTGTTGGTTCTGACCAGCAAGGTCAGAGGGATTGCTCCTTTGGAGGGAAGCAAGGGCCAGTCTGGAGCAACCAGACCAGCAGTGTATTTCGTAGAGTTCGTCGCCAAGATGGCCACTAGCCAGCGGGCCAGCAACCGGTTAGGCGCGTCGAGTGGCAAAATGCAGAAGGGCCCCACGCAGATCGTGGAGATGCTGGAGGGCTCACCTTTGGTGCAGATGCTGCTCGGGGGTTGGGCTTCTCAGATCCCAAAGCACAACTTGGAGGGAGCCTCGGTTGTTGCACTTGTCAGCTTGTCGTAGTCGTTCCAAGATGGCTGGCTCCACGTGTCTCGGTGCCTCCACGGGTCTCCTCTTTTCAGGGACTGTGGATCGGGCGGTGAGAGGTCTGGAAGTCCAGGTCTTGTCAGTCTCTGGGCTCGGGCTCCGGCGGGAGGCGGCGGCAAAGCAGACGGTGATTCGCTGGATGGTGCTTGCGTTAGCAAGGTGGTCACTCCCTGACCACAGGGGAGATTTTCTTCAGTCTTCTGTGCAGCAGAATGTCGAAGTTCCCGTCTTCTTCTTAGTTTCAAGTTGATTCCAGGATGTCTGAAGTCTTAGGACACAGCTCCTACCTTTATTCGGATTCTAGGGGCCGGACTACCTGCTAGGTCCCTCCCTATGGGTGGGACCAGGAAGGGGGGTGGTTACACCCCCAATCCTTTGTCCAGCTCGCCCCAGGCCCGGGACTGGTGTGCCCCAGGACCGGTTTGAACTGGCATATGCACCGAGGCTCCTTGTGAGCCACAGGCATGTCTGGTTTCTTTCAAGCCCTACCTGACCAATACACAAAATCCTGTCTGGGGTGGTGCACGCACCTCCCCTGGCAGGAAACCCTTTGTCCACACCTCCCAAGCTGGAAGGACTCCCAGCAGCAGGAGGGCAGACTTGTGTCTGTGGTGGCAGCATCCATTTTGTGGAGCTGAGGCTATGTCTGATTTTACCCGGGTTTTCAGGCACTGTACATGTCGTGTCCCTCTAGAAGGGTGGAATGCTAACCCCGTCGCCAGAATTGGCGAGGGGTTAGTATTCCAATTCGTATGACACCTTACTCGACATGTTTTGATAAAGCCAAACCAAAGATAGCATTTAACCGCGAGGTTCATGATGCACTTAAGAGTATATGGTATGACGATATCTGGAAACAGTAGAAGGAAGTTGTTCCGACCACTGCAGACAGGCTCAGCTCATGCCAGAGCACCATCTCACATGGAACCAAGCACTCTGCCTTCAGGATTGTTAAGGCCTGCCATAGGAGTGACTTATAGGTTACCAGGTGTCCCATTTAAGTTTAGGTATAGGTATACTACACCTAAGTAAGAGGTGATTACACCAACTTACCCCAGCTGAGTGATCAGCCAGTTGTGTCAGATTGTTAGGCCAAGCCTGGGGTGGCATAATACATGCTTCAGCCCCTGGCAGGCCTTGGATACACCAATGCCCTGGGTACCTAGTGTACACTGGTACAGGGGCTGACAGGGTGATCCAACCAATTGGGTATGTACCTAGGGTACATGGAGTCCATTTTACAGAGAGAGCAGATAGCCTGAGAGCCTGAATGGCAGGATCTCAGGCCAACTAAGTCGAAAAACCAGCTAGACACTAGGCAAAAATGTGGGGGTAACCATAGTCAGATATCCACCTTCCTACACAACCCCCCCCCAAACGAAGGGAGATAAGGCTGACCTTGACCAGGTAAGCCTATATTGCCCAAGTGGCCATATAAGGAGGAACCAGCACTGGCATGGTTACCCCCTGTCTCATGGTCCACTAAGCAATCCCTCACCCTAAGGGTATCAGAGGGTCTCCACCATAGGGAATCTCTACCTGTGGTGTGTCTTGGCAAAGTAAAAGGCTGGTGTTGAGATGGAGTACTGAAGTGAGTGTCCTCAAAGTGAGGCCTCAGCTTCCTCCAATCATCCTCCACCATGGATGCCTTTCTTTCTTTAACTGAGTTGCACTGTGCTCTCAGGGTCAGCCTCTGGCTACCTAAAGCTGGAGGCTGGGTCCCTTTTGTGGGCTTACTGGAGGGACAGGTCAGGTTTGGGGCCCTAAGGTCCCATGTTTGCCTGTGCCCAACAGAATCCCCCTGGGGGAGGTCCCTAACTACCTGTAAAGGAGATCCCTCAGGAATGTTTTTACCCATCACCTGACTAGGGCTACTAGCCAGGCAATCCTCATTCTTTTGATGGGGGGGTTCTTGTGGACAGGGGCCCTCTGGGGGTCCACTGGCCTCCCTGACCTCTGCAGCCCTGGGCTGACTGAGGCAGGGTAGAGAGAGGCAGGCTACCTGCACCAGACTGGATCCCACCTTGGAAGGGGCCACTGACATCAGAGGCTCTGCCAGGCCAGGCCTGGCTACCTCTGGGGCAGTTCCTTCACAAGGGGTGAGGTCAGATCCCTGAGGAGGCTGACCTTTTCCTAATGTCTGGGGAGAGGGAGACTTTTCTTCCTCCCCACTACTCTCAGTTTGTGTGGAGTGATCCATTGTTTCAGGCTTCACTACACCTATGTCAGTCTGAGTATAGGCTGAGACCATTACAGCCTTGCCAACCTTTTCAGGGGGGCACTCAGTTTGTGTTTGAGCTGTGACTGTCACAGCTCTGCCAGTCCCTACAGGGAAGTCTGTCTGTGCCTGGGCTGTGGCTACCACTGCCCTTCCAACCTTTTCAGGGAGGAAATCTATTTGGACAGGGGTTGTGAATGGCACAACCCCCCTACCCTTTTGTGAAAGGCCTACCATTTTAGAATGGGTGTCTTGTTCAACTCCAGCCCAAGCTGAGAGTTCTAAGTCATTCCCCAGTAAGCAGTCTACAGGCAAGGTTGGGGACACTGCTACCCTTTTAGGGCCAGTGACCCCTCCCCAGCTGAGACATACCTCTGCCATGGGATGACTGTTCTGTTTGCCATCAATGTTAGTCACCTGGTAGGAGAAACCGGGCAAAAGCTGCTCAGAGGGAACTAGCCAATGGGCCACCATTGTGATGCTAGCCCCAGTGTCTCTGTAGGCCTCAGCTTTTGTACCATTGATGTAGGGCTCCTGTCTGTACCTACCCAAAGTGTTGGGACAGGCAGTGAAGTTGGCAAACCCCATGCCACCATCACAGACAAGAGTGGTTGCTGTAGGGGAATTGGCTAAGCCAGGGTCCCCCTGTGTTCCCCAAGTAAACCCACCCAGATTTCTGGGGGCACTCCCACCACCTGGGGGATTACTGCTGACAGTAATAGGTGGTGTGACAGGAGTAATTGGAGGAACAGTTTTGTTTTTAGCCCTTGGGCAACCGCGGTCAGTTTTCCAATGCCCAGGAGTTTTACACTCATGGCAGTAGGGCTTTTTAGCTGTGGTAGAGGAGGGAGCTTGGGACCCACCACCCTGTGTGGAGTTTTGGGGCCCTGAGGAAGGTTTCTCTTTTTCTTTATCCCCACCCTTCTCTTGAGGCTTGGTGGTATCTTTCTTTTGGTCACCACCCTGGTTTTTAGGCCTGATCCTGGTCCTGACCCATTTATCTGCCCTCTTTCCCAATTCTTGGGGAGAGGTCAAATCTGAGTCTACCAGGTGTTGATGGAGAAGCTGGTTTTGACAATTACTTAAAATCTGCTCTCTCATCATCAAATTGTACAATCCTGTATAATCAGACACCTTACTTCCCAGCAACCAACCCTCCAAAGCCTTAGTGGCACATTCCACATATTCAGACCAGTCCTGAGTCTGTGTCTTCTGGGTGTCTCTGAACATTAACCTGTACTGTTCAGTGGTTAAGCCTAACCCATCAACTAGGACACTCTTCAGGACTCTGTAATTTCTGACATCCTCTTCTCTAACAGTGAGGAGTCTATCTCTGCCTCTCCCCTCAAAGGAGAGCCATAAGATTGCTGCCCACTGGTCTTCAGGAACCTGCTGCACTTTGCAGGCTCTCTCAAGAGCAGTCATCCATTTGTGGATGTCATCCCCACTTTTGTAGGGGGGCACAATCTTGGACAGGTTCCTATTGTCAAAGACCCTATCTTTGTCCCTAGGGACATTGCTGCCACCAGTGGGTATAGACCCACTCTCTCTATGCTGCCTAGCCTTGCTCAGTTTTTCTTCCATCAGGGCTACTTCTAGCTCCTGCTTCCTGATCCTCAGCTGGGCTTCCTGCATTCTGGCCTCATGTTCCCTCCTCTGAGGGGTGGTCAGTCTCCTGGAGTGACCTTGAGAGCCCCTAGAGCCATGAGAAGCATTGGAGTCACCTGAGCGATTCCTTTGCCTCCCAAGCCCTGTGTTAAGTCCACTGGGGAGATCCAATGGGGGGAACCCATTGTCAGTCCCCAATAGCCTTAGTTTAGCTGGGCCAAGTATAATACTTGGCACTGGGCTAGTTCTCCCTTCATCATCACTACTTTCTGTATCCTCACCACTTTCCTCCCCTGTAGTATGGTTCTCATCTAAGGGATGGCTATTGGAACTGGGTACCTCTGTAGTATCTTCAGAAGGGGGGCCTCCTGTTCCTGACCCTAAGGGGGCTAACTGGGAAGCTTTCTTGAGTGCTCTCTGATTCTCATCATTCTGTAAGAGCTCTCTGAGCTCAGCAGAGTTTGGGTTCTTGGGCTGTTTAAGGCCTCTAAGAGTTGCCAAATGCCTGAGCTCATTCTGATTAAGGGTAGCAAAGCTGGATGGTGCCCTCTGGGGGTCACTCTCAACAGAGATGGGTACAGTGGACCCCTCTGCCCCGGCCATTGCTCTTAAGTGTGGGTGGATGTGTTGCAATCTACCTACACTTGGGTTTACCTACTAAACCTATCTAGTAGTTGTAGTCAGGGTGTGCTACTCCCTTTGCTCTACAACAACTAAGTTCAGTAGAACTTATGTATATCTAATCTTGTTTTATATGTACCTACAGGTACCTATGTGATCTTTCAATTGGTAACCAAGAGATTACAATGGTAAAACACAGCAAGCTCAAATCCAACCGCTGCTCACCAATGTGAGAAGTTGGCCTGGTATATGATGCTCACTAGTTAAAGTGATCACCTTGTACCATGCCAAGCAACCCTTATGGTGTGGTTGTAAGTCAACCTTTTCGGACTAGCTGCCCTAGTGGTAGCGTAGGCTAAGCAGTCTTTGAGGCTAAACTCGTGAAGCGTGTTAAGCAAGCTGTTTTACCAATAGCAACCCCCTTTTATACCAATGAAAGGACACCACACAGATATATATTCAAAATATATATGTATTTATTTCTCAAAGTAACCCCTAGTCTCTTTATGAGCACAGGAGCACAAATCGTCAAACAAGATTATCACAGAATACACAGAAGTTGCACGTTATATGGATAGGCCCTGGTGGCCACTCAAACCATATACTAAAATAGTGGTATAAGTACCACGAACAGAAAAGGGAAAAGGCCTAGGGCCTCTAGAATCGCTGGGCCTACAAGGAGCTAACGTCAGTTAGTGACCAGGAGGTCCACGGGTGGCGTGTGCAGAGCAAATAGTCACACGCGTGCTCCCATAGGTTTCAATGGGTGCGTAAAAAGTACAAAGTTACTGCAAAAGGAATCTTCCGGATGACCTAGGAACTTAAGATTTGGAACACAGGCACTAGAGATGTATTACTACACATGGGCACCGGAGTACCAGCTTTCCCTCACCCACAGGAAGCGGGTGCATAGGCCTCAAAGTGCGTCGGGTTTCTTCTATCTGTTCCGTTGAGCCTGGGACAAAGATGCTGCAGGCGGTCGGTCGGGAAGAGATGCAGTGGATCCAAGAGTGGATCGGAGATGTTGAAGACCTGTAAGCAGAGGGGACAGTGTTCACAGTCACTAGCCAGTGACCAGCGTGGCACCAGGTGGGTACCAGGCGATGTCGGGTGCAAACAGGTGATGAGGGGTAGCTTGTCTCCGCAGCCACGTGGTCCCTGAAGGTCGACGACGTCCAGGAGTCGGCTCACGAGCTGTCCCACGCAGGCTCTCGCTGTCGGCGGTGTCGGCGACTTGATCGAAGCAAACAAGCCTTGGCAAAAGCAATTGCAGGAGGATTCGGAAATCAGCTGTTGGTTCTGACCAGCAAGGTCAGAGGGATTGCTCCTTTGGAGGGAAGCAAGGGCCAGTCTGGAGCAACCAGACCAGCAGTGTATTTTGTAGAGTTCGTCGCCAAGATGGCCACTAGCCAGCGGGCCAGCAACCGGTTAGGCGCGTCGAGTGGCAAAATGCAGAAGGGCCCCACGCAGATCGTGGAGATGCTGGAGGGCTCACCTTTGGTGCAGATGCTGCTCGGGGGTTGGGCTTCTCAGATCCCAAAGCACAACTTGGAGGGAGCCTCGGTTGTTGCACTTGTCAGCTTGTCGTAGTCGTTCCAAGATGGCTGGCTCCACGTGTCTCGGTGCCTCCACGGGTCTCCTCTTTTCAGGGACTGTGGATCGGGCGGTGAGAGGTCTGGAAGTCCAGGTCTTGTCAGTCTCTGGGCTTGGGCTCCGGCGGGAGGCGGCGGCAAAGCAGACGGTGATTCGCTGGATGGTGCTTGCGTTAGCAAGGTGGTCACTCCCTGACCACAGGGGAGATTTTCTTCAGTCTTCTGTGCAGCAGAATGTCGAAGTTCCCGTCTTCTTCTTAGTTTCAAGTTGATTCCAGGATGTCTGAAGTCTTAGGACACAGCTCCTACCTTTATTCGGATTCTAGGGGCCGGACTACCTGCTAGGTCCCTCCCTATGGGTGGGACCAGGAAGGGGGGTGGTTACACCCCCAATCCTTTGTCCAGCTCGCCCCAGGCCCGGGACTGGTGTGCCCCAGGACCGGTTTGAACTGGCATATGCACCGAGGCTCCTTGTGAGCCACAGGCATGTCTGGTTTCTTTCAAGCCCTACCTGACCAATACACAAAATCCTGTCTGGGGTGGTGCACGCACCTCCCCTGGCAGGAAACCCTTTGTCCACACCTCCCAAGCTGGAAGGACTCCCAGCAGCAGGAGGGCAGACTTGTGTCTGTGGTGGCAGCATCCATTTTGTGGAGCTGAGGCTATGTCTGATTTTACCCGGGTTTTCAGGCACTGTACATGTCGTGTCCCTCTAGAAGGGTGGAATGCTAACCCCGTCGCCAGAATTGGCGAGGGGTTAGTATTCCAATTCGTATGACACCTTACTCGACATGTTTTGATAAAGCCAAACCAAAGATAGCATTTAACCGCGAGGTTCATGATGCACTTAAGAGTATATGGTATGACGATATCTGGAAACAGTAGAAGGAAGTTGTTCCGACCACTGCAGACAGGCTCAGCTCATGCCAGAGCACCATCTCACATGGAACCAAGCACTCTGCCTTCAGGATTGTTAAGGCCTGCCATAGGAGTGACTTATAGGTTACCAGGTGTCCCATTTAAGTTTAGGTATAGGTATACTACACCTAAGTAAGAGGTGATTACACCAACTTACCCCAGCTGAGTGATCAGCCAGTTGTGTCAGATTGTTAGGCCAAGCCTGGGGTGGCATAATACATGCTTCAGCCCCTGGCAGGCCTTGGATACACCAATGCCCTGGGTACCTAGTGTACACTGGTACAGGGGCTGACAGGGTGATCCAACCAATTGGGTATGTACCTAGGGTACATGGAGTCCATTTTACAGAGAGAGCAGATAGCCTGAGAGCCTGAATGGCAGGATCTCAGGCCAACTAAGTCGAAAAACCAGCTAGACACTAGGCAAAAATTTGGGGGTAACCATAGTCAGATATCCACCTTCCTACACATATGGATTTAGGTGTTTAACAAATCAAAACCCGCATTGTCTGATAAATACCATATGATTTTCCTGTTTAAATTTCAGCAGGTTTGAACTGCCAAAATGTAACAAAGGTTGAGGTATTTAGCACATCCCATAATTATTGGATGTGTTAAATACAGCCAAACTCGTAATTCCAGCCCATGTGTAAACAGGGATTTACGCACGGGACGAACTTGAATGACAACTAGTAACCAGGCCCTAAGTATGCATTGAAAGGTCGGGCATTTAAAGTACAATATAATTCAATACCAAATACATTACAGATGGTAACACCACAAAATCTGTAATCAGAAATGCATGGTGTTAAGTACAGTTAATATCCTAAAATCTCGAAAAACAGAGTGTGGGTTGGGAAACATTCCTCACTCGCACAGCTGATCCGAACAAAGGGCCAAAGCTGTTACTGAACATCACAAAAACAGAACTGTATATGAAAGCACCAGCCAGCCAGGACAAAATCTGTTTGCATACTCAGAGGGCCACATTGGGAATAGAAGGCATCCACGTTAAAAACAACAACAGGTGCTGGGAGCGCCTCAACCCAAAAGCTCTCCAGACGCATCGATTTGTAACATGAAAGCTTGCAAAATCATGGGGGGAGGAAGCAAAGGTTTGAAATATTCAACCCACCCCATCACCTTTGGGAACCATGCTGTTAGGAAAAAAACTAAAAATGTAACAGAAAAGAAAAGCTGCTGTTAATATAACCTTAAAGTTTGCAGGGAAAGATCATTTGAGACATCTGGGATTCAATCAAGCATAGGTATGAAATTGCAAAACTTGTATCATGAAATTCCTAAATGAGGATAGAGTGGTAAATTGCGGCATTAAACAGGAAATTAGGAAAGTTAAATCAAGCAACTGTGCCCGGACGCGACCAGAACAAAGTCATCGCCAACTAAAATGAGAGGCTAGGTTCCGTGAAGAACCACAGGTTTGAGTGTCCGTGCTCACACCTGCAGGGGCTCACTTTCAACAACATGCATGGTATACACACATATAAACCACAAGGATAGCAACATGTAAGCCAAGACAAAAAATGGCCGCACAACCACAAAACAAAGATTTAAATGTATCATTATAATTTATTTATAACAACAAAAAATAAACTTCAACAAGCTGCACCTGCAGGAGTGAAAAAAAACAGATCAGAGAATTGAGGACAACAAATAAACACTTACATAGAAGGAAGAGCCTGCATCATTGCAATCTCAGCACAAGTAAAGCACAACTCTGTGCTCTCCTGCAGCCTCAGCACCAAGATGTGGTGTGGTGCAGCGGAGGATAGAGGTGAGGTGCAGCCGCCAGGGCGGCTGACTCCCGAACTCAGGGGATCCGGGTTCGATCGCCGGCGGCAGGTTAGCCCAGCACCTTGTGACTCTTCCCGACGGCCCCCAGCGCCGGGACACTTCGCCTGAGGTAGCTGCGCGCTTTACAAATGCTGGTATTATTATTATTTGCATCCCACAAAAGGAGTGGGACATGTTCTTTTCATGCAGCGAGCTGCGATAATGCTCAGAACTTGTAGAAAAAGCTACACTTCTTGGAAATGAAAGATCACATGGCAGACCCTCTTATGTAAGGTATCAGAAGAAGAAAACAAGCACAAAGGGGAAGGGTATTAAAAGAAACGAGAAGGCAATAAGGCTCAGATTTTCTAGGGGCAACACAAGCCCTTAAGTGATATTTAGTAGGCCACACAGAGCCACTTTTTGCGGTTTTGCATGTCATGGTAAATCTGGAGTAATGCTGGGCACCACAAGGCGCTGCCCTGCTTTTCTGCCCGGGAAAGGCATACTATGGGTAAGGCATGGGTTTTGACGCAGTCCCAGATTTATTACACATAATAAACCTAGGAATGTGTCCAAATGCTGGGAATGCAATTTCAGAGCTAAAAACAGCATCCTAACTATACTAGTATGCATTTTATGGAGCAATGGTACTGATTTGTTCTAGAGTCTCACTGGTGCCTTCTTACAGAACTCAAAACTGTCCATCTTTAAGGCAATATGTGAATAGTAGGCACACTAAAACTCGTGGGGAGATGCTATACCTCCATGTCCCATAAACCACAGGAGAGTTTACAAGCCCACACACCTTCAGAAATATAGGCATCTACTCTCACAATAAAGGCCATTGGCTACACACATATCATAATCAAGAAGCATATGACCCATCAATTTGAATATGGCAACTCCGAAGATTATATATGCTTCAACATCAAGTTAATAGATAATGCTCACTTTGGTTTTCACAACATAATTCAAATACTGTGAAACATAGGTAGCATTGAAGTTTCTTCTGGGTAAGGTGAAGAAGATACAGGAACCGTGTGTCAGCTACATCTATATGCACACAGCTCATCATATATGCACCAGCAACAACTCCATTTTTTTTGTATCCTCAGATATAAAAAAAAAATCGTGAAATACATTAAACAAATGCAAATACTGTATGTTCCTTTTAATCTGTACTCTGGCTTCCTACACTGGACAGGAAGGATTGCCAAGTGAAAAATAACTTTTGGGTGCTAGTCACTGTAAAGACATGTTATCATTAAATGTATACATAGCCTACTTTTAAATACCATGCACACTCACTTGTGGACTGCAAGGCCTACAGAGGTGTATGAACATTTAAAAACAGAAGTATTGCCCTGTCAAGAGGATTTATTTTGATAGGTCAAATTGCAGTTTTTAAAATGCCACATTCAGGCTACAATGATTGGCTGAAGCCAATATTTTACATTTTCACTGTAGTGAATGGTACAATTGGTGCTGCAGCTCACTATTGACATTTACCTTGTAGACCCTGGATACATTTTGAACAATATACTAGAGACTTATTGGTAAGCTAAATATAGCAATTAGCAATATACCAATTTGACCATGTTTAAAGGGAGAGCGCAAGCACTTCAATACAGGATAGCAGGCTTAAAGTGACAGTAAATGAAAGGCATCTGACCGCCAACTCTATAAAGGGCGGATGATTGAATGGCTTACCTCCAGTGGCCCGTACTACATCAGCGTGTGAAAGGACGCTTTACACCAGTTAAGTAAAGTTTACTTTGTTGGCATAAACCTGGCAGTCCATTCGACACAAATTTGGGTGGGATGACAATGAGTTTAGTGGACAGGGTACTCTGTCGCAACAGTAACATTTTGACTACCAAACTCTAAATAGGGACCCTTGACAGTAAAATGTTCTAGTGGCAAGAAATCATGTGCTGTGCACATCAGCGGGACCCACAGTGGCTTCTTGAAATGACGAATATAGTCAGTGATGCCTTAAGTGTATATCCAGAATCTATCCTCCACCCGTTCACACCCTCTCTGTCTGATGTCTTCCTGCATCTGCAAAGAAAGCAGCCCCACCCCTCCAGGGCCTTGCAAATACGTACTCTCTGGTAAACAGTGGGTCTCTGTAATAGGTTATTTTAACCCATTTCCAACTGTCAGAAAAAGAACCACTTACCAGCCAACAAAAAGGTGCCATCCCGTCCTCTGGCTCATATCGGGGACCTCTACCAGGGTGCGTCTTTCACACTTTCACAAAAACATGGATTAAATCCCTGTGCCAGAATATATCCTTCTAAATTGCACCCCAATGTCTACAAAAACCTCCCTTGGCAACGGTCCATCCTACCAGTGGCGTAACTAAAATTGACCGCCCCCCCTGCAAGGTACGTGGAGGGGACCTCTCAGGACTATACCAGGAGCTCCTTGGCAGACCTGCTGTGCTGAGGGGGCCTCCTGGAGCTTGGGGCCCCCCACCGAGGGGGTTGGGGGGGCCTGTGTTACATCTCTGCATCCTACTAAATTTTTCCACTGTCTAGTCCTGTACTGGCCAGGCAGGACACTAGAACAAACCCTTGACAGACTGGGGGTGCCAGGACTGATGCATCGCGAGATCACAAGCCAGCTCTGAGCAACGCCCTAAGTGGATTTCCCCATATTTCTTTCATTAGCAAATACACGATTTAGTGCTGTACACGAATTATGATTTAGGGCTGCGTGCTAGTCGCTGAATTGTTGGAATGTTTCCCGCGTGTCTCCTCAGAACTCCATGCACGTTTCTTTTTAGCCAATATATTTTTAGAATATTGTTCTTTTGAGTTAATAGCTTGTCAACATTAAATAATGATTTGGGGTAGCAACCCCGTTCCCTCAAGTCCGTTGGAAAGTTTCACTGGTTTCAAGGTGGGTTTTAGATTCTTTTACCCGGTGGCCAGGGCTTTAAGTGGGCCGGGTCTCACCGGGTCGGAGCACCGGCAGTTTTTTTAAGGGGGCCTCGAAACGGGTCTCTATCGGGCTCTGTTTTGTGCGCTGGCACAGACTGTCCGTTTTTTTTCCGGTCTGCAGTGACAGTCCGGAAAAAGTGCCAGGGCGCAAAACAGAGCCCTTTAGAGACCCGTTTCAAGACAGGAGGCACATCGATGTATCCTGCTCACACTCTCACAAGTGGAAAGTTACGGCATGACATCACATCAGGTGAGCGTTGTAGAGGGAAGGGAAATCCTTTAAAGAGTCATTTTCTCACTGGATTTCCCTTCTCTTTTTGGAACGCAAGAGCAGCAACATTGTCGTGGTGTCACCAGGGCTTTCTTTTTCAATATTCTATACAAGCCATAGTTGCTGCTTATTTATCTTATGCAACTAACAACCATTGACAAAGCCAATAGTCCTGACTTGTAGGTATGATGTTACTTGTTGTATCATATACCTAGATGCAATGACAGAAACAGCAAAATACAAGTCGGGCGGCACACTATGCTAACCACAGATTTTTAACGTACTGTTTTTAAGCCACGCCCTCAATTACATTGGCCACGCCCCTTTGCGAGACTCCCCAGTATTTTCATTCCACTTAAAGCCCTGCCGGCGGCTGCTGGCGCCCAGTCAAGCAATATGACTAGGGCAGCCGCCTTCTTACCACCTGCCGTACACTAAAGAAAGAAAGGAGGCCACATTAATGGGATAATGAAGTGTGTCGCTGCTGTTCCCGGCGCAGTAATAAGATTCAAGAATGAAGTGCTCTACCATTGGGGCAAACAAACAAAATACACCCACAGTGGGAAAAAAAATCGCTCGCGCACCTCAAATCGCATTTCATTGTAGAATCTGATTTGAGATTGACATGTCATGGTTTATAAAGGCGAATACATGCCACATTTTTAATGCGAAAAGAATGTCGAACTGGCAGGTGCTGTTAATGGTTTCCCCCATGTTGCTGCTTGCAGCCCCCGTGGACTGCTTTGAAGCCCTTCTGATCTGACTGTTGACCTTCTGATCACCAGCTGCGCCTATAGCTTATGCGAGTTTTAGTAGATGACTGGCTCAGGCTGGTTATGTATTATCATGCTGAAACCTACTTCAAAGATTTATGGGGCTGGTGCTGGGAATCAAGAATCTTGCATTGACACTTCCGGTAATGTTCTCAAGGGCCAGAGGGCATGTAATGTAACTTGCACTACGTCTATTGGGGCTTATTTACAAGCCCCTTGCGCCACCGTTGTGTCACTTTTACCATGGGCAGAAGTGACGCACAGGCGGCGCAGGGGGCTTGTAAATAAGCCCCATTATTTCTGCAAAATAATACCAAACGTTTACTCGACATGGCTAGTTGAGGGGTCCAATCAAGTTCTGCCCTGAAGTGTAGTTTGTTGAATAATAAAGGCAGGTCAGCATGGTTGTAGATCCATGAATGAATGCCAGTCAAAGGCTTTGTTTCGATAAAGAAAACATATCATAAAAGCTACACATTAAAAACAAAAGTAAGCTATTTACATCCGTCCTTAGGTTCATTATTTTCCGATAAAAAGAGTGCATCATAAGTAATTAATTAAAAAATTAATTAAACATTTCACTTAAGCCTTTTGCTTCTAAGGTGCCAAGCCCATGATAAGAATTTAGAGAGGGCACAAGCATATAATGGGCGAGAGTCTGACATTAGAATGCGCAATGCCTCGGTGTGATGCCTAGTTCCTAGCAACCGGCACAACTGTTTAAGCCATCTTTTTCTTGGTTGGAAGTACTCCGGGCATTCGAACATAAAGTGCGCCAATGTCTCATATCTGGTTGTGCAGATGGGGCAAAATGCTGTTGTCTGGGCTAGGGGTTTCCACCGAGATGTAAAGACATGCAGTGGGAGAGTCCCAGTCCTGAACCTGAAGTAGAGGGCCCTATCAAATGGCTTCCCGATAATATCCAAATAGGGTTCCCGGAACGGCAAGTCCTTAAACTTCAAGAAGTCATCCGTAAATCTGCCCAGCGCTTGGTTGGTGCTACTTCGGGACGCAACCCAGTTCCAATACAGACTCTTGAGTGTTGCCTTCGGAGGGGAGGACTTGCCAGCCCAGGCCTCGCTTAAGCCCAGATCGCCGAGCAGGGTTTTGATGTCTTTTGAATGAATGCACATTTTCAAAAAGAACACTGCGGGATTTCAGCCCGTGCATTATTGGCATTAATATGTGCAACGAAATATAATCTTATGATTCATCTCCACTGCACTTTGACAATGACCCGCCCCCACAGTAGGTGTGCTGTGTGGGTTCCGACATGCAATAAATTGGGATTTTGCTGGGTCATTTTTTGCCCCCTTTGGCCAGTCCAGCATTTTTCACAGGTTGGTGTGAATTCTAGTGAGGCCACCATGCTTGGGCGAGGTTGGCTACTAACTTGCCACCCCATGTCTGCTTGTCTTGCTATTTTAAAAAAACACAACCTCAGGCGGTGGATTTCAGTGGGAGCGCCTCAAGTCTTGCCAGAACCTGGAACTCGTACTATAAAGAACATTTGATTGCCAAAGACACCTGTTTTGACATCTCCAAGGAAGACTGGTGTTCTTGAAAAATAAATGTGGCACAGACGACCTCTAATGACACTCGTTGTCTACCTTTCCTGACAACGTGACCATTAACCTTTCTCGGCCATGAACTGGAAGACTGGATTCAACCTAATTCCCTCCTAGGTGAATGCTTTGAGGCTTCGACGGGAGGTATAGAAAGAGCTATAGAAATTTCATAATACAACCATACAATGCAATAAAATCAGGTGCAGGGGAAGAGACATGTTAAGACATGCAGGAAGTAGAATCGGAAGTTGTTTGTCCTAGGCAGGCTTCTGTAGCCCCCTCCCCCACTGCATTACTGAGGGTCCGCCAATGAATATTCATGAGGCAGGTGTTTACCTGACTTCTCCGTACTCCAGAATCAATGGCGCACACCAGAGTACTGCCTTCAACTCTCTGCATTGAGACTCCCCCTGCCTCGTTCCCCTAAAGCAGTACAGATCAGTTCCGAAAGCAAGATGGGCCCCTATTCTTGCTAGTCATCCAAGTTACTTTCACAATCATAAGGCCCTCCACAGAAGAACAGGAAATGGGAGAGAAGGCAAATGTTATGCGTAATTGTTGGAGTGGGTAAAATAGCAATTGTATAGATCCTTCACAAATAATTGCATTGGAACAGGTGTACCCATTCCGAAGTTTACCCTCTACTGGGTATTTAATACTCGTTGGCTAAAATGCTGATAGCTGAATATTTTTGGGTGACTTGAAAACACTCCATTCCTTCTATGAGTGTGTGTGTGATATTACAGCGCCCACTGGTATACAAAGAGTAGCAGTGGGCGCTATAATGCAGCAGGCGTTGTCACAGAGGAATGAGGCCAGGCATTACCTCCAGTACTTACGGATAGCACACTACGTGGTAGGGTGCCACTGTATAAAAGTGTATGGAATAACACACATTCCTAGGCAGTGCCATGGGCATGATCTTGGCCTCTACTCTTGATGAAAGACCATCACTTCCTTTTGTTACCTTTTCTGCCCTGTTGTACGACAGACTGCTTATCTGTATTTTGCTTCCACTAGCCTACATCCTGCAATACCCCTCTCATCCCCGCTGCTAAGCACTTTGAACATAAAAAAGTACCTGGGGTATAACATTTCTGAGGAAATTAAACACTTCTGTTAAAAGTGCACACAACACTGGAGCCATGAAAAACACACGCAGGCTCCCATACTGCCCACCTGTAGAAACCCAGCACTGGCACCCACTGTGACACCTGTAGTTGTGCAATCCAAAGGTATTCCATTGAGTCAATGTTCCATGTTACTCTAGATGCGTGTTGTCTCTCCAGAGTATGCATGTATGCATGTAATTATCTCTGTATGTATGTGTTAAAACTTGGCTATTCACTCAGTAATTAGCTCAGTTTACTTAGTCTACAGCTGTGGACACTCATGCGCCGGGAAACCCTGTCAAGGGTAGCTGTGCGCTATACAAATTTAATTATTATTAATAATAATAATAATAATATGTATGTATGTGACATGCCTACAAAGCAACAGAACCATGTGCACATTAGGATGGAGGGCTTTAGAGTGGGTAGTGCAGGAAAAGAAGGAGGAAGACGGGGGGGGGGTGGAGCATCAAAGAAGGGGGTTTTGAGAGGAAAATGTAAGGGTGCTGGATGAGTTTTATACAAAATGTGACGTTTCAGAGCAGTTGGGTAAGTGATATTTAGGAAGAGAAGGCATGCAATTGGGGCTCTTTAGAGTGTTTGAACACCCAACTGCCCTGTGATAAGGTATTTGTTGATAAGTGAAGGATCAATGCATAGATAATGGATCTTTGGTGGATAAAATAATAGAGCTGGCTGGACTTCAATGTTGGACTGTGGTCACATGGGCACTTTTCTCCATGATCAGCTTGAACCATTGCAGGACGATGTCACTAAAGCCTATTTCAGCACATTGGAATTTTGAATGCTGCCCGGGAGGTCTTTTGGCCCTTGCAGGCTTCCATCCCAAAATTCATGATTCTTTAATACTCAAATCAGAAAGTTTGGAATTCTTGGTGCAAAGTCACTTACCAGTGAGAGGGCTTTGAGTGTCCCACGAAGCACAAGGGAAGAGGCTTGTCCCAGCAACAAGTACAATTTCAGATATGACCGGCCTCCTTTGAGAATCATTGTAATGTATATTTGCATACATGTATGAGAACATAATTCCACCAAAAGATTAAAAAGACCTAAGTCAATCTCCTGAGCCACTAAACATGCCTATAAAATAAAGACTTTTCACAATATGATCCGAAGCACTGGTATAATCTATGTTGCACACATATAATTGGGGTCTTGGCTGGGTATAATATTTTTTCATCAACTGAGGTAGCACTAAAACCTCTCGACCTATAAACCACTCAGGTTTGAGATGTTCTGCTTACCTCATTCTTCAACTAATGTTAAAAGAATAGGCGCAGATTTCGCCCGACACTATCAGTTAGTGGCATTAAACATGTGCCTTTGGGTCATTCAGAACCGCTTTTGAAATGAGGCATTACCATACCACCTCTCCATGCCGTGGGAACCATCTTGGTAAATCAGGAATGATTTCCAAGCAGGCTTTTTTTTTTTAATACAACAAGGTTTTTGAGATATCTTTAGTAAAATACTAATAGCGTCTTTAGGTCACCTAGAACCAAGCACTTACTCCCTATATAACCTTCGTTCTAGAATTTAGTTCACGTTTTTACATGCTGTTCAATCTCTTACCCATTTTAGCTTACTAACCCCAAATTGTATTGAAAAACTTCCAACTTTATGCATTTTATTACTAACTATAGCTTTTACAATTTGGGCTCGAGCACTGATCTTCGCCAACTTTTTTCTGTACTTCAGCAAGTATCTAAATTCATGTTTATTTTCTTTCACTTCTAAAATACTAATAGACTATTTTTTTTAATTTATATCTGTTCTATAATTCTCTTCACTGAAATAACTATCTAGAAATGTGTTGTCCTTACTCCATTAAATAAATTTACTTGCTGAATCTCAATGGCAGCGGATGCGTAAGTCCTTAGCTCCATACCAGCCACCTATGAATCACACCACTGCAACACCCGGACCTGAGAATACCATCATTGGAGGTAGTAGATGAGCGTCTGAGGCAGGAAGGGAGAGGCGAAATTCCTAGCAACCAGCAGTGAGGGTAAAACACGCTTCTCGACCAGGGTGTGAATGACCCCCCAGGATGGCGCAGTTAACCCATGCTGAAAGGATACAGAGCGTACAACCACATACTGCAGTTTCCGAGGCAGAGAGAGCCTGGTGATACTATTGGCCTGCTCTTGAAGACCTGGTCACTCTATCTCCTAGTGGTGGGATGGTGTAATCACATTAAAGAATTGTTGCATAAATTCAAAGTCTTTAATCTATTAAAGAATCCTGTAGGTAACACTTAACACTATATAATGTACCTCAGCTCTTATACTGGAGTTCCACAGATGAGCATGCCATAATTAGCTGTAGTAGTACGGATTTACTATATTTTTAATGTCAGTTGTGCCTTTGATAGGCGCAAAAATTGTAAGTAATTGCTAATTCCACTTCTGAGATAGCATGTAATTCCAACATTGAATGATCCACTAATTGCTAATAAGGTAGGAATCTATACTGAACATTCCTGGGCTAGGGGAAATAAGTCTACAAAGTGGTATTGAACTGGAACATGAACATGCTCAGGATGATACAAGAAGAAATGTTCTCTCTCCTACTGAATTGTTATAGATCCATAATTTATAGTGGGTCAGATCATTTACAGTATACAGTAATTTTTTATGGATTATTTTTCATTTGAACTCTGCATTTTCCGCTATATATCATATAATGGTTTTAAAGTCGCCAGCAGGGAATAAAATATGAAGTTATGTCTTTTAGCTGAGATCGAATTAAATAGTATATTTCTTTCATTTTTATTTGGTTCGATTATTGATTTCGAGGCTTCGTTCAATGGCTACTCTATGTGTGGTGAAAAGTTTCTGGAGCATTTTTTAAAATAACTTTTAAATTAAATGACTTATACCCTCATTATGAGCTACCGGATAAGTTTCCAATATATACAGTAACTCCTCTTCCTCCACATATCGCAACTATGATATTTGTGTTTTCATCACATCTGGTACATACTGGTGGCAACAAAAAGCACACCCACAATATATTTTGGCAGGTCATACTTGCCACACTTTAAAGAAAGACCCAGAAAATACTGAGATGTACAGATTATGATGTGGTAAGCATATAAATCCACGTGTTATGCACCGTTTTAGGGGAAACGATCACAATAGGTCTTAATTATCACACCTGCTAAAATAACATACCTCAAGGTATCATTGTTTTAATACATTTTCAAATCCAAACAGCCTAATATGGCCTTCAAATTCAAGTGTGGCTCCTCCGCTAAGGCGGAGGAGCGTTGGCCCACTGCTTTAAAGCAGTGCAAAGTAAAAATAAAATGATAATAACAGCCATACATGTTCTCCACAGGCTGTATTATACAACCATAGCGGACAACATGCCCGGCCTCAAAGCTTCTGTCTGAGGCCAAACCACGGAGCTCAGACCAATCACAACGCTGCTTAAGGCAGCGTTGTGATTGGTCAGGGGATTCTAGGAAGCTGGGTGCTTCCTGCTGGCGAAGACGTGGCGGCTGCGACTGTGACCTCACGCGACCTCCAGGTAAGTTTTCTTTTCTTTTTTTTTTATTTATTATTTTTAATTCCCTCCTGCCTCTACTTCCTACCCACCTCCCTGCCCCCCACACCCGTTCTGTAACAGCTGCTGCTGTTCAAATTTGCAGAATGAGATATAATGTCAGCCTCACCAGGAGCAGAGTTGCTGGTTCTTTTTGTCGTCGCCTCAGGAGGGGCCGCCTGTTGTTATCACCGCGTCTGGAGGCGCTACTGCGGGGTAAAGGCACTACACGGGACTCCGTATCCCAGGAGCCCGTGTGTAGTCGCACCTGTGCTTTTCCCCGCCCACCCGCCTCAGAACATTAAAAAAACCTCGCGGAACCCGCTGGCGCGGGTCCCGCTTCGCTGTCAGCCTCACCAGGAGCAGAGTTGCTGGTTCTTTTTGTCGTCGCCTCAGGAGGGGCCGCCTGTTGTTATCACCGCGTCTGGAGGCGCTACTGCGGGGTAAAGGCACTACACGGGACTCCGTATCCCAGGAGCCCGTGTGTAGTCGCACCTGTGCTTTTCCCCGCCCACCCGCCTCAGAACATTAAAAAAACCTCGCGGAACCCGCTGGCGCGGGTCCCGCTTCGCTGTCAGCCTCACCAGGAGCAGAGTTGCTGGTTCTTTTTGTCGTCGCCTCAGGAGGGGCCGCCTGTTGTTATCACCGTGTCTGGAGGCGCTACTGCGGGGTAAAGGCACTACACGGGACTCCGTATCCCAGGAGCCCGTGTGTAGTCGCACCTGTGCTTTTCCCCGCCCACCCGCCCTATTCTCGTGACGCCCTATTAAAGACGTGACGATACCTGCTACGCGGTACGCGGGCGGGACGCGCCGGACGAAGCGCGGACCAAGGGCGGGCCCGTTTGAGCCCGTTAGAGACCGAGTGAGGCCGGGCCGGGCCCTCTCTCTTCGAAGTACCTAGAAAGGTTAGTCACCCCTAACCATTTACTCCTTGCCTGCAACTAAAGGGACGTATTTATTTTTATTTTTAACTACATTTTGTCGCACTAGTATCACCCTACAGTGTATCCCGGGATTATAAGCTAAGACCAACTTAAACTTTCCTTTGTACAATGTCTGCCGCCTCTGATGTGGGACGGAAGTCCCTGGTTGGTACATTAGACCAATTCCTGGTAAGAGTGTCATCTATCCTGGACAAGGAAATCGACTACACCGAGAAACGCTTGTCGTTGGGCTCTCTTGTAGAAAAACGCTCCTCTCTGGGCTATTTGACTCATGTGCACTCCCCGGTACGCAATGCGGAACAGGGAATCGATAATGATACAAGCTCTGTGACTGGCGTGCCGGGAAATAACTCTCCCCTACATGGAAGAACAACTCATTGTAACCCAGAATCTGTAGGAGTAAATCTTAACTCCAGGTCAAAAATAGGTCAACCAAATTTAATTCAAACTGCTGGTACACCTGTGAATGTAAAGACTCGGTCCGCCACGAATCCAAAGGTAAAAATACCTCCCTTAAACACCAAGGAGAATATGAATAATCCGAGATCGAAAAGGAAACGCAGAGAACCGCTAAATGGAGGACAAATCGCAAAGACAAGGAGAATCATCTCCGAGGAAATTCCAGAAAAGTCCCCTGTCCCCCCAGGAGTAACTCCTGAAGGTGGAAAGGAGGGAGCATCAATCTTGTCTTCACTTGCTCCACCTAAGGATCTGCAAAATGTAGGAGTCAATTTTTGGGGAAAAATGGAGACTATATTTTATAAAACTTGCCAGCCAATTTATGACAGACTGGATGGTATTGATAACAGATTGACTTGTCTGAAGTTGATGTTCTCGTCAGCACAGTCTCGACAGAAAAATGTCAGTAACTGTCAGACGTGCGATAAACTACCCGTCAATCCCCCTAACAAAAATGTTTCATCTGTTAATGCTGCCCCTATTTCTATTCCAACCTTAACTAAAACCAATCCTCCAGTGTTGGGCCAGGTAAACTGGGATACCACCAAGAGCATTACTATAGGCAACGCAGCGAGGGGGAGGAGCGTACTGGCAACAGCAAATGGTTGCCCGGTAGAAAAGCAACCAGGAAGGGATGCACCTAGTACTCCGGTAACCAGAAAATTATTTCCAAATATACATCTCCCCTTGGAATCTAGACCCTATGTGATAATATTGGCAGGGGTTAAGCCTCTGGGTATACATAACAGGGAGGATTACGGGGAACTGAAGAATAAATGTGTGTATTGGCTAAATTCCAACCGCCACTTACCCCAGCACGTTTCAACAGAAATTCTCCTTGTGCGACGAGTTAACTGGATAGGCCCAACAAGGAAAACAATAGAAGGAGACTGTATAATAATTAATTTTAGAGATACTAGGGCAGTGGAACATATCTGCAGTTGGCAGAATTTTAACCATTGTACTCCCATTCTTTCCCTGCCCTTGTCCTTCTTCTATTGTGAATATCAACAACCCAACTCAGCAGTTTGTGGCCAGAGAGGTTCTGATTTTAGGCCCAGACCCAATAGAGGACCTAATGTGCAATTTGAGGCAAATGGGTCCTCTGGATTGGAAGATTGTGACTGACGATCAAATTCCCACAGCAAGAGGAACAAGATAAGTAAACCAGCTATAACCTCTGCAGAAAAACGGGTAGCTTGTATTACTGTAACTGAGGATGTTGAAGTTATTAATGAAACTATTGAGAGAATAACATCTGATCAGTACCAGAAAGGGGAGAAATGTCGACCAATAATTGGGACAGGGGCGATATCTGTGCCAAGCTGTGTCACAGTTTTAGATGGACTAGCCGGTATAGTAGAGCCTGGTGCCATAACTAACGCGAGTACTCCCATTAACAATAATTTGGCTCACTCGGAAAGAGAAAGCCTAGGCCTTCCACGATGGAGCCCAAGACCTAACAGGGGGGGAATTGGTGAGAATGGCTCCTTGACCATAATTTCCTGGAATATTGCAGGTTTAGGCCCAAAAATTGTAGACCCTGATTGGTTGGGTTTTATACTCAAATCTGACATATGTCTCTTTCAAGAGACATGGTCAATAGATCCCCTGCTATGTAACGGATTTCTTAACTTTTACATCCCAGCCTTAAAAAACGCAGGAGGTCGCCCATCAGGTGGGCTAACCATTTGGCTTAAGCAAGATCTAGGGTGTCGAGTCACTCAAGGATCTAGAATCAGCGACGATATTTTATCCATAAAGATTGTTTCAAAGTCTGGGATCAAGCTAGAAATCTTTAATGTTTATGCACGAGGTTTGCCGGGGGGGAAAAAGTCTCTAGTTGTAAAGTTACTGGAAGAAGCAATTGATTCCCTGCCCTCGAATATCTTACCTATCATAGCAGGCGATTTCAATACATCGTTTGAGCCTCTGGACTATGACATATCCCAGCTTACTGTGGAAGAAGACGTTAGCTGGGGAATTCCACCTCTTGAGATCGCACCTGTAAAAAGGTGGACGGAGGCGGCAATCCAGCTAAATGGACTATGCCTGGGCAACCATATGAGAGCAGCTAATGGTAGAAGTTTGTCCAATAAATCTGGGACAAACACTTTTGATAACGGTCGCAGGGCAAGTAGAATAGATTATCTACTTATTCATATTAAACTTTGGCCCCACTTCACCGATATGAAGGTAGTTAACCGTATAGAGAGTGATCACCACCCATTAGTCTTATCATTTAACATGTCTTTACTTGGCCATATATCTTTGCAGCAAGGTACATACGAGTCTGAACATCTCCTGTCTAATAATATGCGCCATTTAAAATGGGATCGGATTGCTGAAGACCCAAAGGTCTTATTAGCAATTAATGAAGAAGTTACTTCCGCATTAGAAGTATTAGGTAGATCACTAGAAGGACAAAGCCCTTGCCAGACAGTGGTGGAAATTCACAACAGGCTTTTTACGGGCCTGCGAAAATATTTTCTAAAGCCAATTTCCAAAAGAAATCCCAAACTCCATAGAAAGGAGGGCTGGTATAATAATGATTGCAGGAAAGCCCGGGTAGAACTCGGTAGTGCACTTAAATTGAAAGATCCACTACTTGTAAGATCTACTAGGTCACATTATGGGAAGATACTGAAAGAGGCAAAGGGTAATTGGGATAGTGAAATGTGGAAGGATCTCCTTGATGCTGGCAGGAAAAAGAATAGCAAAGATTTCTGGGATACATACAAATGGGAGAGGGGTGGCATAGCAGAGCGACCACAAAATAACGTGGCACAGAATGCATGGGTTGATTACTTTAAACCCCAGTATGCCGCACCCTGCGAAAATACCCTTAATGATACCTTCAGCCATGTATACTATGATAAGGCAATATTTTCATTAAAAGATGTAGATAGAGCCTTAGATAAAGTGGTTGGGGGAAAAGCTCCTGGTATGGATGGTATCCCTGCGGACATGTATATCAATTGCAGAAACCTTTGGTCTATCTATATAATGCGACTTGCTAATGCAATTGCTCAGGGAGCTGACATCCCTCCCTCGTGGAAGGGTGCAGAAATTGTCCCAGTATTCAAAAAAGGCGACAAATCAATTGCAAGCAACTACAGGCCGATTAGTCTAATTGACTCAATTCAAAAAATTATAGGCCGTATGTTCCTTTACATAATCCAAACCTGGATTGATGACCAGGATATCCTAAGCCCAATGCAGGCAGGTTTTCGATCCCGGACAAGTACAACTGACCAAGTCTTCCGTTTTGTCAATCTATATTGGAAGACGGTGGTCCTGGGAAACGGTGCCCTATATGCTGTGTTTGTGGACCTCAAAGCCGCTTTCGATCTGGTTCCACGGAGAAGGCTCTGGCAGGTTTTGAGGGAAATGGGCATTGCTCCTGAGCTTCTTGCCGTGATCATCCGTTTACATGAGGAGAATGTTGCCAGGGTGCGGTGGGGGGGCGTGGGGGAGGTGACCGAGGACTTCCCGGTTGGCAGGGGAGTGCGGCAGGGTTGCGTCTTGGCGCCGACCCTGTTCTCGCTCTTTGTCAACGGGGTGGCCAGTCGCCTCTCACTGACCCCCACTGATGCACCTGCCCTAGCAGGGGTACGCATCCCTATCCTCATGTTTGCGGATGACACGTTAATTATCTCAAAGACCCCCAGTGGCTTACAAAAGGCCCTTGGATGTTTTGAAGAATTCTGTGCAGCAAGGGGCTTGGAAGTTAACACGGGAAAAACAAAGTTCATGTCGTTTAATGGATCAAAATCCTTCAAAGGAAAAATATACATGAACAAGTTACCATTGGAGGAGGTTACCCCATTCACATATCTGGGGATAACATTACAAAAAGATATGCGATGGGGCTGCCAACTAGACCGTGCCGTGCTACAACACAAGCAAAAATCAGGTGCTCTCCTGTCTAGATTTAAATCCTCATTCGCTAAGCCAATTTCTCCAGTTCTAGAAATCTATGGGGCGCAGGTCCTGGGCTCATGCCTCTATGGGGCTGAGCTCTGGGGCTTTAGCAATCTGAACAGCCTGAAGGTTCTAGAAAATGCGTTTTTACGCAAGGTTACAAATCTCCCTGCTAGTATGCCACTGCGACCATTATTATTGGATCTTGGCAAAAAACCATTGGAACATCTGGCGAAGCTTCGTCCAATATTATATTGGTGTCGACTTTGGTGTACAAACGAACTTATTCATTATAGGAGTGGCTTTGTGGATATAATAGAGTCTGACAGGTCCCAAAAAATAACTTGGTTGCTCGGGATCAAATCTCTTTTGGACAGTATAGGCCTGATCGAACTTTGGACAAACCCTGCAAATGCTGTCTTCCCATCCAAAGAAAAGTTGAAAATAATGTATTGGGAATGGGTCTACAAGTCGGAAATTACCCAAGGTCTTTCCAGCCATTTAACGTGCCATTTTCTCGATTTAAAAGCCCACCCCCTCTTAGAGAAGTTTTGGGACATTATTGAAAAAACCTCAGATCGCAAGCTATACTTCCAATTGTGGGTGGGTACATTACCCGTTGCAGAATTTACTTCTAGATGGGGGGGGACAAGGTATTAATAACGATAGGTGTTATAAATGTGTAGAAGAATGCGAGAACATAGGACATGTATTATTCTTTTGTCCAATGTACGTAGCACCCCGAAAAATATGGATAAAACCTATCTGTAGACTTCTGGGAATTAGAAGGTATGCTACTGCCCTTCGCATTCTGTGCACTGATTCCGCTCCCCCGATCTGCATAGCGGTGGCCAAATTCTTAGGATGGGCCTGGGGCATAAGATCAAAAGCTCTGAGGTACGCCGTAAATTCTTCTTCCTAAAATAAAACTACAGACTGACAGCACCATCTGATGTAGTTATTATATGTACGAAGCCAAAGAAATGAGACTATAAAGTTATATCACGCAACTATCTGGGTAACACAAGTTGATACGGGTTGGCCCCATTTTTATGTTCTCGACTTTTTAATATTCTTTAAGAAAAAGTTTAGCTTGTCGGTTGATTGGAAATTTAATTGTGACTTTTACTCTTTTAGGTAATTTATGAACTGTTTTTATGTAATGTTTGAAAATGTGCTTTTATGACTTAATTGCCGAATAAAGCTGATTGAATTGATATAATGTGAGCAATAATACTTAGTTATATTTGCAAAATTACATTGTTTAGTTAACACCATTTTACAATACTTTCTTTGTTCAACTATTCTCTGTCATACCTCAATTTACTGATTATTGCTAAAATAGGTATATTAATCAAGGTTAATAGGGTTTTAATGAAAACCATGAAAGATCCATTCAATAAAAAGCACTCAAAAGTTTACAAACAATAAAAGGTGTATCTTGCAAAAAGTCATTTAAAAAAGCCTTTTACATTTTATTAGAATTTTTATTGGAGTCAAAATTAAATTGATAAAGGCTAACATAAGGAGTTGGATCTAATTTATTTTCAGAATAATATGGCAAAGGCGTAGATTGTTTTAATGTTCACATTCCCTGAATGTTACTGCTAATTAAAGTGCACCATCTTGCAGTTCATTTTCTGTTTATTTCTATGTTTTGTTGAAGTTCTATTTATTAAGCTGCAGTGATGCTAACGCCTATGTCCATCTGCTGGGCAGAAAGAAATATGTCCATTATAGGAACTCAGCCAGCAATGCCAAGACGTATGATTGTGTTATCGCAGTCTCGAAATACTAAAACACAAATCAATCAGATAAAAACACACACATCCTATAACAACATCCTACTGTTAAAAATAGATCTAGCTGTAAATCTCAAAGACTATTTTTAGAGCCCTCAAACAAAGGAATGGCTTTTTACTTAATGGGTTGATTAAAGTTAGGAAGATGTTGAGTAACTTGTTCATGAACATGGACACAACCCGTAGGACTGCAAGTTGTGGAAGGCGTTAATTGGTACTTCTTTACAGCTAATAAGTCCTAGAAACGTGCACAGAGATCAATTTTATAGATGTCTACTTGTGTTAGCATACATTGTGAGCAGAGGTCAGCGTCGGATTGGCTTATGGGGCAATCAGGCAGTGCCAAATGGGCTGGTCTCACTGGTCAGCGTGTGGGTGTTTTTGTTTTAGCAGTTTGTGGGTCTGTTTTATGGCCTTGTGGGCCATTTTTGTGCAGTTTATTTCTCTGATATTAAAACAATCATTGTCTGCAGCAAACACAAATGCATTCGGTCTCCATGCCTTGCAAAATACTTATGTGTGGCAGAGAGACAAAGGTTCATGTGGACAATGTACAGGATACTTAGTACTAACTGTGCACAATGGCAGTTACTATTATTTTACTATTATTACTACTATACGAATGCTGAAAGAGAAGACCAATTACACAGACAACAATATAGGGGCCAATTATTGTTAGTGCAAATAGCATATTTATATTGTAATACAGCTGAAAAAGTGCTCAGTGCCCCAAGTGAACTTAGAACCTATACAACCAGAGTGACACATTTTAACATACATTGTGGTTTCATAATCAACAGAAATGGACTATATACAATACATAATTGTTGTTCATAGCCTTCTAGAACATTAGTGAGAGCTAAGAAAATGGTTTGTTTGAATGCATGCATAAAGCTCACACAGCATGTCTTTACAAAGTCAAAACTGGCCTGATTTACAGATGGCCACTTTTTTAGTGATCTGGTTTGCTAATGTGGGCTACTTTTATGTTGGTGATCTGGCCTAATTTTTGTCCCAGCTGTATCCTGGCAGAGGTCTACTCATTTTGTTATCTGTACAGAATGTGAACACGCATGCATACCTAATATTATTCCTGTGTTTTACACTACATTGGTCTAGGTATGTTCTTTGGGCCTGTCAGAGTAGTGTCTACGGAAAGAGAAGATTTGGACCGACTGGGCGATGTCCATTTCTGGATGCCAGATTGGCATTAGAAGTCAGAAACGTGTGGAGAATCAAGGTGAAAAAAATCAAAGAGGGAACAAAGCAAAGAGGATTTATTGGACAAAGCATTTGCAGATGCCGGGTAGGATTGTAACAAAAAATAGATTGCCCAAAAATAAAACTAGTCACTGTTAGTAAAATAGGTAGATAAGCAAGCATTGCATAGTCAATAGGTCTCACCTTTGGGACCTTATAAGTGTTTAGCCATGCAGTAATTATACTGGGTAATTCAATTAAAGCTCAAATACTGAATATATGTACTCCTAATATCCAAGCCACGTTGTTTTTTTTTTGTTGCTAAGACAAATACCTAAGACTACTGGCTACAATCTAATCTGTTAAATACAATTTTAACAAATTGAACTGCATGTATTGCCCAAACAAATAAATAAGATAAAAAAGTACAACAATAAATGAACTCACATGCAGCCCCACTGTTTTAGAAGTACTAGTGGCTGAGGCAGCAATCCAATGGGGAGACCCGCCAGGTTATACTTAAAAGCAAGTCCCCTTGGGTCTAATCCACTTCTCATACTAGTGCCCACGTGTTAACATCTGCAGCACCACAACCCGTAAACATATTCACATCCAAGTTCATGTTGTTTTTTTGCTAAGAGGTACACCCGAGACCACTGGCGACAATCTGATCTGCTTAATAAAATTGCAACAAATTGAACTGCATTTATTGCCTAATAAATGAATAATATTTAAAAAAGTACAACAATTAACGGACTCACGTGCAGGCACTCTATTTTAGAAGTACTGGCGGCTGAGGCAGCAGATCAATACTATGACCCGCTTTATAATTTTATTGGACATGAAGGGACTACCCTACACTTGAGATGGCCAAGCTTATACTTCAAAAGCGAAAGCGCCGTCCAGCCTTTTTTGAGGAAGCTCAATGGAACAAGTCAAGCACATTGTGGGACAACACTAAATAAAAAAAATACCACAAGATAAGCTCGTTCTTGTAATGGGATAGAAACAAGCAGTAAAAAGCCAGAAAACTAGATAAGCAGGGTATTGTCAGGCAAAGAAGACTAAAATCTTATAGCCACACAGGAAGGTATATCCTTTGTGCTCAAGGAAGTGCATTGTTATCGTGGCTCACAAACGAGTTGTGAAAAGTTACCAAAAAAAGAATGTTTATAAAATATCATAAATAACATGAAGAGGAAGAGCATTCTGCAGCACACATAGAAAGAGAAATATGTATCTCAGAATTGTTTTAGTGCAGGTAATTGCTCCTTCCTTCACAAAAACAATCCTGCATGCAACAAAGGCACTTTTGCACCATGGTGCAAGGGGGCCTGCATTGGCGCTAAGCAGCCAAAACAGAGCCAGTGCAGGGACAAAGTGACAAAGGGAGAAATATGCCATATTCTTTCAAATACAGCGCATTCCTGCCCTTTATAAGTCTCTGTATTGTTGTGAACTGCTAGGGGCACTATGTACCCCAGCATCACCCTTGCCTGTTCCAAGAGGAGGGACCATCAAATGTCTCTTTAGCACTCAAAAGCACTCTTCAAACCCCACAGTGTGGGACATGTGCGGGGCGCACCGGCCATGAGCCTGGGCCAAGACCGGATCCGTCTTACCCAGTCAGAGGCCAGAAGAGGCTGGGCTGTGCAACTCCTCCAGGTCCCATATGAGAAGGTACTGCTCTCCTGTATTTTCTCCGAGCGCATAAGCAACCAGACCTCATACCTTTGTGCAGGCTCATCTGCCTTCCATTATGCTTTGTGTTCAATGCAAATGTAACCACCAAAGCAGGTTCCTTTCCCATTGTACAAGTTCACTGCACCATAGGTATTATTATATCCGCATCCAAAACGGAAACAGAAGACTGTAGACAACGCTGAACTGGCTGGGAAAACAAAAAATAAGCTAAACACGCTGCAGAAAACTATATTCTAGATGATATTGAGGTGCTGATCGAGGAGGTGGAGGGTTTGCTGTCCGAGAAAGACGTTGACGGACCAATTAAGATCACCAAACCAAAGTACCCAGATATCAAATCATATCTAGTAAAGCCATCCCACATCAAGAGTAAGTTGCAGGCACCTGGGTCGCTTTCTCATAGAATTAATAGTGGGGCATCACCAACTGACCTACTAGTGACTGCACTACATGCACTGGCCAGGAAGCACTAAACACCACATTTATGGTAAATCTGGCATGCAGGATTAGGTTTTCAGCATTACACCAACTTTCGGATATCTACCCCTCTAATGACTTGGTGCTAAGAGATTCAGATTCTTCTTTAAATCACTCCCTAGTGGAAGACAGAAATGTACCTCAATCAATAGCTAGGTGAGTTAAGGAGACCTGTCACAATTCACCCTAGTTAACAGATTTAAGGGAGGAGATAGCCAAGCTTAGAAGAACTGTTACTCTCCTCACACAGACACCATTACAGAAAGTGGACAATTTGGCTACTCTAGTGTGAGCTTTAAGTAGCAGGGGGGCTCTTGATACACCCAAAGACCCTAATTCCAACACAATGGAAAATGCACCACACATCCCCAGCGTCCAAAAGGACTGGCATAATGCCACAGGAGCTGCGCTCCTCTTGTCTCAATGTCCTTACTCCAATACTTCTATGGTTTCTAGATCAAGTCAGGAAATAGTGCTGCATTTTGTGAGAGGAGACCGAAGGAGGGGGCCAGAATACTTCCAGAATCTTCAGGGGACTGTGCATTCAGGACCCAACATTTTTTGACTGATGTTCCCAAGCTGAGCCCGGGAGCAATTGAAAATAGTAGACAAGACTATTTACTGGCTGTGTAAAGTTTGCAACTGTAGGTCAGTAATTAGAGAAGGTATTATTACAGCCAAGAGCTATACTAACAAATGGGACAGACTTGACTACATTGGTAAAAGGTTTGCAAGCAATAGAAATAATAAAGGACTGCTTGCACTGGAGCACATAGCCCCATTATCTGATGCTACGAAGATTTGCATCAAACTAAAAGCTCCTCCAACTACTCCCTGCGCGACTCATAAAGGACCCAAATCTTCCAGAATGGCTAGTGAGCTAAGGGCTGGCAATATGCGATCTACCAAGTTGTTCGACGTTTATTGACTCTCACAGATCCCCCTTTAATGGCCTGCTAAAGTCACCATATAACCATATAACACCACTTGTGATGGAGGTGAAAGCAGTGGGTGATTGCCCTTTATGCCTGGGCATATTGGAAACAGAGGCTCACTTTTTTCTGAGGGTTGTTGTGAAGCATTTATTTTTATTGGCATAAATCAAGTACTAAGAAAAACAGCAAATGCAGTGACATGCAAGTCCAGCATGGACCCATATTGAATTAAAAAGGAAACATACACCAGTGTGTGATTCCAAAGAATCTCCATTGTGAGCAACCCTGCAGCCTGAAGCTGTGCCGGTGTCCAGTGCCAATCCTGAAGGATCTTAAAAAGACTGAGCTTCAAACGTGCCACCCAGACTCTCTGTTCCAGGGCCTCCAAAAGTTCTTCCCATTCCTCCTCATCATAGTCCACCTGCAGACGAGCCTGCCAGGACATCCTGAGGCTAGCCAATTATGGCTGACAGGAAAGGTGGCAAATCAGGAGATCATAGGATTAGGACATCATGCCTTTAAACTGACCCCAAGTATTAAGGTAAGAGAGAACCAGGCAACAAGGGATGACCCAGGTTTGGGAACCCAGTTTATTCAGCAGGCAATTATGTAGTTGTGTATTGCGCCACTGTTGAGCATGCAACAGACCAAATTCATCTTGTAGCATCTCAAAGGACTTGAGTTTGTCGCCGGAGACCAGGTGTGTAAGAGTCAGGATTCCAGCTCCGCGCCAGGGACCCCAATCAAGCATGCCCCCCATATTCGGACACCAGTATTGTTCCAGAGGGAAACTTTGTCATGGAGATCAACATCAAATGACAAGAGCTTGTGAGCTCACATCAAGGTGGTGTACACGACTTTCAGCATGGGGTGGAGGACCGGGTAGCAGGGGGCCAAGAATATAGAAGGCCCGCAGTCTCACATAGGCCTCCTGAAGTCTGCATTCACTTGTGACCCATAACGGGGGGTCTTGGACCTGGGGGGTGTATGTACGCCAAATGTGCCAAAAGTAGGGATAGACAGTAATGAGCCATAGAAGGCAGGCCCAGTCCCCTTGCTGATTTATGGATGATAAGCTTCTGAATTGCCAGGCGAGGTCTCGCTGAAGCCCAGATGAAGGCCTTAATGGTCTTATCTATCTGACGGAGGATTGCAAGGAGTATTAATTGGGGGGAAGCAGTCCCAACATGTACATGAATTTGGGAAGAGTAACTATTCTCACAGTTTGAGTCCATGCCTAGAGTGAGAATTTCAGGAGAGACTATTTTGCGAAGTCCAATCACATTCGTTCCATACGTGGGTCCAGTTTATCCACCACCATTCTCTCCAAGGCCCTGTTAACTAAAATGCTCAGATACCTAAGGCGACAATTCTTCCACTGGAATGGGAAACTGTCAATGGTGGCGCATGGGGTGATCTGTGACAGTTATAAGGCCTCGCTCTTTTCCCAGTTCACCGTGTAACCAGATATTGATGCAAAAGCATCAAAGGTCTCCAGCACCGTGGAGATGGAAGAGGCATAGGCCGATAAGGTGAGCAGGATGTCATCTGCATATAAATATAGCGTCAATAGACCTCTAGGCATAGAAACACCTATGATCTAATCCGATTGGCACAGGGACGCCGCTAAAGGCTCAATCGCAAGGGAAGGGGGAGAGTGGGCAGCCCACATGAGCACCTCTGCGGACCATGGAAGGGGTCCGAAAGAAAGCCCCCACAATTGACCTGCATTGAAGGGGAGTCATAGAGCCATCTCACTCTGGAGATAAAGTTGCCAGGTAGGCCACATTTCCGGAGCACAGCAAACAGTTAGTCCCATTCTTTCCTTTCAAAGGCTTTCTCAGCATCCAACGACAGTGCCAAGGCCTTATCTGGAAGGTACGCTACTAGCCAGACCCCATGAGCTAATGTGCGCAGATGGTTGCGTGAAGAGCGATCTGGGATAAAACCCTCTTGCAAATGATGAATAAGAGAGGGGAGGTCTTGCTCGAGGCAGTCCACTAGAATGTCCTCTAGCTTCGTTTCCGGGGTACCGGCAAGTCATCTGCTGCTCACAGAGGATAGCAACTGTGCATCCCTTTGCCCTGCCAATCCTGCCGGAGCTTCTCAGCAACTGACTTGGTGAGGTGTGTCTTCTGCAGGAGAGCTATGTCTGTTTTGTTGCAAATACAAAACTGAGCGATATAAGGGGATCCTGCCCTATTTTTAGTCTATAGGCGTTAGGCAATGTGGGGAAGCCTTTTGCCTCTTCAGAGGAAACACTTCAGTGCCCATAGTTTTTGCACTTTCGAGGTTTTTACATTGCACATGGCTTATCAGAGCGCCTGCACTTTAAGGGGTTGCATAGGGGCTTTAGGCAAAATAACTTGCGCCTGTTACTGTGTTTTGTGGAGGTCCTACCATGATGATTTGTCTAATCCCTTCTTGCTATTTAAATGTTTTTTTGGCTGCTGTAACTTATTTAGATATTTTTTTTAATTGTGAAATGTTTTTATCGTAATCTTTTATTGCTGTATTTTAGTATAATGTAGTACTTTTTAAGGTTGACTGAGACAGAAATAAAGTAATACTGATTGATGATGATTATTAGAACAAAAACAGATCAAAACTCTACTGTAGAGAACTACAAATTAATCTCGGCAATGAGCTCTCTTCCAAACTATCAACTGACTTATGCTTCCTTCATTTGTGTATAATATTTGATTAAGGTGTCTGGCAATAAGATATACAATTATTTTTGGGCATTTGCACATCCTGAACATAAAATAGAATTATTACTTGGGCATGACCTGGACTATACCCAGTAGGAATGCCATTTAAATTATTGGGGGGTGGTTCCTACAGACACATTGCCACATATTTTGTGTGTAGGCCCAAGAAACGAGACCTCTGCATATAGTTCTTAGGCACTCTCGGCCTGGACGCGGCCATTGAAGAGTGATCGCTTCTAGGCAGGGTTCCACAGTTTTTGTTTACAGTTTGTTAGATGAAACTAGCCAAACATATTCAGGACTGACTCAGATTAATATGAAATTGCGCTCTGCTGTCTGTAATCTTCTTTTAAAGTGCTAAAAGGAAATCATGTACTACCTTGTTTTTATACTTTAAAGTTGGCAGCCAAGACAATAAAGTTTTTGTATTACACATTAAAAAACATTGCTGTAAATCACTGAATGTAATCTATTTACAGAAGCATAACAGGAATGAAGGGAGCAGGATTTTGCCTTATATAAAACATTTTAGAGTGCATAAAAGTCAATATTTCCCATGTTTAACTGCTAATTAAAATGCTCCATCTTGCCTGAGCTGTCTCTTTCTTTCTTTATTTTCTGTTGATGCTCTATGTATTGTGTGGCATTGATGGTAACTCCTCGGCCCATCTGCTGAACAGGAAGACATATGTCGTTACTGGAAGACAACCAGGAATGCAAAGACGTAAACTGGTGTTACCACTGCATGCCATAAAACCAATCAATAAGATTAAAACAAATATCCCAAAACAGCTTCCAACCATTAAAAATAAATCTGGGAGGCCGTTGTTAAAGTAGGCAAACAAAGGGAAAGTTTGTTTAGCAAATGGGTTGATTGCACATTAGGGAAAAATGCTAGGCTAACCTGTTCACGGAAGTGTAAAAACCTGGAAGAAGGCAGGCACCGAGATGGTCCAGATGCTGTGTTTTTTAATCACAACCAACTACAGGAAGGCCGTGCATAGTGAATGCTGTTTGGTAACACACATGTTTTGCACATATCAAGACTTTGCAATGAAGAGGAGCTTGAGAGCAAGAAGGTGGGGGGCAAAATTACAGAAATAAACACTACAGCAAGTTTGCCCCAGAATGTACCCTAACTATTCACCAGTGGAAACCATAGCCTTTGCACTGGTCGTCAGATTAGCAGGTACAGTCGTCAATGTAGAACTGCTGCATGGACTCCATGTCACTTGGAAATGTGTGTGCATATCTCTTGCAGGTTCTTTGTCACCCCAGCTTTCTTTCTCTGTAAACATTGTCCTATCTTTCTCTGTCTCCTTTTATTACTATTTCAGCATTTTTTATCTTGTTCTGTGTCAACGTCTGATGACGAAAAATAAGCCAGACCACCCAAAATACGAGTGACGGTGCCCACCACCTGTAACCTCTGGCAGACATTAAGCAATGGAGGAAACGGCGGAACACAGGTCCCCCCCTCCCCCTGCAGTGAGGGGGTGGCTAAGTTCCAGGGGGCCCCCTCCGCACAGTATGTCGCAAGAGAGCTCCTGATTGAGTCCGGAGGGACCCCTCCATGTACCTTGCAAGGGGGGACCTTCAAGTTTCGTTCCGCCAGTGGCGTGTCTCATTTCAAATTTAGATACGTGTCTGATCATAAAGGACTCTAAAATAGGACAAATACCATTGGTGGAAAGGATTCCTAAGGTCTTTGCGCTTTATGGTAATCTCCATATTTAGATTACAATTTTACAAGGGCGCGTGATCACATGCAGCACCCTTGCCTTTCTAGCGATCCATTCGTTTTCACCAATTGATTGGCCCTGGGTCCAGGAGCCAGTGCGACAGTTTCATTTGGGATGCACTTGCTTCTTCTGCCCCAGACAGTCAGGCTGTTCCTCTGGGATTCATCGTATTCTGTCTCTTTCCTACAGTCTCGCCGTTTGCAGTCAGACCTGGCTTGTGCAATGTTTGTGCGAGTCACGCAGTGCACAGACGAAAAATTGGTTCCTGTAGTTGGCTTTAATGAGGTCCCCCTCTGTTGATTCACGACCAAGAGCGAAATGAAACTGCAGAGGAACTAGAAGCTGAGGCATTCATATTTAAACATTACACCAAGCTCAGTCGTAGGCTTGTTGGGGCTGTTCGGCTTTAGTAAAGCTAAACAAACGATGTAGAAAATGCCAGCTTTATTGCAGCCAGGAGGAAAGTCAACCTCTTAAAGGGAAGAGCGATGAAAAATCCTGAGGGATTAGAACAGGAGAGGAAGCTAACCAAACAGAGGAAGGATCTTCAGGCTATTAAACATAATGATCTAGATAGGTACAAAAGTGAGCCGGCTTTGAGTATAAGAGGTGAATTACAAGCATAAATAGAGTTTTAAATTGCAGAAAAGGGTCTCTGTTAATTCTGTGCACATCACTCTTGAGGTCACCTCCATCTCTTGTCTTCAGTACTCTTGATTGCATTCCAGAAAGGTAACACTAGTTGGTGGCAGTACCGAGGCAAGCAACATAATGATGAACACTGTGCATGAGGAGTCCTGCAGGGATAGGCACAGGAATTAAAAGGTATACACAACGATACAGGAGGAGTAGACTGTCCTGGCATGACCGAAGCTCAAATATGAACCGGAAAGACAAAACATTTTACACACCAGTCCACCTTTTGAGCCACTTCTATTAGAAAACTCACAACCAATGCATATGGTTAGCATTGTAGTGGCAATACACACAGAGGCAGGCTAGAGGACAAGAGACAAGAGACACCTGGAAAACCCTGCACCAAAAAACACCACACACATCTACAGACCACGATCCTACAAAAGACCTTCAACAATGTCAAGAGCTCAACAACTAGCGAGCCTGCGTTTTACTGAACCGCACAGATTAATATTGTCTGTGCCGCTGCCGTTGCAGGGGCTTGCACATTTGTTTCTTTGGATTGTATGCTTTAGGCAAGCACTTTGCTAAGCTGGAGAGACAATTACTGTCTTCTACCTGCCCGTTTTATGAAGTGCTTCAAACCCACTGAATAGGAGCTCATTGGTGGCGAGGCAGGTGCGGTAGAGATTGCATGGCAGAGCCCGACAGACAGGGCAGCCTTCTGTGACTCAGAGAAGGGATGATTCAGTGGTCAGTACTGTCCAGGTTGGACAACAAATACAAGGCATAGTGCTACCACTTTAGAATGGTTGGGGGGAGCCGGCCCCATTTGAGTGTTGTGGGCCCTAGTCACACGTTGGTTAGACCCAATGATTGTGAAAAGTTAGGATGGCAAAAATCTAATTCCCTCCACCATGTTGTGTTACAGCCCCTGTCGCCCAGATAAGATGGATAATTGACATGTTGGCTACATCAAGCATAAACATATGAAGTCCTAGGCCTTTTACTTGTTTTACACTATACATGTTTTATGCTGGGCGTTTTCAATGCACACGCTTTGAACATCCGCAGATTCATTCGTGATATGGAGGTATCAGACATTCAGACTGCACGTATAACTAGGTGCTCCTTTGATCAACCTTTTTGTAGAATCCAAAAGCTGCCACGTAAAGTGAGTGGATGTCACGCAGAGAGCTAAAGATGAGGCAGATCAATGGTAGCCTTACACTGGCTGTCATGAGAGGAAGCCTTTGTTATCTCTTCATTAAAAAAAAAACTAAGAACAAAGAACTTGGCAAGTGGCACTGACATCTGCAAATAGGGTATGTGGCTGTGGGAATGATCATCATGTGGAATAAATTACATTACAATTAAACATACGTACTTAGGACTGGGCAAACACAATCTGCAAAATACTAAAATAGGTGCTTCTATCTTATTTTTCAGTACCACCTTGCTATATTTTCACGCTTTTTATATTTAAAACATATTTTGTTAGTTATACGCGTCGTATAACCAGCAAAATATGTTGTAGATATAAAAAGCGTTTTATACTGTTCATCCTTCTTTCATTTATGTTCATTCGAGTTGTTAACTCAATGTTGGTTCATTGATTGAGAAATCAGGTTTTTATTTTGTTCAATTGTTTTATTTAATGCGTTTTTATATAGCGCAGACTTTACCCGAAGGTGTCAGAGCGCTTCACAATAGGAGCAGTAATGATACATAAGGAGAAAAATTACAAGTGAGCATGTTACAAAATCAAACGGTACGTTACATGAGGCAATAGTGACAATTGTGCAAGTATCAAGAGCAAACAGAATACAAGAGGTAGCAAACGATACGTTACAAAAGGAAAAAGTGACGTGTGCAGGTTAAAAGAGCATAAAGAGTACACGTAGAGGTAAAAAAATTGCAATAAATGGCAGACACTCAAAACACTAAAGCAAAAGTTACGTTACATGAGGCAGTGGTGGCCGTTGTGCATGTATCGAAAGCACACAAAATACAAGAGGTAGCAAACGATACGTTACATAAGGAAAAAGTGACATGTGTGCATGTTACAAAAGCGTTCAAAATAAAAGTATAATACTGCAATAAATGGCAGACACTCAAAACACAAAAACACACTGGGAAGGCACTTCTATAGGCATGGAGAACAGAATTTCCTATAATGGAAGGACTTCCTTCAGAAAATAGAGGGCGTGAATTAAATTTATTAGGTTATAAGCTTGGCATTTTTCACAATGCAGCATTAACACAACCATATGCATTTCGGTCCCAGTTTGTCCTCTAAATTTACTTCCTCGTGTTTTTGTTGACTTCTTTGCGGAGAGGCATACGTAAGGCGCCCATCAGCAACGACTGTGATGCAGGAATTAGTGGTGTGACATTAATCAGCTAGAAACTGGACTCGGAGTCACAAGCAATTTCACAGAGGCCACGAGCAGCTGTCAAACGGAAATGACCTTGGGTCGGATTACAGACATATTACGCTTTCTCACCCCCAGCCAAATCATTGAGCCATTTACACCCTCCCCCCTTGTTTACTGAAATCACGTCCCTTTCTCACTAGCCGTCTTACATTTGCAGAGGACTGATTAGACGAATCAATAAGAAAGTGCGCCTTGATTTGTAGTTTTCTCTCGCTTTTAGTCGAAAGGTCATTATTAAGGTTGTATCTACTGTCTCAATATTTCAGTTCTGAGCATTTATTCGAGAATATTTTGACTCGGTACATACGTAGCATAATCTTGTTTAATGAGTGTTTCAAAACCAACTTTTAATTGGAATTTATCACGAGTTTTATTTTCCTAAATATTTCAGCATGCTGTTATATTTCCTAAAGGATCCCAAATTGATAATATATACAAGGTACAATGTTTTGCATTTTTTTTAAGTATGGATGCCTCAGAGCACACACTCTTATTAAACATTTATCAATTGCTATTTTTCCCAAATATTTTACCCTACTGTTAGATTACATGTGGAAAAGCCAGCTCTGTGCGGATTATTTCCTCATTACTTCTTTGGCTCCCGTTGTAAGTGTCAATGCACTGTCGCTTTTCAGCAGAATGATGTTCGGCATATGAAGCAATTATATGGTAAAATGATTCTCTGCGCATATAAAGGATTTACTTGATAGTCAGTGGATGGGCTGGGGCTAGGGCAAATAACCGAAGTGAGTGCATTAGTGCAGAACTGAAGGAATGCAAATATCCCACTCTCAGCTCCTGTATGTGTTTCTCTTTCCTTATAATGTTCTGTTAGCACTAACTTCTCTCAAATCCACCTTTTATGACAATGATCTTCTCCTATCACCCTTCACCAAGTTTTTTCCTCCTTTTATCAATCCCCTTCATACTTGCACCTTATCCACTGTTCGCAAAACAGGCAAAATTGTTCCTTTAATAAAGAAACTCAACATTGACACAGATGATCTACAAAATTACTGCTCTATCTCTCACAAGACCTGTCTTGCAAAATCAGTGAAAAATCAGATCTACACTTTTTTTTTGTCCCACTTAGACCAATACAATCGTGTCTAAACCTATCAATCTGACTTCTGCTCATACTGTAGGCCTGAGAGAGGCACAATAAAAGTCCTCAAAGACATCCTTCTAATCACAGACAAAGACGTTACCTGATTTCTTGTCCTCTTAGTCCTTTCTGATAAATTCAGTACCATCTATCACAAATTCCTACTTAACATTCTCTTCTCCTGCACGGGTTACTCCAGCACAGTCTGTTATTGGTTCACGTCCTTCCTTTTCAGCCACCAGAAACGTGTGCAGCTTGAATCTTCCACATTACTTCAGTTCCTGGTCTTAAGTAGTGCCCCCAAAGGTTCTAGGCTATCCTATAATACCTTGAACTTTTACATGGTGCCCCATGGCACACTACAAGCAATTTTTGAGATCTCCATCAACCAAAATGTTGACAACATGCAACTCTAAGACTGTAATCCGTATCCAATATTCAACACTTAAAATCATGTTTGGAACGTAATGGATGTTGTCTGTATGTTCCAAAATAAACCACACAAAAACACTTTTATCGTAATCATTAGTGGACATTTACACCAACCGATTTAGTCATGTCTATTATCACTGCATCTAGATGACTTCTTTCCATCTCTGTCTACTGATGTAAAATCTCTGGACTTCCACATTCACCCTTTTTCTTTCCTGATGAGCATTTCAACAAAAAAAGACAGAACAGCTTAGTTCTAGATGAAACTAATCTGCAATATGGCACCCTACTCCCTGTTTGTCGCCTCAGCTTTAAATATCTAGGAATGCACGTATCGACTCTGCCAGACCTCACTCGGGTCCTCAACCTTGCTCCTTCCTGAGAGGGATTAGATCCAGCCTGGCGGCTGTTGCAACATCTCCCTCTTAATCTTTTGGGCAGGCTCACACTGATGAAGATGATGATACTGCCCTGGTTTCTACATATCATGCAAAATTTTCCAGCCCACATTCCTATTACATGGTTCAACAAGGTGGCGATTCTGTTTCGGTCCTTTCTCTGGAGAGACTGTCCTCCCTGCATCGCCCAGACTTAATGCTGCCAGTCAGTCTATGATGGAGGCACTGTAGTGGTGGACATCTGGCTCCTCCATGTACTCATTTGCCAACCCCAAGACTCAGTTTACTCTCTCCTGCACCCAGTTCACCAAATATTTAATGGTGCGTCATGCCCACTGGTGTTATGTTGCTCGCCTACAGGAGCTTCTAGACTTTAGCCTCTTGGAAGTGCAATCGTTGGTGGGGAGATTGCGACGTGGGGTTATCTCCCAATGATACAGCTCCCACTGAGGTGGGAAGGATGGATCAGGGACGTGGAGGTAGTTGAATGACAGGAGGATGTACAGCTCCTAGGGAAGTACCGATATCTGCACGTTTAGGTCCAGCTACACTAACTCCGTCAAACCTACATTACTCCCCAGCGACTGGGATACACAAGTATCTTTTCAGAATCCAGGTGTGGCCGCTGCCAGTCTCCAATGGATGACTTCTTTCATATGGTCTGGCAATTTCCTGAGATTGCCAGATATTGGTTTAATATTAGTACTGCCCTCGCGACAATCCTAGACAATTCAGTAGTTTTGAAATCGAAAGTGGCCTTGTTGGGGAAAATGGATGACATTGGGGGGACATGGGGAGATAGCGCTCTGGTGGGCTTGGCAGACCTCGTGACCAAAAGGGACATAGCACAATCCCGGAAAGGGTCAGACCGACCGAAATTGACACTGTGGCAACCTGTATGGATTGGTGTGCCAAGCAGCAGGAAACAAATTATATTGCCTGGGGATGTCTACAAAAATTCTTTAAAATTTAAAGTAAAAGTTGAGATTACTACGAGTTGTGCCTACCGATGGATGCTATGTCATTCTAATGTGGTTTGATGTGTGGTGGGTGGCGGACAAGACTGAGAACGGGGAGCATTGTTTTTGTTTATGATATGTTGTTTATATCTGCAACATCCATGTTAAAACCAAAAAAAATTGATTATCAAATAAAAAGATTGCACCCGATATTCCCCCTCCACCTTTAAAGCTGCAGATTAAGCTGTGGTCCTCTCCCATACTGCTGAACATCATTCCTTCTAACCAGTCTTCCTGAGAGCAATCTCCTCCCTCTCTAGGCTGTCTCTATCGCCGTTGTTTGGCGTATGGCCAATGAGCACATATCTGATCACATTCCCCCACTCTCTGAAGGTTCACTCGCTACCTCTCCCAACATTTTTACATCTGTCTGAATGAATAGGTCTGCCCATTTTAAAAACTCCCTTCTACCTGATTGTGCTCACACATATTATAATACTAACAAAATGATCCTTGAAATTCCCAAATCTTCTAAATAGAAAGCAAAAGGCAAGCCTTCTCCTCTTTCATTCTCTCTCTCATACAAACCTACCCCCACATTTAAGGATTGGTAGGTTGTCTCAATACTTTCTAATCTTCAAATCTAACGTCAAGGCTTTGAATTCAACCCCTCCCTCCACTAGTTAGAATCATGCCCATCTGTCCAATACTCTTTGTATCCGAATCGTCCATTTTTCTCTCTTGAAATTCCCTGAATTAGTTGATCTATTCCCTGTAGGCAGAAATGCTCTCTGGTAATCCTCTTCCACCAAAAACTAATAGTTCCAGCGAACCCAGGCTCTACGTCATGGGTCTTTGCTTCCCACCCAGCCCTTTCCACTCTGTTCTTCTCATGGATGCCCCTTTCCTTTTTCTCTTAATTCCAGAAGTCTGAATCTTGTGTAAAACTCCTTCCCACTAAACATAAATTGGATGTAAATCGCATACACGTCAGCCCTGGAACAATTCATATGTGGATATGCAGGTAACAGTGATGGTCCCTTTCTCATTCCAATTTCAAATATCAAAGATATAAATATTTATTTTATTTCACCTATGAAAACTTCTACAAGTGAGATGCATTATTTGCAATGATTTTTAAACAAACGTTTGTGCAGTGCTTAATCACAATCTATCCCATCATGGCAGAACTGATAAGCATCCTCTTGCTATGTAGACAACATCAACCTCTATTTTTGACAATAAGGTAGCTTTTCAAATGACATCAGGTGAGAAAACTATATTTTTGGATGATGGGGAAGCACATGAGTCTAAATACCTGTGTACTGTAGGACCATCATAGCATCAGAAAAATCTTCCCTGCTAAAACATTTGTGTGTATTTGGATGGGATCAAAATTGAAACTAAGACAAAAACCAAGTCACCCTTTCAAAGGGGCTTGCTCTTCCTCAGCCCTGCCAACACGTAGGAAATGATATTCGCCACGTTTGTGATGGAGTATCCCATCTGCCAAATTCTAAGTAAGGTCCATAGTCTGTAAGCTACATAGGTTTGTGAAAATATCCCCCATAGACACAAGTCACCAGAATGTTACCCAAACAGACATGTTGTCATTAATTCAAAATTTAGAAAAAAGAAAACGTTTGAAAATGCTGACAGAAACTAAATTCTGCACATCTTTAACTCTGCTGCTTTGTTCACCTTCTCAATAAGCAGTGCTTTTTATGTTTACTGGTAACATAGGTGTTGTTCTGCCGTAGCCTAACAGTAGCAGATGGAAGCAATCACACAAGAGAGTTAAACAGGAGCAGCAGATGTGACTCTTCCAGAATGCTACGGCTGTCTTGGACCAGTATGGTGTAATACTGTTTGGCATTTAAGTATGTGAAATAAAAAAAGGGCAATCCTTACTGCCCTACACGCAGCAAAGGTATTGATCACAAGGGATGCATCAGTATTCCTCCTTCTAACTCCAGGAAAGTTTCTAATGAATGTACTGACTGGAAACTGTGTAAAAGTTCTTAGCGAAGCGATGTTCTACATCCTCAGTGACCCATCAGCCAATAACTTTTCGGGAGAGTATCTCTGCTTCAGAATCATCTCTATTCCTGAGCCAGTGCTCTTTGTATACATTTAGAAAACAGAGTGACCATATTTGTTTTCCTCCCATGGAGGATTCTGGGAAGTGGTGAAGAATAACATAGTGAACAGCATCATTATAGACAAAAATAGCCCTCTGGAACACAGTGCACTTGAAGACTGGGACTTACTTGCCCCACTCAAGCAATACTATTTAACAATGTCTGGGATGTTATTACAGGTGAACATTTAGAAACTGGTGCAAGACCACATTAATTGTTTTGGTGCTTTTACAATAGGGATAGCTTTAAGCAAGTCCAGTGTACATATGTTATCATTGTCAAGATGATGAAATGTAGAGTCTTCGCAGGCAGGATTGACATATATGACTTAGAGATTATTCAAAGGCGTTGTTATGAAAAAATTGTACTTTCTATATTCACTTCACGAGTATGAGGTGGAGGTCATCTCTGATAGGCTTTGAGACTCTGATCTTTAGGTGAATAACACATTCTCTGGGTCCCGAAGTGAATGGATATTTTTTTGCTGGCTTTGGAACAAACAACACTCTTAATAATCTCTCCAATCATATGAACCGGTGCCGTGCTGCCATTATTATTACCCTATGATAGTCACGTGATAAGTGCCAAAAGAAAGAAAGGCTAAGGGCCTTATTCAGAGTTTAGCAGATGTGGAACATCCACCAAAAAGTGTCAGATGTCCTGGCTTCCCTCCATGGAGTGAATATACGTCAACGTATTCTACCTACAGTGGATGGGCAAGTCACCACTCTTTTACACTTACATTGAAACCTGTGTTCAATGACCATGAATTGTACAATAATGAAGCAATCTTACAAAGAAACTATAAATAGCCTTGTTAACATTTTTCTGAGCCCTGAGTAATAGTAATGTGGGTAAGATTTCCATATTGTGCTGGTAAGATTTGGAAAAAAGCTAAATAAGTCTGCATTCTTGTGAAATATTTAAACTTCTGAGTGATTTGGAGATCCTCAATATTAAGAACTCTTAGTGGATATTTGCACAAGACAGCCTTGACCTTGATAAAGATCGCTACTACTTCGAGAGTAAAAATAAATGGCGTCTGAAAATAACCTGAGAATCTGAGGAGGAACTAAGTGTTTTGGACTATTTGGTTTGATTGTTAGATGTTAAAAGTCACTATAAATTCTTGTTGTATTGTGTTGGTATGATTCATGGCCAAAATATTTGGATTTGGCTTCAGAAAGCACAAGATGAAGAGACTATATTACGCTTTGATCACAAAGATGAGCTGAAATTCTAGCTCGCAATTCTAGTTTCTTTATTCAAAGTTTTATCAGATGCTTCCATTATAATATGGTCCCACGCAAAAAATAGACTTGCTACCCTACCTACCCTATCTTTGGAGATAAGGACTGCTTTATTTATAGTGCTGTTAAGAGGGATAGATGGCAACACAAAGCACTTCCCCTTTAATTCAATTATTACTATGCAGAGCTTGCAAGATACTAAGCGGCCCCTGAGCAATTGCCCTTTTATATAATTTTGACCACAAAATAGAACAAACAACCATACTAAATGCTGTCTGGAAGTCCAGCAAGTAGCAGAATAAACGTTTGCTTTATTTGGCCAAGAAGGATGATAGGATCTGCTAGTCTGGGTCAATATACCAATTTATTGGAGACCCTTCTGCCAAACCTAGCTTGAGAGAAGACGAAATTAGGGTTTGGGATAAAAGTTCTAATGACTAAATTCCGTAAGGGTATTTTAAAGCAAAAGGCAGCACACCTTGCTGAGGCCTAAGATGAAAGGGAAACTGTTCTATTAGTTGGCGGGGATTGCTATGAGCTGTATTTTAAAATTCAAATAAACCAATCTGGTTGAAGTATTCAAATGAAATAAAAATGTAGGTTATTAGAGCAATCGATTTAACTAACATGAAAGTACTTTTTGTGGGAACATCTTTAGAGTATCTTCCATTCAAGTAGGCGGTTAGACAGAATATCAGAAACAAAAATATTGTGGCACTAAATATTGTATAAAGAATATCAAGGACAAAAATATTGCAGAGTTCCTATAGGTAAGCAAAGATTTACTATATATAACTTCACATATATTTACCTTGACGATAAATATACCATCACGGTGTGTAGATGTGCAGTTAAGAATAGTTAATCTATACTTACCTATTTGCATCTACCTTCACAATATTTTGGTCCTCGATATTTTTCACACAATATTGTGTCCACTGGATATTTCTATTTTCGATATTCTGTCAGTGATCCTTGAAAGACCCTACCCTAAATCCTGATGACTCAAGTAAGTTTCCGAGGCTACTATCAAAAGATTGTGGATTGAATTTCAAATTCAAATCCCAGACAGTATTATAATATATGCCTGACAGCAAAAAAGCCCAAGTACATTTCCTTTATCTGATGGAGAAATTAAATTAAACTCTTGGCTGATGATAGAATTCAAAGCGTAACCAATGGTCTTCCACTGTTACGCATTGTTGCTTTCTTAGCCACCTTGGCATAGCCATCGACTGTATGGTACTTTACCACCAAGATTCCTGAAACAACAGAACTGACTATTGTTCTTACAACACATTGTTCTCTCAATAATCTTCAGCCATAAAAAATTCGCTGAAGGAGCCCTAGGCCTTTGTCTATTAACTTAGTAGTTTAATATAGCGCTTTGGGGTAACCTATTTTCTGTGCAACATCACTCAATGCTTAAAAGCATGTTGTTGTACTTAGAACTGCTGTCTTTAGGTATAGAGGAAAATCAGATATTTCTCAAAGTAATTGTAAGGTTGTCCCAACCTCAAATAACAGAGGGTTCTCGACCCCTAGTGGTCATAACATTGCCCTAGTAGCAGCCCAGTGAACTAAGGAATTACATCTAAATTGAATATTCACAAACCCACAGGATATACTAGGGTTTTCCCGTTTTCTCTTAAGAGGGTAATCCCTGGTGCCACAAATTTGAGACCAATTTTTGCACCAATGGTTCGACAGATTTTATTGTTGCTAACAAATGGCGTAGACAAAGTTTTTGCCTGTTTTGATAAGAAGAAAAATCACTCTATTTTATATCTTCGGGTCTAATTGTGGACAAGTTGGATTTCTTATTAAAAATAGAACTAAGATTATTTCAATTTAAAGTATTCAAGTTTCCATAACTTTTACCCATTTTTTTGGGTGCCGATACAAGTTTGGATCTTCACAGGATAGTTACTGTGGTAATGCTAGATAAGTTGATTTTTTTTAAAAAGCATTGGGGGGTGGGCTCCATACCAATGTTTACAAAGTTAGTCCTCTTGGCATCTGAGTGAGTTTGTGCAGTTGGCATAGAGTGCACACCTGCTTTTGACCTTGCAAAATTACACCCTTCTGATACCCTCTCAGTTGCTCACAGAGCAGTAATTTGACCCTCAGTGTGGACATTGTAAAGGGGTATTTAATCCTTTTGAGATACAGTGTTCCCCGTCACGGGTGGGGGACACAGAGGTTCAGACTCTATTAGAGCAACACAGGGAGTGATTTTTTTCAAACGTGTATGGCAAGATATCACCCTTGAGATAATGGTGGTTAAACACAAATAATTAACTCTTCCCTACATCTGATCACTCTTCAATACCAGTATTGGGCAACACGACTCATAGATGTGTTCAGACTGAATCCTGGCTGGCTTTTTCACACCAGGTGGGAATGATGAGAAACCATCCAATATTTCCTGGGAAATAGTTTCGTTCATAGCTCCTAAAAGTCATGGAGTCGCAGTACATTTCAAGCATAATGTGTGAAGATCAGACGAGTGTGAACTGTGTGCTAAATATGATTTTGATTGACTGAAACCAGGGCTTTAAGAATAGCTTAGATACCCACATTAGGGCAGAATATGACAGAGCTGCTGAAAATATATCATCGAAGGTCCTCAAGCCAGCTAATGTACTTAAATGATCTCCATCATCTAAGGTAACACTCTCTTTCGAACCAGCCGGCAATCTAAATGTTTGCCAATTTCCACTGAGACGTTGTCAAAGAGATGAAGAGGGGATGCCAAACTAGAAGGTCTGAGTTCCTGAATGGATGGTGACTGACTTATAACACTTTATGTAGTTTCTCCCAATAGTATTTCCTAGCAGTTCTTTTTGAGAATATTGGTGCTCTTTGTACTTCCAGCAGGAGATGCTTGTTTTCCCACAAAGGTGTTTTTAGAGCGAGCCAGGGGGGTTAGTGCACAGGGTATGCCTGCTTGATTGTACTTACTAATTAGCAGAGTGTGAGGTTAGTTGTTGGTTCTCCATGTGCTTTGAGTACCTGAGAATCACATGGTGTCAAGTTACTGCCGCACACATAAACATCACCTACCATGCCACAGAAAGAAAAGGATAAAGAAACAAGCATTGGCATAGCCAATAGATCTCGCCTTTGGGACCTTTTAAGTGTTTAGCCATGCAACAGTTGTTGTTGCACAAAGAATATTGTGTTGCATAACTAAATACTTAGAGGGTCCCAAAAGCGAGATCTATTGGCTATGCCAATGCTTGTTTTTTGTGTGGCAGACATCTCTTATGCCCCTTCTGACATGACATTTAGAATCATGTTATGCCTATTATTTTTGGTGCGTTGGTTGTCTTGAGTTTGGTAGCTTTCTACAGCACTGGTGGAAAGGAAACCTTGGGGGTGAATGATCGCCGAACAAAAGACACATCACATGTTGACGTCAGGAGTCGGTTCCTTCCACAGCCTGAATAACTGCTGTGTGTGTGCTGCAGCCTGTTCTTGACTGATATTCTAAAAGTGAAGGGTTGAGTTGGTTGTGAAACAGAGTGTTGCTAGCTAGATGCAACAGCGTAACTTGTGTTATAAGATTTTATATATGAATCCTGCATCTCGGTGGGGGTTTGGCAGACTGTTTCAATGACAGTTCTGTGGCGGAAGATGATGTCTCGATACAGCTCAGGAAGAGCACAGGGTGAAAGAGAGCAAGTGAACGAGAAAGACCAAGAGACCTAGAGAGAGAGACAGGAGAAAGATGCAGACAGGAGAAGAGAGAGGGAGAAGGGACAGACAGATGAGAGGGGGGCCGGAGGGAAAGAGATGGCGATAAAAGACTAAGCGATGAAGAATGCAGGGTGGTGCACGCGCTTTAATGGAAATGGAGACCGCGAGTGGTATGTTAGAAAACCAAGAGTGACGGGTGGGTGGCGGTGGGGGTATGACACTGAGAGCAGGTGGGGGTGGGGAGGGGGTGGTCCCAGATTTCCATCGAGAACTGACACAAGCATGAAGCATGCAATTAACACAAGCGCAGCCCCACGGCCGCAATTGTGTGTTTGCTGGCCTGGGAGTAGTGCATGCGTGTATGCGTGCGCTCGCAGCCTGCTCTTTTTCAAAGCACATACTCGTGCTTGTGGCTCGCCGCTGCGCACTCCCGCAAGGTGTGTGCCGCCACAAGCACGAGTATGTGCTTTGAAAAAGAGCTGTACGATGGCTAAAGGTCTCCTATGCAGTGCATGCGCACTGCGTATGCGAGACCTAAAAAGGAGCAAGGTTTTTGGTCACTGACCAATGACCAGTCAGCTGGTGGACCCTTCAATAATGTGCTTTGAGTGCTTCAAATACTGAAACATTCTTCTTCATTATTCAAAGAAACCTGTAGGTGAAGCGGTGAAGAGGTTCCAGGGCTTTGGGCCTGGATGCACTCTCTAGCTCCTTGCATCAACACCAACTCTTCACTGTTCCATCAAAGCTGCAGCAAATAGCTGATGAATGTTGTCCTGTAAGCATTCCCAGCTGTCTCTGCTTGTAGCAACTTGTAGGTGAAGAGGCGGGAGACTGCAGGGCCTTGACTCACTCTTTAGATCCTTGCATTGGCCCCAATACTTCATCCCACACTTACAGCCCAGAAGCAGTGAATGAACTTTTGTAAGCAATCCCAGCCGTGGCAACTTGTAGGTGAAGCAGCAGTGGGAGCAGGGCCAGGATGTGCTCTCTAGCGCTTGTGTGGGCTCCAACGCTTCACTCTCTCCATCACAATTACAGAATAAAGCATGTTGATGAACTAATGAAACACAATCAGGAGTGGCAGGTGCAGGTAAGAGCGGTGAGGAAGGGTTGGGGTGGGGATTCAACAGATGACCATGAGGGAAAATTAAATAAATAATTAATTTTCCCTCACCGTCATCCGTCGAAATCCTCCCCCCACCCTGCCACCGCTTTTACCTGCACCGGCCACAGCTGACCACAATCCCAGCTGCAGCTGCTCGCAACGGCTTGTGAGTAAAATGGCAGTTGGGGCGGGGCCTGCCTGCGCTCTCTAACTCTTGGTGTTGCCTCCAGCACTTCACTTCCTCCAACACAGTTGCAGCAAAGAGTTGGTGAATTAACTTCTGTGTGCTATCATGTGTCTGGGAGAGGATGGTGAAAGAAATTCCACTGGTGGATTTTCCACCAAAAAGATTTTGGGTTCAACACCAAAGTGCAAATAAACGATAGAAATCAGCAACAATTCATGAAATAATAGAGGATATGTTACACAAAAGTCTACATGCGTTACTTACAGTGGTCAAATTCTTACTAAAAAGAATGTAGACTGTATTGGTTCAACACTAGCCTAGCAAAATGCAAACAAAAATACAACTCTAAGAGATAAGAGCGAAACGTTTCATGGGCTAAATATAAAGACAAGAGCCCCATCAATAACCTTAATCAAGTCTTAATAATTCTACTGGAATTAACTAAAGAAACAAATATCGGTGTGGTTGTTAGAAAGAGATAAAAGAGAAATTGAGGGGCATATTAGCAAGGGCTTCATCGCCGCTTAAGCGGCGATTTTCTTATCGCCCTATTAGCAAGCTGTCGCTAACAGCAGTTAGCGACAGCTTTCAGGCGATAGCGACCGGTTTGGGGCTCGCTTTGCATGCTAGTGATATTTATCGCTAATGACATGCAAAGTGGGCGTACTCAAACTGTTAGAGACTGAAAGCAGTCGCTAACACAGCTATCGCCTATTAGCAACGCAGGCTGTGCGATAAAAAAAGTCGCACTAAGCGTGATTATCGCCAGAATTTAACACCTGCTCAAAACATTACTTACCTGTGTCAAACATTACTTACCTGTGTTATCAATGGGAGGTGGATTGTCAGGTTAAGTCCCCATTGGCGTTAATGCGTGAATATCGCTGGATTTCCAGCTATATTCAGGAATTTCGCCGCTATCGCTGGATATATCAGCACAATGGAGATAAACGTTGCTAATAGCATGTTTTCTCCGCTAACATATCAGGCGATAGGCAGGGATACCAATAAACGCGCTAAGCGCGTTTTGCGATAAATATCGCAATTCCTCGTTAATATGCCCCTTAGTTTCTTTAGGGCAACAGAGATAAGGGAGATAGAAAATTAAATTCAGACTCACAAGTGTTAGTGAACCAAGAGACTTTACAGCACGAACTTCAGTAGGACTATTAATTCCTGTTCAGGTGCAAATAGAAGCTTCGCCCGACTGACCATTATACTTAGTGCTAACGTTTTTCACCACTCAAATTTTGTCAGGTATAATATTCCTAGTTTGTGTGGGGGGAACATTCTGAGTTCTGCACTGAGGTACCAAATTAATCCCAATTCCAAGATGCTGCACTTGGAAAGGGGAGGTGGTACCGCACCTGGTAAATAGCGCACCTGTCTGTGTGGGGTTTTAACCTGATGGAGTAAGACTTACAAAAATTCTAGGGCATTTGTATTGCGGCCTTTAAGTTCTTTTTAGAACTTGAGTAAGAGGACTTGGCCCAGAGGATGGTAGAGCGTAAACTCTTAATATTGCAAGCCTTCCCGATTCAAGGTATTCTTGTTTTTAATGGTGTATTGTCATGTGTAGACTAGAAATGCCGAAGGTTCTTAACCGGCCTTATCATTTTTTTCCCAAAATGTTTTCAGTTAGAAAGATCAATTTATATCAGAATAGCTAAAAAACATCAAATACCCTCCTGTTGCTTCTCAACATGAGAGAAGTCTATTTTCTTGCAAAAAAATCCAATAGCTTCCCATAAAATATATAATGGACCAGTGTAATGACGAGAAATCAATGCTTGTAAGAGCAGCACGCGGCTGGGAATGAAATGAAACAATAAAACCATTTAATGCTGAGAGATCTTTGTCTTATTTTTCTAAGCGTGCACCAGTAAATGGAGCGCGTTTTCTTTAAACGTGCCGTCTGGTATTGATTGGGCACGTATCACAAAATCTTTAAATATTTGAGCAAACGCTTGCAATTGTTGTCAAGTAACATGTGTTCCTTCTAAAAGATTCCCGAAAAAAATCAATTTCATATGCGCGCGTCTGACCATTTGATCATTATTTTTGGGAAGCAAATATGAAGTGTCCTTAAAACTGAAGAGGGCACGTGGAGAGGAGGGATGGCAAAAGCCCTTGCCATGTCACAGAAACGTTGCTCGGGTGTACAATTGTTTGCACTATGTTTGTTTTTTTGCCATATTTATTAGTTCAAATATTGTTTTGTTGCAGGGCAAAACATGAAGGGAACTGATTTCACATTGTGTGCACGTTGTTCCATAACAAGAAACTGATAAAATACCGTTTTGAAATGTAAAATCTGGAATAAAATTTTAGGCAAAGTCAATGCTTTCCCTTCTAACAGTACAAACATGGATGATGTCAAGTCAGTTTGCTTTTTTTAAAGAGTACTTGTGAATAAAGAATTCTTAGTTAAAAACTCTATTAATAATGTAAGACTAATTATAAGAAATAATCATGTTACATAAGCTTCACAATTAAGTTCCTCCATTTTTGCACTGACACAAAAATCTTCCTAGCTGTAGGAACTGTTGCTCCATTCCGTGCTACAGACCGAGGGAACCGTGATTCTAACGGGTTTGCTGTACTTGTTTTTTGCACTCTGTGCAAAGTTTCTGTTATACGACGCTTAAGTCTATCTTACTTAGAGAAACGCTAGCAAAGCTCATGCACACACACGCACAACAATTCCTATTAATAATAGCTAATGAAATCCAGGAAGCACAACAAAAGTTGTGAGCAAAATTATAAACGATAGTCAAGTCGTGTTGTAATAATGCCATATTACTTACCGGTAATCTTCATTACTCCTGGTCCCATTGTCCTCGTCCCATTCCTTAACAAAGTGGGGATGACCATCTCCACGACTGAAAAAAAGAGCATAAGAATGCTGGGACACCTAAACCCACCCCCTCCCACTGGGAGTACATAAGCTGTACTATCCCAGCATTCAGACTGAAATACCAAACCACCAACCGGAAGGCCGGCCGTCCGGGAGGGAGGGGCGTAAGGAATGGGACGAGGACAACAGGACCAGGAAGTAATGAAGATTACTGGTAAGTAATATATCATTACCTCCCGGTCCCTCCAGTCCTCGTCCCATTCCTTAACAAAGTGGAGAATACCAAAGCAAACCACCCGGCCTTCCGGACACCCACCAACACGAGGGACACCACACCAAAAGCGGCACCCAACAGAAGCAAAAGGGAACCCACAAGAAAACGAAATACACAGGCAGGAGCATACAACCAGCCATGCCCCCACCCAAGCCAACAGAGCCGAAACCCCAAAACGAGCAGGGGACGACCAGGAAAACCCCAGCACAAGGAGCCCAGGCAAGGAGTCGCAACCCAAGGGGCAGACAACCGACAACAGGAACCACTCCACCAGCCACAGAGGAGGAGAAACCAAGAAAGGACCAAGAACAGACCGCAAGAACAGCTACAAGGTCACCACAGAAGAAGACTCAGCACAAGGAGCCAGTGCAGCAACAAGAGGGACACAAGAACCCCAGGCCATGCCAGAAGGAGTCCGAGCACCCAGAGCCAAGCCCGAAGGAAACTCCCAGAGGAACCAAAATAATCGCCCTCCACCCCCGAAGAACCAGCAGAAGGGGGCCCAGAAGAAGCGGAAGCTCCCACACGGAACAACCAAGCCAGGAAGGGCAACTGACTAGGGAGAAAACAGCCAAGGGTGGAGCCCACAGCACCAGGCACCACCAGGCAGCCACCCAACCAGGGCCAAACCCGGCCAAACCCGGCCGAACGCTAGAGAGCAGGCTCGTGCAGGGCGGCACGGCTGAAGGACCAGAAACACCACCCGCCAACACGAACACGGCAGGAGCAAAGACAGAGAGCAAACCCCCCAGATGAGGGAAGAAAGCAATCCTACCCGCCGAACAAACCCACAGTGACCGCACCAAAAAGCCGAGGGGAAGGGAGAAGAGACCGAAGAAGTCCCGCCAAAGCAAGAGACCAAGGAGCGACACGACCAACACAGGACCAACCCTAACACACCAGGGGAAGCCACCAGCAGAGCCGCAAAGACTGAAGAGGACAGAACCTGAAATGAATGCAGGCACCGACCCAGAGGAGCAACCAGGAAAAGAGGGGGCAATTCCACAAGCAAGCCACCCCCCCCCCCCCCGCAAAGCCGACAATACCGGCAACAGAGAGTCCAGAGGCACAGAAACCCCAGAGGCAGTCCAGGCCATGCGGCAGGAACGGCCAGCAGCCAATCCCAGCGGAGACACCGGAGAGCCACAGAAGGGCCACCACACCCGGAGAAAAACCAGGGGAACAGGGGCAGGCCAACAGGCCAGACCCAAAGGCCCACACCCCGAAAGCAGGAGACACTGGGACACAAACCCAGCACCCCACCCAACGAAGGCCAGGGAGCCCCCGAGAACGCACCAACAACAGAACCCAGCCCACAGAAGGACAAGGGAAGGACCGCAGCAGACCCAGCACAAGACCAGAGCACCACCAAGAGAGACAACAACAGAGGGCCAAACATGGAACTGGGGAAGACCAAACCCCAGGAAACCCCCATCAACCAAGAGCCGACTCACCAGCCAGGATGACAAAGGAGGACACCAAGGAACCACCCAAGGTGAGCCCCAAGAGCAGCCGCAGAAGGGCGAAAACAGGAGAGAAAGACAGGAAGGTCCATAGCCCATCCCCGCAGGCGCCCCAACAAACACCCAAGAAGCCAGCAGGCCGGACCGACAGGCCAGCCAGACACGAGGCCCCCAACACGGCACCCCCAGGGGCCGGAAGGAGAGGCAAAGGGCCAACCGACCCAACCCCAAAACCCCCAACCAAGAAGGGGCACAGGGAAAGGCACAGGAGCCAGCCACAGCCAGGCCACAGAGACAGGAGAAGCAGCAGGAAGACAGGGATGGAGCCCGGCAGTCCACACATGTCAACCCATACAACGGCCCCAGCGCAACAGCCAGGCGCAAAGGAGGAGCACAGGAAAAGGACAGAAGGCCAGCCCAGGACCCAGAAACACCAGGCACAGGACCCCCGGCCACCAAGAGGCTGAAAGAGCCCTACCGAAACAAGACGCGAAGGCACCAGAGAAAAAGAGGCCCGGAAAGGACCCAGGCAGGGACCAAAAGGCGACCCCGAAGCAACCAAGGGCCCTACAGCCAAAAGCCAGACACAACCAAGCAGAAAAGGCATCAGTGACCCACTCGCACCGGCAAATGAGCAGCCAAACACAGGGACAGTAAGGCCAAAACCCAACAGAGGCAAAGCCCAGGCCCCAACAACACACCGGAACACCTCAGGCACCACGAAAGCTAAAAGAGAGGCACCCGGAGAACCCAAAGGCGCAGAACCCACCGAGGGGTGCGAGAACGGAAAGAAAAAGGGAAGACCGAAAACCGGCTGACCCAAGAACCACGGCGCCAACAAAAGAGTAAGGACCAGAGAGACACCACAGGCCCAAAACTAGCCCAGCACTGGAGTGAGAAAAGGCCAAGCCCAAACAACATGCCCCAAGGGGAAAGCCAAAGCCCTAGAGCCGAGGCAAAACCAGCCGGAACCACAAGGCCGACTAGGAGGAGTGGGAAAGCCGCAATGTGGCCCACACACCAGGGGAGGCCGACACCAGACCCAAAACCGGCCGCCCCACCGGCACACCCATCAGCCATGGACAAGACCAGGCATGGCGAGGGGGACACTGAAACACCCAGAAGTAAGCCCCAGTTTCTGTGGAGTAATTTGATCTCACATTTGAAAGCATGTGGAAAAGCAAGACCTCCTTAAGAAATTTGCATGTCATTTGTGCCTCAAAGCACCAAAAAAACACATAAAGGATAATAAATAGATATGGTAATTTTCTGAAACGAATTTAGTATATAAAAGTATAACTTAACGAGTAAAATAACAAAAAACAACAACAATTTAAAGGGAACTGAAGTTCTAAATTTTCAAGAACAAATGAAACGTTCCATGTTATCGACAGAAACACTAAAAGTAAATATTATCGTCTGAGGTGCAGGCAACTTAGTCCTAGGCAGCGTATGGGTGCAACGGGTTTTGTCCCATTTCTTTAGGATTAGAGTCAAAGTGTGGTTCCAACTGGACTTGCTGCTTTTCTCCAAGTTAATAAAACTGACTCTATTCCTTTGTACTCTCTGTTCTTTCCAACCCCTGGAAATGATGATTCTCAGCAGTAGACACTCTTGGATAGGGCCTAAACCTTCTATTTCTTTTTCCGTTTAAGATGACACTAGCTTTCCTGTTCCTCTGAGTAGCATTTCAGTCTCTGAGAGGCAGGATAAACCAGGAAGAGCTGTCCCTGATAGAAAATAAGGTTCTCATTTGGCAATATCCTTCTACTGTTTTTCATTGTTCTGGTCTAGCCTGATAGTGATTGGTGAGGTTACTACAACTTATCATAGAAAGTTTCCCAGAAAAAGTCCAACTATCTTTTTCATAGCACTTTCTGTGTTTAAGGCAAAAACTCTCATAGACAGCTACAATTCCTACTTTTTTAATATGCTGGTGGGGCACCCTGGATAAGATCTTCTCCCTGGGTTTCGACCTGGGTAAAAGTTAAATTATGCTGGTATAATTTGCATAATTTTGGTCTCATAATTGCAAGGAAAATCCTTGCTTTAGCTCACATTGAATATTCTCCTTTTTATTTCACTAGTCCTACGTGTGAGTACTTTACGTTGAATTAACTCATAAAGCAAATATCAGGCCTGTCAGTCTCTGGGTGGTATTGGCCCCAAACGTTTTGTCTTCATTTTTGCTGATCTCCTTTTTGTTGGCCTTAGGAACCTGTACACTTTACCTCTGCTAACTAGTGTTAAAGTGTGGGTGCTCTCTATTTTAAACATGGTGAAACCGGGCTGAACACAATTGACACATGTAATTTATTTGTAAGTCCTTGGTAAAGTGGTACTACATGTACCCAAGGCCTATAAATTCAATGACACTAATTGGCCCACAGCACTGATTGTGCCACCAACTTAAGTAGCCTGGAAACATGTCTCAGGATTGCCACTGCAGCCTCTATGTGCAGTTTTAAATTGCCATTTCGAACTAGCAAACTAAATCTTATGCCAGGCAGAAACCCTGCTTTTTTAAAACACATTAGTCACTCTTAGGGTAGGCCCTAAACAGCCTATAGGGCAGGATGCAGGAAGTTGGACACATACGTTTAACTTTTACTAGTCCTGGTAGTGAAAAACATTTACATTTGTTTTCACCACTGTGAGGTCTGCGTCTCCCTTAGGATAACTTTGGGTTCCCTTATTACATGCAATAAGTGTTACATTTCAGTTGGGAGCAGATAGGAATATTGAGTTTAGGGTCTTTGTAATTGTAATTTAAAACCCTCTTTAATGGTCGAGCTGGATTTTAAGTCACTAATCTGAAAATGCCACCTTTAGAAAGTTGGCATTTCCTTGTCCTAACCATTTGGGGCCTGCAGCGTATGTCCTGGATCACACGACTATGTGTAGCTGGCAGCTGGCCTTTGTGTATTGCTCCCAGACAGTGAGGCAAAGGGAAATAGGTGTTGGCAGGATGGGCTATCTCTGCCTTGATAGGGGCGAAGCTATCACCTACCACACTTACACATCACAAAGCCTTTGCCTGAGCACACTCACAAAGGGTTTGACACTAGTCTTCTGTGACCCCAGACAAGCTGGGGCCAGGAGAAAGAGGCAGGAAATTCCAAGCCCCTCTGGGGTGGAAGGCTCTCGAAACCTCAACTTCAAAGTGGGCACGAGGTATAAATGTTAGACCCTCAGACCCAATGCTTCAGTACAAATCTGGACCTGTGGAAGACTCAGTAGGACTACTGTGCTGCTCTGCAAAAAGGACTTCTAGTTTTCTGCCCTGCTGCTCGGATGCCCTGCTGCCTAAGTGAAAAGGACTGGACCTGCATCTTGAACCTAGGACTACCAAAGTGATTCCAAGGGCTTTGTTGTTTGGCCTCCTGATCAGAGACTCATGGACAGAAGAGGCGCCAACCACCTTGAACCCAGCACCTGAACTCTGCTGTTAGTTCTAGCCCCCAAGTGGTGCCACCAGAGTCCTGGATCCTTAGACGAAGGTATGAAAGTGCTCTTCCAGCCCAACTGTGGTCCTGTGAGCAGAACCGACACAGCGCAACACATCTCAGCACAGCTGCATAGAAACTACAACTGTGTGACGCATCCTCAACACAGTACCTCTTATCGCAGCCCTCAGCTTCCTCAGAACTGCCACTGTGAGACGCATTATCGACGCAGGACTTCACATTGCAAGCCCCTTCTCAATGTCATCCTCAACGAGGTTGTAGGACTTCGCATCGCAACCCCCCAGCTTCCTCGGATCACCGCTGTGTGACGCATTCTCAGTGCAGGACATAGCATATCAAGCCAATCATCGATAGCACGTTCGCACAATAATGCAGGACTCCGCATTGCATCACCCAAGTTTTATCAGAACCACTGCTGCACAATGCATCCTTGACGTAGGATCTTTCAACGTTATGCAAACCAGTATTTAAGGCAATTTTTTCAATAGACCTAACTTGGCCCTTGTATCCGGTCGACACTCCCTCCTAGTTGGCCGAAACTCAGTGGTGGTATGTTTGATGGGACGGGGTCTGAGTGTGTTGAGCATTAGAATTTAGGACTAGTGTGAGTGCAGCTGTGTGTTTTTGATGCAAGCTGTGTGTGAGTGGCTTAGAGGACAAGAAGCGTATGTTTAGATATAGTGTGGCAATGGTCATTTAATGGGGTGGCAGTATAGCGTTTAGATGATGGAGAGATGTGTGTGTATGTTTCTGATATGGGGACATGTGATATGAGGGGCTTCTTCTGCATGTGAGGGCAATGTGTAGAGTATAGAATTCCTTTTGGGGGTTTGATAGAGCTTCCAATGAGTTATTCCACGTGTGAGTAAATGCCATACAGCGCTTCTTTTAACCCCTCCCCTGCTCATGACGGAAGCACTCCGTCATGAGCACACGGCGACCGTGGCTCATGACGGAATGGTTCCGTCATGCCGCGGCCGTTGGCGGCCGCTCCTCCCAGGCTGCGCTGATTCCCCGCCTGTGCGGGCGATTAGCGCAGTGGGCGGAGTCATGACGGAACCACTCCGTCATGAGCACAGCTCAACCGTGGCTCATGGCGGAGTGGCTCCGTCATGAGCACAGCGCCACCGCGCTGCCCCCAAACCCCCCCAGCACTGCGGTGGAATTCCCGCCGCAGCGAAAGGGTTAATAGTTTAACAGTGTCTCCTGGGCATTGTCCTTCTGATCTAGAGGTTGAACCCCATATACCCCTAGGTTTGCGGTTTAAAAAGAGCTCTGAATGGTCTGGATCCTCTGATGCTGCTGTAGGAGCTCCACATACATAATGATGTATGGGCGCACATCATAGGCTGTCTGTTTGCCCATGCTCTTGGCCCAATAGAGCTGTGACAGTCATGCAGCATGTGATAACAAGTTGTGGGCGTTTGTGCATGCTTGCACGTGATAATCACTATGACAAACCGTGCTAAAATGACAACAAATTCCATGACAAACTGTTTATAACCCGCATGACGGTGATTGATATTTCAGCATTACACACTGTGCGAAATGGCAGTGTTTACAAACCGAATGATAATTGTGTAATGTTACAGCAGAACAAGCTGTTCGAAATTCTTGACGAATGGCATGACAGTCTGTTTACAACACTCTCGATAATTGTGTGATATTTTAGCAGAACAAACTATGCAAAATGAATGGCAAACTGGCACGACCATGGATTTACAAATCGAGTGGTAACTCTGTTATAAAAACGCAAATCAAATTGTAATTCTTTATGCATGATGGCATTTCTGATGATGTGGGCATCAGCCAGGGTGGCCTGCTACATGTCTGCAAAGCGCGTCAGCACCTCGTCAGGGGTCGAAAGTGCAACCTAAGTATCAATACCATGCCACGAGCAATGGGAAAACACGTGATGTGTGTTGTTTAACTACTTCTCACAGCCCATAGGTCTAAAATGGCAGCAATCTAAATCCTTAAAAAATACAAAAAAAATACTTGCAGAATATTATATGAGGTGGATCTAGTACAATATTGAAACTAGAAGGATTTATACCAACAACATTATTAGCAAAACTATGAAAAGGAAAGATTTCTGGGATGCTACAATCAATGAGAAATAAAATTACTCATATATTAAGAGTCACTTCACAATGCACTTTGGGATGTGTTTTTATGAACAAAGGCCCATCTAGGATAAAGGTTAAGGTGGAACACAATCTTCAGGCACCAGCCCATTTAATGCAAAACCCTCATGCCTTAGCTTGGGTAATCATTTCTGATTTAATATTCTGAAGGGCCTAGCGAAAAGGAAAGAGATATTCGTTTTCAATGCTGACCTTCACAAAAGCTTTACCTGCTTCTGAAATGTAATAAAGAAAATATGAACCTATTCAAGCTGCTCAATACATCTGATGTTTGGCTCCTTGATGCCATACTGGAATCCAGGATGGCCACGCCAAATTAAGGCCTGGATTGTCTAAGGGTTTTCATCAGCGTTGAGTAATTTATTTGGCTCAGCCCGGAAGCGAAATCTATTATGGGATTTACAAAGCCATGCAAAACCCCCTTTGTGTGGCATCATAAAAGAACGGTAAGCAAGGCAGAGGACAGCACTATAATATATTACCTTGCATCAGGCAGACATTATATGAGTGGTGCATGGGTGTTCCAGTGCATCTACCCATGTACTTTATTGCAAACCCATATTTACAAAGATTTGTAAACATGAGTGTTGTAATCTTCGTTCAACAATGAGTTAGCATCACAATGATGTGCCTAACTGAGGCTGGTGTAAAGAGGAAGAGAAATCTTTATTTTCCTCATTATTCTATCTTTGCATGTGTGCTGCATTTTGCAGAGCTTATGAAAACTGAAAAAAGCCTCCAAGAATAGTTACCTCTTCCAGCAGAAAACTATCTTGACGTTAACGCAGGCCCCCTTGCACCACAACGCAAGGGTGCCTGCTTTGGCACTAGAAGAAAGCCGAACTGCACCATATCTTTGTATGTATGGCACAATTCTGCTATCTCCTTTTTACACATAGAAGCACAGCAACTTTCCCAGCTGTCCTGCATTGCATGAACTCTTTGTAAATCTAGCCCTGAGTGCTGATGATGAAAGAGTCTTTCTCTGTGGCTGAAGTTCTTCGCTCTCCTCATTATCTCACAAACTAACCTAATCTTGCCCACACCACACAGGTACAGAGATATGAACCTAAAGGGTACAGTCTAACTGTACAAGCAGTCCGCTTGAGAAGAGTGTTGTAAATCTTTGTACGTACATATGTGTGAATGTATGTCTCTATGTGGTATTTGTATAGAGCAAAATTTGCTAAATGGTAACATGAACTCTACAGGGCCAAAGCAACAGTCAATGATACAGGCAATGAGTGATTGGATAGGTAGATAATGTCTGGAAGCAGACATGTTTCCGAATTGAGATGCAGTGTTCTTTAAAAAGGTGCATCTTCAACTCTTTTCTATATTGGAGCATGGTTGGGCAGCCTTGATTGATATTGTTGCATATTCTGGAGTATGGTCTGCTGCTTTGTTTACACATTTGTATGTTTCTTTGTCTTGATTTTGATGGTGCGCTTGCCTATACCGACAGGCATGGAGATGGTGAGCTTGTCAGGCACCTAGCTGTGGCTGCTGGTTGTGGTTGCTTGGTAAATGATGTAGCTGGTTTTGAAGGTGACATTGGCCTGCAAAGAAAGGTAGTGATGCTCCATCAAGGTGGGGTGATGTGGTCATGTTTCTTAAGGCAATACACAAGAGGTGCTACAGCAAATACAATAAAAGTTTGAAAACTGTCAGATAGTACTGCTTGAGAACTCTAGAACAAACTTAACACTAGGTGCTGCGAGTGCCTATGAGAGAATTAAGCAATATTTCCAAAAATAATGTACTAAAAAATTGTTCTCGTAAATGCAAAAATAAAAATCTGAAGTCATAACGCAAAATATAGAGCAATTTATAACTGATATTCATGGAGCTCATTTCATGCAATAAAAGTAATCATAGCAGAGCGTGGAAAGTTGTGTGTTGAATTCACATTTTTTGCCAACAGGGGCATTGCCACAGGCGACTTAGTAGAGCAAAACGTACATTGCAGAGCAGCAGGTGCGACAGATGCTAAAGTCAGAATTCCATGGAAGTATGATGCATTTTTTTTTAGAACAGTAGACACTTGTTGCCAGGATACAGAATGAATTTCAGACAGGAAAGCTTACTCTCTCCTCTGGCAATTAAACACCGGTCTAATGATTCCACAGAAAAGACATTTAGGGCCTGATGTGCGAAATTACCTTTCCTAAGTGGTGGCAAACTGTGAATTAACTTTTTGTAAATAGGAAAATATTTTGCGAACCAAACTGTATGCAAATAGGTCAGTTCACAAAATACAAAACCATAGTGGGCTACAATACACCTACCACATCAGTATTCACTAAGTAGATCATGAATCATGAATTGCGACCCACTATGACTGGATGCTGCCACAGGGATGGTGATCTGCTGTAGTCAGCAGACCACCATGTCTGATATAGCATTTTAGTAACGAAAATACTTTTTTTAAATGTAGACCCTTTTCCTTAGTGTAAACAGAACTGCTTTTAAAAATAAATGTTTTTGCTTGTTTTCAAGTTTGTTTGAGAGTAGTCAGTCCCTTGGATCATTGCCTACTCTCCAACAAACTTTTTTTTTACATTTAGAGACACATTCTTTTTTGCAAATATGTTACCACCCCAACTCGGAAGTCAGTTATTTTTCAATGTTTCGCGAACGGATTATGGTTGAAAAATATTCATGCATCCCGTAACAAATATCTGGGACGGGTACTATAATGCCCCTTTCCCATACCTATTTGTTAAGAGCTTCAAAACCCATTTTGTGATTTATTAACCTATTATGGAATTGCAAAATGGGTTTAGTACAAAACAAATAGCCATTTTACAAAAGCAATATTCGTGATTTTTTGTGAATCACAGGCTTTGTGATTGTAAAATAGTTTTGTGCATCATGCCTAAATTCAATATTGCATTCACACAGGTTATTCTGCAGTAAAGGAAAAATACTCTGAATAGGAGCTATTCATCCAGCCCAATAATTTATTAAACCTGGATGTTGAATTTTGTTGGGTGCATTACATACCTCCTATCCTTCCATGGCAGTTGCAAGCAGGCCTTTAGATGTGGTAATAACACAATGCTTTTTTGCCTTTAGCCCATTTTACGGTTTCTACCACCAAATCTACCACAGGGTTAATGCTTTTCGATTTGGAGGCCGACTGAGGCGGGTAAAATGTCTAGGCTCAAAAATACTTTAATTAGGAAAAACTCCCATTTACAAGTAGAGAACTCATAATGATCTGGAATTCTCCCATCCAGGACGTACCGGTATTGAGAGAAATCTAGATACATACTTTAGAATGTGATGTACTATATTGTAGAGCTCTCGCCTGCAATAGTCTTCCTTTCCCAACCCTGATACAATGATTTCTACTCCCTTCGAATATTTTGTATTGTAGCTCACCTAGTCTGTTCCCCCACCAGTATGGGAGTTCTCAGGTCCCTCTCAGATCCATCCAGTTGCAAATTATTGTCTCATTTCAGAAACATTTTGCTATGAGTAGGTGTTTCTTACTGTTGTAGTACTGTAGGGGTAAACCAGATGGGCTAGAAGAATAAATCCCTGCAAATTATTAGTGAATAAGACTTTATGTTCTAGTGACCTTTGAGTCATTTGTGAGTGTGGCAATAGTCAGAAGGTGTCTTTCAGAGACTGAATAATAATTGACTATAGTATAAACCATCATCAAGCCCCTTATCTTTGCACTCAGGAAAGCACATCAGTCATTGAGGGTGATCAATCAATGTTACCCACAATTAATGTTGATTGAGAAACCTTTTGTTGTACACTGGATCAGGGATCTCCCGACATCCCCGAGGGCTACCACTATTACACTGAAACCTTATGAGTCTTCCTCTAGCAGGTGATGGCATCACATATGATGAATGGGTGTGTAAAGAGCTTTATTAACCACTACACCACGCTTCAGTTAGTCCTGCTGAAAAATATATTCAGGACACTGATGATAGTACCTAGACCCAATCACCCAGCTATCTTAAATATCAAAAAATCTATTGAGAAGGTAAAAACATTTAACTATATCACCAGAGCAGCAAAACAAATCTACCACAGGACTATCAATTTATCAAGCTCTGATGCACAACTGGACTTCACAGATATGGCTCTGCAATGGTTAATCTTCGTCCTTGTCAATCACTTTGAACTCATCCAGATTAGAGCTGAAGAGTCCTAGAAGCTTTTAATCACATATGAAGTACCTCATTACTCCTCCTTGTCCCCCATAATCTTAACTCTCTGCAAAGAACACCATGGAGTCCTAATCATGTACAACAACATCAAAATACATCAACCAGCTCACAACTATTTCTGAAAATCTCCTTGTCCCATGACCCTCAGAAATTCAAAATCGACCTCGATGTAATCCAAAATTGAACGCTAAATTTCTTCCTAAAGCTAAACCCCAATAAGACAAAATTCATGTAGCAGCTTAACTGGCTGAAAGTGCCCCTTGCTGTGATGATGTGTGTTATTCTGGTCATCCTTGCCCTGCATCTCCAGGGCCGGCAATACTAAAGAAAAATTCTCATGAGAGGAAGGGACAGAGATTGAATAGTGAACATTTTAGTCGGGTAACACAAGAGAATGTTTTACTCCTGGCAGTGTGCTAGTGGTCAGCATGCCAGCAGAGTTTCTTTTCCAGTTGTTTCTGTCTTTTTCCATTGTCACCACACATAAAGAAAAGCAGCAACCTCGTCTCAGGACTCCTTACATGGCAGATGTTTGATTGTGTTCAATTGTATTAACTGTCAGACTTCCACCTGGCCCTATATCTGAAGTTACATCAATAAAAATGTTAAGAATGTAAACTTCAGAATGGAGACCCTATATTATCCCTTATTTGCCCTTGATTTGTGTGATGCATATCTCCATGGACCAGATCCTTGAAACGTTTCTTTGCTTTGCTCTCAAGAGAATCTGTCCAGAGAGCGCATTATCACTTATTCACCTTTTTGTTTGCTCCTTGTTTATCTCAAAGTTATGTTAGATAGCTTTGAACCCCTTAGTTTTTCACTGTGGCATTTTGGTTAATTCTTACTAGATGATGTGCCACGTAAGTCTCATTTTGGTACACTGGCTCTGTGAGTAACTCAGAAAATTTATGATTGTCTGCTGGAATTCTGCTTCCTTATCAACATGATATAGTCCATCACACACTCTGGACTTCATTGCATCATTGCTAATAATGATAAAGGGTTCATTCTTTGTTTCCGTTCTCAGAATCTTCAAGCAGTGGTTCCTTTTAGCTACACACAGGACCATGGCGCGGGACTGGATGACAGCACACTGGAAAATTGCTATTTCTAATTTTACTGTCTCCTGAGATTGGTCTTTATGAGTGTTTTGGGCAAACGTGCCTTTCTTCTGGGATCCCATCATAGAAGATTATGAATGGAGGGCAACCAAATTTGATTGATCCCTCATTGCATTCTGAGAACAAAAGACGTAGGACCTGTTTTAGAGTTTGGAGGACAGAGTAAAAGCAAACAGGGTGGTGGAGGGCTTCATGTCTACCACCCAGCCTTTATTCAGTCTTCCAGATTGAAAGATGTCCTCCTGCCTCTGAGACATCTCTATACATTTGCAGGAACTACCATCACAGAAGCTCCTATCAATGTTGCAAAGGTTTGACTGACTTCTTGTCAAACCTTTCAATTTTGTTTTAGTTTTCAAAAACAAACTTCCAAAGAGGGAGACTGTTGGGCAAACTGAAGAAAATTTAGGCCAACTATGTAAATTTTACTCTGTTGGCGTAAACTTGACAGCCCTCCTGACTTTCAATCAGGCTGGTCTACCAAGTGTTTGGCAGAGAGGGTACACTGTCACAGCTTAAATAGAGCACCCTCTCCACCAAACAATAAATCGGGCTCTTGATAAAAATTAAAGAAGGAATCATCAAACCTAGATTCCTCTTTGAAACCTTTATGTTTTACTCCAACCCAATCCAGCAATGAACAAATCCAAATTTGTGAAGCAAGGCCAAGAAGATGGTGGAATTCTCTGACAGCACAATTCAAAAGATTCACGAAAACAAAAACAAAGAGCTAAAATCTTCCTCCATTCCATCAATATCTGGAACCAAATGATCAGCCTTTTGGCCTGAATATTTAAGACCTATGCAAGAAAATAATAACCACCAGCCTAACATTGCACCTGAAATAAGCTCTACCAAGTACCCTAATCAAAACATATTGAGAGAAGTTTCTATCATCGCTCCTCAAAACTGTAAACTCTAGCAGAAGGCATCATCTCTAATGCTATGAAATCTGGAGAGGAAGATGAATGCAGGATTCATGTCAAGTCACAGTACCACATTAGACACCCTATATGTCTTAGATAATATTCTCAAAATCTTGGACAATGATGATAGCTGCTCACTAGTGTTACTGGGTCTACCAGCAGCCTTTGATCTCATGAGCAACAGAATATCGCTTAACATTCGTTCTACCATAATGATCATTCAAGGCACAGTTTTCCACTGGTTCTGTCAACTTATACTTTAAAATGTGGAGTTTCACAAAGGTCATTATTTTGACCAAACCTATTTAGCCTTTCCATGGCACCGTTATCAACAATACAACATGCACAAATCAAATTTCAAAAATATGATAATGATACTCAGCCCTATTTCAGAATCCCCATCCCCTAAAACATTTAGAACCTGCAAAATATCCTCCAAGAATCATTGAGTGGACATCTGCCTGATTTCCCCCTAATATAGTATCCACAGCTAAGTCTTTAGGTTTCTCAATTGTCAGCTAACAAGCCCTTAATAACCATATCACCATCCTCTGAAGATAACAACATACCTGCTACACCTGCTAGAGAATTTATTTTTTTAAAAATCTGCCTTGAGTCATCAGAACATCTGTGCAAGCTCTGATACTCTCATGTATGGATAACAGCAAAATCATCTTCACTGGCCTCCCTAATTCAACATTTTCTCCCTCAAAACCATCATGCATGCAGAAGCCAGACTGATTACAAATGTTCGAAAATCCAACCACTTAACGCCAATACTGGAACAACTGCACGAGCTCCCTGTCAAAGCACTAATAACTAATCAAGTGCATAACAGATAAAGTCTTGCACTCAGGTCTATCAGGTTGCCTAAAAGAAAAACTGCATAACTTTGGGGCACAGAGTAATAAGAGGTAAAGAAAGAATTACCTTAGAAAGCCCTTACTCAAAGAAAAGGAAACCTGGCAAACAGGCTTTTCATGCCTTCTCATGCATAAGAACAATTCTTAATCTTTTGAAATTGTACCAAAATCTCACAACCCACCTGTGCAAATCATTATAAATATAATAAATACATCAATAAATATATTAATTCATTTCTCGGTGGTTCCTATGTTTCACCGAGTGGCTATTTTCTTTTGTGCAGGCAGCTTTTCTCACATCGTCCAGCCTGGTAACTAATTAAATGCGTCCTACAGGTGCTCGAAGTATTTTATATCCAACTTTGATGGTGGATTAGGTTTTTCAGTGCTGAGGTTTGCAGTAGCGGCTGGAGTGTGGGCAGAGTGGCGGGGAGGGGGACGACGACGAAGAAAGCACAAAAGGGGGAAAAAAGAACTTACCTGCTGCCTGCTTCTGCTCTGAGTCCTCTCTGCAGCACAGGCTCCCAGACACCCCTGTAGCAAATCCTGACGCTGCTCTCATGCTGCTGATAGCATGAAAGCAGCATTAGGATTGGCCTGAACACCCTGAAATTGTGCTCTCAGAGAGACTGGGAGCCTGCGCTTGCTGTCACCAACCCGGCAAAGCAGCTTGGGTTGGAGACAGCTCAGTACCCATGTCAGTTTGGCCGTCCTAAGACAGCCGGCCAAACCAGCATGCGCACTGATAGCAGTGCCCACCACTCTCACTTGTGACTTTCCCTGTGATAGCCCCACCGCAAGACTCTGCCTGGCCCTTAGAACTTAAAAAACAAAACAATAATAAACCAGTTTTATTGTCATTTTGTTTTTCAATTTTTGAGGTTGGTGTGGGGGGCAATTCTCCTCCGCCATAGCAGAGGAGCCACCACTGAAGGTTTGCCCTCAGGGTGAGATGAAATTAAACCATACTTCTTGCCTTCTTCAGTCACATGTCCAGGCATGTTCCAAACAGATTTTCTTGTTATTTAGTTTGACCTGTTGCTTGGGGTCTCTGCTTCATTCCAAACAAACACAAATGTTTTCTTCTTCTAGAGATCTTCCCATAAATCTGTGGATACTGGCATTAGTTCCGGTAGTTCAGAAAGTGTTCTGCATGTGGGTCTCACAATAAAAAAGTAGCTCTACAACACATTTTATTTTTTTCTAGAAAAATGAATGGACAGTATCCTTCCATTTTCAAAGAAGAAACCCTTTATAAAGATGACATTCAAAAACCCCACGCATACCTTCTGAGCCTGTGGAGACTCTCTGGTAAATATTGCCAGATTATGTGGAAAAACTGTTCAATGGCAGAAACAAATAACAAGCAGAAAAATCTGGAACTACACGTGGACCTACAATATAATTAAATAGAAGGTTACAAAATAAATACTTCCAACACAGCTAAATGAGACCCCTGCTGCCATTTTAAGAAAATCAAAAAGCAGAAATAAATTAAATTGAAATTTGTATTCGAAAACAGGATTCAAAAACGCAGGTTGGTGGTGGCGGTCAGAAAGACCGACTGCCATGGTACAGACATGCAGATTCAATCAGGACACCCGTCGGAATGACTGCTAGTCCCTGCATTGCGGCGGTGCCTGCCAGGCACCGCCGCAGGGATTATAATATCCCTTTCTGTCTGTCGTTCTCGGGCGGTCAACCCGCCGTGAAAAGGCTGGTGGAAACGGATTTGGGGGCCAGCAGCTGGCCACCCTTTATCCCTGGAGCTGGGACATGTGCCCTGGGTGGCACCTATGGTGCCCCCATACACATCCCAGCCCCATGTGACAGGCACCACATGTAACCTCTCCTTGTTTTGTACTGCGGGGGTGCTGCAGACTTCAGCACCCGCTGCAATACAAAACATAAGCAATGCAACCGCCTTGGTGGCGGTTGCATCGTAATGCGTACGTTGGGACTGCCACCTAGTAAGCGGGCAGTCCCAAATATGAAACGATGGCAGACAGACTGAAGTCCGTCCACAATCGTAATCAGCCCTTAAGTTTTTGGTTTGGCAGTCAAAAAAGTGGTTGGCAACAAAACTGAATATCCTCAAAGGTAGCGAGAGCACCGAACATAGGCCCTATGGTTCCAGTCGGGGAGCAAAAGATTGAAATAATTGGGGAAGGGAGGATCATCACATTCCTAAACTTTGTGACTATGAGATTGATTGTATTTTTACAGATGTATATAGCATTAACTCGACCCAAGGGCATTGGAGAACTTCACATGAGCACAAGTTACACTACACAAGGTAATATTTAAAATCTACGCGGTGGAAAAAACATGATTTGCACAAAATCACAAGCTGTTGAGCCAATGTCCTTCACCAAGTCCAAAGACGGCAACTTTGGAGATAATGCAATATCCTCTTCCAGAAAGAACTCTCTCAGCATATTCTGTAAAATGAGTGAATCATTTTGTGTTACACCACTGGCCATGTCATGGTTAGTTTGGGGGTTTAAATATGTGCTACAGTAGGAGACTGAATCAATAGATGTGAATGTGGATATGAGTGCAGCCGGGAACACACCTCCCTTTCAACCTAGTCACTCACAATTTAAACAAGCATTGGCATAGCCAATAGGTCTCGCCTTTGGGACCTTAGAAGTGTTTAGCCATGCAGCACATTCTCAGACTACCCAAGGCATCACAACACCTAAAATAATTAAATGAAAGTGGTCTGATTATCATCAACTACCTTCCATAGAAAGCCTCGTAATGAGCTTATGGCACACTCAAAAACAATCGAAAGTTTGTGTTTCAAGTTATGCTCATGCAGTGTGAGAGCAACACAGTGGTCGCAGTGAGAGTTACTCTGCACAAAGACACAACTTACATTTTCCTTTCCATATCAAGACACCCACAAGAGGCACAGTAAGCTGGGTAAAAAGTCCCACTCTGCACTGCTCCGCTATCAAATGAACAGTCCACAAACCAGCTCCCTTTCCTATCACTTATCGACTTTGACCATGTGCAGCACTCTGCTGCTCATTGGCGGTGTTTGCACTAAAGAGATATCACATACACAAACACAAAGCCAGAAATGTAATATGAAAACATTCAAATAGCAGCTTATAGCCCTTCCAGACTCTCAGATCAAATGGGCAATACATTTCTCTAAGAAAGGTGACAACCTTTTCCTCATTTGCCAGAAGTGGTGCATTTCCTGACAAGCTCAGGGTTGCCATTGCATTTTACTTACGCCACACAACAAATGTATGTACTGGGGAAAAAAAGCGGTATGACGCAGCCAACGGTGGCCACATCATAGTGCTTTTTTCTGGCAAGAAGGGAGGGGAGAAATGGGAAAGAAGGGCAAACAAACAACAAGGTGGTGGGACGGATAGGGCAATTTTCTGGCCCCAAACAGATGAGGTTGCACCAGCAGATATCTCATTTCAACTAGCTGTTTGTCTAATTCAGCTGCTTTCAGAGTTATTGGCTATTCTTCCACCTTTATGCATCCTTATGCTAAAGTGGTGGACAAATACTGCAAGTTAATCTGCGTGAGCAATACAAAAAAAGCCATATAAAATAAATCTGTGAGTGATATCAATGTGAAGGAAATTGAGGTAGGCCTTCAAAGACTCAGACCAAACTTGGTGGTGAAAAAAAACATTAATGAACGCAAATAATGTAGTTACTACAAAAATATAGGCAGAAAATGAGCAGACAGGTTGGGCCTAATGTGGTCTGCCCTGTTATTTAGCATTTCCCGAGCAGACGAAAGAGCTTTTATATTAAAATATGCCTGTTAGCTGGCTGAAAGTCACACAAAATGTGTACAAAACTCACAGAGGTAGAGACACAAAACTGGACAAACCACCAACTCTCATTTTCTAACTCACTAACAGCATGCATGTGTTGACACGCACAACTGATAATGGCAAAGTGTGTAAAAACACACCTTAGTGCACAGTGACACAGACTAATACACACAGGCTTGGCTGCACGCACAGTCTAAGTCTGACTAGGCCAAAGTACATATTTTGAAAGTTTTCCTATCTGGGTGCTGACCGATGCAGTCTATGTAAGAAGACAAAGTGATTAAATGTGTCCGCCGCCAATAAACTTCAGTTCCTGGCCCTATGTGCCCAACCGGAAACACCACAGGTGGCACAACACACTACAGTACCATTCAAACATTCAAAAGAGGGTACCTTCAACACACTCCATCTATATATACAAAATATTGCTTCAAAGCGACAACATCTGGAAAGATTCTTTCACTTGAATAACCACCCCAAGACAAGTAATGAACCACCATGCACCCGAGTAGAATGAAAGAGAAGGCAAGGCCTTCGGCAGACAAATTTATAAGTGTTATGGTCCACCACTGATCCCTAAAAGGGTATGGCAGGCGCCATCCAAAATATTAAACCAATCCCTCTCTTGCTGGCCTCTATGCAAAAAACTAATTACAAAATAACATGAAACAAAGTCAAATCCAATCTTCATAGCAGCTTTAACATCCACTCAATGAGAATCTCAGAACTGTAAAAGAAGCGTTTATTCGGAAAGCGATAAAGGGTCATACAAAGTGCTAGAATGTGCTTTGAAAACATTCGTATAGCGCACATTCCATAAATTCTTTTCTACTAGTTGTTTGAAAGAACCATCCATGAACAATGTTGTCATGATTACAATGAGCAGCTCAGACTACGGGTTAGGCCTGGGCGGTAAATTCCGTTCCGGTCGCGGAATTTGCGGAATTTGGGTAATTTCACTTTCTGCGGAGAACGCGGAATTGCCAAAAATCCCGCGAGCCGCTGCTTTGTGGAATTTTTGCTTGTTCACGCTTTCAAAATGCGTGTTTGCGAGATATTTCCCCCCGAGCACGCAAACAGCGTTTGCAAACAGGAAAAAAGCATTGCACACCGGCGGAACAAGCAACTCTGCATGTTCGCGGAACTCTGCATGCTCACGGAGATTTTTTATCGTTTACGCAAATTCTGCCCATCCCTACTACGGGGCAGCAAGCAAAGCACAGGTTAATAGTGATTCAATAGCACAGTGATAAGTATTTGAAAATAAAGGAAAGAAGTGGTCAGAAGAGGCTTGATATAGAAAAAAAGTACAGTACTTGTAAATGTAGGGCACTTCTGGGACAGAATGTCATACCAATGAAAGTCCTGTTATGGATGTCTAAGGGAATGTTAATCCACAGACAGGCTGTCACTGCTGTGAATAACCTGTTCAGCTGTCTCTTTCGGGTTTTTGAAGTCACTAGTAGGTTGTGACAGGCCAGGTCTTCCATCACAGAAACTATAGACACTAATTTTAAGAATGATGATCCTTGTGACAAGATCCCTCTTCTTGGTAGGGTAATCATAAGACCAGTTTCCTGGGTGGAGTGAGACACCAAAATCTCAATGTGTAGCATCATACCCAGAACCAGAAGTGTTCTGTGCACAGAATTGATGTCTGGTCTGGGAGAGTTATTTCAGGGGTCTACATTGCAAGAGGGCCGTGGCAGATGAGGAGAAGAATCAGGAGCTGTTCTGTGAAGTGAAAGTGAAACATTGTAAGAAAGTCCACCTGATGCGGTAGTGTAATGCAGACCACTAGCAGAGAGGTGTGCTGCTTAAAAGGTGAAATGTGGAGCCACAGAGGAGTCCAACAGAGTAGAGAAGAAGCACAAAGCGACAGCCCAGCTGAGAGATGGGATGAAGTCATGAAAAGCACCCAGCTGAGGGGAGAGACAGATCTTAGGACAAGAGCCCAGCGGAGGGATTGGAGAGATGCAGACCACCAGAGGTGAGGCTGGCTCATGAGGAAGAGAAACACGTGGAGCTTGGGACCATGAGCCATACTGGGTTAAACACAGCAGTCAAATAAATAGGAACGCTGAGTCCCCATGTCACAACCACTCACTAGCGTAGTGATCCACGGCAAGAATTGAGGAATTGGTGGTGATGGATACTGACCTAGATAGGGTGCTAGCCAAGGGATGGGATACAAAGTGGAAACAGGCAAAAGATGTGTTTATATGTGCGGTGCAGGTGCATGCTAAGACTAATACCCTATGCTGTTTGCAGCCGCTCTCACCTTTTCCTTTAATCAGCCTTGGATTGGAAATTGCAAACATTGAGTCCAAAATGTTTAGGCAGAAATGGAACAGAAAGACAAATATCCAAGATCACAAATCTGTCAAATGGGAAACTCATGATTTTATCCGAGGTCTTCAGAGCTCAATTTCCAATGTAGCAAGCACATGTCTTGTCCTATCCGGCAAACCTCCCAAGGAGTAGTCAACGCCATGCCTGAACCATCCGCACACTTAACCCTGTTTAGGAACATTTTGGATAAATCTTAGAATGATGGTTGCAAGAGGCGAGTCTTGTTTTTATGAGATTTCCTCTTGATGTTCAAGTTCTCTTTAAAAGAGCAATTTTCAAAAAATTCCAACAGTATCTGAATATGCTAGAAGGGAATATGCATCTAGTCTGAATATTTCAATTCTGTATTCTATTTTACCTCTCAAGGTTTATACTGGCTAGTATGAGCATTCTTTGTAGTTGGAACACAGACATGTCTTTTTTTTATTTCAATATAGTTTTTATTGCTTTTTTACAACATATAACATATAACATGTAATATGTAATAGGCATCGCTTTGTCGTTACAGGGCAGCCCGAGCTGGCTGTGTTGGTTGTAGTGCATCTCCGGTTGATGTATGCTTGACTGCCCCCTTTCCACTCTCACCGTAAGGGGAAATGAGAGGGAGTGAAAGGGGAAAAGATAGGAATTAAGGTAGAGAGAAAAAGAGATAACATACCAGAAGTTTACTATTTTTGTCGCTAGAGTCTTGACCCGGTGGGGGTGTGCTTTTCGAGCGTTATGTTAGTGCTATTCAAGGCGGATCGTAAGGGTCAAGGAACTTGTCCAGGGACGCCCACCTTCCCCTGCAGGGTTGTCTCCATGGTGAGTTTTGTAGGGCAGTTGTGTCAGCACCTCTAAGGTACATCACCCAATTGAGCCAGCACTTGAAGGTTGCCTTGGAGGTGTCATTCCATTTGGTGAGTACTATTTTGATTGCCGCTGTTAGTAGGAGATCCAGTAGGTCTCTGTCCTGTTGTGAGTCTACCTCTGTTGTCATAAATGCCGTGGTTAGGGTAGCATATTCTGCTTTTAGTGTGCAACCTAACATTTTATTTAAGAAGGTGAAAATCTTTTCCCAGAATTTTTTTACTTTGGGACAGTGGTAGATAAGGTGTGCCAGGTCCCCCTTTTCCTTGTCACAATTCCAGCACTGGTCATTGTTCCTCAGGCCCAGGGTCGCCAGGTGAGCCGGGGTCCAGTAAGTTTTGTGTAGGAGCCAGAATTTTGTCTGTGCTAAAACAGGGGAGATTTTGTTTTGCGTGGGGGAGGTCCATAGCAGATGGGTGCAGAACCAAGTTGTGCCTCCCAGTAATTGAGTGTTTTGTCGTTGAGTTTGGTTGTGCTGGGCCGTAGTAGTCTGTATAGGCGTGATACCTGATGGCCTATTCTGTTGAGACTCGTCATGTATTGGATGATTGAGGGCTTGTGCTTAGTGAGCTTCGCTCTTGCCAGGGCTGTTTTGATTTTAAGGAAGTTGTACAGTTCTATGTCTGGTAGATTGTGCTTGTTTTTTAGCATGCTGAAGGTGGAGGGCTTTCCCCCTCTTCCAGTTGAGCTGGGTAGGAGATACCTAGTATTTACAATAAATCTATAGAAAGCGGTTTCCCCTGTATTTTATCTTTGAGTTTGCCCACAGTGACTCCCACCTTGAGTTTTTTACGCTGTGTTCCATCTTTTGGTCTACCTTTAGCAGGGCATTTCTCGTATTTTTGAGTATTGGGTTTGCGGCCTGTGTTTGTTTGTTGGCTGTGAGGAGAGCTATTGGCTCAAGGTTGTTTAGAATTGCTCTCTCAATTGTAAGCCAGACCGGCGTGTGGTCCTGGCTGTCTAATTGGATTTGATATCTGAACTGCAGTCTGCATTTTTTACACCGAAGCCAAAAGGAGTTAGTCTGCTCAGTATCATGTTCCCCACTTCCCTCCACTCGAAATATGGGGCAATATATTCCCACCTTCCTAAAGCCCATTGTTCCTACGTCTATGCAGATGAGTGGGGCAGATAATTAAGTATTCTCCTCAAAAACAGTTGACCTACCAAATTTCTGTAACAATAGGCTCTACCCGCCCATGAGTCTAAAATGCCATCTTTCTAAAAGTAAATATGAAAGATGCCCAAAAGTTTTCAGTGAGCTGAGGACTTCTTTGAACTACCTGCCGAGATTGTTTACATTTTGTAAAGTAAAACAAGTCTAAGAAAAAAATGCAAGTTGGCATGTAATAATTCTTGTGAGCATTGCAGCACATTACTAAATTAAACAATTCCTCCAGACACAAGGATTAATTGTTTTTCTGAACTCAGTTATTTGTTAGTAGGTTTCTGCGGAAAGGTCCAATTCTTCAAAATGCTAACACCCGACATGCAGGATGACATAGTGGCAAAGCCAGGTACTTTGTAGTTTAAACACACTTTCACAACACTATGCACAAAAGAATATCGCATCATGAGTTATATAAACTCTCAGACTTTTGGGTCGCACAAGGCCCTTCATCAGTCTTCGAAATATTTATCTCTTGGGAGATAGATTATTTTCATAATGGTTTAGACTATAAAGTGTCTGTCTTAAAGTGTGCCTGGGAGTAAACTAAACATTTTCTGACACCGGAGAATTATGACATCCCTCGTTACAGGCTTATCCCCTAGGGATTTGGCTAGTCAGGGCTAAAGAGACAGAAGAAAAGGAGGCAATGAAGGAAGGGGAAAGACATAAAGAGACACACTTCCGTGTCCATTGATTTTTTAGAACACCGATTCCTGCCCCAGTCCTACTGGGCAACCTTATAGTGGAATAATGATCCCATACCTGGAAATTACCGTCCCCCATGATATTGTAATTCCCAGGTGCAGTATTACGGCTGTGATGAGGGCCTGTATATGAAACTGTAGGTGTGATCTTTGTAAAATGCCTATTTTGTCACCTTTGTTTTTTAACTCATGACAGGGTAAATGCATTCGCATGGTGATATTTTTTTCTTTTGAGTATCGGATTAATGCTAAATAAATTCTACAATTCTACTTCGATTTCAGAATTCTGACCAAAAATTCCACCTTTTCTACACTGCAGATTGCACCTACAGTGGAGACATGTTTTATGGTCAAACACATGAATTTCAGCAGAATTGTAGCAGGGATTAGTGTCACTCAAACAACAGACCTTAGAAATAATGAGGCATGACGTCATTGCAGTCACCCTTAATAATTAGAATTGAAGGAACGTATTTAATAGGTATCAGCCGAATCTGTTTTAGTTTTAGCTACTTTAAGACCTAGAAAAGTGCTGGTGGCGGGATACATTCTAGTTTGGTTTATTTGTAATGCTATTTTCAGTATGTGAGAAGTCAGCAATATTTTCTCAGTCTTTTACAGTTACAGAAATATAAAATACTGATGGGATAATTGTTCCCAATTACCGTCAATTTTCTGATACCATAATGAAGAAGCGAAGGGCCAGATGTATGACCAGTGTAAATTGCGACTCGCAATTTGTGCTCGATTGCAAGTCGCAAATTGCGAGTCGCAATTTACACTGCACAACAGTGTCAGAGACACAGATTGCGACTCCCAATGGGGTTGCAAAATGCGAGCCTCATGAATATTAATGAGGCACTCGCAATTTGCGACCCCATTGGGAATGGCTGGCCCTCCGAGGAATGGTGGCCTGCTTTGCTCAGCAGAATTCTGGGATTGCTTTTCAATAAAGCAGTTTAAAAAAAAAAAGCATCCCGTTTTCTTTAAAGGAAAACGGACTGCATTTGAAAAACAAAAAAAGAAACGTTTTCGTTTCATTTTTTAAGGGCAGGTAGTGGTCCCTGGGACCACTGCTTGCCCCTAAAAAATATTTTTCCTCTGCATTTGCAAAGGGGAAGAGACCCCTTCCCATTTGCGACTACATTACCACCCTCTTGAAGAAGGCAGTAAATTGTGAGTGTTCTGCGACCGCAATTGCGGTTGCAAAACATTCGTACATGGCTTGTGAGTTGCTGTTAGGAAGGGAACACCCCTTCCTAATAGCGAGTCGCAAAACACTATTTTGCGAGTCACAAATTATTTGCGACTCGCAAAATAGTGTTTGTACATGGCCCAGAGGAAAATTGCATGCGCAAACGGGTCGCAAACCCGTTCGCACATGCAATTTTCCATCGTACATCTGACCCGAAGGCTCTTATGAATAGGAAGTTTACCAGATGTGGTCACGGTGATGTGGCTAAAAGAAGAGATTACTTTCATTAACACATATACTGTAAAAACATAGATATCTATACATCCCAGGCTTCCCAGACAGGAAAATAGATTCAATAAGACATGAGAGTTTATTGACATAAGAAGGTGGTGATTTATTATAACCTCTACAAAACAGTAATGGCAACTACAATTTGGAATAATAGTAAGTGTAAAGATGGTGAATGGGATCCAATTGCAGAGCTTCACCAGAGTAACTATTTTTCAGTTTCTATTACCTCAGGCTTTTGTGGGTCGATCACTAGAACATGACTACGCATCCTAATCTTCAGACCAGGGGACAAAACTGAATGTGTTCCATATTCTAAGCATTGTAGCTCCTCTTTCTCTTACGCCTTTATCACTGGTAGATTGGCTTCTGACTTAGGGACCAGACGTGCTATCAAACCTATGGGCTAATGGCCAAACTAGAACCTAGCCAAGAACTCTCTCACACACCAAGCTGCATCTCCTGCCCTTCCAGGCACCTATATAAGTTCATGATTCTGCCAGGGGCGTAACACAGGCCCCCGCGGTGCGGGGGGGCCCCAAGCTCCAAGGGGCTTCCTCGGCACTGCACTCTGGCCGGAGAGCCCCTGATTGAGCCCGGAGGGGGGCCCTCTACGTACCGTGCAGGGAGGCCCCCTCACTTTTCATTACGCCAGTGGGTTCAGCCATCTGTAACGTCTCTTTCTGATCTAAGTTGACTTAGAGAAACCCTGGCATAGCAAATTGTGGCAGGAAGTGAGCATCCATAGTTGCCAAAACTGGGCAACTGTGGCTACTTCTCGTAGCTAGGGTCTCCAGTTTACATCAACCGCATAGCTACAGTTTTTTACAACCACTCATTATACTTTTTTTCAAATTTTATCAAGTTTCTGAAGGTATTGAACTTAAAAAAAAAATACAGATTTGGAAAGGAAAAATCTTTTCCCCCACCTCTCGAATCCCCTTCTCAAGGAGTTTCACCTGTGGAATAGACACAAGTAGAAGCTGTTGGTATGTGCATTTTGACTGGAGTGCAGTTTCATTTTACTGTCAATGATTCCAGGAATAAGCTTAGAATACTACTATATATCTTCCTCTCAAGATAAAGCATTTTTTAAAACATACAACAGTATTTTGTGCCATATCCAATCAAAGAAAAAATGAACCAAGAAGAAGATTGTGAATACGGTCTAGCCATTCTAATTTTACAAATGTATTAACCTTACACACATTAATGCACAGTCCGCCTACACAAGCTATAATACTGTGCTATCTCTCAGTGTAGCGGCAAGTGGGATTTTGGGGGGAAATAGAACAATATTTTACAATCAGAGTTCACATAAAGTTAAAGTTAAATATACATGAGAGCCGTTGCCTGACTATAATCTCTACCCTATTACAGCATTTTATCAGCAGAACAACACATTGGACTTTGGGAATTCATGTCTCAATTTATAGGATTATACTCGGCACTTTCTGTCAATTTGTAATGCGAATGGACTTGAAGACACTTTAAATAATGCATTTAATATGGATTCCAAGCAGAGATACATTGCACTTCATCAATACCCAGTAATGCTGTAGAATTTAATATTAGAATGCTGTGCTTATTGAGGCACTTTTTCATTACTTGTAGATCTAATTCTTGGGCACACTCAATCTTGCTTTCTTAATGTTCACAATACTGCACAGCTAGGTTTACAAAGCGATTTTGCAGTAGCAAAACAAGCGATTTGCAAAATTACTCCATTCGCTTCTGCGAAATGGCTTTTTGGTGCCTACTAAACCCATTTTGTGTGCTGGAAAAACATTTCTTACTCACAAAATAGGTTTAAAGAACCATTGAACTCTAAGTTTTGAAGAGGTGTCAGTAGAGCTCCTCCTCCTAATTACAATTTTGATGGTTTGTGACCATAGCTGTGGTTGCAAACCATTGGAAAGTTATCACCTGCTCAAGGGAGATGGTAGCAGATTTGCAGAGGTTAAGATGTCCCTGTTGGACAACTTTCCTTCTGGGAATTGTGTCCGACAACCTCGTGGTGAGCAGGCAGTGGCCCTGGGAGCCATTGCCTGCTCACCCAATATGTTCCAAGCAGAATTTCTTTCTTTTCTTTAAAGCAACATCAGTGCCTGCCTTAAAAAAAATCCTCTTTGGAACTACAAACCCAAGGCTGGCAGTAATGGCATTATGTAAATTGACAAGGTACCTTGCAGAATGGAACGAGTTGCTCATAAGACTCCTACATATTGCAGATATTCACTGGACATTGACTGAATAGGGGTCCCACTGGCGGGCGACTCCTCCATGTGGGCAGAGGAGCGCCGCCACACTGCTTGCTCGCAGTGCGAGAAGCAGAAACATAAAATAATATTATAAATACACAATCTAAATAAAGGTCGCTGGATTCGTGTAAAACATGCCGTAGATATTGTCTCATTTTTTTGCTGTGATTTAAAGCGATGTGGTGTTGTTTCTTTTGTAGTGTGGGACACCTCCGCACGCGACCCCCTCCTACCGCATCCTCCAGCCACCCACCCGCGAGTCATGCTGGCCATGACCGCCCACTGAAGGGTCGAGAGCCCTCTTGAAGTTTAAGGACCCTACACACCGCAGGGGGCCTGCATTACTCTCCCGGATGGCATTGCATTTGTTGCAAGTTGCAGGCCTCTGTGCCTGTGTCTGTAGATTGGACATTTTACTATTTAATCTATTAATAGAAGGGGCCCACTGCAAATTTAACAACTGGTCGCAAAATGTTTGTGTAGAGTTTGGGACCACTTTTTGCAACCAGTCTTTTAGTACATCGGGCCTTACGTCTATTTACCCAAATGTGCATAAAGAGACTCTTGCCCTCATTTAACCCGTTTTGTTAAATAAATAGAAATATGGAGGGTTGGCAATTAAGATACTGAGTCCGGTAACTCTTCAAAGTTACCCTTTAATGAGGAATAACCAGAGGAAATAGGGATTCCATGAGTTTTTCTGCATTTATTGAGGCGAATTTGGCACCATATTTTTGTGGTGCTAACAAGCAGTTGTTTAAACAATACTCCCACACTACAAAAGAAACAACACCACATCGCTTTAAATCGCAAAAATAAATGAGACAATATCTACGCCATGTTTTGCACGAATCCAGCGACCTTTATTTAGATTGTGTACGAGGTAAACCGAAGAATGTTTTGCTATTCAGGCGGCTTCACACACTGGTTTGAAGACACCTGCTTTGTCTTGATCATCCATTTCAATTTGTTAATAGGCACTTGACACCAGTTCAAAACATCTTGCTCTGTAAATAAATCGAGGAATTTCCAGCGAAGCTTTGCGCGCGTGCCATTCCGGGCGTGTAAAGCTCAGCCAGCCACCTGCCCTTTATGAGCTATTTTGGTCTGAGCGGCGGTCCGTATATACACTGACCTTTTTCAGGCTACCAGATTTGTTTTGTACCCGGCAGCGCAGCCTGTCATGACGCAGGTGCGTCACTGTGTGATGGGTACAACAGGCACCGAAAACACAGGAGAAACCTGTGCGAGAAGGCCATGAAAAGATATAACTGGTAAAAAACAAAAGCGTGAGCTAATGTCCATGACTTGCTATTTTCAGTTTTTATTCCCCAAACAGGGAAACTCACAGCCAAAAAAAACAGCCGTTTCAGTCATGCATGTGACCTAAATATGCCCCTCATTCTCCATTTGGCATTTTCGTTTGAGGGCAACGGAGGCAATAAAAGTATTTTTCTTCACCTTTGTTGTAAATGTTCACAGGGTCGGACTGGGACAGATATAAGGCCTGGGCATCAAAATAACAGTCCCATTAATGAATTAGATAGCTAAAAAGTGGCCCATTTTTAAAGATGTGGCAGTTTTGAGCTTGTGAAAACACGCGGTATAAGAGTTATGGAAAGTATGGGCTACCGCATGAATTTGAGCTTGCTGAGGGCAATGTTGTTTTATTATCCGGAAAATCTACCATAGAAAATCTGCCAGGCAGACCAAAAAACAGGCTCACGATCAGCCAGAAAATGGGCCACGCATTGACATCTCAATTTAGTGCAGGCAACATTGTGTCCACCCATTTTTTATCCATACTGTCTACCAATACTTATGTTAAAGATCTTACCTTGCATTACATAGGTGGAGAAGTGGTATCTTCCCTCCTGGGCATGTGTCATCATCAAAGGGCTAACACTTCCACTCCATGTGCCATGTCCGGCATAGGCTCTTGCCAGTGAGAAAATCCACCCAGTGAATGCCTCTGCCCATCACAAGTTATGGTATGACAAGCAGGGAGATATTTGCATGGGGTTTACCACAAGCAAATTATCAATCAATCTTTATTTCGATCAATTAAGATCATAAAAGACACTTTACAATAAAAAAGATCGATTTATCTCCATGAATAAATATAAATCTTAACATAACAAATACATCTAAAAATACAATCATAATAAAAAGACCTTTAAAATGTATAATTAATATGATAAAATTCTTTAGGACTTAATAATACAGTAAGCATTTCTAAACATGGCTAATGATCTTAGAGTCCTTAAGCTTATGTGACACTAGTGGCAAATACACTAGAAACAAGATTTAAAGTTTATCACAAATAAGGGGTGGATTATTAAGTAAGTAAGAAGAAGTGCCACCTGCTAACAAAAGAACCACTTTACTATGTAATGCCCACGTACCCATTAATTCAAGCAAATTATGCCCCACACACCCTATGTGGCAGGTAATTGCAACTGTCAAATCAGCACTTTTTACCACATGGGTCTCACCAACCATACAGGCTTGTGGCACCAGCTGAATTGTGGGGATCCCCATTACACAGGCAGCAGAGTCTCTCGTACCACAGTCCACTCCGCACGTCAGCATGCTTTATTAATACAGACTGTGCATCACAAAAAACAAAAGCACAGCAACCTCAATACAGCTAGAATCAATCAGTGAATGTACTGCCTTTTGGTTGTAAGAGTATCGCAACACTGTAAGGAAAGTGCCATTGACCCATTTAATGCTGCATATGATTCCTGGTGAAACCCCTGTTTATCAAAATGTTCTTGGGTGGCACAAATACAAGAATATAAAAAAAAAACATTGACTCAAGTGCAGACACTCGGAATCAGGGCCGGACTGGCCGTAGCGAGCACTGGGCAATCCCCCGGTGCGCTGCACGGGTGGGGCCGGCATAGCTGCAAAATCGGCCTTTAACAAAATCGGCCGAAGCCCGGCCTTGGCAAAGAGCTCGGCGGCCCCCCAAGCGGGGAGGGGGGAGGGGGGGGGTGGTGTGGCCGAGCACTTTGCCAGGGCCGGTTTTGGCTCCCAGTCCGGCCCTGCTCGGAATTGACAACAAAAGGATCCCGTTATGAGCAAGGGGCTAACCTAAAGCTCACCCTAAATATATCTCAGCATTCAAAACAATGGGTCTTGCCAGTCTATAGCGAAACCCAATTATAATCACCAAACATTTGGTCAACTCACATAGATGCTGCAAAGGCAACAACAACAAACTGCCCTCTCGTTGGTGGAACATCATTCTTCAGAGCATGCCCCCAGCACCATAAGAAAAAAGAGCTTCAGGTTTTTTGCCTACTGATTTGATAAATACTTGGTGTTTGTTACACATTGTAGGATCTGTTTTGGCTCCTTCTAAATCACCACTCAAACTGTAGATGTTGTGACAAAGGAGGCTTGCTAAATCTATTGGTGCCTTACTCTCATTCCAATATTAAGTAGGCACTCGGGTTAACTTATCATTGCCCACCTGTCATGACCACAGGATAACATTCTGCAGTATCATCTTTCATGTTAGGGCTGTTCGCCAAAAAGGAATATGGCATGGACAACCAGCTGGTTGACATGCACCCCCAACTATAGAAAATAATACAAGTCTAATATGATCCACAATATAAACAAACCACTTTTCCTATCAGAGTAAATATACAATAATCAATACTAATGCAGACTACCATGAATGTATCTGACAGACACTACAAAGTTCAAAACGTACTTTGACTTCAGTTTTACAATTTTTAAAAATATTATTGTTCAGTTAAACGATTGGAAAACAAGGCTGTGTCTCTTTATGCAACAGCAGTGTGACTTTATTTCCGGAGCTTTCGAATAAACCACTTATGAATGTAAATAATTAATGGTGCTTCAAGTCTTACAAGATCAAGAACAAACAGATCTCAGCTAAATATATTTCTTGAGAGCGCTTGGAAAATATGTTTCCTCTTGGAGAGCTCTTGAGTTTATCAAAAGGTGCGATTATTTTTTTTTAATTCACATAATGCTATCCACACGAATTGATGAATGCTTTCCAAATTATGAAATTAAATACATCCTGCTTCTAATACTTTGATGATGAATTTATCTTAGATTGCAGAGCTTTTATGGCCTAGCATATTGCAAATCACATACACTGTCCAAGCTTGGTTATTGAAACTGAAGTACTTCGTCATATCGAGTAGATAAGTAGGACTGAGTCAAAGGCAGGATCAAAATACCCAGTGGATAGCAGGGTCCCATTGGGCAAAGTTCCATTTATGTCTAGAACTGTGTTTATTATGATTAATTTGTTATGTATGGCTCTCATTGAGGGCTCTATCATTTATTTCAGGTTCTGAATCTCATAAGCCACTGCTATGACATAGCATAAGTTGATAACAAAACTGGTTACCTGCTGTTATGATGTCATAAAAATCCTTCCAGGCCAGGCTGACAGGCCTCCCTGACACCCTGTCAGCACAGTTTTGCATGTCTGCTTTGACTGACAGAAATGTGTTAAGTTAATGTACAAATCCAATGACTTGGTGGTAGATGCAAGGTTGGAAGGAACCAGCAAGTTGCTTGCAATTGGGCCAGTGTGTGATTTTTTACAAAAACCATGCCTTTATTTAAGAGAAAAAATCAAGGCCTAGATGCCCTAAAGTTTTGCTTGATCATTTGAGTGATAATGCAAAGTGATGTAAATGATAGCGTCTATCATTTTTTATGCACAAATTAATTTGTCTTTGCAATTGCGGAACTAAATGAGATTTTGTCACATAAAACAGAACCCCTCATATTTCATTCAAAGTGTAATATGTGTAGCAATCATAAAAAAGACACATATTTTGGCATTTACCCATGGGAAGTTGACTTCATTAAGACAGTTGGAGTCGAGGGTATGCCTTGAGTACACAAGTCATGCAAGTTACTGCTCGGTAGCCTTTGTGCTCGTGCACAACACTAAACCACTCTTTAGGGTCACACGAGCATGGCTTCGTCTGTGTTTGCATGTGTAAAGACTTCACACAGTGTAAATTTGACCCTCACAACTTTTGTACTTTCAGAAAACACTACAGATTTTTACACAGCTTTGCATTGGGCGAGTCTTATCAATCTGGCTCCAGTTTTTGTCAGGTTAAACCTGAGAGACTTCTGCGACCCAAGGATAATAAGGTACCCTTGTAGTGATTTAAGTATTGATTATTTACACGTTTTTATGGAAGAGTTGAGTGTTATCAGCATATTAGTGTAGTGTCATATTATTTTTTGACCAGCAGGCATCAGGGAGTACTGTTTACAAAAGTACTAGAACGTGTTTAAGGCTGGAAGTTTGGGGATCTTGCAGGAACAGGGGTTTTGTAGGACTCCATTTACGTGCATTGATGTTCGTCAGGAAATCGATCATCTAGTTAATGGAAGTACTAAAGAAACCCACAGACCTGGAAAGTGTATTGACTAGAACCTGATGGCTGACAGTATTGAAAGTGGTAGAGAAGTTAAGGGGGATCAGTAGTTAGGATTTGCTTACATCTGAAATTGGCATTAACCTGAAGCATCAATGTCTCTTTGCTGCAAATATCTCACTTTGTTGAAAATATAATTGGGAGGCTGCCTATAAGAACTTGTCTCCACCTACATGGTCTGGCAAAGCGCCATAGTTCATTTGTAGATATTTCTAAAGATGGGGAGGGGAGTACTGTGCTAGTAGATGGCAAGGTCCTCAGATTCTTGAAGCTCTTTCTAAACAGCAACAAATAAATTTAGGCATTGCAGTACCCTAGATTTCTTGAAACTAAGGTAGCCTCTGCATCATCATCTTGAGTCTGGCTTCTTTTTAATGATCTTCAGCATTGTCTTGGCCTTCAGAGGAAAGCATTATGGAGGTGTGAGACCATTGGGATTTCTATGATTTTTCATGTGTTGCAATGCATTGAAGCTCTGGTTTTGGGAGGCCTTTAATATGTGTTTTGCAAATACAGGTGTTATTCTTATTTTTTTATGCATATGCTTCGGTGTGCAGAGATTGAGAGTCTGACATAATAGTACTGGGGCCATGGCTTTCACAGATTTCCACTGTAAAATGTCTACAGGTCTTTTGAGACATTCAGTTATCCAATGCAGCTAACTTAATACTCACACACGGTGGAAGTATAGCAGTCTCCTCAGTTTAAATTGGGGAGTATTGAAGGAATTTTAGAACAACGTTGCTGTTGTTATTGTTGAATTTTTAAAAAGGAGGAGCCTGATATACATTCTGGAAAGCACATTTATGTGGGGTGACTGATAAATACCCCATCTTCTTCCTCACCTTCTCACAGACTCAAGAAAAAAAAAAACAGAAATCACAATAATAGGCGTATGGAACATAATACAACATCATTGCCACACCTTTTTTACCCTCCTCCTCTCAAGATTACGGGGAAAAGCATTGGTTTAGAGCATCACTTTGCCGACACTGTGGTGAGTAGGATCCATATTGAGATGTGTAGTTCGGATTGACTGTTGTAGAATTGCTGGCTTTGCAGGATATTTGTGCCTCTCAAGATGACCTAGTCTGGGCTAACTTTGTTGTGGAGAGTGGAATCCATTTTTCCATTTCTCTTTAAAGAATAACTTTTGTCAGCGATTCAGGAATAGATGGAATATTTTTGTTTACCAACATTCATGCAAAGGTAGTAAAAAATACTTAGGGGGTCATTCTGATGACAGTCAGACCTCATCTGATGGCTCATTGGATGTGGTCCATCGGCCATCTGCTGTTGCGGTCCTACCGACGCATTACAAAGCATTCAGTCTGAGGCAGCAGCTGGAGGGACAGTCCGATGCTGTTTACAGTTTCAAGGTGTCCGTATCACCGTTGATGGGTCAGAAATCACTACAATAGGGGCAGTGCCTGCTCAGGCACCGCCATAGGGATTTCAATGTCCCTTTCCGTCTGCCTTTTCATGGTGATTTGCCCACAATGAAAAGGCAGTCAGAAAGTGACTTTGGGGGCCCCTTGTTGAGCCTCCTTACCCCCTTGCCCCATGCCTCTCTCCCATGGGACCTCGGGGACACCTATGGTGCCCACCTAAACATCCCTGCCACAAGGAACGGGGATGGTTTTAAAGTGCACATTTTCTATTGCTACTTGTACTGCAGCCCGCAGCTCAAGCCACAATGGAAAATATGCATTTTGCGACTGAAGGCAGTCACATTGTAATAAGGGCAGCGGGACCACCAACTCCTTGTTGGGTGATCCCGCTTCCGCTATGGTGCCGGTTGAGCCAGAGTCTGACCGGCATCATAATGATGCCCTTAGTTTTGGGGTGAATTACTGCTTTAGCTTTGATATGGGAACCACAGTCTTGGTAAAAAAGAAGGTGTGGTTAGTTATAGGATTAGAAGGTGAAGCCAATGCACTGGAAGAGTCTCCCGAGGTTGACTTTTCTAGAACAAAACTATGATGAAATTTGGAAAAAAAAATATGAAAAGGGAATTTGAAAATAGGCACCAAGTTGGATTTGAATGGCCAATTAAAATCTCATGATGGTGCCTAGAGTATGTGTACACAAGTCCAAAGGCATCTGTTAGCTTTACATTTGGACTCAAGAACAATACCAGGCTCATAAACAAACAGAAGAATACATCTTTCAGGGGGTTGATAGACCATCTTCAACAAAAGAACAGGATATGTCCAGTCCTTAGAGAAATAAGGAGGCAAATTATCTAATAAGTCTTGGTCTGGACATTAGAGTGTCTTGAGAGTGGGCATTTTTTGTTAATTCAATAATAGCAAGAACAGGAATTGATATTATCAAATATAACAAGGATAGGCATCAGTGGCCAATCATGTCGGTCTCAACTGGATGATTCCTACATACCATGAACCTGCATGGTGCACGTCACATTCCCCAATTAAGCTTTAGCACCAGAGAGGCTACAGTTTTCTCTCTAAGAATTCCACTTCTACTTTACAGTTCTGTCCTGTGACTTGAAATCAACTCACGTTTACAGAAATGTCAAGCTGCAACTGGTATTACATGCCATAATGTTTCACTGTTTCATGGACTGTTGGCCACTTCCTTTATTCTGTGCCACAATATGTTTAATTGTTGCAGAGCATCAATCAGGAATATGGTTCCAATTTTAATTTAAGAAAGTGCCATTCCTCACCTTTGCAGGATATCAGTTAATTGAGGCAATATTTCCAATGGAGTTTGGATTGGCTTGCCTTCCAGAAAAAGAGCCATACAGTTCATTATTCATTTAAATGTTTTACTTCAGGGTGCAGGATTCCGAGGTCAAAATCTGGTACAGCATAGTGGTTTTTGCTTCATGGTTTTTGTCGTTTCTTGGTTCTGTTCACACCTCAGAACAATGGTCACCCAATTATTTCAGCACCGGTGTCCAAGTACCTTGTACTGTCACAGGTGATTCCACATCACCCTGCATCAGAGTAGATCTGCAGTGTGACTGATGTTTGAGCATCATTTAGTGAACTGCTATTGAATAATTTCCTATTTTGTTCATCAAAACGTATGCAGTCCTCTCAGACACACTATAGTTGGAATGGAATTTTGGGTTGTTAGGCATCCAATTGGAAGGGGGAGATCATCCCCATTTCTCTATTCCTTCTTTGCTTCTATTATACAGGGGTGTGAGGTGCCAATGAGAATCAACAGAAAAGTAGCCATGGTATATATTGCACACTGCAGAACAAGCTTGTGGGATCCTTGACCTCCTGTTTTCAAGATAGGAGGTTTGAGAAAAGTGAATCTGTTATCCCTCTCTATTTTGCCTATTCTAGGAATAAAGACATCAGTTGCAGATGACTTAAGTGAGGAATTTTCACCCCTCCACCCTTCCCTCACACCTATATGTTTTTCCGAGGAGTTTGATGAGATTTGACAAGTCATTGATGTATGGATTTCTGTGCATGTCTTTTCATTTAGGCCAGTCAGTGGTCTCCTACACATTGCATCCCTTTCCATTAATTTGCAGTAAGGTCACAAATGAAAAAGTGGTTCTGGGGTACTGATGGTTCCTCTGTCAGTAGGTATTTCCTCCAGAAAAAGTGATTTATCTTATGCCACCAACATTAATATATTTGCCTCTTTCTGAGAGTGAGGTGTGCTTTGGGGATTGGGAGTTGAAAGGATGAGAACGTTCTTGGTTCAACATATTTATCTTAAACATACTTTTATTCAGTTCCAACCCTTCAATTCTAAGATTTAATCAGCATTTTGTGTGAACCAGGAAATTATGTTTCTAGTATTCTTCACTTCTTAAAATGTCCTTGCATTGAATGTTTTCAATTCTTTATTGTAAAGGGATTTACAGAAGAATACCCAGTGAGAATTGCTTCCTTTTCCAAGGTGGACACCATAGTTGTTAAATTTAAAAAAGTCAAATATAAATTGAAACTCTTTTTGCCTAGGTTGAGTATGTGAACCTAAACTGATATGGTGGATAATGCTTCTAGATTTTAGGCTGAACGTTGCCCCTTAGTACAGGGGTGGTAAAGGTAAGCTATTAGTGCTTCGTGGTCTAAGGGTGAAGAGAGCCACTCATTAATTATGTGGAATAGCACCTTGTTCTCATCCAAAAAGCTTGAGTTCTCACTGCTATTAGCCTCCAGTTACTATTGTTTAGAAAAAGACAGTCAGCCAAAGCCTGCTCTTTGGTCTTGTGGGAAACATTGTAAAACAATTAAGTGAAGATGAGATTTATATAGTATGCAGTAGTGTGGCTGTCTGGAAAGAGAAAGTGCTCTCAATGTAAGATCAATGTAAGAAAGATTCAGGATGAGAAGGCCTTTTTTGTTCTGATATTCCAACAATTCACTTTATTTTTCATGGTGTTTCAATCAGCATAGTCTAATACAGTTTATTTATCTCTGTCATATTTGTTGCTCATTGTGCAATAGGGATTTCTTATCTGTGCATTCTCTTTTTTTAACTGTGGTTTCCATTATGATTTTTGCAGTTTCATCACTTGGGTCACATCAGGGCCAAAAGCACTTGATGCAGCCATACCTGGCTTATTTACTCCAGACAAAAGCACTAGTGGTAACACTAGTGTTATAAAAGTCATACAAGAATCCCACCCACCTTTGCATGATGTCCTCTAGATAATAAATATTCCCACCTTTTCTTATATGCTGAAAAAGCACATGCAGGAGCGATTCAGAGGTATACACAGGTTTTGTCTTATCTCTTAAAACCAGATTTTTTCACAACAGGGATTCTCTTCTTAAACAACAATCTCACTGTCTTTCCCAAGGGATCCATGAAAGGAAGCAACAACCTGAAAGAACTGAACAACAAAGTCAACCAAAATGATATCCAGCATGGTGAATCTTCTTCCACAACTTGATTCTCATCCAGTGAATTCTGAAAGGTGGATAAGAAAGGTAAGTGGGCGAAGAAGTCATATCAAGCTTCTTAGATGTTTGGGCATAGTGGAAGTCTTGTGGGCCAAACATGCAGAGATTACCTAAGCTGAACTATTGCCTCTTAGCTGTGCCCCAAGGAAAACAAATACCACAGCATGAGAAATCCCAGCTTGCCTCTTTTATCTTGGCCTATATATTTCCCCCACACAGTCCAGTGTACACACCTACACTTTAACCACCAATGTTCAATAGCAGCAGTAGATTTCAACTTGAAGATTGTAAGTGTATGCTAACACTCATGTATCTCACCTACAGCTCTTTGTTTCCATTCATATCTCAGTGTAGATGCAAGTACATCATGACACATTTGGGGCACAACTCCAAATCTCCCTTATGGAACCAAACATCTTCCCACACAAGCCACACTAGATCCAGACTCTAATAACAATGACAAATAAATAGATGAGCCACTTGTGGGGCCTCCTAAGGGGCATGCAACTCTAGACAAATGCTACAATGAAATCAAAGATCCCTGTTTGTGATTTTGAGATTCGTCCTCTTACCTGCAGGGTACCAAATGAGGGGAAGAAGGGAAGGGATCCATGGCCTGGCCCACATGTGTATTTGCTGTCTAGAATTTTTCCCAGACTAAATGAACTTTAATTGTGCTCTGCACTTGTGGGACAAAGCTTCACAATCTCTGTGGGTTCCCCAACTGATTTCACAGTTTGCACTCTGATGCATGCCCAGACATAAAGATGGTGTTTCCCTATGAAAAAGTAAACTGGGCCTTTTGTGTTAAAGTGAGAAATTTAGATTAGGGAAGGGTCTCAGTCAATAAGCAGTAGGAGCTGAGGCTTTTCGGTTCCGTTTCCTACTAATCCAGTGCTGCAGACCTCAAAACTGAGAATCAATCACCTAAATCTCAGAGGGGTGAAGCCTAGCCGTCCAAGCATTACCGAGTGAAGAGGTGTGAATTTCAAACTTTAAACTCAGCTACTCTGCAAATAACAGTATTTAATGTCCAATTAGTGTCTTTTCTTTAAAAATGAAAACTATTGTAATACACAAAAGACTAAATAGTATTCACAGAATTACAAATATACACCTAATTGCAGGAGGAAAAATACATAGGAAACCCACTAAAGGCCCCACTAACTACAGGGAGTGCACACTATAGAAAGGCCACAGTTCTCAAATAACCCCTGAATGTGGACTAGCCCAGTAGGTCAGAGCTACCGTTACGTATCTAGATACTGGGAAACACTAACCCGTACCACAATACTGCCAAATAAGCCATAAGAAACCATGTGGTAGGCACATTTTTTTTAAAAGGCCCGCAGGAGTTGTCACAGTGTGTCAGCACACAGTAAACAGTACAGTATTGCACTACGTTTAAACATTTCTGGTTTTTATGACAAAATGCATCATAATAAACTTGGAAATAATGTCAACAGCAAGGATTACAACATAATGACCTCTTGATAAAAACCTTATTGCTACTGCTCCAAAGGATTATTAGCAAACACTACAGATTCAGAAATTCAATGAGTCCAGGAACTCCCAAAGCACTCCAAAAAGCTATAAAACACCTGGAATCAGTAATCCTCTACCCCAGGAATCATAGAGTAATACCCTTTTAGTAAAACGTGAGGTGGTCTTGTGGGAGCCTGCTCCACTCTAGGCAGCACCCCAGACGACATTTCAATCCTTTTGGGGATGTTGCTGCCTTTCTCCATAAAACATATGCACATTTTCCTCTCTGCTCTTGAAGATCACAGGACACTAATTTTGACCACATCAAGGCTATATCCTGAAGCCTTTGATGTGGTTGCATGCCGTTTTTCATTTCTGTTTCTTTTCTATATACCTTTTCTCTTTGAGTTTTGATGTACCTAGCCTCAGCAGGTCAGAGTGCCCTTGCCCATGCCTTTTCAGGACATAGTACACATTCTACCTGTTCCGTAAGAGCCATGTGGTGTCTGTCTCACCCCTTCCCAATACTGTTCACTGGAGCCAGGCAGAAGAACAGGCATATCTTCTTCCCCTGGCACTCCTCTATCCACGGGACACATGCTTGTATGGCAGGGATAGGGCAGGCAGCTCTTTTTAGGCCTCTGGGGATACAGCTGCACAGAACCATAGATCTCAAGCCTAGGGTCTTCCATGGCAGAGCAGATGATGTGATTTCTCCCACCACTAAGTGTTGGGGGCAAACTTTAATATAATGCAATGGCTCTCTGGGACCTGCTGCAGGGATAAGCCTTGATAGTGGATACACAGGAAAGAAAGCTATGGGCATGGGTGTCGACTCACCAAAATGTCAAGAGTAGCAGAAGTGACATCACATACTGTTTGACCTTATTGAAATCACAGGATGTGACATCAAATGACCCTCTAACATGGTTATTTTCCAGCAAGGCATGTCACATGACCCTAGCATCACAACAATTGCCATTGCTATTGGTCCATAATAACTGTATGATTAGTATAACAGCACAGCACAGACAGACGTCTATTTTAGATACCACCTATATTATGATACAGAATTGATCTTTGAAAGTTCTGGTGCATAATACTTCCCCTGAATGATAGTGAGCGAGCAAAGAAAGTAAGCCATACCTCCTTTAGGGGCTTATTGCACAGACACAATTCTAAAAGAATAGGGTGAAATTGTGCATTTTGAATCAGTATATTCACACAAATTTGCTAAAATGCCATTGGGCTGAAATAACACTCATTAAAAATTCAAATCCTTTCATGGTGTTACAAGTCAATGAAACCTGACAAATCCCAGGAGTCATTTACATTTTTTCAGTGGCAGCCTTTTGTCACTGGTGCCCTCATATCCATGGGTATGTCCTTATTTAAAAAAAATGACATAACATATCTGTGCCAGAATTTTGCAATTTATGCAGTTCATATACCACTGGTGACCCTTATGTCACAAATGACCTCAGTATGTCAGGGCCACTGGTGTCCACATGCACAAATTTTTATCAACAATGCCTATAGTTTTCCACAAGGGCCCTATTTGCCATGAATTACCACTGGTATGCCAGTACCATTATTTTACCATTGGGTCCCTTTATGCCAAGAAAACCCTCAGTGTGCCAGTGCCAGCATTTTGCCACAGGTGTCTGTTACGCTAAGAATTGCTGACAGTATGCCAGCACAAGTATTTTTCCCTGGGCATCTCTGTGAGACAATAATCACAACCAGTATGCCTGGCCAACAACAAGTATACAGGCATAACATCACATTCTCGTTCATATTCACATTCACTCTCTCATAATCATTCTCCCTCTCACACTCATTCATTCTCGCTTACACACTTACACTCATTCTTAATCATTCTTACTCACTCACTCTTAATCTCACTCATGCTTACTCACACATACTTACTGACATTCAGGCCCATGCTTATCCATGCTTTGCACTGTTTGCATCACTTTTGTAGTGCAAACCCGGAGCAAAGTGTTGTGGTGGAATTTACTGTGCAACGCAAACCAGGATTTGCATTGGACAATATCCAAAAGTAATGCAAAGTTGTGCTATATTCTTACTTGTATTATTTTGCATCAAGTGGGTGTTCAATTGGTGGTGCATGGGCATTTCCACACAACCATCTATCGGCTTCGACGGAAATCAATATCAATCAACATTGGAAGACAGGACTTTGTGTAAAATTCTTACATCACCTAGAGCAAACTTTTTAATGCCGCCTCCCCCCACCCAGTGAAAACAATGAATTCATAAGGCCCCCCCTTCACAATTATTCTATCAAGATGGCAATGTTTAGATTTGTCTTGACTTAAACACAAAACATATTTAAATATGGCAGGTAAATTCTGTTATCGTTATAAAAATGAAACCAAATACATGATTGCTTAAAAATAAAGTACTTTTCCCAGCTTAATGTTTCTTTTGGTCAGAGCCTGGCACCCCCCCTAGGATCACTTGGGGGCCCCCTAGTGGGGCCCTCCCCCCAATTTGAAGACCTCTGACCTAGAGGCAGGCACAACAATGAGAAAGTTGTTCATTTTTCCCTGTCTTTTCAACTTTGCATGTGTGCTGCACTGTACAGCACGCATACAAAGTAGGAAAACATTTAAAGCATAGTTTTTGTACTTGAAAGTACCTCCTCAAGTACAAAATCCATGCTTCAGGGAATACTTGACTAAGGCAAAAAGGATGTGTGGGTTGGTGTATGGATGCCAAAAGTGGGCCAGCACACAGGCACAGGGAGAAAAAAATGAACCATACCTCAGTATATTTTGCACATCAGTCAGTCAGTCAAATCACTTTATTCGATCCTTACTTGATAAGATCATAAAAGCACAAAGCATAAAAAACATTCACCATTATACAAAGTATTACAATATTCTGGTAAAACCATCCATTATAGACAGAATAAAAACTTACAATTCATTCTAGTATATTAAACGATCTCCTGGTCTTCCAAGAAAGAGATAAAAAAGACGTAACACATTAGCAGACGAAGAAATCAGACAATAATTGTCAAAAAAAATTCCTGGGCAGCTTTGCCTAAAATTGGATTCACGCATGATTGGCAGTATAAATCTTTTACGGTGGACCGCATTAAACTCACAGAAGAAAAAGATGTGAAAATTAAATTGTGTAGACACCTCATCGCATGGGCAGCGCGGGAGCTCATGTAGGGCGAAAATTCCTGATGGATTGGCCAGCATACAGGGATAAGATTTAGGTGAAACCTAAGTAAAATAAATCTATGGCATTGGTTTATCACAGAGAGTAAGTATGGGGCTGTCCCATTTTGCACATATTGGATCTCTTCCTTCAACACAAGGCAGCACAGCAATTATGATGTAGCATTTCCTTCAGAAAAGAATAGCTAATATGGGCCCCAATCTCACACAGTCTAACTCACTACCTGTTATTGACTCTCACTGACACACAAATGATTACACATACAGACACACTTGCTCACACATACACACCGTCTCACATTCAAACATGCATACAAAATACAATTACAACCATTTTTACTTACCACAGCTGCCACCAAAGGTCCCATTCCAGGGGTTTTACAGGCAATTCCAAGGGTCTCAAGGGGCAAGTCAGGGGTAGCATCTGTGACCCCTGCGACCTTTAAATGACATCCATGGCTCTTCAAAAAGGTATCTGGATGTGCTGCGAGAAAAGAGCTGCCTAGTCATGCTAATTCCCTTCCATCTTCCAGACTTTTCCACACGCCCATACCATAGCACTGCATTTCAACTCGAACATTTTTTCAAGATGGCAGTGTTTCGAAACTTGTTCTTGTAAAAATGAAATACGATGGCAATTTCACAGTCACAGGTGTTTGCCCTAGAAAGTGTAATCTCATTTATACTTTCAAGTACATACACTGACAGTAATCTTAAATCTGTACTTTTCAAAAAATTTAAACATTTTCAGTAATTAGTTTGGAGAGAGACAATGTTGACATGAAGCACATTATAGTATATCATCCCTCATTACATTGCACAGCCCCTGATAGCAGATGTTTTTCTTTGTCAAAATTCCAACTCTATCCTACAAGGGACAGACAATCAATACAGAGGACAGAGTTTCCCAAATATTTCCTCCAGTAAAGCAGTATCTATCTTCCTCTTTCAACTTCCCAACTCAACTATCAGACAATTTTTCATAGTTGTGTTCCAACATATTCCTGGTATAACTGTGGTTTTAAAGGTGTGAGAAAGTCAATTAAGTACCTGAATTTTTTGGTAGTTCTGCAGACAGATTAAGATATCTGGGAGTCTTATACCAAAAATAAGTGTATAGAGTGGGTTTTCTACCAGCCCCTTCAACTATTGGTTTTCATGTGATGTTCATGGTTTGCTATTGCTTGGGTTCAGTAGCCATCAAGTCCACAATAGTATGATGGGTGAATGTTTTACTATGCTGTAGTAATCAGAGTAATGTTGGTAATTTCATGATACAAAATTTCTGAAAATCACACAGTTATGCCTGCTTGCTCAACTCTGAATAATTTGGGCAAAAATGAGTACCAAGAGCATAGGAACAGCACACAAGTATCTGCCAGCAGCTGCTGCAACCTTCTATTTAGCGCTATTTTCTTACTGCAAAATGCATCCTCGGGTCCATTTTGGACGCCACAGTGGACTTTACACTAATACAATAGTGCTAAATGCAGGGATACTCTACGAAGGTAATTATGCATAATCTTGTGGAATTTTGCTTCAATTTTACATAATTACACTATAGCAAATTATGCAAGTTACACCCACCCAAGGGCGTGATTGCAATATATTTTCAGAGAAACCTCAGTGGTTGTTGATTTGCTAAACAGGCTAAGTCGTCTTTCTCCATCGTAAAGTATAATTATAGCTCATCCTTAGGTTTATTTTTATGTCAGCTGTTTATCCTTATACACATATATCACAACAATTACGACCCAACTACACCCTGCCACTCAATTTGGCAAAATGTCGGCATAAAATAGATACACTTCTTTAAAGTTTCATTTAATAATAGGTAGCTTGACTTAATGAAAGTAGAAAGGGTATGTCCTTGTGTAACTGGGGCAATTTAATATAAGACGCAACACTGAGTTGACATTATGAATACTCTATCTCAAAGGTCGCTGTACCAATAGAATTCACACGGACTATATTGTACCTGCCCCATTATCACCTTATTTCTAAACTGACAAATTCTGATGACTGATATTACAATTATTGCCATTAAAGACAGTGTTAACTTTGTGTCATGGAATGTGGCTGACTTGAAAATATGGAGTGTTTGCCATTCATTAACCAATTTAATTTAATTTGTGTGTAAGATACTTTGGCCCCTCAGACATATCATATAGACTGATACACATCATGCTACTCCCGCCATTCAAACTAAAGCAGGATATATGGATGGCGGATAGCTAACTTTGGCATTTGCTTTGTTTCTGGGCAAATTTGAATTCTCCTAATTTTCAATTTCCATGTCTGGAGTGTAATGGTCAGCAGAAAGTATTGGTTGCAAAATGTTATAACAATTTTAGGCAACATAACTCAGAAGTTATAAATAGTTTTGAGAAAATCAATAGAGAGTTGTCTAGAAATTAATAATGATAATATGCAATTATGTAGACTGATGATTGTAATGCTCATTTCTGTCCTTCTATCGCAATCAAGCTGTGTGGAGTCCATGACCCAAATTAAAAGTACATATTGAAACTTTCTCCACAAACCACAATGCAAAGCCCTAAATAATATTCAAGTTACATATAAATTGATATTTGGCTTTGATTGCTGATTACCAGTTTCTTTTCCACACCTGACTTATCCAGGTAAGGCCTCAGCTAGCACAATCATCCATATTGGACTATGCAGATAAATTAGTGTGTTGACATCTAATTTTATAATATGGGAACATGATTTCAGTAACCACAATCCTCTTTCTGTGACTATACCAACAGAAAAACATTCCTTGATGTGTATGAGTAAGACTCCGCAAATGAATGTTAACAAAAACACAGGAGTACTGCTCAAGCAGGATGCTGTTATCCCAGCAGCCTTGCTGAGCACCAATTTAACTGATTTGCAGTGTTGCTTAGACGATTCTGTTGATGCTCATGTAGTATAGGATTTGTTTGATTCTTTGTGTGTTACAATGTCAGAATTGTTGACAGCACCCAAAGGAAAAGCAAGTTTGATGCAACATGTTCTTGTGCTCAGCTTAATGGCAGCCTTGAAAAACAAGTCATGTAATGTCGCTGAGGTAGAATCTAGCAGATTACATTACATTATAAAACAATAGTGCAAGTGAGGAAAAAAAAAGGAAATTAGCTTAGGAAATGGCATGGCTAGCTAGTGCCACTGATGATGCTTTAGCTTTTTGGGAAATATTAAACGAATGTTTTGAGGACGATGGTGATCCTGGAAAGGTGACTATGATTCCTTCAGAGAAATGGATGATACGTTATAGTATTATTTATTCTTTATCACAGTCCCTAGTACATAAAGAGAAGCTTTTGGGCAAGCATTTACTTACCACTATGTGTTCTATGAGTGGCCTCTGCTATTAAAGGGAGCCTTAAGGATTAGGGCACTGGCTTGGCAGGGTTTCAATGGGTGTTTTCAAATATAACACTGAACTATGGGCTCCAGTTCCTGGTAAAAGTATTTAATAGTACTATGAAACATGGACTAACCCATAATGTTCCAATTCGCCATATTTAAAAAAGGAGATGGGGTGGCCATCAATGGTTAATCCCAATCTCCCTTTTAGATTCTACTGTTAATATAATGGGTAGGATTTTAATGGAAAGATTAGAGACTTGGTCCGAAAACAATTTATTCTTCAAGACATTCAATATGGTTTTTGTAAAGGATTGGCCACTATTGATCACTGCATAAATGTATATGTATATGTTATGGGTATACGATAGTGAATAAATATTCCACAGTTAAAAAAGGTAGTCTACATCTAGCTTTTATGGACTTGAGCTGTGCCTTTGATTTTATCAATCGATCAAAGCTTTAAACAGCCTTACACTCTTTGGGTGTTGGAGAATCAATAGTATGCTGTTCAGGAAAATTCTATCTGATGTCAGGGCTAATGAAAGATTAAGGTCAAATGGGGAATGTGCTGATTCTTTTATGATCAAGGGAGTTGTTCATCAGGGTTGGCACCCATTCTCTTTAGACTTTATGCTAATAAACTAGAAAAGTGCCTGATAGTCAGTGGAGGTGACATGTGTCATATAGGTGCCTCATTCATTCCAGCACTATTTTATGCTGATGTCGCAGTGCTTAGTGCTAAGTTAGCTAATGGGCGAATACAATTTTTGGATGGTTTTGTATTCTTTAGGGACAATTTAGATCTGAACACCAATCTGTGGAAAACATTTGGTATGATTTATGGCTCAAAGGTGACAAAAAAACGGAATTTACTTAATTAAGAAGGTATGGATAAATTGCGGTTGAAAATGTTTCCTATCTAGGTTTACCTCTGGACTCGGCACGTGAATGGAAGCATTTTCTTAATTTGAGGAAAATTTCAAAGATTAAATGAAGTGACATTTAAGTTTGCCTCAAAGATAGGTATGAAATTGGTGAGGACATGGTGGATGTTTACATGAGTAAGTGTGCGTCTGTGGCCACTTATGGTGCGGGCATCTGAGGATACACAGATAAATCAGTGCAACAGAAGGAGGAAATGCTTTTTAAAAATGTTTGTTGCCTGCTGCCTCCTGCTGTTTCACTTATGTATGTCATACTTATTTAGAGGACTATATAAAACTTTTTCCTCTTCTGTTGTGGCTGTCAATATGGTAAAAGCCCAAAGCAAATATCAACAGATTGTTAATTTCTGATTGTATTCAATCAGATAATGCCCTCAGGATAACATGAATACATTATATCAAAACATTATATACAAACCTGGACCAGAGTTGTTTTATTACACAAGTGTAATTGTCCATTCTACTCAAGCTATGATCTAGTTACTCTTTTATAGGTTCTATAGTGATGCTAGGGAGTGTGGTGAGTTACCTAAGGTAACTGTTAGAACATACACCATTATATCTACCTCCAAGCATTTGGAGCATTATCTCTTTTATACTAAAAAAAACACAACATGAATTCTTGTTGACTCGCTTTAGAATAGGTATTATTTACTTTTTAGTTGATGTCCTTCATATTGGATAATGGATGACTGAGCTTTTCCAATGTTCGTACAATCAAAAGTTCATTCAGTCCACTTTGCACTTTATTTTTCTCCATAATCTTTATGGAGAGTCTAGAAAACGTAATTTAATCTCTTTCCTTATAAATGTAAATTTAAAGTGTCAGCAGCCCTTTTATACTTGCAAATGCTTCAATCAGAGTACATACCGAAGATCATTGAAATAAGAACAATGTGGCTGGTGTAAGAATAGATCAGTCCAGTTTAGTATGCTTATTGGATTTATATTATATTGCTTAGGATTCTTTTAACAATGTATTTTACTGTTTTATATGAAATTGTATGTTTTTAGTGGATTTAACAGCCAATATGTCGGATAGTTAATGCATTTTTTCTAATTTTGAAACATACATTTTTTGAAGAAGGAATATGATTGTTTTATATTTGGCTATACATTTGCAATGTATGATGTATCAAAGTTTTTTATGCTGCACATTTTATGGTTGTGATTTAATCAGCTGAATAAAGATTGTTTAATTGATAACCATCACCTTTACAATCACATTTGGTATGTTTATTTAGTACATAGCCTACATGGAAAAATAATTTGAATTTCTAAAGTGAATATTCTAATTTTTATGTTGAAGCCACACGCTTTCTATATTGTGGCATATGCAAAACAAAGCACCAATGATTTTTCCCACAGATTCTTTTCACTTTCAACAAAGGAAGACATGAATGGGAATGTGCAGGCTGGAGAGGATGTGTCTTGGAGTGCACACCGAAGGAATAAGCTTCTCCTCTCTAATGAAAGGAATAATAATATCGCACCTCTGCCCAGACCTAAGAAGACCTTCTAAAACAGAAACTAAGGAATGGACAAATGACCATAAAAGAAGAAAAAAACTTAAAAAGTTGGAGGCAAAGTGTCCTATTTGATTTGATTTAATTTGACTTTATGAAGGGATCCTATAAAACAACCTTTCAGTCTTGACGAAAGCCATTGACCCATAGGGCGCAAAGTTTGCTGAAACATGTTGACCTGGTTGTTCCAGAGAAAGATGTGAGAGACACCTAATACCTCTCTTTTCACATTTCACATTTTTTAATTATGCCACTACCTTTGATCTTCTTAATAAAATGTTTCTTTTCTAAAAGTAGGAGGTATTTTTAAACTTTTTTTACTCTCATGGTGGATCCCACATAGTCTCAGAATCAAAAGAAAATCCCTTCTAGTGGAGGAAAAGACCCACTGATGTAACTATCAGTGGCTAAGTACACCAGTGTGAGACATGTCTTCAGCAGGACAACACTGTTGAGGGTATTACAACAATTTTGGTGTTGCCTCCCCCATCTCAACACAACTCTTCCACTCCTTTTAATTTTACATGAGACTGTGCTCTGTTTATAATTCCCTAGTATCATGAAAATGAAGGGGTAGTGGTGGGTGCTTGTGAAACCTCTAGCATTGGCCTAGGATACCATCATCTACTTACAGCAAGAACTTGTTTCTGACTCAAGGGACCTCTATTAATGGCCTACGGTATCACAGCGTGCTACAGAAAGGGCTTGTACCTGACCTGAAGGACCTCTAAAGCAGCCTATGGTACTGCAACTTGTTGCAGAAATGTCTAGTGTCTGACTCAGGTTGCCTCTACTAATGGCCTAAAGTACTGTAGACTGGCACTGAAAAGATTTGTGTCTGACTCAAGGGACCTTTTTAATAAAATCCTAAGATAAGGCAGCTTACTACAGAAAGGATTTCTATTTGATTAATAAGGGTCCTAAGTACTTCAAACTGTTACAAAAAGGACTTGTGTCTGACTCAAAGGTTTTCAAATAACGGTCTATGGTAATGCAGCGTGCATCAGGAAAGTGATTAATGCATTATTCAAAACTCTGGTGGCAGGGAATTACTACATTTAAAAGATAAGTGTTTATTGGTTCTTTAATTTACATGTCCTTTGTAGGCTCAGAGTTCAAAAGCTATAATCATTGGGACTGAGCATGTAATATGAGCAAACAAAGTGCATAAGTTTGATTTGACTTTTCAATCACAAGCAAGACCTACTGGCTTTTGCAATACTTGTTTATAAACAGTGAGATCTATTGGCTTTGCAAGTGCTTGTTAAAGACTGAACTTCAATTTTGTAAGCTGTGGCTTGAATATTATTGCATTTATTTTCCTCAAACCAGATATATTCATGGGCACATGCTTATTGATGGACAACTCATTGAATGTTCTCTAAAGCACAGTTTCATTGTAAGACAATATGCTGTGAATCGCAGGTTGTCCAAGAAGCGTCATCTGTCAAAGGGAATGCTGGTTCAAAAACCTTTACCTTATTCTGCTTATAACAAGAGCAAATGTGGCTCTGCTCTCCCAGTCCATAGTCCCAATCTCAATTCAAATCTCAATAGAGAGGATGTTATGATTTAAATTCAATGTATAGCTTGATTTACTTCCTATTGATCCACTCCATGCTTAAGATCAGCTATCTGTTTTGGAGCATTGTCATACCCACCCTTACAGTACAACAATATTCTTAAATACAATTTTGAAATTGTTTGCAATGTAACATTGTTGTGTCTGCAAAGTAACATTAACACCATAAGCTCTATGTAATGCCCTTCAGCATTGCCTTTTAACATGTGGTAGCCAGCCTGTGATGGGACTAGTTAGAGGGAGCGGCAGGTATGTTTCGAACCCTGATGAAAATCATGCTTGTGAAAAAATATGAGTTTTCTGACCCTCGGAGATTTTTCCTGCACTTTTCTCTTGATTTCAGCAGTCCAACACTGCCAAAAATTCATCAGGAGGACAACATGTAGTATACTTCCATACATGCTACATTTGATTTGGAAAACACCAGTTACACATGTAATTTCTCCTTTCCCACAGGAAAAGGGCGAATAAGAGGTATTCAACGCAAATCAAAATTAGAGCATTTCTCTCTTAAAATGAGGCTCAAGTGAACAAAATGACTTCTTTAAATCTATTCCCATCACAGGTTTAACGACCAGCCTAATGACTCTCACTTCAATGAGCAGCTACAGGGGCAATGTTCACCGGTCAGCATAAGTGTCATTTCAAAACTCAATTACCCATCACACTGGTTTACGTTGCTATATTGCTCTTTGAAGTGCTTAAATGTGTATAACCTGTTGACATTTTTCACTTTAATAGCTTCCTACAAACCAAAATGTGTTAACTCGTTAGTGCATTGTGGTAGTAGATATGTACAATTTTTGCTTGGGGCCAAACTCTTCAAAGGTCAAGGTGGACACCTTTTGAATTAAATGTATATGGATACATAGTTTGAAGCTTATTGGTAATGTAAAGACGAAATCGAATTCTAATTAAGGGTGTAATTGGGAATATATCATGCCACTTCTAATATAAAACATTTTCATAAAGTAGCAATGCTATATAGTTTGGAAGATTTTTATATTACCAGAACAAGAGTGTGTGCTAGTCTGAACAAACATATCAAATATTACCACAGAGGACTAGAATATTTTTTTATTTTTTAACAACGTTCTCCCTGTAATTCGAGTTAGTTTTCCTTGAAAATATGGCATGTGGAAAATTATAATTCTCCTGCTCACTTAGAGCTGGCTGAATGTGGTTTGCTTATAACATTGCCCGCAGGCATCCACAGTAGCATGTCTGTTCTCACTGGAACTGACAAAAAGTACTTAGTGGCAAGTAAAATGCAGCATTTCAACCCTGTCATTGATGAATCGATATGAGAACAAATTCTCTAGCACATGCACTGTAATGTCTGCCACATATAGTCATTGCCTCAAGGTTTCTTTTTAGATAAAATAGATTTATCCAACACACTTTTTATCAGCTTTTATTTTATTTTGTGCCAGAAAAGAGCAATGGAGGATTGGCCCGGTGAAGCTTGTTAAATAATTCAGGCCGAGGACCAAGACGTGCAGAAAGCCTCCACATATTAATTCTCTTTTGTTGAATCTTTTGTTGAAGCTAGAATGGTGGCATGGGTTTTGTCATTGGAAAAATAGGGTTGCAAAACAATAATCTGCAAAAGCATTGCTAGAAAACTGAATGGCTTGGTTAGAATTGTTGTACAGACAGTGTAAAAGAACACCTATTTTTTAAGTCATAATTTTGAAAATAAAAGTAATGTAATGATTGCCTCTTCTGTATCTTCACACCATTTTCTTTAGCAGAGCCCTTATTGCATCATCCAAGAAAAGTATTTAAAGGAAAGACTTGAGAAAGAGCCAGTTCACTGCAGAGATTATCATCGGATTTACACAACAAAGGGACTGATTTAGGCTGCAGAGGAGGGGCATTACTCCTCCTACTTACTCAGGGTGACAGAGTGAAATACTCCATCACTCTGACGAACATCCGGTACTCCGAATCTAGAGCTATCCGTGGACCCAGCGGACATCCCTTGCATCTTAGGAACCGCCGAAACGACGGTTCCTGCAGTGGCGTAACAAAACTTGAGGGGGCCCCCCTGCACAATATGTGGAGGGGCCCCCTCCAGTCTCAAACTGAAGCTCCCCGGCCGAAGTGCGGTGCTGAGGGGGCCCCATGGAGGTTGGGGGCCCCCTGCACCGCGGGGGCTGCGGGGGCCCGTGTTACGCCCCTGGGTTCCTGCCAATGTATTATAAGGCTGACAGATGGCTCTGTCAACATGACTGTACCGTTTGACAAGCTTTTAACCAAGCAGGATTTGTTTTTTGAAAATAAAAAAAAAGAATGCTCCCCGCACCATGGGAGCTGTCTCGTGTAGTGTGGGAGTCATTAGACATTTTTACAGGCCCATACCGCTATGTTTTTCCTGGTGGTGATGGACATCGAGGGCAAGGCCTATGCCAGCTCCATCTTGGTAGAGTTAACCCACTGGGCAAGTTCCGAAGGTCTCTTACCATTCTTTCAAACAAGGTTCAGATCTGGGGCATCGACGATTGATAACATAATAGCCCTTTCTTATCTGGCCCATCAAGCAGTTATCCACAAAGGTCTCCCTCTCTTCGCCTGCTTTATTGATTACTCAGCAGCGTTTGATGGTGTAGATCGAACAATTCTTTGGAAGAAGCTGGCACTTTGGAACATCAACCCCGCACTGCTGAAAGCAATACAATCATTATATCATAAAACGTGGGTCAGAATTAAACTCTCCAATACCTCAGCAACAGAGAAAATAAAAACAGATCGGGGTTTAAAGCAAGGGTGCGTCCTAGCACCGCTTCTGTTCAATCTGTACACCGCTGATATGGGCCAAGCCTTGACAGGAGCAGCATTGGCCACGCCGAGGATCGGAGACACCAAGATACAGCTTTAGCAAGATGGAGCCTTGGCCAGCTGACACTGGAAAGCGCACAAAAATACAATTACCTGGGCGTCTGGCTCACTGAATCAGGGCGCCCGAGTGCTCAACTGCGCAAAATTCAAATGAAAGGGAAATGTATTACTTACGCCCTCTGCAAACTACAAGCTACTTTGCACAGCCCAACCACGACGGCCATCCGAAGAGTTTTACGCGCAAAACTAATGCCCGCCCTCACTTACGCTCAATTAGCATTCCCTGGAAAACTAACGAAAGAACTAGAAAAAATACATTGCAGTGCCCACAAAAGGCTGTTTCATCTACCTGCGTGCACTCGAAACACACTAGTGCGCCTAGAATTCTCCTTGAATCAACAAACGTTGGAAGAGATGGCCTTTCTGTGCAAATACTACTTTCTTACTACAGCGGCCCAAGAGAAATCTATGAAGGCGGTTTTAAAGCATATCTTCAGTGAACCTGGGAATCCATGGTCAACTGCCCTCGCAGTCGGAGCAGACCAGCTCAAACTAGCCTTGGAGAACTGGGACCCCAAGATCATTAAGTACTCCGCCATCAAATGCACTCTTAAAAAAAAAGTTTGCATCCACTCTCACACTCTAGACCTGGACCTGTTGGACAAAAAAGGCCTGCACGAAAGTCAAACACTGCCACAAAAAGGGTTCAATCCTAAACATCACCTCACGCAGGCCGTGGGCAGAGCAGCCTTATCTAGGATCTTAGCATCCAGATTACACCCTCTGCCTCTCCAAGAAATATACAACACCAAACCGAGAACACCGGTGACCAAGGGTTGCCGGCTCTGCGACTACAAACACGAGTCTTTGGCCCATCTTTTACTTTGTTGCCCGGCCTTGCGTACAGCTCGCAGTCTCTATCTACGGCCAATTCTATTACAACTGGGCACCCGTACAGCCAAGGAGGCGATTCACCAACTGTACACATTGAACATAGTAAAACATATAGCCTTGTTTGGTAAATTTATCAAACAGACTCGATTACTGCTGACGGCTCCACCACATAGAGACCCAGTCAAATGCAAGTCTGCTTGACGTCCACGGATTTTAATTATTGCCTTCTTTTAAAATGTTGATATTTTTATAATTCTGTTTTATGCCAAGGTTTTATGTTATGGTTTTAAGTAACCAGCAATAAAATGTATTCATTCATTCATTCATTCATTCCTGGTGGTGATGGACAGAGAAAACTGTCCATTTGACCACCCACTTTGAATCAGGGGGGCAGTCAAATGGCCACAAATGTGTATGCTAGTGACGAGGACAGAGTACTCGCTGTCGCTGACATACTGAAGTTTCGCCTGACTCTAAAGGAGACCGCGGAACTTCAGTTTGGTGGAGAGGGTATTTAATCGCCCTCTCAGTCAAACTCTAAATCAGAGTCCAAATCTCTAATAAGACCTTCTGAATGCATATAAAAGCTTTCAAGAACAAACCGCCAAAAAAGGGTACAAAATCAGTGGCAATTTTTTAAAAGAGCCACATATCTTAAACGTTTTTCTTGAACTGGTAAATAATTACATAATTACTTCTGGTGTACAAGATACCTGCTTGTATTTCAGAACACGAATGCAAAAAATAACATAGGGGCATATGTATGAAAGGAAAAATTAGTCTCAAACGCTGCGAATCGCAAAAAACAGCGTTTGCAACTGATTTTTCGCTATTTCATATGTATGACACACTTTCACACAGAAAAATAAGAAATCGCTAAATTAGCGATTTCTTAGGCTGCGAAACATGAAAACAGCGAATTTCCTTGCGAATACTTAATTTGCGATTTCTTAGCTTAGCGAAAATCGCTAACAAGAAATCGCAAGCTAAGAAATTGCAAACACATGTATGAAAATTTCGCAATTTGCGATTTTACTAAATTCGCAATTTAAGAAATCGCTATTAACACCAATTGCTTGCAGGTGGTAAACTGGTGCAAGGTACTTAAACCACCCCACAATGCAACAGACCCACCCACAATGGCAGCAATGTTCGTGATAGCCAGGAGGCTGCGTATTCGGGCCCTTGCTCAGAGGAGAAGGAGACAGGAACGTATATTCAGGCTGCGCATCACCCTGTTCCAGAACACTGAAGAGGACATCTATGACAAGTACAGACTGCACCCACAGACCATAATGGACCTGATTGAGGAGCTGAAACTCCACTTAGAGCAACCTACACGCAGGACACAAACAATTCCCACACATGTGCAGGTCCTGTGCTCCCTGCACCTCCTGGCGTCAGGGAGTTTTCAACGGGTCATAGCGAAGGTTGGTGGGGTGTCACAGAGTGCACTTTCGCGCTTCTTCCATGCCTTCCTAGATGCAATGCTACTGAGGCTCTCACATCACATTTACTTCCCCACCACACAACAGGCATTACAGCAAACGATACTGGACTTCTACCAGATTGCAGGTTTCCCCCACGTCATTGGCTGCATTGACGGGACCCATGTGGCCATCACACCCCCAGCAGAAACTGAATATGTCTACAGGAATCGGAAATGCTACCATTCCCTCAACATACAGATTGTGTGCAACGCTAAGTATCACATCACAGACATCGTAGCCAAATACCCCGGCAGTACACATGACTCCTTCATCTTCAGACACAGTGGAATACACAGACGTCTGAGTGCTGGAGACTTTGGGGAGGGGTACCTGCTTGGTAAATACATTGCACACATCAATACATCCACTACATCACTTGAGGGGGGGGACATTGACTTACCTATTGTGTTTTTGTCCATGCAGGTGACAGTGCCTATGCAGTGCGCGACTTCGTCCTGACCCCATACCTGGATCCTGCAAATGCTAGTGAGAGGAGCTACAACAGGGCACACAGATCTACACGCTGCGTCATTGAGCGAACCTTTGGAATCCTGAAAAGCCGCTTCCGGTGCCTGCATAAAAGTGGAGGCGCACTGCAATACAGCCCTGAGACCTGCCGTAAAATCGTGGCAAGCTGTGCAATGCTACATAACATGGCAATGAGGAAAGGCACCACAATTGATGTGACCGATACAGACACATCGGATGACGAGCGCCCTGCTCCCCCTGCCAGACCAGCACCAGGAGTTGGGGCAGCTGCTGGATGCCAGAGACGGACTGAGATCACACAAAACTACTTTTAGGTGAGTATGGATGAAATGAGACAACAAAGCCTGATGATGTGTCAAGTGTTTAATCACACTTCACATGCAAGAAATAGTAATTGTCCCCAGCACATGTTGTACACACAGTGCAGAGAAGGCACAAGTAATAGGGCAAACAGCCTTTTCGGGTTAATGCACCCGTGTTGCAGGCAGTGTCCCCGCAGATGATCACCTCCGTCGCTGCCGTCCAGGGTGAGTGCCCCCCATGGTGCTCCCTTGGCCTGCTACCTGTCTGCCACTGCGGCGTCTTTCACCTGGCAAGGTTGGAGTGATGCTGCTGCGACTTTATGTGTCCTCACTCTCAGCAGAGGCCATTAGTGCGCTGCCACCAGCATTGGCTGTCTGCAGCTGTTCCACAGCAGTGGTTACCTGCGCAAGCCCTCGTGCAATGTCCTGGCAGCAATGTGCCATGTCCACCTGCATTGTTACGCTTCTGCGTGTGAATGCGCTGGTGGTGGTGCAGAGGCGGTTGACTGCCTTTGTATAATTGTGTAGGCGTGCATTGGCACGTCGTCCAGCCCTGTCATTGGCAGCTTGGGTGTCCCTCAAAGTGGCACAGAGCTCATGTATTGCTGCTACCATGTTCCTATTGTCCTGATGTATGCGGCATAGCTGGCGATTTAGTGACCGCATTGCCTTGCTTTGCAGGCGCTGTTCCTGCAGCATGCACTGTTCCAAGCCGGAGAACACGGACCCTTCTCCTTCTGTTGCAGTGCTGCTCCTGGGCCTTGATCTGGATGTGGCCTGTGCCCTTTGCCTTGATGTTGGTGCGTCATGACAGGGCATTTCTGTCACACCCTGACTCCCCTCTCTCCTGTTGGTGTCATCGCCTGTTGCTGGGAATTCCTCGTCAAATGGAGGCAGTGGGGGCACATGTGCGCGCTTCCTGTGCTGAAATGGCTGCTGGTCTGTGTCATCGCTGGAGTCCTCAGGGTCTGCAGGCTCCTCTCCCTCAGCGCTGTCTTCTTGTGGCATGCCATGTGCTGTGGATGGAAAGGGGACTACATGAGTTTGTGTTACTGTCTGCATGTGGCACTCAATAAAGTTACAATTCTTTGACGGCTAACCTCTGACACATTTTCATTCAATGATCCCCAAAACACATATGTTGCATTTAATTTTGATGGTGTCATGGACACACAGACACAGTGCTACGAGTCCCATGATGCATTGCTGTGTGTGCTGTAAGACCTGGCCTGGATTGACATTTTGGGAGTTTACTATGCGCATTTGGTGGAGTGTGCAAGGGATGGGGAGGAGTGCAGGTTGATTTTGCATGCATCTTACCTTGTCTGCTGGATGAGGGGTCGGAGCTGTCTATTGCAGCCACACCACCAACGCTCTCAGGCAGGAGGGTAGACTCCACGAGCTCCTCATGGGGGGTTGGCTGCTCTGCAGTGGATGGTCCTCCTCCAGTCTGATTGGCATCCTTGAGTCTGGCTGCCACCCTCTCCTTGGACCTCTGGCGCATATCGTACCACCGCTTGCGCAGCTCCTCGATGGTACGTGTGGTGGCTCCAACAGCATTCACCTTGCTCTGTATTTCCAGCCAGATTTTCCTCTTCCTGGCCTCTGGGACTTTGAGTGCCTTCTTCCCAAAGAGGAGCTCATGGCTGCAGACCATCTCCTCAATGAGGACCTCCTGCTCCTTTTCAGAAAACTTGTGTTTTCGCTTTCTTTTCGCAGCATCCTTGCCCTGCTGTTGTTGTTTGGGATCCATTGCTGGTTGCTGTCTCCAGGAAAGCCTCCTCACACTCCACAAGCAGCCTCTGGGTGTGGCTCAGGTGAGCAGGTGCAGGCAATCACTCCAGTTTCCTGTTTGTGATGTCATCAGCCTGCACCAGGCTTGCAGATTCCCGTTTTTGCGATTTCTTAATTTGCGAATTTCGCTATTAAGAAATCGCAATACGGGATTCTGCGATTTATTTGCGACTTTTAAGTAATCGCAAATGATTAGCGATTTATTTTTTACATCCCGTTTAGCGAATCTGAATTTGCGAATCGCAAAATATCGCAAATTAGGATTCGCTAGAGGGGAGTTTGATACATATGCCCCATAGTGAGTTTACAGTGTGCCTGTTGATTTAACATAGGTCAAGTGATGTCTCAGTCATGTGGGAGTTTGGGTGAAGCCCCACCTAAGTTAGTTTCTGTTACCCAGTATGTAACGATTTGTGGCACCCCTTCATGGAGGTGACATTGCACGTCTCAAGTTTTCCATGGGTAGCTACAAAGGTGTGTGCCTCTGAAACCCCTCTATCCATCCCTTGAGTAGGATTTACAAGTGTCAATTTCTCCGCCATCCTGCTGGAGAAATCTGTATGCATAACACAATTTATGCCTGTCGGGATTCCATTAGTGTATTTCTGGAAGGCAAAAAGTATATTCAGTCATAAACCTGTAAGCCAGAAATTACCTTGGTGAGTTGTCCCCATACTGTAATTGAGCACTGGGCAAGCATCAGGAAACCCCTGCAATATGACAGAAATTCCTAGAATGCGATAGTGATACCTGGGTCCAAATGGTTAAAAAGTCTGTGCTTGGGAGTAGTATAGCATAGCACTAGGTTAACTTGACCAGGTAATGTTTGGGGTCTAAATCTATATTTACCAAATCTGAAAATCTGGCATGATAAAACAAAAATAGTGTTTCATGAAAATGGCAAGATATCTTGGGGTGGGAATTGAATTTACATTTCCAAAAAGAAAGCTTGTATTTGCAAGATATATGTACGCATATCCCAAAACATAGATGCTTATGTTTAGGGAAAAAATGGCTACATTTCCAAACAAATTTGAGTGAATCTTCATGCTGAGGTCCTTCGTACGACATGGTACCAGGTGCTATTGCTTTTATTTTTTTACTCCTGTGGAGGCAATTTATCCTCCTTATTAATAAATATTTTATGATACTATCTTTACTTGTAACCTGTAAGGTTGAGGTAAAAAGTAACTTTCTGAACATGTGAGGTTTTTGTTATCTGATATCATTGGCTTATGAGCATTTAGAACTGGCTCAACCCCCTATGATTTTATTTTTGGGGACATTGAGGAGAAAAAGACATTGTTTTCTCATAGCTTTCTCACAAAGTGTAAACCCACAACACAGCTAAGGAGTGTAAGCATGCTCAGCACAGTATTAAATTACTGGAATATTTCATGGGTGTCCCTTCAGAACCTATGGTGTTAGCCAATTTATAACAAAATTGTTTTGCAACATGCACTACTTGGCCTGCTTTTTCAAAATTACCTTGGTTCAAGAATAGATCCGGCAAGATTTAATTGCAGTGGTGTAATTTATGTAATTTTGTTTTATGCTTGCAACTTGAAATTCCTGAAACTAAACAACTATATGGCATAGCATTATGCCAGCATTCATGGTAAAATTGTTTCATGGGAGTACAGGAACAATGTGAACAATCAGAATGTGAGTTGCTGTTGTTCAAAGAACTTTTGATTTTCTCTCTATTTCTGAGTGTGAAATGTGTCCTTACATCAAATATTGACACGAGGACACCTTTCACATTAGGAGATGGTTCTAAATGACAGATTTGCATTGGATATAATTTGGTGTAATTTCGTATAATTTTCCAGAAGGTAAGTTATGCGAATTTCACAACCCCTAATCATGAAACTCTAGCAGGCCCTGCAGGAGCTGCAACTCACAATGTTCACTCATTGTAATTTTGGGAAGGTTTTTCTGCACTCCCACTTAATGTATTTTGACCTGATTTGGGGGAAGAAGCAAGCCGTACATACCCTTACAAACTTGTCTGTCTGTACAAAGGGATATTGCTTTAAATGTTGGTTTAATCTAACGAAAACCATTTAAAATGTTCTACTGTGAGCCTAAAGTGCTGCAGAGCATGGTGTTCCTTTTCAAGTTCCTGCCTATGTGTGTGTGTGTGTGCCGGGTCATGCACGCCAATTTGGCACGCCGATGATTATAGGTCAGGTGTCCCTAAACACCAATAAAATAAATTACATCATAAATTCACCCTTTTGTGGAAGAAGCTTTCATTTTTAATGAATCCAATGCATCTGAAATCTATTTAATAATAATTTTGATTCTGAACTATAATGGTAAAGAAGCTACATTTTGTAGCCTCAAGTTCAGTCAGTCAGCTCAGTACACAGTCTCATGCAGGGCACTCACATGAACAGAGCCATGTACATATTATTGAACTTGCCTAGTAGCTCAGATTGAAATGTCACACTAGCCTCATATTTGTAAATACATATCAAAATATTAATTGACAACTAATTCTGGCAGGGCGTGTAACAAAAAGCTGACTTCAACCACAGCTCTAACCAATTACGGAATGTATCACAGAGAATACTGTTTACATTTTCAACATCTGTTCTGTGCATTTCTTAGTCCAGGTGAGTTTAAAAAGAGCTTTCTCACTTCTGAAGGAACCATAATTAAATGCCAGAGTGTATCAATGTGTGTACCACAACAAACATCTGAAGTAGGTATCACAATACAATGCCAAGATTTTCTTAAAACTATCCAGCTTTCGAACAACTGTAAATCATGGTTTAAGAACCTGAAGTGGGCAGTGTTTATCCTGCCTAGCATCATAATTTAGCTTCCACCATTGACTGAAGCCGGTGGGAGCTTTGATGTCATCCTTCTCAATCTCTTGACAGCATTTAACACAATGAACCACAGAATCTAGATCAGCTTCTTCCACAAGTGGAAGGGGAGCACTGAACTTTAACTGGATTTTTTTATCTTTTGAATTTGTTTTCCATATGTCAATGTAACATATTTATGGGAACATCCCCCTGTTCTGTTTGGCATGCCTTCAACATTTTCTGGGATCACTGTGACTTGGCTTCTATAGATCCATTGAGCTGACGATGTGTCAACAATGTACCCGCACGTCTCCTCCAGAACTGTGAATGAGTGAGCCCATTAACAATCTGAGGCAGAAGATTCTTTGAGAGTGAAACAGTTATTCCATCTGTCAGGACATCATAAGTACAGTCAACCTCGGCCACCACATGTCTAACAATTCCTCACAAAGCATGGGAAGATACACCCTCAACAAGCAATGAAAATTTCCAGACCGTGCATAAAGAGGAAAAATAGTGCATTCACTAGTAATATATTTATTCTGGCAAATTTGAGAAGACACAAAAGAGAGAAACATTATTCCCACAATGGATTCAATCTTGAAACTCAAATGCACAATTTGGGCATTGTTGATCATATACAATAATCACCTTTTCCATTGTGTACAGTATAGGGAAAACTCTTTATGATAACCAGGCATTCCTAAGGCTGGGAAAGAACACAGCGCACATCTGACCGGGTCTAGAGGCTGGGTTCATGTTTGCTGGTTGATTCCTGTAAAGGCTGGGCCGTAAGAGAAACATTGGGTATCTATCCACTGTCTATAATAACGTATCTTTCCACGAAATCCTCTTACATCACTTTGGGTATGGGGTGGTGCCGTGTGCATACTAGCTGATATTCTCTCCTGGTACACCCTCCACATTCGTTTCTCAAATTCGTGAGCAAAAAAAAAACTACTTTCTAACAATACTGTAACTTCGAGATGGAGACTTTAAGCCTGATTCACAAAAGTATTCTGAGACAAAATCCTAACTTTATTATGACTTTCGATGTTCACAAAAGGCATTTAGGAGTAGTAAAGTTAGGAATCCTGACTTTACTACTCCTAAATGCCCTTTGTGAATACTGAAAGTCGTAAAGTTAGCATTTTGTCTTATTTTGGGAGTAGTAAAGTTAGGGCTCCTAATTTTACTACACCTAAATGCCTTTTGTGAATATCAAAAGTCGTAAAGTTAGGATTTTGTCTCATATTACATTTGTGAATCGGGCCCTTTGTGCCCAGTCCAGGCCAAATTGTTGATCAATGCAAAAGGGTTTCATTTAGATGCTTCCTTGGTAGGGGAGGCGATCAACAAATCATCAATTTATAGGACCTGCTTAGACCCATGGGAAAACTCCAGGGATACCAGATCTTATGAAAAGCTTGGGAGAAATTGGAGAGGGATTTGGTATAGCCTTGAGGAAGCTTTATCCACAAAATACTATTGTTTTAAATCTGAAAGCAAATGAGTACTGATTGTCCTCATACAACGGTATTGAAAGGAATGCTGAATATAAATGAACAATCGTGACAAGATCACAGTGGGATTCGGGACAACAGGAACGATGGGAACCACAGTATCATTAATAGCCTTTAAATACATGACCATTCTCCAAGAGATACTATCCTACTTTTGAATGGTGAGGAAAGGGTGTTGCAGGAGCTCATCTATATGGTTCTAATAATGCTTTGCTGCAATAGGCTTTGTTTCACCTGCTTAATCTCTTCTTCCATTTCCTGAGACAATTTACACTGGGTAATTCATGGAAACCGTGCTTCTTCTTTCAATTTCAACCATACTGGATGCATTCTTTCTATCTCTCCTCCTCTCCCTGCCAAAATCTGGACTGCTTTTGAACTTTGGAAATCCCCTGATTTATCAGGTTCTCCTTTCTGTACAAACACAGCACGAGGGGTAGAATACATAATACAGTTTAATTTACTTAAAAGATCCCTTCCCAAAAGATCCACAAGACTGTTATGAATGATCAAATGTTCATATTGTTCCATGATAGGAGGGGAAACAACCATTACAACGCAGTCATTACAACGCACTACATTTACAATGCAGTCATTACAACATAACTGCCTTTACATCGCATGCCATCACAACACAGCAACTACAACACGTGACTACAACGCATGCCATTACAACGCATGTCACTGCAATGCATGCCATTGCAATGCATTATAAGGTAAGTAATGGGGAATAGTAATTTTACCCCTACAATATCTAGAACTTACCCTACTGTTGCACTCACTGAAGTGGGAATAGTAATTTCTACCCCTACACTATCCAACACCTACCCTACTGTTGTACTCACTGGAGTGGGAATAGTCATTTTTACCCCTACACTATCCAACACTTACCCTACTGTTGCCCTAAATGTATTATGCGTTGTAATGGTATGCGTTGTAATGGCATGCATTGTAAAGGAATGCTTTGTAAATGTAGTTTCTAAAAATGCGTTGTGATGGCATGCGTTGTAAAGTCATGCGTTGTAATGGATGTTGAAATGTAAAATCCATGTTGTAAAGGCATGCGTTGTAAATGTTTGCGTTGTAACGTGTCCTATTTGATAGGAGCTATAGTTCCAGGGACAGGAGTGGAATTTGGGTGGTTAATGGCAAAATTTGAAATGCTGACAACTTGCACCCTTCTTCCCATGAGGAAAATTGGGGAACGTCTGTACGTTTCATGGTAGATTGAGCAACATCAGTATCAACAAGAAAATTCACAAGGCGTCCATGTACCTTACCATGTACATAAAGACTTTCCAGATCAACTGAAAGGATAGATCCCTGCAAGCAGTCATCCCTCCTTAGTCACCCTTTTGTGCACATCTAGGGCCTGTCATATCTCCTGTTGTTGCAGCAAAATGGGGAAAGGTATCACTTAAGACAGACATTCGCTGGTCCTCGGTCATCATGGTCAGGGAGGATTTGGTGGATAGTTCTGAGGTATAGACACAAGTGAGATGGCAAGAGCTGTAGGTTGCACCAGTGCAGTTACCATCCAGAGTGAGTGGGCTGACTCTGCGATAATCCTCCCAGGACTTTTCTCTTTCCTACTTTAGGAAACTTGTTGTTCCAGTGTCTAGTCTTTCTGCACTTAAAAGAAGTATTGTCTTGGTTTCCCATGGCACCCAACAACTTCTCCTTCCTCTTCAACTCATTCCCTCAATCCCGCTCGATTGTCCCTGTACGCACACCACCTGTGTGGCTGGGGGACTTTTTGGAAAAATTCAGATTGCACCATTATCTGTTTATCTTTGTCTTTCTTTCTCTTACAATCAAGATATTCACTACAATCGCATGCTCCTCTCGTCAACTGACAAAGGATTTTTTATTACCCTTTACTGTTTGTATACCTGTAACAAACTCTCATATTTAACATGAACACTTTCATATTTGGCTTGCGAGGTCTGCATAATCTTAGAACAATTTACACATTGCTCAGATACCTTTCCTTCAAGTACCATTTATCTCCTTGTGCTTATCTGTCACTATAAGTGAAGACTCATATTTTAGAGCTCTTGAGCAGGCTCCACCTCAGGCCATCTCACTGCTACCTTACAAACATCCTACAAATCCTTATCTACAACAATAGAAAACAAAGCAAATCTACACACAACAATTTTGAGAATTCCATTATTCTCTTTACTTCCATGTACCACTTCTCAGGAGCTTCTGGCAGATTGGGAAAGTCCTTGGTGAAAAGCCACTAATCATATCTAGTCCAGTGACTATGAACGTGAACTGGCTGCCCATCCTGGCCTGGAACCTCCCTTAACAGGCTCTCCGGTTCTGTGCTTGGGAACAGTTGCAACTCCGGGACATCATTCTCGACCTTAGATGCTCTGACCTAATCCTCAGGCTCCTCTTTGCTCCACTGTTTCTTCAATAGTTCAATATCACTATTACTTATTTTTTCTAACAAGTCCTCAAACCAGTGCTGCAATGTCATAAAACGTTGTTTCTTCAATTCCAATTCATTCAAATGCAATTTATGTGATGACTGCGTCGTTTTCTTCTGCAAATCCACTTCCATTTCACCTGCCGTCCTAACAACTTGGTGGTATGCTGCCCTTGCTTGCCCACTTTCTTGTATTATCACTTTGATCAGTTTACTTGTTTTAAGACCACCATATGCCAGCTCTCCTTCTCGTGGTCTGACGTAAGACTCTAAGGCTTTCATATTTTTCTCTGATAACTTTTAATATTGCTTTCTAGGCACTTGTGGGGAGGTAATCTGCAATGGTTTTTATCTGGATCTGGGCCAGTCAGTTTACTTCTTTCTTAACCCACAGAGTCTTCAGAGTGCTGCAGCTGGGTTAACCACTGACACACCCAAGTGGTATTATACACCAGTTTTATTTGTCCTAATAGAATAAGTGGTGATAATTCTGGATACAAGTTCATCAACAGAAGATAGGCATAGTATGGAGAGGGAAGTTTTTGTCGTGGATTCTACTCCAGAGTTAATCCAATCCCACAAATTGTTGTCAAGCTTATTGTAGGTCATTATTTCAAAGGCACCAAAGGACCGCTGTATTCCTCATCCACATATCTAAGACAAATTGTAGTTAAAAAGTCTTTAAATCTTTTTTAATACAGTGCTCAAAGGATGAATAAGGATCTTGTGTTTCCCCTTAGAGAAGAAAGTTAATATCCGTTATAGCCAAGTTGACCTAATGAGGCTCATTTCAGGTTACATGTTGGCTATAAGTATAGGAAAAGAATATAGTGTTGATTAAACCACCATCTGTGCTTCATGCTCTGAAGGAACCTTACATATTTAGAATGGCAAACTAACTCTTGCTTTAAAAGGCCGACATCTAAACAAACTTGAGCAAGTTTATGGTGAGCAATTTAAAAGATCAAGTTAATTTGGGCTTTGTCCATCCAAGAGGCTAAATCACCCAAAAGGCCCCATGGACATAAGTCAAAGCAGGAATACATTTTGTGATTATAACATGAAGTATTGGTTGTATTGGTTGACGTTCCAACTTAGTTAAGATCTTTCTAAGAGCAAAGCTGAGGCTACTTGCTCTGATTTTAAACAGTGTCTGATGACATCTGTGTTTCCCCATTTTTTCCACCTTTTTCTAACTTTCTTACTACATGCTAAAAACGACCATGTTTTACCATTTTCCCCTCAACACCTCATCCTTATTCTTACTGAGGGTATGATCAAGTTAATTATTATGATTATAGTTTTGCAGTGCAATCATTACCTATTGCAACCCATCCCAGTGAGGCCAAAAATTACAATATCATCAGCATATTGGTGTAATGGAAAACTTGATGAGCCCAAAACTAGAAGATCTGTGACTTCCTTTGTGATATACTTGCCCAGATCAACAGTTAATAATTAGAAACTAACAAATAAAAAGGCAAGAACACAATCTTGTTTAAGGTCATTGTGGGTGATAACACATCAAGAAACAACAGAGTTACCAGTATCCAGCTTCACATGAACCCAGGTTTCCTTATGTATTTATTGAATCACCATCAAAAGACATTCATTTAACTCGTCATAATGATTTTCCACTAAAGATTAATCACAACCCAGCCAAAAACTGATCATTCTCCATCACATGAAGAGAGGCGTTTTGTTAAATTGTTGTGCACTTGTACGTGAATAGGCAAAAGCCATTATATCATCAACCATCCTGCAAGCTGGACAAAATCCAGTTTGAAAAGATGGAATTATTCTTTCTTTAGTAGCCCACAACTGCAACTTATTTAGTAACATTTTTCAAATAAAAGGTAACTTCTATAGCTAAAAAAGCAATCATTAAAAAATTCATTAGTATAGTCAGATCTTCTTTTTTAGAGAGGAAATGACTAATAGACCCTCACTAGTCAACAGGAAACTGGTTTAAAAAAAACATCACAATTATTAAATTGCAAGATTAGCAATGAGGTCCATTTTTTTAAACTTTAAACAAGGTAGTGGGTAAGAAATTGGCCCCTGGGCTACCGTTTGTCTGACTGCCTTCAATATCTAGTATGACTTATGCTAATGTCCAAGTATGGGCCTTAAACACAGGCCTACATTCCAAGGTTCGGTCTATCTCGATTCAAAGTTGAAAAATATTCGGCCTTTACTGTAGATAATACCCATCAGAATCGGCTTCAGACCTATTTTCAGACCTATTTAGTGTTCTCTTTCATGGAGGAAAGTGGCCTGACGTGTTCCTCCATGTCTCTTGGGTTAGAGTATTTATCCTGCTATGAGGAAGTTCAAAATCAAAGAAATTAATAGATATCCTAAAAAGATGGGCATCATCTTGTTTACAAATTTCAAATACATTCAACCATTGTAATATAATTCTGTCTTCTAGTTTCATGAGCCAACTTCCAAAGAGTTTTTCAGAGAGTTAAACTCACTAAAAACTTTATCATGCTCTTCTTGGTGATTTTTATATATTAATTACTTTTTTTTAATCAGAGCACTCATTTCCAATTTTACGACCTTAGTGTACCAAGGGCTGTAACTACGCAGTCTAGTGCTGTTGGCATTTTACAAAATAATTGGATATTAGTTCATGTATGTTATCCACCAACTTAATGCGGATGGAGATACTTATAGCACTAAGATCTATATTCTTAAAATGGTTCTGATTTACTGCAGCAGTCACTCTGGTGATGAAGTTTTGTATTGTAACAATAAATATGCAGAGCTCATTTAATAGGTTTCTGTAGACTTTTAGTAGTCATGACCCTTTTGCATGATATTTGCTCCACAATCTCATACTAAATATTTATTTTTACTTCTAAGGTTCGCTGCCTACACTAGGAGTTACCACTAAGTTAGCACAGTAAACAAATGGCTACAATGAAACAAAAATGGAATCTAAGATAGCATTCCTAAATTGTGAAACAAATATAGGTTTTGCAGTGGCATGTGGACTAATACAACAATTTATGTCAAAATACTAATGAGTAAACCGATACCAAAGCTTACTTTGTGTAAATTCCTTAAATCACAACGATGTAAGAGCAACAGGTACAAATGTCCACAGCATCTCTCCAACTGTCCTCTATAGCACACCATGCTCCCCAGATTCCATTATAGAATTACACTTAACCAATGGCTAACAATCAGAATAATATGTAGAATAAAGAAGAAGGAATTCAGCAAATGTATGGAACAAAAACAGACATCTACTTCAGCAAATGCAATGAGCGAATGACGCACATCTCCTCTCCTTAAAAAGCAAAATCTGACCCTCAGTAAAGCTACAGCAAAAAATGAACACCCCTCAAAAACAAAGCTTCACAAAAACATCCCAACACCAAACTGCAAAAAAGTGACAATAACATACATTTCAATACATGTCAATCAACCACATTCACACACTGTGAAACTAATAAAGAACTTTCTAGGTAATTTTAACTCGACCATTCCTTCACAACATCACATCATCTGTGCTCTGAGGAACCATCTCATCATACCATGTAGCTAATCACAGAGCTTCCTAGGTAATTCACTTACTAGACCCAACTTTGCAACATCACACCATCTGTGCTCTGAGGAACCAAATCTTGATCAATCAACCTTGGTTCCTTAATTGTCTTATTATCAACATTTACCATACCCCTAACTTCACCCATTCTCACTTTGGCAACCCGAGACACATTCCAACATTGACCATTTGACACATGAACCGCATTGCCTTTTATTTCAGTTACCTGGATCGTATCTCCAAATCTTAAAGAACCCTTCTTTAACAGACTGACTGAAAGACAGACTAAATCCTTTATTGGTTTAGTCCCAAGTTTGAGACAACAACTTACATTTTTTAAAAGACCACAATTCACCCCTTTACATCAAGACACACACGGTAAATGAGAATCATGATACAATAATAGTTTCAAAATCCATGAAACACTTCTTCATGACAGAAAATGTCTTTATAAATTTCAAATAAAACTCACACAGTCCAGTAAGTGAGCCAAATTGAGGTCTGTCACAAGTATGTTGTGTATGACAATGTGATTAACAATCTTTGCTTTAAGTTTAGTTCCCTCACTCGACAAGTTCCCTCACTCGACAGACCATGACCAAACAATTCCATTTCATTCACACCAAAGGTACATTTGACACCATTTTCTTGCAGAATCTCTAATACTTTCTCAGCAGTGCTGTCATGCAACTCTTTTGTTCTGACAAATACCAAAAATATTGTTTTGGAATATCTCTACTTTGGAGACTTTCTCAAACATTGTAGTCATAAAGCTTTGAAATACAGATGCAGCTGAGACGAATCCAAACAGCATGTGATAAAACTAAAGTATGCCATCTGGTCTAACAAATTCTGTAAGATGATATGATTTTCTATCTAAACACCGCCAGATCAGAAGCTGCATGAAAATCTGGTATTGAAAACCACTTGGAATGCCCTACAGTTGAAATCAAATCTTCAGTGCATTGAAGAGGAACACTTTCCACCCAAATGGAATTATTGAGACATCTAAGATCAATACATAAATGTAACTTATCAAACTTTTTCTTAGCCAAAACCACAGGACTGGTTGAACAATGCCATCATTTAGCATCTTCTTCAAAATCTGTGACAATTCATTTCTGATCCTATTTAGAACATTGTGCTCTCTATGCTTAACCAGAATCAAACCTTCCTTCACATGTCATAAACAGGAGGTAATGCCTGAGGGGTGTATGTTGTACATAAGTACTTTATTAATATGGTGGGAATGGTTAGTTGATATATCTCCTATATGGTGTATGGAGGGTTTAAGGTGGGGTATATTTGTTGGGGTTTGATTAGTTCCATTACAAATCTCATCTTGAGATTCATGTAGGTTTTTAGCAGGAAGTTAACATGATATGTTCTGTTATACACTTCTGAAATTATTAGTAACTGAAGTATATACACTGTCATTATCTTCCATATTGTTTAAGAAAAGGTTGTGGAAACTGACGTGGTGGGGTGCAGTGCAGTGTTTCAAATTACTGTTCCATTAAGGCTGGTGATCACACAATGCTTTTAAGGTTCATGCTTGCTTAGAAAGATACTAAGCTGTAATACAATTCATTCAGTAAGTTACCTCTAGGAGAACATTGTCTGGCATGAGCACAGGGTTACACATTAATGCAGAAAATATGTAAACCCTTTTCAAAGTGTCTCTCATTGTGAACTGAGGTGTGGATACTATGATGACTTTGCTCTCTTTCCAGAGGCAGGTAGTGGGCAATGAAGAGGATCTATGGTCAGGTAGTGTAATGGGCCTCTGATGTACCGGAGCACCATGGGTAGTTTCTCTTTAAATAGTTAACCAAGTTACCACCTGAATGTACTTGACTCTCCATTGGCATGTAGGTGGAAACATGAAGGCTCTCTCCAAGATGAGGTAGTCGTTTAATAATCTAGATGCAGTTTGACCTACAGATTGACACAGTTATCACAGGAAGTGATTAATGGATGGACATTGAAAGTCCATTTAGAGAAATAAAACAAATAGGTTTTCATTTACATGGAGAAAAGTTAGTAATAAGTAACACAAAAACAAAAGACTCTAGCACCTTCTGAAGATATGATCCAAAGAACAATGTGTAGCTCTTAGGATGTAAAGTAATACATTCAAATAACATGGGTGTCTACAGACAATGTTCTATTCTAAAGGAGAAGGATACCAATTTTCTGCAGAATGTAGAAGCCTTTTAGACTCTGCTCTTTTACTACAACTTGTTTCAACATCAATGGAAGAAGGAGTCAAGGCAGATAGGAAGTATGCTATGGCCCTTCGTTTGGGTGTCCAGGTAACTATCAATCTGCCAAAAAGATACAAGTCAATTTATTTTAAACACCTAATAGCTCACATGCCAGAAGTGAAATGAAATACCCGTCTATAACAAAGAGTTCTTTTTGCATGCCTAAAAGAAGATTTCAAAATCAAAGTTCTAGATTACAGTTATTGAGGCAACCAGAGTTCTGCCAAACAGAGACAAGAGACTACTTGACAAGGGTCATCAGGAGACCAGTTACTGCTTGTAGTGGTCTACAAAGGTGAGATTCCAACAGATCTACTTGCGCTAGACATGGGCTAGCTGTCACAGTAAAACAACAACATTTACATACCTTATGAGCAAATATTTCATGAAAGGATGGTTTGGTATTTACATTGTTGAATTGTGTACTCACCTAATCAACAAGGGACTTATAGGTTCCCACAAATAATTGGTAAATTGTGCTTTGGGTTGAAGTCATGTCACATTTTCTAGCCATGATATTCCTGATTATAGTCTGTTGGTCAGCATGTCCCTTGAGGCTCCTGTGTGGCTCTTTCCCTTGAGATGACTTCAAAGCAGGTTTAGGTCCTTAGGCCTGACCACTTTTTCACTGGCAAGTGGTAATTGTCTCAACATACACACACAAGTATATGTATTGAACTTGTAACAGCACACTGGAGAACTGTCTCTGATGCACTTCTACAAAGCATGGTCCAAAGAGCTGTTAGATAGATCGGCTTTACCCTGTAAAGAGACAACCACCTTAGACTGCTTGCAATATATTCTTGCAGATGACTCCAATCATATCTCCAGCTGTCTTCATACATACCAGTATACCAAACACACTCCACCCTATATAATTCAAAAGGGTAAGTGAAAATAATGAGTTATTGAGTCTACATTAAACTCTGCTCCAGGGCATGTGCAAAAGGCATGTGCATTTCTTTAGAATCTCAGATGCTGACAATGTGAGTTTCTTTATTGCTTGCTTTGAGCATTGAAAGGAACACCGTACCACATTTGTATGGAACATGTCTGGTGTAAGTCATGGCCAGCAGAGCCTTGTGCATTACTGGTGGAAAGTCAAAAGGTGTATCTTCATTATACCTGCCTGTTGTCAAGCACAGTAACAGGGCATAACACAGGGTAATGCAGAAAAGGCTTGGCTCTGGGAGGTTCCACATTTCTAGTTATGATGTAAAATCTTTCTTTATTACAGCTATTCCAAATATATAAACCTTGATGGACTTATTGTGGAATGGAGCAATATCCTGGCCTGGAGTGTGATTGTTGGACCTGGCCCCTTTCTGATGGTTATCCACAAAGGTTTTGCCTTCCTCCACCTATGTTTATGACCTTCTTTTTATTGGCTTTAGGACTCTGGGCACTTTACCACTTCTAATCAGTGCTAAAGTGCATGTGCTCTCTCCTTTAAACAAGGTATGATTGCTTTACACCTGTTTGGCAGATGTGCTTTACTTGTAAGTCCCTTGTAAAGTGGTATCCCATATACCGAGGGCCTGTAAATTAAATGTTACCGGTGGGCCTGCAGCACTGCTTGTGCCATCCACAGTTATCGCCTTTCAAACCTGTCTTAGACCTGCCATCGCAGGGCCTGTGTGCATAGTTTACTGCCACTTTGACTTGGCATTTAAAACTACTCGCCAAGCCTAAAATTCCTCTTTTGTTACAAATAGGTCACCCCTATAGTAGGCTGTAGGCAGCCCTATGGGCGGCGTGCTTTGTATGTAAATGGTAGTACATGTGCCTTTATATGTGGTATGTTCTGGTTGTCAAAAATAGCCTATTTTGTTTTTTGTTTTTTTGTTTTTTGTTTGCAGAAGATTTGTATGACATCTGCATATTGGTTAATGAAAAGAAAAACACATTTTCTATTATCCTTTTTATTCGCTCCTTGTAAAATTGACAAAGGTAACCATGGATTTAACCTGGGAAATGCTAGCTATTTCTTATCTGACTGAGATTTGTTTCCTCAGCTTCATCCTTTTTAGTCTGTCACTGAAAAAGAAGGAAACCAACTTATAACTAGGCCTGGGCTAAATTTCCGTTCCGCTCGCGGAAATTTGCGATAATTTGACATTTTCGCGTTCCGCGGAGAGCGCGAAAATGTCAAAATTTCCGTATTCCGCAGCTGAGCAATAATTTGTTTCTTGCTCGTGCTGTAAAATAATACATTCTTGCGCGCGCGATCGCCTTACCTGAATCCCCGCGTTCGCCGTCAAGTTTTCCCGATCCGGTCGCGTTCTCCACGAGATGTTGGATTGTTGGTAGCCATTTGCGCTGTCTCGCGACAGTTCGCGCCCGCAGTAATGTCATTGGTCGCGCGATCACGTCTTTCTTCTCGCGATCATGCACCGCGAGAAGAGTGAAAACAAGATGGCCGCGCCCGCGAGCAACCGCATGGGTAAGTTGGTGAGCCGCGACCACGCAGAAAATACCGCGAACGGGCGGGAAAAAAACTTCCGCATCATCGCGATATTTCCGCGTGTTTGCGGAGATTTTTAACATTTTCGCGATAATTTGCGAAAGTCACTTTTGCAAATTCCACCCACCCCTACTTATAACCTGCCAAGGAAAGTCCATGTGGCATTCTAGAGTCTGAATTAACTTGCCATGACCTGCTTTGTCCAAAGCTGCAGACCAATATAGAAGTGTGAGTAAACATGCATAGGCTTTGCCACTGTCTAGTGTGCAATGTAATTTGTCAAGGGTTTTCAGTGTGCCTGTTTCTCTGAAACCAGGATAAAACAAAGAAAGCAAATAGATGTTCCTTGGCAATGATAGTATTTTTTTGGACTTTCAGTGTGCCTGTTTCTCTGAAACCAGTATAAAACCAAGAAAGCAAATAGATGTTCCTTGGCAATGATAGTATTTTTTTGATTCATGACACTTTTGTCTTTCATTAACCAAGATAAGTTAGATGCCAATCAAAAGCTGTAGAACAGATCCTATGTTTTCCTGAATTTTCTTTGAGAATATTTTACCCCTTCCAAACCCACCCACCCCCCACCGAAGTGTTACTTTAACAAGAGAATAGGAAATATAGGGAAAACTGGAAACAGACAAAAAACAGTTTTTACAGATCACCTAAAACCAATAACTTTGCTTTAAATTACTTCAATCATTTAAATACAGTGCATATTCAATCATCTGGCTCTCTCCTATGGAAAATAATCAATAAATACTATGATACAGCAGGAAATATAACTCACAAAATTGCTCAAATAGACCTTTTATAATCCAATTAGGTAATCCATTCAGATAAAGTGCATGTGACATCAAGGCATCCTGCACCACTAAAAAGGCCTGTTGAAATGCATTATCTGTAATATCAAGCTTAATTTGCAGTTTTTCTGAAATCTTTGCCGAATCATCCATCATTAAATTATTTAGGAAGTGATATATAATACCAATATGGGGGGATTTTCCTTCATTCATTGTTCTATAAATTCATTCTTGGTCATTCCCCTAACCCTTTCCCCTTTTTCAAAAGGAAATCCTTATTTGTAGGAATTAAAAAAATTCTCTATGGGTGAGATTAAACTTCATTTTAAGCTCTTCAAAAGATATAAAACCCAGTGATGTGTAAAAACAGCCTATTTTATCAATCCCACTCTGCCACCAATTAATCATGCAATAATCGTCAGAGATCCCTGGAAGGTTTCCATTATCCAGGAGTGGAGTATAAAAATTAAGTTTTTATAATCCTAATATCCGTCGGATTGGGGCCCAGGTTTTGAAGGCAGTCATAAGAGTCTGAAACCTAACCCTTTTATAGAAGCCTAGATCTAGCCAGCACCATAGGCGGCCCCAGGCTTCTGCACCAATGAATAATTCAGATGAAGAGGGGCACCTCTGCATCTCCCCCCCCTGGATGTTCCCTAAGTAATATTGTATAGTACACTAAGCATGTGGCTCAGTAGTATAATGTCAAATTGAGAAGAGCCAATCCTCCATGCTCTCTTGAGGGTGTCAGAAACTTAACTGATCTTCTTGGTTTAGAATAAGACCAGATAAATTGCAAAAATACATTTTCACATTTTTTGAACCAAAAATTGGGGAAGTGAGTGGATTGGCTCTCATAACATATAAGATTTTTGGGAAATATATCATCTTAAATAAATTACATCGACCCACTAATGTTAAGTGAAGATTATCCAATTTTCGTAGTACAATTTTAGTTTTCTTTGCTACTGGATTTAAGTTTTCCTTCACTATAGCATCAAGATCCGCCCTGATAGTGACCCCCAGATAGGTTGCACTCCCCACCACTCTATTATCATTTATTGCAGTATATTCATTAATGATAATCTGTGTTTTTTCCTTATTCAGAGAATACCTGGAGAGTGCCCCAAAGATCAGTGCTTCTTCTTCCGTAGCTCTTACAGCTACCTCAGGATTGGAGGTCACCACGGCCACATCATCGGCATATGCCAACACTTTAGTACTGTAGCCTTGTAATGTCACTGACGGTATATTTGGGTTTAGGTTCAGTCTCTTTATAAATGGGTCAATGTATAACGCAAAAGTAGTGAGGAGCACGGACACCCTTGTCGAGTTCCCCTTGTGATTGTCAGGTGTTCTGATAATTCCCCATTTATACACACTCTGGCAGTAGAATTAACACATAGAGCTTTAATGGCCTTTATAAAATTAGGGCCAATCCCCATTTTGATCATATCAGCCCAGATGACGTGCCAGGAGACCCTATCAAAAGCTTTTTCCGCACCCAGCAGAATTGCTGCCATAGGGTCCCCTGACACTTACCTTGCATCGGATAATGTTATAATCCTTCGTATATGGTCTATGGTGCTTCTCCCAGCGATGAATCCATGCTGCCATTCTTTTACCATTTTATCAATCAATAGAGCTAGTCGGGCTGCCAGCGTCTTTGCATAGATTTTAGCATCACAATTTATTCTAGTCCTAGGAAATCTGCTGATTCTACACCCTTGTTGTAATGAAGCTGATACTAAAAAATAATCTAATCTACAATGCTTAGAGTAAGGAGCAGGGAAATATGTAAAACCATGATCAGATGGCCTAGTTTTAGCCCAGACATCAATCAGCTCATTTGTACCACATATATTTGCTATTGACTGAAATACTTTGGGTTTCCTACCCACATACTTTGAATATAATTCCCAATTATTTAGTAGGTTGATATTAAAATCCCCGCAGAGAATAATGGGCAATGGCCAGTGCGCTAGTTCATTATTCACCCAATTGAAAACCCCCGGGTCATCCAATATTGATCCATATATAAAACAGAGCATAAATGAAAAATTCCTCATAAGGCTGCACTTAGTAATCACCCACCTCCCCATTGGGTCAGTGCGAGTTTGGGCAAACTGTAGTTTGGTATTCTGTGCTAGGATGGCAACTCCTCATGTACAAGTCCCTTGAGTGATCCCTGCTATAAATCTGAAACCCAAATTCTTTAGGAGGCCAGTTCTTGATTCTTCTATATGGGTTTCTTGCAGACAGATATCTGCCTGTAGTACCCTCAGCCCCTGCAAAACTCTTCATCTTTTTTTCAATGTAGTTTAACCCACATATATTCAAGGTGGCAATTTGAAGTGTCCCTGGTCCTCTCATTAAATTAGCCATAAAATACCATAGTCTCTGCAACCCCAATACCACTGCGAAGAAGAGAAAAAAAATATATATATATACTTCTACAAATTTCCAGCAAGCCCTGGTTTCCAAACCACTTCAAAATCAGACCCTGCTGTACGAGGCCCCCTCCCCAACCTCCCCATGCCTCCCACAACATGAGTAATCAGGCGAAGCCTGAACGATGATGAATGCTCAATCCCCTACCGCCCCCTCCCTTTCCACATCCATGTCAAATAGTGAAAAACGAAACGTTAGAAGAGACAAAGAGGAAAAGAAAAGGAAATAACATCTAATACACTCCAGTATCATATGCTGCAGCACTAGCCACCTCCCTAGAGATCATTATAGCCTATTACTACTGGCCCCCTGGCTGATACTTGACAAATATTCCTGGGCCTGAATCTCAGAGGTAAAGCTACGGATGTGACCCTTAAATACAATCTTCAGTCTCGCTGGGTTCTGAAGGTAAGCTTCAGCCCCGATTCTTTGGAAAGGATTAATTAGCCATCTGAGGTGCCATCTTCTCCCCAAAGTAGCGTGTGCAAAGTCCGGTCTGGCAAAGAAGGTCACATTTTCGAATGTCTTCTGAACATTTGGGCGAGCCTTGTCATATAATAATTGCCTTAGTAAGTAATTACCGAAAAACACTAGCATTGCTCTAGGCCTTTCAGAATCTCTCTGTGGGTATTTTCTTGCCATAAGTGGAAGCCTATGGGCCCATTGGATCTCCATATCCCAGTCCCACTTGACTTGGTCCGGAAAGGCACTTCTCAGCAGCTTCACCATGTGTTCCCTAGGATCATTTCCACCCACCCCTTCAGAGATCCCCAAAAAACGTAAGTTATTCCGCCATTGACGGTTTTCTTGATCCTCTATTTTGGACATTACGTTTGCTAGTGCCACTCCCTGGGATGTATTTTCTGCTTTCAATGATTCCATCTGCACTTCCAAAGATTCAGTCCGATCCTCCACCATTGTCAACTGCTCCACGATCTCTCCACAAGTCTTATTTATTTTTCGCATCTCTCCTTGTAGCTTCTTAGATGCGAGCCTAGCGCAACAGCTTTTGCTCCGATTCTGTTCTTGTCTTTGCTTCAGCGAGGAAAATAAAGTAGAAAGTGATAGCTCCTGATTTTCAGCAGGCATACCTATGTCTATTTTGTCAACATCCCCTCACTCTAGAAAGGATAATTGAGAATTAGGATAGTCCCATTACATTAGCTGCCTACTACTCCCAGACATACTGTTTCTCCTCTTCTTGGTCTTAGTCCTTTTTCTTGAATATTTCTTCCTTTAGGTAAGCTGAAGGTCTTCCATAGTGCTATTTGAATCCAAGGTGCCCTCGTTACTCAATGAGGAGCTCTCTAGTTTGGAGGAATCTGAGTCATCAGTAAGAGAGAAAAAATGCTCCCCCCCAGTAATTCAGGGGATAGGACACCCAGGTGTTTATTACTTACTCACACCGGATCTGTCTGGTTGATTGTTTTAGCTTTCATTATGTCCGTTGAGACTTCCTTAACTTCAATTTCCTTTGATCCTGATTTGACGATTGTCTTACTGTCCTCAACAGTAACATTTGCAGTTGTACCACCTAAATCCCTCTCTCCTTCAGTACTCCGGGTGGTTAGCCCCACATCCTTACCTCGGCAATCTGTGCTATTTACTGCGTCAAAGATGAGGGGCTGTGAGTCTTTTCCACGGGGGGGGGGGGGGGTCGCTTTTTTCTCTGCTGAAGCAGCAGAAGAAAACAAGGATGCAATCAGTGGTTGGGAGGACACACCTTCCATTTGTCCCAGGCTAGAGAGGCTTAGTTTTAACGAAGCACTCCTTTTCCTTCTGCTGGCAAGCCTCCCCGGCAGAGACCAGTGAGCCAGACACGGCTCCACCCACTGTAACTACAGCAATGCTCGATCCGGCAGCCTGCGACTTCGTTTTACTGCCCTGTCCGGCCATACCCTCCTGTGAGGTAGACGATTCCCCGCACCCAATCCGTGCAGCCACCCTGTCACCTCACCCCTACATAAACAGAGCCCTGCAACACCAACCGCTCCTCACCTACCTTCCTCGCTCCAGCATGACAAACAGGACGGATGGTACCAGCAACTCATTCCCTGCAGCAGAGAAGATGGAGACAGCATTGGCAGAGAATGCACGGAGCCACTGACGAAGGAGGGGGGCAGAGCTCTTGACTACGATAGCCTATCACCACAGGGAGCCGGAAGCCGGTGGTGGACAAAGGGACTAAACAAAGAAGCAAGAGGGTGGCACCCGAAAAACGTGGAAAAAAGCAGCGCGGATCCCGAGGGAGTGAAGACGGACCTGACTAGAGCGCAGAAAATCACCGAAAGAACCGAGAGGGAAAAGGAAGAAACAAAGTCACTCCCGGAAGACGACGACACCCCGGAGACCTGGAGGGAGGAGTGTTGGTCACCCCGGGAAGCCTGCGGCTTGCACGGTACGCGCGAGTGCAGGGACAGGGAAGTCCGGGAACAAGAGGTAGGGGGGAGGTAATTTAGGGAACGGTCTGGAAGAAAAAAAGGATGGGGTGTGCGGGTGAAAAGCCAGCATATAGTGCATGTTATTGAGATCTCACTGATGTCATCCTTTAACCGCCCTGCCAAAACTGCTTGCATTTGCTTTTGCTTTTATATTTTTTTGAGAAGAAAGACAAAAGGGATTGGGGGAGGAAGTAAACATAATAAGGGGACAAAGAATGCGTAGCCCCTGAAACAAATATTAGAAGTGTATAATGAGCTAGGAAGAGAGGGCCTATATTAACAGGAGTGTTGAGGACAAGTTTTGCCTATCCACTCGTTCTTCTTGAGCACTAACCTATCCTCTCTAAATAGGAATAGAAGAATAGTCAGAAAGGAGAGAGGGTTAAAGAGGAGTAGACCGTTTTTCTTTCTCCCACATTAATAGATAGTTAGATACTCTACACCCAGGAGTGTGGTGATGGTTTCTATCCCTTCTTAGTAAACCCTTCCACATTTTACTCATGGTCCTCTCCTTGTTTTCTTCCTGGAGCAACTAGGGATGACCAATCTCAGAAATCACCCCTAAATAAAAGAAACAGAGAAGAAGACGGCCATCAAAAGAAGAACACAGCCAAGGACCTGTTATTCGAGATACATATTAATTGTTTTCATTTTGTATTATAAACATGAAATAAACGCCAAAATAGATAAACACCTCAGGCCTCCTAGATTTGAGCCCTCCCACACCTCCTTAAGCTCTATTCCAGCTGTCGGGTGCAGTAAGCCTCCCCTGTAAGTCGTCACTCCAAGAAAACCTGCACGGAGCCGGAAGACAAAAACTTCCTCAACATCATCAAAAAGCCAAAGTATTTCCTGACTATGCTCTTCACTTGCAGTTTAAAGGAGCGGTTGCAGTTAGATTATACACCTAAATTCTTAATCACTGTCGATGGTGTTGGTGAGAGAGGAATGGAACTGGGCCAAATCTCACCTCCCACAGTGGTGGTGAGGAGCCAAAAACGAGAAACTCTGTCTTGCGTGTTATACATTGGAGATTACTTTGGGACATCCACTGGAACACTGCAGACAGGCAAGATTTGAATCTGTCCTCGGCACATGAGATATTCCCGGCCCACGTCAGGATCTCCTGTGTATTGTCAACGTAGGAGATTCATTGAACTAAATAAATGTCTGTTTTGGGAGTTGGTTGTCATGAAGCCAAATATTATGTTGCTTGGGGACATCAAGCATGATGGCCAGCTCGTACATGAAGGGACCCTTCATTGGAAGTGGCACAGCTGTGGATCCACTGAATGCACAGAGATCTCCACCTGTCTGTGGGGAATCTCTAATTATAGCCCACTAGATAGAGTATGTGGTCCTGGGCCCAATTCAAAACAGGAGCAGTTCCTTCATTGGAGCTGATCAATCTGCAGCTCTGAAGAAGGCACATGTTTCTCAGCCTTCCTGGTGGGGATCTCTAACTATAGTGGGTGCTTCTCTGCCAGTAAAGCTGACACTACAGCCTCTGCTTACCAGCGGGCAGCGCACCTGGCTCTAAATGAGACTCAGTACACTCAAGGAGAAAAAATGTGCATATTTGCTAGTATTTTGGGACTTGTTTATAGAGGCATACCAATAAATATATACAAAACATTAATACAAATATACTCCCAAAAAGTGCAACACTGGAAAGTCCAACACTATGTATTTGTATTTGTCTAATAATAAGAAGCATCTAAGTGTGTCTTCTCTTTTTAAATGTAATTGTTTCTTATCATTGTTATATGCTGACTATGTCCCATGGAGTCAGTAGTAAGGGCATTGTGAAATTTGGATGTTACTCTACATAGACTATTAATTATATTCTAACTTATTTTTTTACTAAAAATGTAGTGGACATCTGGTTAGTTGGTCATGTGTAAGGTCCATTGAATCTGAATCGGTAATATTGGTTAGTTTTCTTTAAAAAAATCTCAAAAATTAAAACAGAGTATACTAAATGTAGTTCACATTTTCGTTTGAAAGACTACATAATTGAAGTATCTTGACAATTATAAATTGCTCCATGACAGATTGTGTTGCAAGTTTCTGCCAGTGGCAACAACAGGCAGGATATTGTACGAACAGTTGTGGACATGCAATCATTTTTCTGATCATTGAGCCACGAATCTCTTGTAAGAATAATTCTCTCTCCTGTGTATACTACACTGACAGCCGTTTCCATTGCCTCACTGTGCTATTTAATTACATTTCCTGTAAAACAATATGTAGTTACTGGGAGCCAAATGGGAACTGCCACATTCCATTAATTAATAGACGTATTTGACTCATATTAATGAAAAGTAAAGCAATTTAAAAGCAATAACCTCCTTTGGAGTTCCCATTCATTATTACTTTAGTATACTTTTTAAATGGATTGTTGGATTCCGTCTCTTTAGTGGTCTTTAACATAATATTTACCGCGGATATCAAAGTTAATTCAACTTTTTTTAAAGTAATTTTACGGTTGATTTCATCTGAAGAAAAACTATTTAGAGTCTAATAACCCAATTGGAGTGTCCTTGGTCTAGTTTTACAACACATCTTGTAGTGATGTGTTTACACCTATAGGGTGCATTTCACGAAAAGGTGCAAATCCTGAAAATAGTACAGACTACATAATGGGTAATTGTGTCATAAGGACATATTTTGCCACCAAGGGGTTCTGATGCATTTATTTTGAGTCTGTTCTGGTAAAATTTATAATGAGGCTGACATTAAAATGTAGATATGAATACAAATTTGAATAAAAAACCTCTGGAAGTCAGAAGCTATGGTTAGGAGCACAATCCAGAACTCACACAACAGCCATGCAAACCATAACTCGCACACTTAATACTATAGTCTTGAGCTCACATTTAATGACATAAATGCAATTTCAAATGTAAATCATCTTCCAAAAGAGACTACATATTACATTACTCCTACTACTTTGACAGAGATGATTATGAATGTAGTATCATTAATTGTTTTGATTATGTGTTGTTGTTTAATTACATTTTGCTTTAAGATGTTTTTATTTGAATAAAACGTGTGTGGTTGAAACATTCTTATTTGATGAGCAAGGATTGGCTGCAAGGCCTGCCCCATGGCCAGGCCCTATACCCATACCTCTGTTGATGACCAACACCTGCCACACATGGCCCTCAGCACTGCAAAGTGAGAGTAGGATGTATGGCCTTGTTTCTGGCCAGGTTCTGTACCCCAGCCAACCCCAACTGTACACAGGCACTTCCATGCATAAAGCTATTACTTCATGGCAATTTTGGTGCAATTAAATTCAGCTATTTTTTCTGTATCAGTAAGCACAAACTTAAATGGGAATTAATATAAAAAATGCAATTTTAGGATCCTCCATTTTTTCTGGCCCTCAGTTGATGGCTTGGCACAAAGTGTACCACGAAGAACCCAAATTGGCTGTAATTTGCGTCCACAGCTATTAAGAAACCAAAAAATGCCTTTCCTATGGAAATAGTGATCTATCTATACCAACACTGGGGCAATCACCAACATTATAATGAGAGAGAGAGAGAGAGAGAGAGAGAGCATAATGGGTAACCATGCAATTTAGGGGTTTTGGTGACATCGTAAACCAGGAGGTAGAAGGCCGAATGGTTTGCAAATGTCACCAAAAGCCTCAGATGGCAATATACAACCACTTTACAGATGTTACCAGTTTTTTGTTTTGTATATTACGTTTATTTTAGGGTAGTTATCTTAAGCATCTTAAGCTGTTTTCTCCAACTTGCAGATAACAATGGCTACTGATTGAAATAAAATATTTTGCTTTACTTTTCGTTAATGGTTACTAAAACAGTGGACAATGACGGGGGTCATAGAATTATGTGATTCTGTCATTGCAGTGTTTAATGATTAATTAAGGATTGCCTTCATTTGTCACATCATTTTCTGCATGATTTGGAAAATGTGAAGGTTTCACAAAAATGTTTGTTTTTAGCTGAAGTGGATGAAAATAATACTTCCAGGGAATGTATCACATCATTTTTCTTTTTTGCTGCATACTTTCATCACAATGCTGCATAGTCAGGGTAGTCCAGACAGCGGTTAAAACCTGCAAAGTGGTTTGGGACCTGTAATTTTGATGACATAATTTGTATTTTCCAGGCAATTGTGATATAGCTTCCATTTATCCCAAGCTGGCCTTCATTACATATTGGAGCATCAGTCTTGCAAATATAGATGGAAGATTAATTGGCTCCAAAGGCCAATGCTGTTCCAGTGAAATGACCTTTTGATATCAGTAAGCTCCTACCCCTTCAGCCATGTTATGGATTACAGCAGCATTGTCATGTATTTACATTTCTGCTCCTTAGTTAGGAATCAACTTGGTATTGGGTACTCTGGTGCTTGTGACTTATTTTGAGTAGGGGAAAACATGTGGCCTGCACAGCTTTTACAGAACATTTAGATTTGTATTCTCTGCTATCTTCCCCTGAAGCAGCCCTGCACCTGTTCTGAAATACAATAGGTAATGCGAGAAGCATCAAGTGAAGCTCTCAGTACTTCAGTCTGGGAAATGAGGTATGCACTGACATCTACTCCTGTCATTAGTGGTTAATTTGTAAAACAATGAGTGCCGAGAGCCAAGATTCTACTTCAAAGCCTGCGGCTGGTGCTATCGTATGTCGGGGTACCAAATACTAAGGTTGCGTAGTTTTGATACCACCACATATCTCTTTAACTCATCACCACACACACCACACACTCCCTGCTTCTTTATCTTGCACTTACAGGTCCCTTTTCCTCCTTGGTTTCTCCCTTTGTCGCTGTTTTCCCTCGTTTTCTTAATCTTTCTTTTCCCCTTTTGTGCTTTACATTCTTTTGCTCTAGATCAAAGTCTGTTGAGTAAAAATAATTGTCATTCTCCAAAAATGAGTACCGGTGGACCCAACCTGCAACCATCAGCTCAAATTAAGCACTGCCTGTCATATCCCTGATTTCACCTTGCTCTGGGGAAGATGCGTTTATAAGAGAATATGTGCACATTTTTCAAATTTTACTCATGCACAAATTTGATCTGGGAATTAGTGCCTGCGCAAAATGCTTTTTTCACCATATGTTATATGTGCAGGATGTTTTTTCTATTTGTAGATGATCTATTCTCTCTACCATGTGCCGTCAGGTGTGTAAATACTATTTATGAACGCAGGCGAAAATATTGGACACAGAATTTAAATAAACATCTGGGGCTGTAGTACCATAGGTTGTACTTACTCTGTTTTTGACACATGCACATTAAAGCAGGTGCCCTAGGTGCAAACAAGGAAAGTGTACTCTATTATGGTGAATGTGCTGCCCTCAGGGCCGCCACGAAGTTGCACCGCTCTGGGTTCAGCGCATTCACGTGAAATATGGAGCGGCTGCTTAAAAAGCCTCTCCATGTTTCACAGTGCAGGCACCTGCACTTTCAAGAGGGATTACAGATCCCCTTGCAGATAAGTGCAGAGAGTGACTGGAACCCCAGTTCTCCCCTCCAGACCTGAATATTTCACACGATTACACCAAATTCGCTGCTGCCCTTCATTGTGTACTTGTTTTTTAGATCTTTCACCAACATTTCAGTGCTTAATTTACTCCCAGTTAACTGTTTTGCAGAAGTTCATTCTGGCGCATGGTTACATTTTTCCAGGATATTGTGCTGCTTGATGCTTAAACAATAGTTTTCGTATTTCGGCAGCTCTACCAGGCCATTATGTGCTGAAAAATAAGTCCTTGGACCAACTCCCAAGTTATACAAACACTTAGAGCTACTTAAAATAACTCTAGAATGCTCTAAAATGCAGTCAATACTTGTAATGTATTTATTGTATGGTAGAATTTACATGGCAAATGTAATTAAGATTTTTCATGGTCATGCAATTTGATAACATATTTATACTTGTTTTTTGTATAGCACAAATTGAGGCCCATGGACGTTAGCATACTATAATTAAAAATCAGGGTTCCATTCAGTGGTGGCTCCTCCGCTAAGGCAGAGGAGTGTCGCCTCACTGATTTCAGCAGTGGAAGGAAAAATAAAGTTATTAGAACTGTAAGTTATTATCATTTTTTTTTTTATTGGAGGCGTGTCATCTTTACCAGGTGGGGCATGGCGGGGCTGCTCTGCTGACAGAGCAGGGGAGGGGAGGAGTGGTTGCACTCCCTAAAGTGCGCATGAATGTTTGTTGGCCCTCTGGGGATGGCCAAACATTCATGCGCACTTAGCATGTTCTCCACCCAGGCTGCATTACAGCCTGGGTGGAGAACATGCCCAGGCTCCCTATCCCCGTCTGAACGCTGTGGTTTGACGCTCAGACCAGTCACAATGCTGTTATGCAGTGTTGTGATTAGCTCAGGGAAGCTTCAGCCTGGTTGCTACCGGTGCCTTGATCCGGCCAGCACAGCAGAGGAGAGACGCGGCGAGGGAGGACGCGGAGAGGAGGTAAGTTGAATTCTTTTCTTTTTTTTATATACCCCGTCCCCGTCTGTCCCCCCCCCTCCGCCCGCTTCCCCGCCACACCACCACTGATCCATGCTGGCTGCCACTGGTTCCATATGTGCACTTCTAAGTTTAACAATGCATATAAACACATCACTATTACAGAAATGTTACATTATTGTAACTAGTATGATATCGATTAGTTTTGGAGTTTGTAATGTAATGTAATGTAATGTAATGTAAGTTGTCTCTTATAAAGCGCGGGCTGTCACTCCGTGAGGAGCATCCTGGCGCTGTGGAGGTTTGGAGGTAAGGGGAGGGGAGGGGCACTAGCTTTCCTAGATAAAAGAGAGGCATAGTTCCTCTGGGGCAGCAAATATCCAGGTCTTCAGGACCTTCCTGAACAGTTTCTCTGTCTCAAGTGACCTCAGGTGGGGTGGTAGTAGGTTCCATGCTTTGGATCCTAGGACGGCCACTGTTCGACCGCCTTTAGTTTTATATTTGAAAGAGGGTGGCTTAAGATAGTTGGCGGTGGAGAACCTGAGGTTTCGAGTTGTGGTGTATGAGGTGAATCTTGCAGAGAGGTACTTGGGTCCAATTTTGTGTTTGGCTCTGAAAGCAATGAGAAGGATTTTAAAAAGAACTCTTTTACGTACAGAGAGCCAATGAAGGGCTTGTAGGGCTGCAGAAGCTGAGGATCTTCTAGGGAGCTTCAAGACGAGTCGAGCCGTGGCATGCTGGACAACCTGCAGCCTTTTTAAGTTGGATTTATTGGTGCCTGCTAAAAGACTATTCCAGTAGTCTAGACGTGAAAGTATCAGGGCTACTGCCACTGATTTCCTGGCTGTAAGGGGGATGAGGTCAAAGAATTTTTTTAAGGATTTAATGAGGCTGAAGCAGGTCCCTGCTACTGCCATGGTGTGGGGGAGAAAGGTGAGTGCGGAATCAAATTTTACACCCAAATTTTTTGCTACCTTTACTGAGTCAGGGGGAGGTGTTGTCCCGTCTGGCCACCATTTGTCAGGTTGGAATTGGACGTTTTTCCCTATGGGGAGAGTCTCGGTTTTGTCCGTATTGCATCTCAAATGGTTCTCTCTCATCCAGTGAATGACTGCGGTGAGGCAGTGTTTGAAGGTAAGTTCAGACGCGGATGAATTGTTGTCTAGGGAGAGGATCAATTGGGTGTCATTGGCGTAGGATGTGACTTCAATGTCAAAGGATCTTATTAGGTGGATGAGAGGGGTCATATAGACATTAAACAACAGCGGGCTCAGAGTTGAGCCCTGTGGGACGCCAGCTGTAATATTACGCTCAGTTGAAATAAAGGTACCTAAGGCGACTGCTTGTCTACGGTTGGAGAGAAAGGATTTAATCCAGTTTAGGGCAGAACCTGAGATGCCGCTACGCTCGAGTCGTTTCAGAAGTATATTGTGGGAAATGGTATCGAACGCAGCCGACAAATCAAGTAGGATGAGGACTGCTTTCTTGCCATTGTCGGCTATGGTTTTTAGTGCATCAGTTATTTCCAGTAGTGCTGATTCAGTGGAGTGTTTGGGGCGAAAACCGGATTATTGAGGGTGAAGGATATTGTTCTCTTCCAAAAAATTGGACAGTTCTTTATGAACAAATTTCTCTGTTATCTTGCCGAGCAGTGGAAGTAAGGAGATAGGCCAGAGATTAGAGAGTACGGAAGAGTCAATATTTTGTTTCTTCTTCAGCGGTTTCACAAGTGCGAGCTTCCACTCGTCCGGGACGATGGCTGTGCTGATGGAAGAATTCACTATCTGATAAATGATAGGATTGACTGTATCTATAATTTTGTGGAGAATCAGTGGAGGGCAAGCGTCTAAAGGTGAGCCTGATTTGCAAGTTCTTATGGCCTCATGGGTTTGTTCTAAAGTGACTTGCTTAAAGGTCTTAATAAAGTACGTAGGTGCAGGCTCAGAACCCCTATCAAGATCTTGTGGCTTGTCAGGGGGGAAGTCCTTCTGGATTTTCCTTATTTTTTCGTCAAAAAATGCTGAGATATCATCACAGAAATTCTGTGAAGGGGGTAGCTCTTTCAGTAGTGCTTTGGGGTCCATGAAGGACTTGACCACTGAAAAAATGGCTTTTTGATTTTGGTTAACTTCCAGAATTTTCTTGGTAAAGTGCTCTTTCTTAGCCTGTTTGATCTGCTGATGGTAGAGCCTTCTGCCATTTCTGTAGGCTGCTCTATCCTCAAAGGTGTACGTTTTACGCCATTTACGCTCTTTTTGCTTACATATTAGTTGAGCTTGGGCAAGAGTGGGTGTCAACCAGGGTTTGTTTATTTTTTTAGGTTTTTTGTGCTTATCCAGTTCTCCCAGAGGGGAAAGCTCGTTGCACGTTAAGGTGAGCCAGGAGATGAACCGGCGTGAGTTTGTGAATTTGAGAACACTGACACATCTGTAGTTCGAATTATTTCCTCCAGCAGATTTTGAATGGGTGTCGTTTATTCTTAACCTGGATTGTTGTATATGTATAATATGAATTTCATTTAATGCATTTCCATTTTAGAGAACGGATTAGGTCAAACTGCATCATCAATGAGAACTTTTAAAGTACATTTTACAATCAGGTCCCCTTGTGCACCTCACGCCACAATTCGGTAAGCCTTTAATGCATATAGAGCAGCCTTAGACACCCCTGCTATCATCATGCTGCTAGCAAGTTGCCTGAGGATTCTGGCACTTTACTTCCTCTTATACAGTGTCAGTTAAGAATATGGAGGCAAAACCTAGGTCTTGACCATGATCTCACTTTTCTTTTTTTTTTGCAGATTTATATAGCGCGTACTCGACCAGAAGGTATTGGTGCACTTTACATGAGCACCAATTACATTACACAAGGACAAATTAATTGTTTTTGGTAGGGACGGGGTGATTAAGTGATTTGTCCAGAATCATAGGATGCTGAGCCGACGCCTGAACCTGGTCCCCCAGTTCCAAAGTCGGCAGCTCTGGCCGTAAGGCCACATCTCCTCCCTTGTGCCGTTCTTGCACTACTGATGTTATAAGCTGCCCAATGAAGCTGTTATAATGTATTTTGACATTCCAAAGGAGCTCCCTTGCTCCCCCTACCACCTGTTATGAGTCAGCAAATGTCTGTACCGCTGCTCAGCCACTCCCCCTCTCAGCTTCACTCTTATGTAAAGGACTCCTCGCCCAGCTAAGCCCCTGCTTTAACTCCATGTGGACTCTCCCTGGTACTGATTAGAAAGGCATTGAGCCATTCTTCCTGTCAATGTGTCACCGTGTGTGAGTGCCACGTCCAAAGACAAGACCCATGGAGACAATCCCTGGTACCACCAAGTTACAGTAACTAAAAGGGTAGCGTTTAACCCACTAGCATCACTGCTAGACTTTGAGTGACTGGCTTTGAATCCAATAAGCATGCAGCTCTGTCATATATATCACTACTACGTTTTTCATTAGCTGTACTGCGTTTTTGAATCTGGCATTAATTACGTCAATTTTAATTTAATTATTAGAAATCTTTAATACAATCCCCTGTAATGAATGACAAATACGGCATGTCAATATTAACTAATTAAATTCGAGTTCAACCGTTCCACTGCTATAAAGAGTTATTTGAAAGTCAATACACAACACAATTTAGTTACAGGTAGCTAAAAATGGGGACCATTACCATTTCTACAATGAGCAATTTTGTAGTAAGGTAGGGTGACATTTTAATTATAAGTGAAAAATTCAACTGACGCTTGCAAAATATCTTGAAATTTCGCATTAGATGATTTTGGGTAACTTTCACCTGTGGTAGATTGGTTTGAGCAGAAGATACCTTAATGAAATGTCACTGGGAGAAATGTTATACCTGAACCTGTTTCCAGCTAGTATCTTGTGTTAGTTGTGTATGTGACGTATGTTCTTGTGTAAAAAAGCCTCAAGAGATAGCAGATACCAAAAACTTAATAAAAACTTCCTCCACACTTAGTAATAATGCATAGTGCCACTGAGTAGATCTATCTACAGCCTGATTAACACCACTAGCATCTCAGATTTGGCAAACCACAGTTTTACAATCTGCAAGGGTCTGAATTTGTGCCCTTTTGCTGAATTACGAATTTAGCATAAATGACACCGAATACATTTACACTTGCACTGTTTCATATTATAGGGAAATGTAACCTATTAGGGGGGAGCCGTTGCTGACTGCACACAGGGGCGAACATCACGCCTCAGCCATCTCCTCGGCAGGGAGCGCCAGGATGCCGCGGTTTCTTTTTTGCGCCAGGAGGCGCTTGTCAAAACCCCTACTGCAGGACACTCACAGGAGGTGCCTGGGCGTGTACCCAGGTGAAGATTGGACCAAGAGTGCGCCCGTCAGTGGCAGAAAGAGGGGGGGCAGGCTACCCCCTTTGGCTCGTCCTCATTGGAAGTCCTGTGGTCATTGGCTCTGCGGTATGAACTCATTCTATCAAGAAAGAGGCCAAGAATAAGGTATTTCTGTTTTCTGGGAGTTTTAATCTAGTGTCCGTGACTGTTCGCTTGAGTATCTCACAAGATTACCCTATTGACATCCCTGGTTTGCCCAATCTGGTCGCTACCTATTGGATGAAGTGGAGAAGTGGCAACAAATGGTGTCGAAGCACGTGGCAATAATGGGGAGAAAGAAAGGCTCCCTCACCAAAACTCTGCTCCCCACGCCGTGTCAACCATAGAAGGTTTCCTTCATTGGGCGGTGGGGGTTGAATCCAGAGAAATAGAAATGGTGGAGAGGAGGTTCTCGCTGGACAGGGATGTTTCTCATGCCTCACCCCTTGGGCCACCCACTTGTAGAAGCGTGAAGGAACCAACCCAGAACTTGGGAGAGCCTGAGGAAGATCACGTGGGGGTCATTCTGAGAGAAAACTGTCCTTTACTCTCGCCCACATCAGCCATCAGTCCAAGGCAGAAATGCAAAAGGAAGACCTGCGCATCTACCCAGCCCTGTGCAGAGTTTCCTCCAGTGGCTAACTCTATCTCAATTTCACCTAGAGAGGAGACAGACCCTCTTCATAGAAACATCTCGAGTGGGGACCTTGAGAGATTATTGAATAATAAATTAGACCCAATCCTGAAGAGACTCTTTCATATTGAAGATAGGGTCTCCAAACTACTTTCCATGATGACCAAGGGGAAGGATGGATTTGTCCAGGGGCAGGGTTCCAAAGACTTCTAACGGGGGTCAGGGGAACTCCCTCCTGGGAGGGTCACCGCAGTAACCCTTGAAGCTGGGGGTGTCGCGCCGGGGTCCTCCCAGTCAGGTCCAAAGCAAGGGCCTGTGGAGGAAACTCAGAGTCCCCGACCTCGGGACAAAGGAGAGGTGGGCATTTGCTCTGTGTCTCCCATAAACCTGGGTGGGGTGTTAAATCTCCCCCCAGCAGCAGCACCATATATTATGGTCCTAGGGAATGTTTCCCCCTGTTCCAGTGCTGAGGGAGAATCGTACCAAGAACTCAAAAATAAGGTGATGCACTGGATTAGGTCACATCTCTCTGATAGGAGGGATCTGGTGGATGCTATCATCATGGTATGAAGAACTAGCTGGAGTGGCAAGGATAGGAAACCATGGACAGGTGTTTGTGTGGTGGATAATTTTTAATAATCCCTGGCTAGCTGCCAAATCACTTGCGATTACTCCCCCCCCCCCACACACAAATGACAAGAGGTCCATCAGGGACAGTTGCTTTGCCCCTGGGATTCTTTTACAGACCGAGTGGTATACCCACTATTTTTTTTCTCATTCTTCTGGCAGCAGGCCCTGTCCAACTAACAATCTCCCTGCTATCAGGCAACCCACCTCAATACCCACAGCCAATAGATTTTCATCTCTGAGTTTATTGGAGTCCTGTGATTGACTGGATGAAATTGAATCTTCCCAGTCTAATAAAACTCAGGATTAAATGGAATCTTCCCAATCTCAGAGTATCCTGAACGCCCCCCAGATAGTTCCTTCTCAGAAACTCTTGGGTCTTAAAATGATGTCCTGGAATATTCCAGGTCTTGCTTCTAAGTTTAGCGACCCTATGTGGGTCTCTTATGTCCAACCCACCCATATAATTTGTCTTCCAACAACATGGGCAATTGATAATAACTTTTGCCTGGAGAGTTTTACTGCCTATTTTATACTGGCATCTTATAAAGGGAGGGGTAGAGGTTCACTTATTGATTTTATAATTGTCTCTGCATCTTAATACTTCCTGATCTCACATTTTTGTATTTTTTTGTCCTTTCAGTGGTCACAATCCATTATGCTTAACCTTGGACATTGCCATGGGCCCAAAATTACAGCCAAGGGCGGCCCTCACGAGCTTGTCCATTATGGATAAAGGGAGAAGGCTTAACTGGGCTCAGGTGGACCCTCAGCGCCTACAAATGGCTCTTTTTTCTTCCTGTTTGCATGATTCTAACACTTGCCTGAATAGTGATGCTGGGGGGGGGGAGGTACTTGAAGCATATGCAGGCATAGTACGGGGGGTTAGTATACTTTTGACGGTCGCAACCAATAGCACACATGAGTCACAATCCCCAAAAGGGTTCAACAAGGAATGTTCACGAACCTTGCACCATTCGAAGGTAGCCTTGAAGCAGTCCCCAAAGGACGGGCAAACGATTAGAAATTCCAGGCAAGCCTATTAGGTTGCCCAAAAAGAGTGTGGATACAATTTACCAGAGGCCGCCTGGGAAGATCTTTGTCTAGCCTGTGATACAGGGGATAGCTGCCTATTTTGGAGTGTTGTAAACAGGCCTTGTTTCTCTGAGGATTCTGGCCTGATTTTATGCCATCACATCCCAGAACAGCAGTGGGTGTCTCATTTTGAAGGTATCTATAACAATGAGAAGGGGTGGGCAGCAAAACTCCTGGGTCACTGACCAAAGCCGGCAACCGAGTGGTCTTCACTTTAGATGAAATCCAACTGGTAATCCTTGCCTTAACCAGAAACAATGATCCGGGCCCTGATAGTATAACCCCAGATTTGTTCAAAGCTAATATTGAGGTTTGGGCCCCCCCATTAAGGTAGGTTTTAAATGCGGTTGCACAAGATGGGTTGCAACCCTCCTGGTTTACTTTCATGATCCTCCCCATATTCAAGAAGGGGCACAAAGTAAACCCACAATGCTATTGACCAATCTCACTACTGGATGCCACGGTCAAGGTTTTAGGGAGGGAGGTTTTAAATAGGCTGTCTCAATGGGCGGAATATAATAACATCTTGAGTGATGTCCAGTATTGATTTAGGGAAGGGAGGTTGACAGCCAACGAATGCCTCAACCTCCATCTAATTATTAATAAATAAACGGTGGCTCAGTCTATATCTCTACATCATGCATTCATGGACTCGATGTCCTCCTTTGACAAGGTGAATTGAGCCACACTGTGGGCGCTGCTTAGTGATCTGGGGTTGATTCCTATATTGTGGCACTGTTATATGATCTGCACTCAACAACCTCAGCCTTGGTGCGCTTTTCTCAAAGAGCAGATTGCACCTGATCATTTTCAATTAGCTATGGGGTTCACCAGGGGTGAATACTCGCACCCTTTTTGTCCACTTTGTATGTGACTGGTTAGAGTCTGCACTCCTATTGGTATTGGCCGACTGTCCCAAGATCAAGAACAGATTTCTCCCCTCCTTGTTACATGCGGAAGATGCAGTCCTAATGGTTCGGACAGCACAGGGGTTGGATGTACTACTAGCCAAATATATGTCTTTCATGAGACTCCTGGACCTCTCGGTCAATTTTTTGAAGTCTCTTGTACTGGTAGTGGGCCCCAAAATTACTAGCAGTAAGACCTTCAAGGTATCAGACTTTATCCTGTCTAAACTCAAAGCCTTCCCTTATCTGGGAGTTCTATTGGATGTCAAAAATTGCTGGAAACCCCTGGTGGAGGCTAAAAGATCAGAGTCTGTTAAAACAATGGCGGCTGTTTTTAGTTTTGCACAGAGGCTTGGATCCAGGGCACCTAGGGACCTTTTAAAAATGCATCAATCTAAGTGTATTGCACAGCTGCGTTATGGGAGCGAGGTCTGAGGATACACTAAGGTGGATCAGAACCATGTAATGAAGAGAATAATTTCCTTCGCAAGCTGGTCAAGATCCCCCAGTCCGGCTTTTTCCCTGCATACGGAACTGGGGCTTGATTATGTGGTGGACCTAGTCGCCCTAATTCCGCTAATGTGCTGGATTAAGATCAGGAGCTGGGAGGAGCTGAAGTTTAGCCAACTGGCTCGTGACAACTGTTAGTCTCTTGACCGGGCATTGAGTATCCCATGGTTAGCTCATGTTAAGACTTACTTTTTTTCTTTAGGTAGGCCTGACACTTTTCTGAACCCAACTGCTCTCTCCACCCTTGAGCTGGGGAGCGTTAAAAGATTGTTTCTGGAATGCTCCCATTGGGAGAGAGAAAGCCTAGGGGCCCGATTCACAGAACTAACTTAAGACAAAATCCTAAACTTACTACCATTTTCGTATTCACAGAAGGCACTTACTCATTTTGGTATTCACAGAAGACACTTACTCACTTCGGTATTCACAGAAGTTAGGAGTCCTGACTTTAGGACTCCTAAATGCCTTCTGTGAATACCGAAAGTCTTAAAATTAGGATTTTTCTCAGTTTAGGAGTCCTAAAGTTAGGACTCCTAAATTTACTACTACTAAATTGAGAAAAATCCTAATTTTAAGGCTTTCGGTATTCACAGAAGGCATTTAGGAGTCCTAAAGTTAGGAGTCCTAACTTTACTACTACTAAATTGAGAATAATCCTAATTTTAAGACTTTCGGTATTCACAGAAGGCATTTAGGAGTCCTAAAGTTAGGAGTCCTAACTATACTACCACTAAACTGAGAAAAGTCCTAATTTTAAGACTTTCGGTATTCACAGAAGGCATTTAGGAGTCCTAAAGTTAGGACTCCTAACTTCTGTGAATACCGAAAGGAGTAAATGCCTTCTGTGAATAACAAAATGAGTAAGTGCCTTCTGTGAATACCAAAATGGTAGTAAGTTTAGGATTTTGTCTTAAGTTAGTTCTGTGAATTGGGCCCTAGAACTCCAGAAGCCAGCAGTTAGGGGCCATATGCTTCTAAAAATAGTACAGGGGTTGGAGCCATACCTGTGCCTGGTTCGCTCGCAGCATGATAGGTTTTTATTGGGCAGGTTCAGATTTAATCAATTGCATAATTTTCTGCCTTCCCCGCGCGGGTGGGTTTGGCAGGATGGAAGGGAATCCTGTGGCTGCGACAACCTGTCCCCACAGAATTTGCTTCACCTTGCAATGTTTTGTTCTTACTGCAGTTGTCCGAGGGAGCGATTTTTAATCCCTCTGCTTAAATCGTTGCACTTTAAACAAGTTAGGCCTGCCTTGCTGTATTTAAAGATGCTACCCGCGGCCCAGGTGATTTTTACTGTTTTATCCTTTTTACGGGCTGACTGGGAGTCAAAGGGATCGAGACTTGATTAACTGCGTTATGTGTTTCCCGTTTTTATAAGCAACTGTATTGCTTGTTTTTACTGTCATTTTATGAATTTGATTTTATTATATGGATTTGTACTCTTTTACGGTGATTTGATTTACAGAATAAAGATAGCTATCAGTCAGTCAGTAAAAAGGACTAATATATATTGATTGATTGGATTTGTCCATAAATATGCAGATTATACATTGGCCACTGGCCATCTTCCACACTCCATATTGAACTGCCAACTTAAATTTGAATCAGGTACATGTGTAAAACATGTACACAATTAGGTTGATAAAATGGCTTATAGTGCAATTTGCTGTTCTTCCTGAAAATGTTCCTGAGAGCAAGAGTTGTTTCCTTTCTTTTTAAAAATCTGTTATCTGAACGGATTAATTATTTAATGGTTATGTCATAGGACTCTGCCTAACCCCCTTTAGTTTTTCCAAGGCGAGCCAGATTATGATCTCACAAGTTGTGGATAAATGGCTTACATCAGAGATGGCAGGAGTGCATGTTATAGACTGAAAGCTACATAGACCACAGTGCCTCCTTGGCACACATTTGATCTCAGCTGTCGGGGGCCCTGTGTTCTGCTTATACAAGAGCTCAATGCTCAGAAAGAATTCCCAACAAAAAAACAAAAAGCAAGAAGTGACTGAATTAAACTTGATCACTACGACACTTTCCACTTACAGTTTTTCGTTCACTGTTCCATTACAGAAAGGAATTGACTATATGCAAATTAGAGCTGTCCCTGCCTGCAAAATATTCAGTAAAGCCAGAAATGCTAGGCCACATCCTTCCTGAATGGAAATTCAAGCAACACCACAGCTGTTTTGGTGGGCCTCATTGTGTTCCATTGGCGGCCGGCATGGCTCACAGGTGGTGGGCGGGCACAGGGGAAGGTCACGCAGGGTGGATTGGGGGGTAGCGTAGGGGATTGGGGATTGAATTTCTTTTTTTAAAACTTACCTTGAGGCCCGGTGCCGCGTCTTCTCTGCTCCTGCTCTCCTGCCTCCAACAGGAACAGGAAGCAGGCAGCCAGGCTCCCTCCCCATAGCCTAGCACAACGCAGCAATGCAGCGTTGTGATTGGTCTGAGCGCTGTGGCACGGTGCTCAGCCAGGGGCTGGAGAGTTGGGCATGTTCTCCATGCAGGATATAATGTGGCCTGCATGGGGAATGGGGAAAGTGCGCATAACTGGTTTGGGTGGCCGGAGAGGGTCGACCAAACAGTCATTGGCACTTAGGAGTGGGCCAACCACTCCTCCCCTGCTCCAAGAGCAGAGCAACTCGCCCACCTGCCTGACACAAAGCAGCAGGACACAAAGCATAAAATGATAATGACTATAAGTTTTTATCATTTTATGTTCATCAGTGCTTAAAAGCAGTAGGGCAACGCTCCTTCGCCATAGTGGAGGAGCGGCCCCTGTTGTGTTGTAGCACACTGTAGTGAATTGTATTGACATTTATATACAGCGAGGTACAATTCAAGTCCGAATGATCTTAGGGCCCCAGGCCAGAGCACCACACTATCAAAGGGTAAGTGACTAAGAGCAAAAAGTGTTGAATGGAAAATCTTGAATTGATCTTGACCACTGACCTTTGTCCTTCTGCTGCATTTCTCCATTTAACCCTCTTCCCTTCCAGCTGGATTTCCGTTTCTCCCTGCAACCACAGTATGTCCATTTCATAGAAATAGATTGTAGATACAATTTCTCATATGTTCTTTGACGCAGTATCTTTTTTTTTATTATTACACACAAACGCCTGTTGCTTTTTGTCAAATAAACCTTATAGCAATTTAAATTGTAACAGATTTAGTATGACCTAGTTGGAATTTTTCCTGAAATCAATAAATAGTTTTTCTATTGTGGCTAATTTTTTTTAGATATATATTGTTGGATGGGGTATAGCTAGCAATCCAATGGTTTTGTTTCTATTTAAGAATCGAGGGCCTCATTTTCAGTTGGCTGGAAAGGACAATTATTGTGTAAAATGGGTCATGCACCTGAATCGACTTTCCACCTCTGTGGCACAATTGGGATTGTAGATCCTGGCAGTGTTGTGTTTGGCTGCTGGTGGTCCGACCGCCAAACTTGTAATCAGCTGGTCGGATTGCCTAGGTTGCAGCGGTCAACCAGCCATCACGGGTTCGGCAGTCTCAGGACCGCCACACTCATAATCAGCCCCTTAGTCTTTGCTCTTCTTATTACTCCACTTCTGAAGTTATATGTGCTAATCAATCAAAGAAAGGTGAAAATGGTTGATTAAAAAAATATTAATGTTCTGTTCTGCAACAGGAAAAGGAAGAGAGAAAGGCCAAGAAACACCTGGCTCGGATGCCTTGAGGCTGACTGCTAGGAGATGGGTTATACCTGGGGTTAGATTGAAAGAAAAGCCCAGGACGAGGATGGCTGGAGAGTCCTGATTGATAACCTATACCACAGGAGGGTGAGTTGGCATAAATAAGTTTGCTCTGCAAATTGATATCTTTACTCAAATATATTCACAGTATTTACCCTAAATGCTGTCTGTTCTGATTTACATTATTTGTAATTAATTTCTGAAGTGTATCTTGAAGATTGATAATTATTAATCTTTTCACCCTCTTGTAACTGTTTAGTATGAGAGATGAAATAATATTATAAAAGCTGAGCACAACGAGTGAGGTATTATACATGAACATTAATTTCAGGCCGCATCGAGATTGACAAATAGAATCATATCACCAATTCTAACTGAAGACTAACTGGAAGGGAGGCACTTACCCTTTGTTTGCTGAACTTGTCAGTGCTAGTACAGAAAACAGTTGGGCCTAGACTCATTTATCACGCAAATGTCTTGTAAGAATATTCATGATTTGAAATACAAATGAAGCATGCACATGATTAGCAGAAGGTAACGAATACATATACAATTTCCAAATGTGCACCTTCACATAAAAATACAAATGGGACCCATTGTATTTAGAGATCTGTTTTAATTCACAGACACATTATAAACAGGTAAGTACATTACCATACTCTGTAAACAGGGTAGGAGGTTGCTCAAAAAGCAAAGGGAAGTGAAAAGAATAGTGATCATGTGTCAAATAGATAAGAAAAGGGGAGGTAGATTCAGAAAATAATTACAATTGTTACAAACGAAACTGTTTATAAATTGTTTCAAGACTAGTTAGTCAAGCTCTGCTCCACCGAGTCAATTCTATTTGTCGTTCTTGGTTATTTCCAAGAAAACAAAGAAACCTCATCTGTAGGGTGGATGGGGTAGTGGTGACATAGGGTACAGGCCCACTTGGGAAAGAATGTCGACGTTTCAACCCTACTTATACGCATAAAGGATGGGTAGTATCCTCCGAGAGCCCCACGGGGCTCCCCCCGCCTAGAATAGCTCTACCTATATAACAACAATTATTATTATTATTTTCTTTTATTTCTGGCTTTGGTAAACGTTGCTGCTACAATTTTATTTGTCTTTATTGTACTATTAATTAATATATTGTGCCCCAGAATAGGGTTTTTTACATTTTAAAATGAATCTTTAAACAACTCATGTTCAAGTGATCTTGAACGTGTTATTCCTTAATGAAAACATCTCTCCAAAATATTGCTCAGTGGTTTATGGGGTTGTTGCAGTTGACTGGTTTTCTGTCTGGGGTTGGAACATTGGCTGAGTCCTTAGTGCCAGTGGGTCTAGAAAACGGAATCATCAGTTTCGAGACAAATCCCGAAAACTTATCAAATTTTGGTGAAGTTTCTATGGAGAGAAATGCAAGGTTTTGCAGTTCACAGCCTTGGAAACCTTGTAGTGTTACCAGGTTATACCCTATTGTGTTGTCTAGAACTTAGAATTGGAACATAATACCACACTGGAGAAAGTCAGCTCTGTGAAGTATCATTATTGCCCCAGTTAGAATGGCCAACTGCTATTACCCATCTCCTTTGGTAAATGCTATGAGTGGACATCCACTAACAGTTATGCTTTGTTTCTAAGAATGTTTGCTGGCTTGACTGGGAAGAATCAAACCCACTCACCCTCAAGTCAGCTCAATTGTGCGATTCTTTTATAAAGTTTGTGAGAATGAAATATGATGTCTGTGTATATGATATGGGTGTAGTCTTCATTTATTTTGTTTTGTGGTGGAGGACAGGCTGCCGGAGTACAGTTTACATTTTGTTTCCACCTTACCCCTTCTTGTGCTAATTGTCACAGTGAGCTTATGCTTCTCCATTTTATTACCTACCTCACTGACACACATTCCAATTCTGTTCATTGAGTAGTCTGTTCACTAAGTCCACGAGCATTGTAAGTTGATTACTATGCACATGGACATAACAAGTTGACTATTGAACTAGGGTGGAATTTGTTGGCAGTACCTGCTAGGTAACTAACTGTTTATTCATTGGAGGACAGGTAAAACATGTAATATTAAGCAGGGTGCTACTCCCAAAAATAATTTGCATACATTGCAGCTCTGCTGCTACCAGGCCAAACACGTTCTCCACTAAGGAAAGTTTACTATATAAAGAAACATGGTCAAGGGTGTATCATGCCTATGGACATAGAAAAGATGCTATGGAACAAGGAGGACTTTATTACAATGCAGCTGCAATAGCAGACAAGTAAATGCATAGGTTTACATTAAAAACAGACATGCGATGCGTTAGCCTTCTCGCATTTGCGACGAAGTGGGATATATAGAATGGAAAAGTACCCTGCAGGGGCTTTGAGGCAACTAATCAAATTATAGCATGTTATAATCTATAAAACCCAAAAATAATTATTTGGCGGAGAAATACAGATTTTTCGGTGAAATATGAAAAATATATAATATGGAATTTAAAAATACTGCATTTTCTCTCACAATGTATTCTCCTCCTTTTCAATGTTCTCTAAATTCAAATATATTATTCAATGAATGTCACCTCCACAAACAGCTAATGCTTTTTGTCAGTGAAAGCTATAGGGAAAAAAGAATTCTGAGGAACTTCATGGAAATTCCACACCATTCTATTTTGAAGATATTGAATAAACACGTTATCAAAATATGCAAGGATTGATCCAAAATTAACTTAAAAAACACAGACAGCAGTGTAACAAGGGCGTTAGGGAGGGGAATAGAGAGAGCACTAGCTCACAGATATTTAATTTACATTATAATTCACCAGCAGAGCTCATGCTTCAATTATGGAGTGAGCTCATTCATTAAAAACGAATCAGTGTCCATCTTTACCAGTCATGGTATTTTAATAATTCTAAATCATCCTAAATCATTCTTCACCACTAAATATTTTTGTTGAAACATGGATTGGGTGCTTTCTAACTATTGTCGTCAATTCTGATTGTACTTTTTCACGGATTTATCTCAGAAGTCTCACACCACCAAATGAATAGATACATTCCTTTTAGTATGTAGTTGCATTGTCAGAGAAGATTTTGTCTGTATGGGCCTACAGCTAGTCTCCCAGTAAAAATGGCCAGCCATTAGAAAATTATTATTTGGATTTTGGTCTGTGAACAATTTGATCCAAATATAATAGTGGACTAAACCTTCAAAATTGTTTTCATTTTGACACTTCATCTTGCTCAAAGTTGGCCATAATTAGCCCACAGAACTTTCAGAATTATAGAGTAATAGAATATTAATCAAATTACCCTTTGAAAGGACAGTGGATGTTTGTTTTACAGAGAGGGACTAGGCCTGGGCGGAAAACTACGTTACGCTCGCAGAGTGTGCATAGTTTGCGCAACTACGCGCTACCAGAATTGCACGTAGCACAGTGCAAAAATGCAAAACGTTGCATAGCGGGCATTATTTGCTTGCTCGCAGTCCTCAACGTCAAGTTGGTGACCACGAGCGAGCAAAATCAACATCCCGGCAAGACTTTTTCATCGTTCTCAATGCGGGGAGGTCAGGTTTCTCATTGCGAGTGGTCGCGTATGCTTGCGACCGCTTGCGATGAGAAACTACCAGTCCGCGTTGAGAAAGCTGCCGCTCAAGTACAAATCTATTCGAGCGGTAGAAAACGACCGCTTGCACTGTGCTTGATGCCGTTCGCAATGATTGCACAGTGCGGACAAGCATCCGGCACTGTGCAATCATTGCGAACAGCATTTCCCTACCGCACTACGCAGTTCGCGTAGCTACGCGTAGCGTACATAGTGCAAAGTGCACTTCGCGTAGCTACGCGAAGCGCGAGGTTAAAAGGGACCCTAGAAGGGTCTCCTAGATCTTCTGTGGACAACCCCTGCAGATGGAGGGTGCCACTGACTCAGTGCTCAAACACAGGTGCCCCGGTACCTGGGGAGGTCACATGGGTGGGAATTGGTGCTGCAGAGGAAGATTTATGGCCCAATAGAGGTGCTAGCCACCCAGACAGAGCACAGGTCCTGAGGAAGAGACCAATGGAAATCAAGTCCCTCAAGAAAAATACAATTTATACTCAAGAACATGTGAAGAAATGCTCCTGGTGGCTAGAGCTACCCACCAGGAGCAAAACAACATAAACATCTTCTAAACTGCCCCAAGAGAATTAGACTAGAGCAATTTGGTCCACAATCTGGTAGGAAAATGGAGTACATAGCGCTCTGCTATGATTTATTGGCCTACGCTCAGGGAAAGCCCTGGCTCACCATGAGCAAAGTTGCCCCACCTCCCTACAACCATTTTCGATGTCTTAGGGTGTCACAACAGAAGCAGGACCATCATACACCTAGACAGACAATGGAGCATCGCCACACTCCTGCGGTGATAAAGTGTGCCATCTCCAATTCCCATTCCCATGTATTGGAGGGAGCAGGAAGGACACCATCCTGCTTGCATGGATGCGGGTAGGGGAAAGAAGAGGGTGGCGGCTCCACTCCAGCATACAAAAGATATGAAGGCAGCTGTAGCCATTGATATTGCATTCGTTTTGTAAGCCCTATGTTCATTATTAATGAAGGGGATACCCTATTAAAAGCCAGTAGCCTGCTTTATGATAATGACACCCCATTATATTAGGCCAGAATTGGTGGGGGTATTTTGAGCTTAAGGGTTTAGGGTTCTCTAGATGTCTGAACTACTATGAGTGTATCACCATTGCCATTCCATCTGCCTACTTCTGCTTACTTGTGAATTTATGCATAATATTCAGTAGTGTATTTGTAATAAAGTACTTTTTCATCATAAGAAAAAGCACTGAATGGATAATTATTTTTAAGTGGTATTTCTTGCAAACCAGTGCACTGGGATACTAGCCCACACCATGGGAGCTCATGTTGAACAATGAAAAGCAATCTTTTGGCAGTGTAAGAGTATCTCCAAACTCTGCTGAGTGTTGACAAACCTTTACTACTTAGAAAAATTGCCTAATTTAAATATGGTTCAGTTCACATGATAGGCCACAGTCAACTTGTGTTGAAAGCTATTCATTATTGCAGAATCATGGTGCATATTTATTTGATGCGAGTAGGTCTTCCTCTTCTGTATGCTTGTGTACTTTTCCAATTCAGAAAAATCATTGACAAAGAAGTCTCACCTGTGGTGCCTGTATTGTAATATTTGTGTTCTCCTGAGAAAGCAATGTTCAGGATGTTCCTTCATTCTGTAACTTTCCAAGGTTGCCTGGCAATGTTCTGTTTGTCTTTTGTAGCTGAGCAATGAAGTGGGTCAATGTTTCCAGCGTGGTCCCCTGGCCCTCTAGAGTCAAATGCCACCCTGGATTTGTCCACTATGGACTTTTCAACGCCGCCAACAGACTCTGTTTAAAGGCCCCCTCTACTGTGGAGAAGTGGACCAAAGGTGTTCGCAATTCCCCAAGCATCGTGAGACATGAACCCCCCCTTCTGGTTCAGACCGACTGGCTTCCTAGTCCAAACCTGTAGCCTCTTTTCGACCTGGCTGATTTCTGTAGGATAACATTGGGCACCTAACACTGAAAACCACCTCTGCATCCAGCTGCCCTAATGCCGCCCGAGGTGAACTGTTGGTGCTGCCTTAGCCCTTTCCCCATGCTCAACCTTAAGTCCAGGAGAATGGTTCCGTAAGTGGCTGCAAAGTGATCAAATGCAGTACATGTTTTTTCCTCATAGGATCACATTGGGCACCCAATGCTGAAAAGCATCTCTGCACCTGGCTGCCCAGTGCTGCTCGAGGTGACCTGTGCTGCCTTGGACCTTGCTTCATACTCATCTTTAGTCCAGGAGATTGGTCTCGTAAGTCGCTGTACTGTACCTGAATGTCTTACTTGTTTTCCCTCCCTTAGGATAACATTGAAGCTTCTGAAAAATGCACTGTGTTGACTTTTGAAATGCAAAAGTATTCCTCTTGAAAAACACACCTGAGCCTATTGATTCTAGTGTCTAAACATATATAAAGATACGTGTTGTTTTTATAAATTGGTTTGGATCTCCTTGGGTTGTGTGCATTATTTATTGACTACTGTGAATATTTGAAGATGTCTAACAGTCCCCTCTGATAAGACTAAGGCTGTTCGACCACACTACCCCCTAGAAGAGCACCTTGGGATTTCTAGAGCAAGCCTCTGTCCACTGATAAAGGAATATTTGGACTCTTTGCACGGTATACCACTTTTTGTTTTACCATAAAAAGAGCCAGCATCGTACAGTTGCCTTACTACATTTTATAAGTGCTAAATTTTGATTTGAAACAGGTGAACATTTCATGTTTGATGTCTGTGAAGAATATATGATGTTACAACGCATGCAATTACAACACATGCTTTTACAACGCAGTCTTTACATCACAACTACCATTACATTGCGTGATTTTACAAAGCATGCCATTACAATGCATTTTTTACAACTACTATTACAATGCATTTCATTACAATGCATACCATTACAATGTATACCATTACAATGCTTAATACTTTTAGGGCAACAGTAGGGTAAGTGTTGGATAGTGTAGGGGTGAAAAATACTATTCCCACTCCAGTGAGTGCAACGGTAGGGAAAGTGTTGGCTAGTGTAGGGGTAAAATTACTATTCCTTATAATGCATTGTAATGGCATGCATTGTAATGGTATGCATTGTAATGGCATGCGTTGTAGTGACATGCATTGTAATGACATGCGTTGTAATGGCATGCAATGTAAAGGCAGTTGCATTGTAACAGCTGCATTGTAAAGGTAGGTTGTCATAATGACTGCGTTGTAATGGATGTTTTCCATCTGTGAAATTTTAATTTAAAACCTTCTTAAATGGTAAAGTCAGAATTCAAGTTACAATTTTGAATACAACACTGTTAAAAAGTTAGCATTTTCCTGCCCTAACTATTTGGGGGTCGATTACGATCCTGGAGAAATATTCCCCATACGAATCGTATCCGGATTTTTTTACGTACGAATCGTACAAGTCCTGTACAAACTGGCAAGTACGATTCATATGTAAAAAACACCATACGAATCGCATTGGGAATATACCCCGACACGTCCACGGGTCGGAAAAACTGTCCGACACATCCCCGGGCGTTTTTACGTACGGATCGGCAAACAGACGTCCGAACGCGCAAGTACGATCCGTCCCGTCCGTCCGAATCCACAACCGTATTGTAAAAACACCGTACGGAGCGGACCTCCACAGCAACCATGGAGACGTCCAAACATGTGCCCGCATACGCGCCGAACACCGCCCCCATGTCCGTGCCGTCCCCCCAGCCCCACCGTATGTCCGCGACGTCCCCCCAGCCCCCCCGTATGTCCGCGACGTCCCCCCAGCCCCCCACGTATGTCCGCGATGTCCCCCCAGCCCCCGTATGTCCGCGACGTCCACCCAGCCCCCCGTATGTCCGCGATGTCCCCCCACCCCACCCCCCGTATGTCCGGTGCGGACCCCCCCAGTCCCCATATGTCCGGTGCGTACCCCCACCCCACCCCCCGTATGTCCGGTGCGGACCCCCACCCCCCGTATGTCCGGTGCAGACCCCCACCCCACCCCCCGTATGTACGGTGCGGATCCCCAGCGCGTACATACGGGGGTGGGGTGGGGGTCCGCACCGTACATACGGGTGGTGGGGTGGGGGTCCGCACCGTACATACGAGGGTGGGGTGGGGGTCCGCACCGTACATATGGGGGTGGGGGGGGTCCGCACCGGACATACGGGGGGTGGGGTGGGGGGACGTCACGGACATACGGGGGGCTGGGTGGACATCGCGGACATACGGGGGGCTGGGGGGACGTCACGGACATACGGGGGGCTGGGGGGACGTCGCGGACATACGGGGGGCTGGGGGGGGTGTCCGGCGCGTACCGGGCCCCCTTTTCCTCACGCTTCGCAGCGTACTTAGCTTTACCGGCACTTTTTGTGTGCCGTAAAAATATAGCCGTCCGAAGTGCTGTCGGTACGAATCGTACTTGCTGGTACGTAAAAAGCTGCCTGACTCCGTCCGCATGTCACGTACGCGCCGTCCCGGATCACATTTGTATGTGTTTTTGTGTCGGTCGGTGTTTTGTACGAATCGTACGGGAATGGTGTTTCCGTACGAATCGTACTTGCATGTTTGTATGGTGTTTTTACCGGGTATGAGTCGGACGGAGAAAACGCTCCGACCGACGGTTCGTACCCGGTTTCTCCAGGATCGGAATCGACCCCTTGGTGCCTACAGCCTGTTCCTGGGTCACATGACTAGCAGTAATTGTCAGTTGGACTTTTTTTTATTCCTCCTAGACAACTACACAATAGAGGGATTAGGTGTGACTATATGGGGTATCACTGGCAGGATGGGGAGGCCTAGCTGTGTACCGCCCCATTTCAACTGAATAGGTGTCCTTTGCCTTCCCACAAAGGACTTGTCACCCAAACATTGTTCATGCAGTTATCTTGGAGCAGGGCAGGGGAGGCAGGAAACTTCAAGCACTTTTAAGGGAATTCTCTAGAAACGTCTCCTACTTCAAAGAAGGGATCTGGTATAAAAACAAGCCTTTAGTCTGAATGTAAGTGCCCAACAGGCTCAAACCACTTTTTGTATATCACTCGCACTCCATCACGGTCAGCCATATATTTATACTTTGACCCAGTCTCGTGTGACTAGATGTCCACAGTTGGTGTTTTTGGTCTTTTAGGCACTCGTTTTTAACTTAAACTTTAAAAATTCGTTACTCCAGTGTTACTGATGGGATTGTTGTTATTTTGTTATTTTGGTGCCAAATAATTTATTAAAATTGTATCTATTTTTTTAATTGGTGTAGTACTTTCTTGTGTTGTGTTTTCACTTTATCACTGTTCTATGCTGCATAAATTTGTTACACATTGACTCTAAGTTAAGCTACCAAAATGTGAAGCACAGGTTATTTTTGTGACTTTTGGGGTTCACTCTGACAGAAACTGTGGCTGTCGCTTGAACACAGTTATCACTAGGGGTGGCCAGAATTCTCGGCGTTTGATTCTGTGGAATCATGCAGAATTACATTAAACTTCTGTCACATTCAGTGAGATTCCATGACAGGGCAGAGTGGGCATTTGGCACTATATTCTCAGCCCGAAATGCACCCTTGCATCCCAAAAATGGACGCAGGGATGTATTTTGTCTAAGAAAATAGAGGCAGGTGTCCTTACACACTATCCCATGATTAAAACTTTAAATCACTGCAGAGGATGTAAGGATGCCATGGGATATGCTGTGACTTGATGGCTTCTAAACGTAGAGAGACTCCTCCCTCTTCCTGTCATATTTAGAAACCACTGCTTACCACTCGGGCCCTTGGATACACTGCAGTGATTAAAACTTTTAAACACTGCAGAGGATGTAAGGACACCAAGGGGTATATAGTGGTTTCTAAACATGGTGGAAAGAGGGAGCAGTACCTCTATGTTCAAAATCACTGCATAATTTAAACTTTGATTTTGCTGGCGGAGTGACGGAATTTATCAGTAATTACATGTTACAAGAGTAACACGAAATTACCAAATTCCTCTGATTCTGCTTGCCGAATTAAACTTCTGCCTAGGTCTAGTTGACACTCCATTCAATCTACAACCCAATTTCTCTCACCACACTATAAACAACAACAGGGCTTCCGATACATATCAGAGCACTTCATGACTTTGCCATTGATTAGAAAAACTTCATAAATAATGCATCATGACACCCATAAGATCACTTTAGGCACCACAAATGATACTGAATTAACTATATAAAGCACAATAAAAACTAAACAGGTAAGACAACATAACTTTATCCACAATGCACTCTTTAGAAAGCCACTATTGTTCCAATACACAAAAAAGAGAAGACACCAATAACTTTGGTGCAAAAATAGGAACAGGAATTCCGCTTGTGGTAATTGATAATCACTGTGGCTGTAAATTCTGCTTATTAGAGAAGGTAGAAATATTACACTCCTGTAAAACTTGCTGTATAACGGCTGTGATAGATTTATGAAACACTGTAAATGGATTCCTGCAGGCAATGTTGTACTACAGAAAAAAGCTCCATGAAGACATGTAGAATTCACTATCCAAAGGATCAATTCTGACCTGTTATGAGGGAGGGTGATAATCACAGCTAGACTTGAAGCACAAAGCTCATATTTTGATTGGTCTTTAAGTATTCAAACAATGATGCATAGGTAATTTTTAAAAAAGGGTCACAGTCCCTGCCCGTGAAGTGTCTTTTGTGGGATGGTGTTATGTTTAACTCAAAGCTGTGATAGTGCCTCCCAACGGTAATTGATTAGCTCAACAAATACATGCAGCAAAATAAGGCGAGCACGTCAAAAGTAATCAAGAACAAAGTCCTATAGTAGGCATCAAATTAAATATTATTCTATCTTCAAAATCCAAATGTAGAATTCTTATTTTTCAATGCAGTCCATTCATTTAAAGATACTGATGTTCATCTTTATTCATACATCTTCCAAACTATTTTCGCACCCCAGTCAAAATGTTTCGTCCTCTACAACAGGACTTCATCAGGAATTCAATTCTTCATGCAAACTTCCCTTCAATTGGGAGGAATTTTTCATAACTCCCTCAAGGTACGTATCATGATTATCATTGAGTCCCCACTATGCATGTGTCTGGGATGTATGTCGTTACAACGCACACTTTTACAACGCATGCACTTACAACGCATTTTTTACAACACACAATCCATTACAACGCATGACATTACAACGCAGGACACTACAACGCATTTTTAAAAACTACCTTTACAACGCATTTCCATTACAACGCATACTACCTTTACAACGCATACCATTACAACACATAATATTAAATTGTATTTAAGGTAAGTATTAGATAGTATAGGGGTAAAAATTACTATTCTAACTCCAGGGGGTGCAACAGTAGGGTAAGTGTTGGATAGTATAGGGTTAAAAATTACTATTCTAACTCCAGGGGGTGCAACAGTAGGGTAAATGTTGGATAGTATAGGGGTAAAAATTACTATTCTAACTCCAGAGGGTGCAACAGTAGGGAAAGTGTTGGATAGTATAGGGGTAAAAATTACTATTCTAACTCCAGGGGGTGCAACAGTAGGGTAAGTGTTGGATAGTATAGGGGTAACAATTACTATTCTAACTCCAGGGGGTGCAACAGTAGGGTAAGTGTTGGATAGTATAGGGGTAAAAATTACTATTCTAACTCCAGGGGGTGCAACAGTAGGGTAAGTGTTGGATAGTATAGGGGTAAAAAATACTATTCTAACTCCAGGGGGTGCAACAGTAGGGTAAGTGTTGGATAGTATAGGGGTAAAAATTACTATTCTAACTCCAGGGGGTGCAACAGTAGAGTAAGTGTTGGATAGTATAGGGGTAAAAATTACTATTCTAACTCCAGGGGGTGCAACAGTAGGGTAAGTGTTGGATAGTATAGGGGTAAACATTACTATTCTAACTCCAGGGGGTGCAACAGTAGAGTAAGTGTTGGATAGTATAGGGGTAAAAATTACTATTCTAACTCCAGGGGGTGCAACAGTAGGGTAAGTGTTGGATAGTATAGGGGTAAAAATTACTATTCTAACTCCAGGGGGTGCAACAGTAGAGTAAGTGTTGGATAGTATAGGGGTAAAATATACTATTCTAACTCCAGGGGGTGCAACAGTAGGGTAAGTGTTGGATAGTATAGGGGTAAAAATTACTATATTATGCGTTGTAATGGTATGCGTTGTAATGGTAGTATGCGTTGTAATGGAATGCGTTGTAAAGGTAGTTTTTAAAAATGTGTTGTAGTGTCCTGCGTTGTAATTTCATGCGTTGTAATGGATTGTGCGTTGTAAAAAATGCGTTGTAAGTGTAGTGCGTTGTAAAAGTTGCGTTGTAAAGGTTGTTCCCCATGTGTCTGTGTACAGGTCTGAGGCTGGAGAAATTGACATACGGGTTCTCAGCAGAACAACGGTCCCATAGCTGGTGTTGGCTTTTGTGTCATCAATAAGCACTGGGGGGGGCTTCCACATTAAAATTGAGCAGATATATGTTATACATGGTGTGGTTGTTCACTCTGCTTTAGCTATATTGTCAGTGTTCTATTCTATTCTAAGAATGTGCTATAGCTCCTAGCAACTGTGAAGTTGATTCAGTTGAGCTGGAGTTGCTGTGGGAGTTGGTTGTTGCCTTCTCTCTCCTCTGTGTAGCCTTAATAAACCTGTTAATCACAACCCTAGCCAGCGTGATTACTACAAAATTTCTGGTGACGATCTAAGGCCACACAGCGCTACCTTCGCATGTTACACTACTGAAGAGTCTTCTACAGACATCACAACTTCTATCAAGTCACAAGCAAGTTGTTTCTTCGTGTTCAAAATTATCAAAATAAAGGATCTGCTTCTGCTGTTTTTCACACAGTGAGCACTCTCCAGTTTTGGTATGAACTCTCTCATCAAGAAAACGGTAGGAGGTTTATTTTACTTTTCCTTCAAGTCTGACTAACACTTCCTCCTGCGTACTGCCACACAGTGGATTTTCACATCGCTTTTGAAAAACTATTCAAATTGACTTGTTGTTTTCGCTGTTTTGCTGCAACTTTTAACTGCCCACATTGCTCGAGCTGTGCTGCAACTCCTGACTGCCCGTATTACTTGATCTGCGCTGCAACCAGTGGCGGCTCCTCCATTGGGGCGTTTGGGCGCCGCCCACTGCTTTCTCGCAGTGCGAGAAGGCAGAAACATAAATGGTAATAACTACCATTTATGTTTCTGCTTCTTGCACTACGAGAAAGCAGAAGTGCCTGGTTGGGGGTGGGCGGTCCTGCTCGAAGGCAGGGGTGGAGTGGCCTGGCCACTGTTGTGCATACTGACAGTCAGTATGCGCAACAGTGGGCAAGCCACTCCCCCCTGCCCTCGAGCAGGACCGCCCACTCTCCCATTTTCTCTATGTAGGCTGCTGCATGCAGCCTACATAGAGAAAATGGCCCGGGTTGGGCGCTCTCAGAGTCGCCTCACCAGTTGTAATTGGAGGAGGGAAGAGAGGGAGGCTGCCTTACCTGATGACGCGGAGAGAGCTGCAGCCAGCGGGCCTGGAATTCGAAAACCCAGGAGTCAGGACCGGACGTCGGGAACCTTCCAGAAGATGGCGCGGAGCGGCGGGACGGTAAGTTTTATTTTATATATTTTTTCCCATTAAACCCCTTCCCCCCCCCTCCCCGCACAGCGCGATGACCCAATTTTAAATTACAACCGCCCGTAATGCTGGCCGCGACTTCTGGAATGAGTGGCACACGCAGACGTTGTAGTGAGTTATTATAAAGTGTTCTAAGGATGTTGCAATCAGAACCAGAGCTGCCGACGTTGGAGTCTGTGGGGTGCAGGCATACTTTGAATACCTGTGCCTGGCTCAGATTTTGAGAAACTGCCTCAGCCCAGAACTAATTGATTGCTACCTTTCTGCAGATCAGGCGCCAGAGAGCACGGAGTCACAGAGAGTCTTTTTATTGAAGTTTTATTATAGCGCAAACTCGACCGAAGTATTGGAGCGCTTCCACTTGGTTTACGAGTCATGTAAATTAGGCAGCAAGTGTCCGTGCCCCTAACTAACATGAGCACCAGTTACATTACACAAGGTCCAGACCAGGAAACAAATTCTTCTGACTGTCTTTTCTTACCTGTTGCTACCTGTACTGCTGTGGTGATGGTATTAATTGAGCATTCGAAAAAGCCTTCAAGAGATAGTGGAGCACTACTGCTAACACAGTTTCAGTTTAATCATGAAACTGTAAATGTGTCTTCTTGGCTGAGGCTAGTATCTTTCTCCACCTCACGAGCTTCCAGGCCCGGAATTAATTCATTTATGACGATCTTGTTTATGGATCTAAGCGCCACCAGTGCTCAAGTCGGCCCTTGAGGGGAAGGGAGAGGGCAAAGGGAGACAGGAGGAATCCTGAAATTATGATTCTATAAACTACTAAAGACTAAAAGTCTTGTGTAGTTTTGGAATCATAACTCAATTATTTTAATGTAATCGGAGTACTCTGGTATTGTCTGTGGTTTGCTTCATCCAGTCACATCAAGGCTACTGTGTCAAAAGAAGTTGTATATCTTGAGTGTTTAATCCCTATATGTTCCTAATCTTATGGTTCTCTCGCTGTGTCAGGGCGCTTGTTTGTTGGTGAAATAGTGGTGCGGGTGTCTCGTGGCTGTGATTCCCTTATGTTCTTGTAGGGGTGGGAGCGGGGCTGGCTTTAGCGCTGATGGCTCCTGGGGCGATATTGTTTGCCCCCTACCTCCCCAAAAAATCCCTCTTTCTCCACCGATTCCCTCACTACCAAGCTCCATCAGTGTCTCACAACTCCCCAATAGCCCCTATCTCACATGCTTTTCCTTTGTTTAACCCCTTCGGTGCTCATGACGGAACGGTTCCGTCATGAGCCACGGTTGAGCTGTGCTCATGACGGAACCGTTCCGTCATGACCACGCCCGCGCAAGAAACCGTCAGCACAGCGGCGGAATTTGCGCAGCATGGAAGGGGTTAATTAATGCTGTGTACTGTAGAGTTTCAGAGCCCTTTGCATCACACACTTTATACAGAGACAATGGATTAGAAGTGATGTGTAAAGCAGTGCATGGTAAATGTTACCTAAGACAAAGAGGACTACATAGTGCAGGTGTCACATGTCATCTATACTGTAGGCAGTATAGTTTAATACTGACTGCTTGGTCTGGTGCAGCAGCAGCACAAACTCATACTGTAAAACAGAACACAGTGGTTGTGTTGACTTTAATAATAAGAATTAATTTCTACTCAAATGATTTGAACCCACATTAGGATGATGACTAAAGCAAAAAATCATAACCCCCTTAGGTCGCTCTGGCTCGTTTGCTCCGCCACCAATTTTACGCCCTACGACTTTCAAATGTCACCAGCCGCCACTGGCTGTAACTCCTAATTACTTGCATTACTCGAGCTGCGCTACAAGTCATAGGACTACCTGCATTACTCGAGCTGCCCCACAACTTCTAACTGCCTGCATTACTCAAGCTGCGCTGCGCGCCAGTGGCATCTTTCAAAGTGTTTGCCACGCAACTCTCGAGCCGCAACTTCTAACTGTCTGCATTACATGAGCTGCGCCGTGCACCAGTGGCATCTTTCAAAGTGTTTGCCATGCATCTCTCAAGCCCTGGACTCTGCCACAAGCCGTCTACACTGCCATCAAAATTCTTACCTTCGCTACATTCCACTTAGAGTGTTCCATTCCCTTAGCTCTATTCTCCTTCTAATAGACGCTTCTGCTTGTGACGCCTCTTCTATTGAAGATGCACGTTTCCTTTATGCCGTCCCCTCGTCATTTCACATTGCTTATTGTTTTATTACAATTTTGTTGCAACGCTTCTCCAAGCTCAACCTACTTCCTTTAACATGGTGACACACACACCACTTTTACCACTGTGTGCACTGCCTCAGTGACACACACACCTTTGTGACATTTGGGACTATTTGCTGATACTACGGTGATACACACACCATTTTTGTTTGTGTATTCTACCCCTGTGTTACAATTTCCTTTGGTGATGCACACACCTTTATTACATTTGGCACTATCTAAAGATACTACGGTGATAGACACACCATTTTTACTGTGTGTGTTCTGCCTCTATATTAACAATTATGTCGGTGATGCACATACCTTATATATCATGGTAGATTTGCTGTTTTCTACTAAGTGTTATGACATACACATTCTAGCCTTAACTTTTTGCTTTTGTCAGCTAACCTTTATTCCTTTTATCTTTTTACTTGTCCTTTCACTTTCATCTATTATTTATTTTTCCTCTAATCAGTTCTTTATCAGAAATGTGCACCTTACGATCTGTCAATCCTCCTCCTGCATTTCTAGATTCTCCAGGAGATCCCTCCATTTGTTTGGGAATTTGGCATGATGCCATCGAAACATACTTAGGTGCCATTGGTGCTTCTCATTTTGTTGCAGAGAGGAAGAAATGTTTACTACTGCATTCATTAGGGTTTGAAGGAAGGTAAATCTTTAAACACCTACCACCCTTAACACAAGAAGAGTCCCAAGACTTGGATGAATATCAGCAAACAGTGTTGAAACTCAAACACAGATTCGACAAACAACCTAGCCTCATGGTTTTGAGACACAAGTTCCTAAAAAAACTGAATTTGAAGATGTAAATTCTCACATCTTAACTTTACGCAAACTTGCTGCAGATTGTAAGTTCGACAATTTTACTGAGCAGTTGATTAGAGATCAGTTTGTCTGCCATTGTAAAGACAATAATATCAGACAAAAACCTTTGAGTATGGCAGAGCCCTCTTTAGAAGAGACTATAAAAATCACTGTAAATTTGCATGATTTTTCTAATGAGGACTGTGCTGACTGTTTGGTGGCAGCTTTGGAAATACTTTGTATGAATCTCTGTTCGGAGAGTGAATGGATGCAAGCTGTTGAAACTGATTGTGTTCTTCAAGAAGTGCGCTCTAACGTGGTTGAGGGTTGGCCTAGGGAGAAAACAGTTAACCCCTGTGTTCAGCCATTCTGGAAGGTACAAGATGAACTTTCTTTGGAGGATGGCTTACTCCTTAGAGGTGATAAATTTATTCCACCCCATGCATTTCACAAAGAGATAATACATACGGCTCATGAAGGTCATTTTGGCTGCACCCTCACTAAGCGTCGCATAAGAGACACTTACTGGTGGCCAAGCATGGACACCTAAATTGAGGATGTTGTTTTGAATTGTGGTGTTTGTGGTGCGGCTGATAAAAGTTTCAAGGTATCAGTCCAGCCATTGATGCCGATCGAGTGCCGATCAGGACCATGGTTGAAGCTTGGATTAGACATCATGGGACCTTATGACTGTCTTCATGGGGGTTCTCGGTTCGTATTAATTCTCATGGACTACGCATCCAAAGGCCTGAGGTCAAAATGGTCAAAGAAGCTAACACCACGGCCATTATCCTATTTTTGAAGGAAGTGTGGTTGAGGGAAGGGTGTCCTGAAGTCCTTGTCTCTGACAATGGCCCACAATTTGTGCGTCATGAGTTTCAATTTTTAGTGTCAGAATTAAGAGTTAAACACAGTAAGACTTCTTTATATCACCCCCGGTCAAACGGACTTGTGGAGAGAATGAATCGAGTGATTGGGGAGCAGTAGCGGCCCGTGGTGGGAGTGCTGCTGGGCGCTGACGTGGGGCGGGGAAGGGGCAGGGTGGGGGGTAGTAAACTACGGATTATGGCTGATTAGAGGTAAGTAAACATATAAATAAATAAAACGAAGTTCGTTGTGTGAGCTGCATCGAATTTGGCGATGCAGCGCGTGCAACGAAATTCGTTTTATTTATTTATATGCTTACTTACCTCTAATCAGCCATAATCCATAGTTTACTACCCCCCAATCTGCCCCTCCCCCACCCCCACGTCAGCACCCAGCAGCACTCCCACCACGGGCCGCTACTGTTGGGGAGTACATCAGGTGGGCGTGAGCGAGTAAACATGATGTTCAGAAGGCTCTAGACAGTTTAGTTTGGTTCTATAGGACAATGCCCCACTCCTCCACCAAAGTCTGTCCTTTTGAGTTGGTCAGAGGAAGAAGGGCCAATACCAATTTCAGGCCTGGTTGGATGGCTCAGTGGGTAAAGGCTGAATCAGATGTTTCCAGATTGATGTCCACTGTTGTGGAAAATGTGACTGATTCTCAGGTCAAACAAAAGGAATGGTTTGACATTAAGAAAGCTGCTAAAGTTGTTCCCCTTGTGGTAGGGGCATGGTCAGAATCAAATCCCCTGTGCATACTAGGAAAGGTGATCGTAAATTCAGTGAGCCCATTAAAGTCATTAAGATTGTTGGCAATGCTGTTAAAGTCTCTGGAGGACATTGGTGAAACCTCAATAGGGTTGTAAAGGTTCGTACCAAGGTCTCAGCCTCCTTTTGTCAAACTTCTGAACCTTCTAGCTCAGATCAAACCATCGTCAGACGAAGTTTCAGACCAATAGTTAAACCTGCTAGATATAGATCTTGATTTTTTATTTTTTATTTTTGCTTTGGAAAGGGGGAAGATATGTTATACTTGGTGTGCTTGTTCACTCTGCTTTAGCTATATTGTCAGTGTTCTATTCTATTCTAATAATGTTCTATAGCTCCTAGCAACTGTGCTGTTGATTCAGTTGAGCTGGAGTTGCTGTGGGAGTTGGTCGTTGCCTTCTCTCTCCTCTGTGTAGCCTTAATAAACCTGTTACTCACAACCCTGGCCAGCGTGACTACTACAATATATTCACGGAAATACATATTCCTTTGACAGTATTTTTTTTATTTATTTTTTACTATTGGAAGTAAGTGCACTGAACTTCATTGCCAGATGGCAGCAGTGGTGTTACAACGATAATTTTAATGAAGCGTCAATTTACCGCTGGAGACGTTTTTGTGCACTGAGGGAATATTTTTATGGCTTGTTTATACCTGTGTAATATCAATTGAAAGACAATTCCTACAAATTCCTGAATACTAGATTTATGAGCCCCTTGCGCCACTTTTGCGTCACTTTTAACATGGGAAAAGTGACGCAAAAGTGGCGCAAGGGGCTCATAAATCTGCCCCTTGATTCCTGATTATAGCTGCATATTTTTCTAAATCAATCAGCAGCACATATTAGAACAGTTACATGTAATGCAAATGTTTTTCAAATGCTGCTTTGTTTGTCCTAAAACCGTCATTTCAATTGTTTCAATGATTCATGGTTCTGGACCCTTCTTGTTCTTATTTTATTTTGTATTACATTAAAGAGCTTTTGATTGCACAAGTCAGGCCTGGGGGTATCAGAATATGGTGAAGCAATACCTGAAGAAAATATTGAGAACGTTTGTTAGTTGAAAAATGTATTAAATACGGTAAAGTATGAACAATTATTTCGTATATCTCTCCTGTATAAAACTTCACACAAAATGATGCAGTTTGTAAATTTGTTAGACTGACAGATTATTCTTCGCAAGCGACAGGTGTAATTTATGGAAAAGGGTTGTCTGATCCCAGGAGTAGAAAAACACTCGCGGAAAAACAATCCCACAAGGTTTCTTTGAGACACGCTTGCCCTGAATATATTTTATATGAATGATTCAGTTGATTGATGTAGAAACAACGCACCAAAGTTGGTTTCCTTGTTGACATGCTCTGAACAAAATAAATGGAATCCGTGCCGGTGAACAGAAACGGTCAAAAAAGCCACTCTTATGAGAATATACGGTAGGCTGTGGATCTTTTCACAGAAAAAAGTACAGACAGTTGTTTTCTTTTAGACACTTTTAATAGTCTAATTCAATAACGTTTCACAAAAAAACACGTTTTCTGCTCTCGCTTCCTCTTTCCCCTGCATTTCCTATATTCCTGCCACAACATTGGCCCTGTGAGACCACACTGTAATATTTTGTGTTCAGGGCAGTGCTCTAAATGGGCCGGTACGGAGTACCGGTACTTTTATATTTTGAGAGGGAGAGTACCAGCACTTCTCTAAAAAAATGCAATACTTTTAATTGGAGAGTACCGACACTTCTCAGAAACAAGCAGGTGCTCTGCTACCGAGTACTCGCACTTCTCTTTTTCCCTTTCAAGCACCGGTTCAGGGTCACCAGGCTTTAGTAGCTTTGCATGGTCAAACTATGTGACAGTTTGACTGAATTATGTGGCACAAAGAGGTAGTATATTCTACATAGTGTCTTACTGAAAATGGCATGTTTAGAATTGGATATTGATACAAAATAAATGCTATATTTCACAGAGAATGTTACACTTCTATATGCTGCTAGGTTTGTTTCAAAATTTGACCATAACAACACAGTGACTTATTGTACTCTCTGTTCATTCGGCTGGGCTGCTGGAAACACGCCTTAAACACTGCCAACTAGTGCAGTGTGCAAATTAAATATTTATGATTTACTCATGTTGATTTTATGATTTTGATGAATTATGACACACGAGTGCTGCTAAAAACATCAAGATACGAATCAAAGACCCCCAACCACACCATCCTCCGACCCCCGTGAGGCCCAATGAAAAGAAACAGACGTGCACTAAAAGAAAACAATGGTTCCTAAAGGGTTTTCCTTAATAAGATGATTGATGGGAGCCGCTGCAGGTCTTGGGTGGGTGGGGGTGGGGGGTCTTTATGCAAGGAGACTTTACACACAGATGCAGATTCTCTAGGGTAAGTCTAAACTGTATAAGACTGCTTGTTCACCACATCCTGCTGCTGTATGAATTGTATTCACCGGTTTAATTCAATTTTCAATGCTTCGGGAAAGAAACACTTTTAAATAAAGAATAGACCAATGGCAGCAGTCCAAAATTCTGCTTATTCACCTGGGTACGACAAAGCCACATGTTTTTCTTCATTCCTTCAAACCTGCTGAAATTATTAAATTAAGTTTGTTTCACTGTAAAGGAAGAATATGTACAAACATTTATTTTGTGTGAAAAAGAATGGCGTGCGATTGTGATAACTTTTTCTGACAAATAAATAAAATATTTAGATGGTGGTACTGGAATAAATGCTTCTATTGCCTATGTAATTGTATTTAAGTACATTTTTTGCTTATTTTCCTTTGGTGGTGTTCTGAAGAAAACCCCAAAACCACGTCGCCGAATGCATCAGGAGAGATACCAGTGGTGGCTGGTGACATTTGAAAGTGGTGAAGCATCAACGTTTGGGATGAGTGTCCTGTGGCAGGCAAGCTTCCCTAGTCGACATGTTTGTAGCTGTAGACCACCTATTGCACGTGCACCTTGTTCACGTATTGTCACGTCCTCAGATTCCAGCATCAAGCATCGACATAGGAAAAAAAATGCTATTGTTTTGCAGGTCCTGATCCTGTCAGATTTCGGTATAAACTGGAGCCTGTTGGGGGTATGCGGAGTGTTATCTTTCAGGGGGAGTGGTGAAGGTATTTCTCTCTTTTGTGCTCTCTGTACATAGATCTGCCCCTAAAATCCATAACCCCCAGTCAAAATCAGATTTCGACACAATGTATGCAAAGCTGCTCCCAGGGACCATCTGCCACGAGGGGTGTCAGCTGTCCCCCCTACTTTAAGGGGCAGGGAACGCTTGCTATTGATAGCCTCCTCAACCTGTTCTTCAGAGAAGAAGAGAACGTTCTAATTGTTTTAAAGAAATATATTTCACATCCACACTCTTTTCTGGAAAAAACATGTTATGTTTGTATGCTTAATATAGCCCAGGCTGACGGATCCCATGGGACGGTGGGAATGATGTGGAATAATTACATAAACGACGATAGAGATGAAAGCTGTTCTTGCAGCACTGAGCTTGAAATCCCTTTTTTTCTTTTTTGTTTAACTTGGTTCGCATTTGATCCATTTTATTAATTGTTCTACGGGTTTTATCTGAACAGTAGAAATTGCGATTTTAAAATACATACTGTTTCTAACTTTATGATCAAGACAGGAGGCAGCAGTCCGGCAGAAGCTCAATTCTTGCCAACTAGTTGTTGCCTGGTATCCATGGGGCATAAAAGGAATAAAAGTTCCAGACTGGCTACCTAACAAGTAAAAAGGAATAAAAAGGCAAAATAATATGCAATTAATGTCTGTAAGGTTGTCTTCCTAGAGAACCCCTACTAAATCCTATAGCTTGTGAAGAGTTTGATATTTCATCTCTTTATTCGTCAATTTAAGTCAGTTTACCAATAGCTTGTGCTATGCAACTTATTGTACAATATGTTATATGTCGGGGTTTTTTAAAGTGCAACATTCACCGCCTTGCATAACTTCTAACACCAGTGTGCTCTCCAGCTCTCTGAACTAGTGCAGGACTAAACTGGATGATGTGGTTGCCCATGAAGAAAAGGACCACCCTCCTGTTTGTAAACACTGACAAGTTGTGTTGGGATGAGTTAATTTTGCCACACAGTCTTGTGGCCGTTGCGGACAGCCTTTGCTTCATGTGCTCATAAAGTGGGGGCCAGAATAGTGATAAGTGAACCAGATTACCAATCGGCTACTTTTTTTTAGGTGTTGTAATTCTGCTAGCATGTTCTTGGTACTGACCAAATACGAGCGAAATTGAGGCGGCATGGTTAGAACATACCATATCTTTTTTCAGTGTTCATAGTAAGGAAAGAAGTAAATCGCAGGTGTACTATAACCGTACATTTGATGCCGATAATCTATATGGGCATCCTTGCCTCTGAAGTCTTGAACATTGACCATTATTACATGAGAGACAGTGTTGGAAACATAGCGTTACCTTGAAACTAGGCTTGTGGCAACACTTTCTAACATACATGCACAGTCAAATGCCATGCACCACCACGCCTCGTAGTGCTATGGTACTAAATGCTGTTAGAAACGAAAGCAAAAGAAATACTGATTCATTGTCCCACTTACCATGCAGCCCAGAAAAGTCTCGCTAATAACTTTTTAAACTGTTTGGATTTGTAAAATTTGTAAAATGTATCACGCTGCTATTTTTCAAAAATACATCTGCATTTGAATTTGGTTTGTGACATACGTTTGTGACATACATGGGGCACAAGCTTCCTCTCCACCACTTCCGCTCTTCAGTTGCGGTCTAGTGGTTGCGAGGGTAGCCAGCTGGCCTGATTGACGGGGTGGGGCGAGACAAGCAAGGCGCACAAAACTGCACGCTGGAGCGGACGCGTGCAGCGGATGCGCCGTGGGCGCGCCAACGTCACGCCTAAGGCAAGCCCGTCTGCGCCCGTCCGCTCCCGAACGGGCCCAGGGGCCAGGACTCCTGGACAAATCTTATCATACTCAAGTACTGAATTGTGCGCTTTGAATCATATTACACCTTACCTAGAGCCGCAGATTAAGAGCCGGCTCTTAGCAGAAGGCATTCTCACTACACATTTGAGTGAGGATATAAGGGCTACAGTCCCCAACACCTGTAAAGGCAATAATTCCAACTGGAATAAGCTCCTGAAAGTTATGATGGTTAATACGCGGTCACTTCAGAAGCACAGCTTGAAATATTTACCTTACTGCAAGATGACTCTCCTGATATTCTGGCAATTACTGAAACTTGGTTTGATGATAACTCTGGTCCAGACATAGCTGCACCATTGCCCGCAGGCTATGATGCCTTATGGCACAATAGGCCTGATGGGAAAAGAGGAGGGGGAGTGGCAATCTTCTATAAAAAAAACAGTTGACAATGGGGACTAATAGCTAAAGCTTACACTGATACTATGAGTGTGGCAGTGGTGGCAGTATACCGACCCCCGAGAGCTCCCCCCAAGTTCATTGACCATCTCACTGAAATTGTCACTAACCTTCGCACACAGTTCCAACAGCTTTTGGTGGTAGGGGATTTCAACTATCACTGGGACCAGCTACCCAGAGAAGCACAAGCTCAAAAGTTGGATGAAACAATGCCCACATTGGGATTGCACAAGTTGGCAGACACCCCACCCACGAGAAAGGTCACACATTAGACCTGGTCTGGTCTACTCAGTCACTGGTTAACCTAGTAGAGACATCGCGTTGCGGATGATCCGATCATTATCTTATCAGTTTCCAAATTACCCTAACTAGTTGGTCTCCCCGTCCTCCGCCCAGATGGAAAATGGTGCAGAGTTGGAATAAAATTGAGGCCAATAGTTTGGGAGAAACTCTACGAGTTATGGCTCCCAGGGAAACATGGTCTGAGTATCCTGAAGTTAGGTGCAAATCTATTTGCAATCAATTGACTACGGCCATTAGTAAATTGGCACCAGCTCGCAGAATAAAAGCGGAAGAACTCAGGGCGTTGAAGCGGACCTTCCGCCACTATGAAAGACAGTGGCGTAAAAACTACAAGCCACAGACACTTCTGGAATTTAGGTTTAAATTTATCAGCTACAAAAAAGCCATCCTTAAAAGGAAGGCCGAATTCTATGAATCCAGGATCCTGGATGCCGACAATAAACAAAAAGAAACGTTAAAAATGTTAAAAGAGCTCAGCCAAAAGCAAATGCAAGAAGCTCCTACCAGTTGGGAACTATGTAATAAGTTCTTGACGTTTTTCTCAGATAAAGTCAAAGATATCTTAATTGACATTCATAAAACTCCCACCAATCCACAGGTCCTGGTAAGGGCAAAGTCACACAAGAATATAATGGAATCTATCATCACCTTTCCTAAAGTGGACCAAGACTCTTTGCTCCACATTTCATCGAAGATTAAGTCGGGTTCACCTGCGGATCCCTGCCACCCAAAGATTTTCAAACTAGCCCTGCCAGCGATTGAGGTAGAAGTCCTTTCCCTGCTTAATCTTTCTCTGGAAACATGGATAGTCCCCAGAAAATTTAAGGAAGCTAGAGTAATTCCATTACTCAAAAAAATGGGAGCCGATACCACCATTATGAAAAATTATAGACCCACCTCCCAACTCCCTTTTATAGCCAAAATCCTGGAGCAACATGTTCTTAAAACCTTATCAGGGTTTATGGAAGATCATCACTTACTTGGGAACAGGCAGGCTGGCTTCCGAGCCCACAATAGCACGGAGCTAGTGATGTTGTCCGTACTGGATGAAATCAGGCTCACGGTAGACAAAAAAAAGCTGTGTGCCCTGGTCCTCTTAGATCTGTCGGCCGCGTTCGACACAGACAATCATGATTAACTTCTGACCAGAATCCGGGACATAGGACATTGATGGGACGATCCATCAATGGATTGCCTCCTTCCTGACGGACCGCACCCAAGTAATTCAGATGGGTGATTGTGTGTCTGACAGAAGGCCCATAACCTGTGGAGTTTCCCAAGGGTCCGCTCTATCACCACTGTTGTTTAACAGTTATTTGCACCTTCTGGTGATGGACCTGGCCCGGATGGATTGTCAAGTGTTTAACTACGCTGATGACACACAAATCATCCTACAAATCAAAAACACTCCCCAAGCCCATGCACGCGTACAAGACATTCTGAGATTCGTAGTAAGTTGGATGACTCTAAATTCACTAAAGGTCAACCTGGATAAAACTGAGGTGTTGGCCATTAGTACGGATAATAACCCATGATCCTATCAATTTTGGCCACAGGAGCTGAGAGACACTCCGTCTCCAGCACCAGTGGTAAAAAGCCTGGGCATAAAAATTGACGCTAATCTCTCTTTGTCTAATCAAGTTTCCACCGTCTTTGGGACATGTGTGGGCCTACTAAGGCAATTGAGGAAACTCTCACCCATCCTCTCTTTCTCCACCATGCGAACGGTGGTGACAGCAATGATCTTGTCTCGTTTAGCCTATGGCAATGCGCTTTACATTGGGCTACCGGATAATCTGCTAAGCAAACTTCAGGTGGTAATGAATGACGCAGCCAGGTTGATTTTTAAACTTCCCAGATATACAAGGGTTGACCCCCTACTTAAAAAACTTAATTGGCTTCCTATCAAGCAAAGGACCAAATTCAAGGGATTTTGTATTGCCCATAAGGCTCAACATGGACAAGCCCCAAGGTACATCAATGAGCGCCTTGTGAAATATGTCCCAAGCCGCTCTTTAAGATCCTCCGCGGGGAACCAACTATCCTGCCTGCGGTTTAACCTCACGAAAAAAGGAGGGCGGGCCTCCTCCGTCTGCATCCCACAACTATGGAACCTCCGATCTGAGAAGGCCCTCCTAAAATTTAGGAAGAACTTGAAGACCCTCCTCTTCATTGAAGCCTGGGCTTAATTCCATTCAGTCAGGGGCCATACTCACCTGGGGGCACTGTAGCTTCTTTCTCATAGCGCTTAGAGACCTGACAGTATTAAGCGTTTTATAAATCACAATTAACATTAAAATTAACATTACCTCCAAACACACTGCTGAGCCTGGTTCCTTCTCCGTAATGGCTGCACTGCTGAAGTTGCCTGACTCCACCTTTGCAGTAGATCATAGCACTGTCGTCGGTCTGCACCCCCTGGATCTGAAGCAGGTGGGAGTTGTTGTCTGACCCGGGGTAGCTAGGAAGTGCTTGATGAAGCCAAAAGCCATAGATTCGGTAGACTGTGCATGTTAGGCGCGCGTGAATTGGAGTTGTAAATTAGTGCTCAGGACTTTTGGATGAACAAGTAACTGGGCTACTTCAGTGCTTTAAATGGGCCGGAACTGTCCGGTACGGAGTAGCAGCACTTTTTTTATTTTGAGAGGGAGAGTGCCGGCACTTATCAAGATAGACGTAATACTTTTAATTGGGGAGTACCGGCACTTCTCAGAAACAAGCAGGTACTCTGGTACGGAGTACCTGCACTTCTATTTTCCCATTTCAAGCACTGGGCTACTTATTAGCAAGTTTTAAGTTAAAATACACTAGCCAAATATCCAGGTTCAGAAACATTACCTTCTAATAAACTAAAGTTTAAACTAGTACAAACTACGGTTAAAATTAGCAAATGCACAACTTGCTGTAGAAAATTAAACAGCACACTGACTGGCCTAGCAGCGTCACAGTCTCTCAGCCAATCCAGACGTTGCAGCCTTGCAGAAAGCAGTGCAAGGATTGGCGTGAGCAGGCAAACTCACTGTTCCTTAGGAGATGAGGGGTTTCAGCTTTGATCAACCCCTGTCCCTAATGTGCAGGTGAAAAGAAGCCTCTAATGCGCATGTTGGGCTGACCGAAGGAAGGCATCAGTCCAACCCAACATGTGCACTGACACTTTCTGGGCCCAGGTGCCATGAACTGCTGCTAACCTGACACAATATCAGTCAAATTGAAGCCCCACCCCCTTCAGAGCTTCTAACGAGAGAATCTGCTTGTAGCTGAAATCTGACTAGGGCGCGCTCTCAAAATGTAAATATTAAGTTTGACTCAAGCAGTCTATTTGTATTTTATTCACATGTAATGGGGGGGGCAAATACGAGTGGGGCAGCACCCCATTGCCCTATGGCAGGAACCACCGCTGAGAGATCCTAACATCATTAAGAGCTATTCCTGAATGTCCGCACTCCTCACTGTATTTAGATATAGATATCGTCTTTTTAAAGTTCGAATAGAGCAATCAGCCGGTGAGTAATAGACAACTTATGTGTCAATTGCTACAGTTGTATTTCACATGCAGCACATTTCTACCATTTTATCTATGGGAGCAACAGACATGCACTTTCCTAAATTCCGTAGGCAATATGGGAGGTGGTTGTTTATTTAACACATATGCACGTCTATGTCCCATTTGCTGTTCGATGTATGTGCATGTGAATTTGCATATATGAGCATATAACTGTATGTTAGGATATGTTATATGAATTTATATAGCGCAACGTATACCCTTGGGTGTCTTGGTGCTGATAGCTAGGCATAGTGTGGGAGGGTGATAGAAGAAACAGATTACAAGTTGAAAAGCCAGGTTTTAAGAAGTTTTCTGAAGGTCAGCAGGGAAGATGACGTTCTGATATGGAGGGGCAGAGTATTCCAGAGTTTAGTGGCTCCTGCAAGGTAGCTACTGTCGCCCCATTTGTTTTTTGTTAATCTGTACTATGTGACTGTGTAAGTGCCCAGAGATCCGAGCTTCCTATTGGGACTGTACCATATAATGGCTTCTCTTAAGAATTCTGGTCCCATGTATGTGCATTTGTGTGAGTGCCACTGCCAGTGATGCTTCATTTTAAACTTGCCATGGGGTCACAAGAGGGAGAAGCTGCTTTTGAACATCCTTAACAGGACAACATGTCTCATTCTTTGCACTCTGGGCTGTAACCAATGACCAGGACGGATGTATGATGTTACAACGCATGCTTTTACAACGCATGCTGTTACAACGAAATTTTTACAACGCAAATGCAGTGACAACGCAAGTCTTTACATCGACTTGCACTAGATGGCGTGCTAACATTAAAAAAGTGTAATTTACTATTCTAACTCCAGTCCACGTAACAGTAGGGAAGGTGTGTGGATAGTAAACTACACTATTTTTAATGTTAGCACGCCATCTAGTGCAAGTCGATGTAAAGACTTGCGTTGTAATGGCATGCGTTGTCAATGCATTTGCGTTGTAACAGTTTCGTTGTAATGGTAGTGCGTTGTAAAAGTTGCGTTGTAAAGGTTGTTCCCCGACCAGGACTGTCTTTATTGAAGTACATCGCTTTTTAAGAAGGTTGGTGGTGGGGTTCTGTGGCATCGTCTGTGATAACCATTCTGTTGGTGAAAAGGTAGCACTTGCTTCTGTGCCGGAGCTAGATTACAAATTGAGGCACGGAGGCAAAAAGGATACAATGCTAACTGTTCACAACACTAGAGGTGGGGCAAAGAAGATGCCAGGGACCACTTAGGGACACTACCTTGGGGTACTGTCTCAGAAATCATCATGGTTCTGGGTGTCCAAGGCCACTCTCAAAAGGAAAGTCAACTGTATGAGTCAAGACTTGCTGTCCGTCTCTATGCATCGGTGCATGAGAAGTGAAAGGGCCTCACAAGTGTGGGTGTCATCTGTTTCTCCCAGTTTCAAGGAGGATTTCAATATCTCTGACAAGTTGGGGGGTCTACCTGGTGAAAACACATAGTGGCAAGGAATCACCTCTCTTTTTCCATGCTGCTTCATCTGCAGCTCATATGTTAAATAATGCAAGTGCTGGAGAAAACACCGTATTTTTTTTTATTTTTTTATAAGTGCATATTGACGAACATCCACGAGGAATGTGCCCCAAGTGTGAAATTGACCTATTGCTTCAATTTCCTTAAAAAAGGTGGTGATATGGCCACATTTCCGCTCACGTTTCCAAAGAAATTGACTAAAATATCAAAGGTCGAACAAGCAGCTCTGAAGGGGCACTTACAACATTCCATTAATCTCTGGTTCTGCAGAATGAAGCTGAGATTCAATTGTCTTATTTACAAGTTTTTATTGCCAAGGAATTATAACAATAGATAAGAGATCTAATGACGCAATTTACAACACAATTTCTTAAAAGAAAAATCGGCCATGCCATGTTTTACAAATAATTTGGTTAAGCAATTTGACATGGCCTTTTATCATTTTTAAAAAAGTATAAAACATTTCACTTCACTTCTACCTTCCACTGCCCTTGATTTCCTCATCATTTCCCCTCTGTGTAAATCATCAGTCATATAATACAAGGGGGATGCTGCGTGGAACATCATTGCCTGGAAAATGAGCACACACAATCTCTGGAAAATGAGCACACAATCTCTGTTCTTAGCAGGGCTGCCGCTCAAGCTAGGAAGATCTGAAAGGCTTAGAAAGATGAGCTAGGCTATATCACTTTTACAATCCAGTGACTCCGAAAGAAAAGCTATTTATCACTCATTCCTCACATTGCAAAGGCTCAGGCTTGGTGCTGAAGTACCATTGCTCATGTGCAAAGCACTGACAGGCCCAGGCCTCACACAGCAGAGGTATTCTTCAAGTCTTGGGTGTAAGATTGTAAAATGATTCCTCATACCACACAATTGCGGGAAAACGAGTTGGTCAGGACTCAGGCATTTGGTCTGCTAACCAGCCAGACCAGCAGAGGCCCTGTCCTCCACTCACCTGATAGACAAATACCTGCCATCTGTAGGTGCCTGATGGGGATTCCAGCGCCTTCCGTGCATCAGTCAGAGCAGCTGTTGCACCGAAAGCACAGCTGGATGCTTATTGAATGAAATTCTTTTTCATTTTCCACACAACAAACTCCAGAAATCGGGTCTGTTTGTAAAAACAAAAATGCAATGGCCTTCGTTCCCTAAGACTCCTCCACATCTGCTTTGGGTCCATTGTGTTTTTTTTCCCTGCCTAAGACTAAAATGCTTCACATGGTGGACTCCTGCAGGGAACATCAATGATCATCACACTGCCCTAAATAGGGAGCGCAACCACCACAGTGATCTGTTGGGCTTGTGGTACACATATCATTGGGTCATAAATTACCCAGTGCAGATCCAGCTAAGGAATCACCTTGGAAATCTGGTGATTTCCCTAACCCTAGAATGGATGAAGAACAGCATGTTTGACAGGATCAGATCGCGCCAATTTATAACAGAGCTTCAGTTCCATCGAACTCTAAATTACCCCTTGAGCTTCACTCAAAGTAGCTTTATTAAGTTTAGGCAGTTCTCACAGATTAATAACTCAGATAGGGGAACGGTCACTCAGATTTGTCAGAGGCTGAGGCCTTGGAAATCAGAAGCAAGTCATCAGAAATTCAGTAAGTAAATAACCTTTCCATGTAAGTAACTCAAATCAGTCCTGATAGTCAACATCATGACAGATTACAAATAGATAGGTGAGAAAAGTGAGATTAGATAAAGTACCCAACAAATTATATCTAATTTATGCATGTCCTTCAGAACACTGTCTGAAAGCCTCTCAGATGACATAAAAAGAAAAATACAACACATATTATGAAATCAAAGACAGATATATTTGTATCTATGTTAACATGCACAGCATCCTATTTTACACAGCTACCACCAAGAATTCCATGACTTGCACAGAGCAATTCAAGAAATAGATAGCAAGTTTGAATTTCAAGACCATTAACCTCGAATTTCAATAATAAATATTTCACAATAAAATGTTTTATAGTCAAATATTCTTTTGTTTAGAATGGGAAATTATTTTCATTAGCAATAATGATTGCCTTTTTTTAGAATAATAATTTCCTTTCCTCTCTTGTGACCGTTTAGACTACCACTTAAAAGAAGGCTCCCCTCATCCCTCTCTCCTATCCCATCCTGATCCCTCTTTCCTTTCTGATAAATGGCCATTTTCTGCATCTCCAATTTGATGGCCCTACATTTAGCCACATTACAACCATCTTACGTTCTTTATGCACACATGAGTCTCAGTCTCTTTTTGTTTCTAATTCCGATGGAAATCCTACCTCACATATTCTTCCCCCTTGAACCATGCTAGAGTTTCTTTCACTATACAAGTCTATTGCCTGCCCCGGCACAATTATTTCATTTCCTCAGTGAAGAAAATGTTCGTAAAAGAAAAATTTCAACATCCACACCATAAAACCTATTTAGTTTTTGCCATCTCCTTCTTGATTTCTTTTTACTTCACGTCAAAGAGTATTCAAACGTCTCTTACTTTACACCGTGTATAGGCCACTTTCAACTTTTCCTTTTGTTTACTCACATAGTATTTGTCACATATCTATTAGAGGATCACTGCATATAAACTAATCTTATGAATTCAACAAACTCATTGTTTTCTCACTGCCTCTGTTGCAGGCCTTACCAATCACTATCAAGCCCTTCGGTGTTACAAGAAAAAGAGTCACATTTGTACACAAACAAATCGAAAGCTATCAACCCCTAAAGAGTATGTACAGCTTTGACCAAAGATAATGTAGTCACCTTTGTTGTTAACATTCTGGGACAATGTGGTTCAAATGTCAAGGCCAATTAGCCTTCAATCTGTCTGAGGTCAATAAAATGAGTGCCGTTGGTGAACAATAAATGTCTGTTATTCAGTGCCAAGATGCCTCCCGGTGAACGTATCCTTTACAGATACACGTTATGTTTGAAAATATACAGTTTTGATTACTGAATTGTGGATATCCAATCCATGACAGCCTATCAGTCAAGTATGAATAGCCCCCTTGTAACCAGTGAACAGATCAAAACGTGGACAATTGTCTTGTCATCAAACACCCTCATGACCATTTGAAGATATTGTTCACACCTGATCCATTCTTTCACTTTGGTAAATAAACTCAAACATAGGAATTTACATCAATTCAATAAAGCTCAAATGAATAATCTCCCTGCTTTCCTCCATTTGTATCAATATTTTTGATCAGTTTCATTCAAACCATCCCATGGCAAGCAACTACCTTTTATCATATTCATAAGCATATGGTTCACACCCTGTTAGGATAAGAGGGATTTTTTTATAAAAATGTGACCACAATGATGATCTCTAACTTTAGTGGACACTGCAAGAGAAAAAACACTGAACTTCATGTAACTTTGAACAAAAGATGTTCTTGTTTAATCACATTTAAGTTTTATCTCTATCTCATCAGATTTTATTAAGTTCTGAGCTTTTAGTTCATACTCTTGTTGCTCTGTTCATAGCTTTGAATCTGCACAATAGCTTTAAAGCACGTTCTAAAGTTATTGCATGCTCCCTTGGGCACATAATCCCATTTTCAGTTTTCATCGTGTATTTCGGTATGGTATTTCTCAACAAATCACCTTATTTAACACTCCTTAGATATGTTTTAAATTTAAAGAGATTACTTGTATAAGACATAGAAAGCATTCACAGGGTGTATCTCATGTTGCTTTAACTCCTGAAATGTAGTAATTTAAATACGTACACATTCATATGGATATGCAATGAAATCCCCACTATCAACCCTTTTTATTTTCCAGCATGCTTTTGTCAATACTCATTCCAAGTCCATCAAATGAGTTCACTGAAGCTGATAAAATATTGCTATTTTTTTCTTTATAGTCGCATTTCGTGTTTTATTTTATTTAACTGAACCTTCTAATGTCAGTGAATACTTCACTGTGGTCAGCATTTTCAACATTTATGTTTGATCTCTAAATTACTCTGGCACAAGCATGATTAAAAACACAATTGTTTGTAATCCATCCCCAAGGAAGTGTACATTCATTGTTAATACTTTTGCATAAACTATCTTCATTTTACACTTGAAATCATCACCGCAGTCAGCAATGGTAATCTCTGACATGATCTAAGTATACAACATCACAAGTTACCAAATTTACTAAGAAACCAGAAAATAAATGATTTTAGAAGGACAGGGTTTGGACTGGTTTCCACCGTCATGCTGCTTAATCGGGAATATTACATGACATAATACATTGTAAACTAGTACAAATTTCAACTTTATAAGAGTACACTTAAATACTATGGTTCACACAAGAATTGCTCCTAGGCAAAGCAAAACATTCAGGAAACAACAAGAAGAGAAACTATTTATCAAAAGTACTTCCTTCATAATATTTCATGTAAAAGAATAAAATTAAAAATATGTTATAATATGGTGTAAAGGTTATTGTTCATTCAAATATCTTAGCAAAACCCAGTAAACCTAATAAGGAAAGGGTGGCATAAGAATGGATATTAACTCAATCTTATTCTAACTTGTAACATTATTAGAGTCATAATAATTTTCATAACACAAGGAAAGGCTACTAGCCAGATACTGAACTTCATAAACCACTGAGTATCCTGGATTAACACTGGTTTCTCATTACAATTCCCAAAATGATAAACAAAATTGAAATGCTGATTCACAATTTTCGCATTACTTTTCGAAGTAATGAAACTGACCCCCAGGCTATGCCATAATACTTTTTCAGAGGCTGAATTTGCCATATATCAAATAGTAACTAGAACCCCTATGCTCTCTGAAAGGGCCTTGGATAAATTGATTGGACGTGAGGCAAACTAGACTATGTCTAAAAAATGTAATTCCCAATATGGGACATCTAGAACAAATACAAGTAAATTTATTGGCATTTAAAATTGGTTAACACAAAAAATGTCCTCTGTATATGGTACATCATAGCAAATTGGAGTCTCCTACTTAGAAATACTAAACAATTCCCCTAATTAGGCTTATCAACAAATTCTGAAGGATGCAAAATATCTTTTATATAATTTACATTTTATGGAAAAAGTGAGGTATTTCTATAAAAATGATGAAGCACTGATCACAAAGCATTTTATTTTTGAGAAATACGTTTTAGGAGGCAAGTAAAAAAACTTACATTTTTTCATACACCCTTGTGCTGTTGCTTTCTGTCTCCGGCCAATCCAGATAGCAAACAACCCGGTCTGGCAGATCAGCTGTCATGGCAAAGTAACCCTGGGGAAAGGCGAGTGCAAATGCAAGGGCCCAAATCACACAAATAACTACTTTAGTTGCAGTAGCTGACAACCTGGGTTTTAATGGATGGATAATTGCCATATACCTGCAACGAAAGAAGAGAAAGACTTACTAAGCAAATTAAATTACATAAACTATGCTCACCCACTTTTCAGTTATTACATTTCCTAAGTACAGTTATTAAGTAGCATGAGTCTACTACATACATTTTCATTTTAAGGTAGTACCTTCTATCAATGTTACTGTTGCATCAAAGTACAGGGTTAATTGAAATATATTCCATCTATCCCAATTCTTTGAGGGGTAGGTGAGGTTAACACCATGCTGTTGACAATTATGACCAACTCTTGTTATCAGTGCTGATTCCACAAGGTACATGAGCTGAGAGTGGTGTATACATTGTACAGTCTAGGCCCATTTTTTCCAATATACTGCATTGAGAGTTTTACCCCACATCCTTTCCTAATGGAAAGGATGCAAAGCATATCATGAAGAGTCAAGTTTATGATAAGCTCATGATAACTAAGATGACTCATCAGAGGATAAAAATTGATGGCTTAGCAAGACAATATACATCCATTTGCAGATAATATAACACTATTTTATTGTAGTGGTATTTTGTAATAGGAAAGGAAATCAGTAACTCATAAAATGAGTTACTCAACTCAGAATGAAGCCTTTTGGTGTGTGCCTTAATCACACTTTAATACAATCCACTCCAAAATTGTGGGGAGTGAGTTTATGTTTGTAGGTAGCAAAGCCTATGTGAACGAGTACTGTAAAACACTTGATCCTAGGTTTTACTATAGGATCAAGTGTGATCAACCAGATAGCATACAACCTTGATGCACTACAGCCAAAGGTTAGCACCTCTCGCTGCTTCATTGATACTTCAAGCCATATCCTAAGCAAGCCTCAGATACATGGATATCTTTTTGAAAGGTTCCAGTTACAAAGGGATGTGAACCTCAGTTATCAGTTGAGGACACTCACAAGCTGTTATGAGTTTTCTGGGTTCTTTAAGTTATTTTTAGTCCTGATGCAACTGTGTGATGATGACTTAGCAGTGAAACATGTCGACATTCCTCCTAACTCATGCAGATGTGGCGAAGGAACATTTTTAGTATGCTGGTGCTGGAACGAAATTATTTGAGTAATTACCAGGCAATTTTAGATGAGGGACAATTTTATCCAGAAGTATAGAGAATCTGTATTAACTTTCACGTTCATCACTCACCTAGCAATAGGGAAATTGAACAGCTACAGTACAAGTATACCACAGCAACTCCCACCACCACACTGTTTAGGCAGAAACAGCAATAGAGAACATGAAAGGAACACTGTATCATACAGTTTTCTTTAGCTTTACGATTTCGGCTGTCAGCAAGTGCTACACTTGATAAGATTGGTGAACACCCATGTTGAGACAATCACATAATGATTTCATTTTTCATCTGGCCCTCTGGTTCCCCCTTTATTTATTTCCAGTTGTCTTTTCCGTTTTTCTTTTGACCTTTGTTTGTCTTTCCTCTTGACACATCCTCATGAGTGGAAACATCAAGTGCATACAGTACACCTTTACTTGTATTGTACTACTTAGTAATATGACCTCTAACAAACAAATATGAAGTGGACTATATGAATTCTATGACTAAGGCAGCTTACTCCCATCCTGTAAACAGTATAAGCAAACTCAGTCTTCTAGCCTTCTGAGATCAGAACATTGAGAACCTTTGAGGTGAGTAATAGTAACACCTGCTTTTCATTTTTAAATCTTTTTATTGATCTTTTGTCAGCAAAATAAACTAAAAAAAAATCAAAATAGGCTGATAAGCATTCAGGAGCCATTAGCAGCTAAGTTGAAATTGCACCACAAAACAGTACCTAAAAACCACACATTGCAATGACAATACATTCATCATATAACATCTCCCGCCTCCCTTCAACTCTATCAATAGGACATCAAGCCAGTAGAAAATCTCTGTCTCTGCCTCATCTCTGGGGCACAACAGAGTCTGCCAAAGCTGTAGGTGGGTCTCTATCATGCTCCTCAGCTTGCATTATGTAATCTATATATGGGTCTGTTGGACATGGCCCTTCTGCTGGGGGATTTCCCTAAAAGTTTTTCATTTGGTCCTCCTGGTTTTTGTCAACTCTCTTTTCCTGACCTTAGGACTCTGGGCACTTTCCCACTGTACTGCAGTGGGAAAATTGGTGTTTACTTGATTGGGTTAGGTGCGATACCTGTGAGTGACCTGTAAAAAGGTACACCACATACTCAGGGTGGGCTGACACTGTCTAATAGGGGAACGCCACACTGATTGTGCCACCCACCTGAATAGCCTGTCAGAAAAGTCTCAAACTTAGGTAGGCCGGTCTCACTCCATAGCCAACCCTGAATGGGCCATTCACTACCACCAAACTGGGGTAGATGAGTGGCCAGATAGGTACATCTGCATGTGCACTGCCCGGGATGAGATTAACCCCATGTGGCTTTTCCCGACCAAGGGGGCGGATTTCCCTATGGGACACATCCTGAGTGTTGCAGATTCTCTTGTTAAGGCCTTAGGGCCTGGGGCACTTTCCCACTGTAAGTGCAGTCTGAAAGTGTGCGCACCCTTCCTACACACGTTAGGAAGAGGTGCTCACCTGAGGTTTATAAAACGTTGCTCAGGTCTCCCATGGCTGGCCCGTGGGTGCACACTCTCACTTAATATGTTTTAAGACCTGGGTCCAGCCTGTCAATGCTGTCTGGCATTTGCTCTGCTCTGAGGGTATGATAAGAATGCGTCCAGCCTGCCATTGCAGGCTGGTGTGCACTCTGCACTGATGGTGCTCTTTAATACATGTGTAGCCTGCCATTGCAGGCTGGTGTGCACACTCGACCAAATGGTGCTCTTAAATACATGTCCGGCCAGCCATTGCAGGCTGATGTGCACACTCACACCAATGGTGCTTTTAAATACATGTCCAGCCTGCCAGTGCAGGCTGGTATATGCTTTGCACTGATGGTGCTCCTAAATACGTGTCGAGCCTGCCATTGCAGGCTTGTATGCACTCTGCACTGACGGTGCTCTTAAATACTTGCCCAGCTACTACTGCAGGCTGATATGCACAATTGCATGTTTACTGAGAATGGCCTGTGTGAGTCGCTAGCCACCCTGAGAGGATCTTACATTACCACCCAAGTACCCCGAGGGTGCATCTCTAGGGGTGAAGCAGATGGTAGGTGAAAGACAGGGCAGGTACAAGTGTGTGTCCTCTGCTCAGGCAGTGAGGAATACCCACGCCTGTTTTCACTGCCCATCAGGTTTGCTCTTCCCATAGGCTAGAATAGGGAAATGGCTGATATTACTTTAAACTGAAATAGCGAATTGCAGCGGAGCAGCTTCACAATGTTTCCTATCATTGGATTTGCAGTGACAACCCCATCCTAGTGGTCACATTGACTTTGTCATGAATTACGTAGAAATGCCACTACTAGAAAGTGCAAACAGAACAATTGATGGAAAGAATGCTGAACAATGTCATACATTCTTCCCAGTACAGAGATCTGGGCCTACATCCATTGTTTTTGGTGCTCTCCATACCATTCCAGTTTAGACCCAGCCATATGCAAATCAGTCTTGACCCTGTTCGCCATGGGAATAGTCCAGACAAAACTGCTAGGCCAGGTCCTCCTTTGACTGGAAACAAGCATCCTAGGACCGGTTTTGGGGTACCACCCCATATCAACCAGGCTAGCTTGACTTCAGTGGCATGAAGAGCACGGGACCCACTTCTGGGCATACCCATCCCACTTGACGTAACAAATGAAAAATGAACAGTTGATGGACAGAATGCTGAACAATGTCATACGTTCACCTCAGTACAGAGATCTGGGCCTAAATCCATCCATCATTTGTTCCTTTTGCTTTTGTCGCCCTAAGTGGGAAGGGTATGCCCAGGTTTGGGTCCCGTGCTCACTGCGCCACTGGATTCAAGCTAGCCGGGCTGATGAGGGGTGATGCCCCAAAACTAGTCCCAGGATGATTGTTTCTGGTCCAGAGAGGACCTGGCTTGGCAGTTCGGGCTGGGGTGTTCCCATGAGGAACAGGGTCAAGACTGATATGAATATGGCTGGGTACCAACAGAGGTGGCGTGGAGAGCAAAAGAACCATGGATTAACCCAGATTTTTGTGACTTGGGTGAATGTTTGCATTGTGCAAGTGAGCATATCCATGCTCTAAAACTCTTTGTGTGCCTTGGTGCTTGATTCCAGTCCACACTGGAGGTTGGGGGAGCACATCTGAGCATTCCCCAGCAACAGCTATAAAACACTGGGCATTCAATTGGAATGACCTGCCTCTGCCATTTGCTGGCCTGACTGCAGAGATTGTAGGAGGAGGTTTCGGCACTTGACCTCCAGAGCCAGATCGTGGCCCAACTAAAGATTATGATCTGCTTTCCACAGCATCGTGGCAGACAGGACTGAAATTTAGGGAAGACATCTGTGGTACAAATGGGGACCCTTTGAACCACCCAAACTTCAAAGGCAGAATTCAGTATAACTACTGGTGCCATCCTGCAGCAAAGAGTGAAATACGTTTGTGGGGACATGGGATCGGAGAACCTGGAATTGCATGGTTCACATTGCCAGAGGACTCTGTTGTGTACAAGGAGGATTCCTGCATTGAAAGGGACTGTGTGTCCTTCCTGAATAGTGGCTGGCGCGGGCTGACTACCTGCTGCTGGGTGGCACCACCCTGAAGTTTGCTCTCCAAGGGCTTGTTGAGCTTGCCCTCTGTTCTCTCAGAGGTCACAGGAACATCAAAGATCTCCAAATAGGGACCCAGACCATCTACCTGTGACACCTGAAGCACAGTGCCCTCTCAAGTGACTACATCATCTGCTGGATTCCAGCTGGTAGCTTGGAGACACAATTGCCTTGTGTGGCGCCCCTAAGTGTGGCTCGCTCTAAGGTGTGTGGCCCTTGCATCGTGGGAACCTTGGCACGCAAAAGAGTCTAGTTGGAGGTGACCGTATTCACTGGTTGCGGGTTCCAGCATGACCCACTTCATCGATCGTGCTGCATCTCTCTCACGCGACACGCCGACTGCATGCTCATTGCTTGCGGTGTCTGAATCACAGGTTGCGACCCTCGGAGGTGGGGGTGGAACAATAGTAGTGTCTCATTCTACCTTGTGAAGCATTGCTGAGCTTGCGCCTGTGTGGATGTGGCCGGAGTTGTCTGATGCACCCAATATCGACATGCACCAGATGTTATGCCTCATTTCCAGGGAGGTACGAAATTTGCAACTCTTCATTGTGTGTGTGACCAAAGCTGTCTGGTCACACACAAAATTGACGTTCACCAGACGTTGTGCCTCATTTCCAAAGAGGTACGGATTTTGCAACTCTGTTCAGAACTGTCTTGTGCGACTTGTATCATCACGCACCTGATGTTATGCCCTGATTGCCTGGGTGTGATTCTGATCAACGTGTACCTGACAAGGTACATCCTCCTTCCGAGAGGCCCCCCTGCTTCATTCTCCTATCATTTCCTCTTCCCTTGCTTGGCCCTCAGTATGGCAGACCAACTAACCTCTCCCCACCCGGCCTTCCCAGACGACACTGTGTTGCAAAGGTAGTATTGCCCGGCTCGGGCCTTGGTGGTGAGAATTGCTAAAAAGGCTCAAGGAATGCCTCCACAAACTATTGGAAGTGAGTCATGAGACTGTGTGACCACCTGTGCTTCACAGAACTGGGTTTGTGCCGTAACGCCCTTGGGGACCCCTTTGGTGTGACCGTCTATTGCCCTTGGCCCATGTCTGCGCCGCATCCTGTGGGTGAACTTCTCAAGTGGTTACCAAACCCCTTTTGCTGACTGCCTCCTAATTGATTTTGCTGCATACCCCACCTGCTTTCTGGGACCCTGACTAAGAGTGACTTCAGGCACGTGCCGCCTAGTACCCCGGGGAGGACGGGTTATCTCCGATCTGTGGTTATAGGATAGTCAGGGTGAGTGGACCTTCTGGGTATCAGTTGTACCACATCAGGGTGCTAAGTGCATTTGTGTACTAGTGCTTCTGTACAGACTTGTCTGATATCATTTGCACCGCAGAGCAGGGTAGAGTGAGTGTGTGTGTGAAGGTGACAGTGGGGAACCGCCCGTAATTCATGACACTGAATGGCAGTTTGATTTATTGCCAGAAAAGCATTGCGTTTGGCATTGGTTTTCCCCTCGCGGCCAGGGCCCACGATGCTGTTAAAAAGTGGTATAATACTGTGCATGTACATATTTCTGATATCGTTGTGTCCCCAGGTGTACCCTCTAATGGTGTGGTATTGAAATATAAGAATTGCTAGGGTGGGCCTTGGATGGACAATGTGTTGCACCGCATAGGTGTGCATATTTCTGATGTATTTTGAACACAACTGGGCCTAGTACTGCTAGTAATGATTCAGAATGTGATTTATGGCCAGAAATACATGATGTTCATGTTGTGTTGATTATTATGTGTGTTGAATGCAAATGTTATTTACATACATCCCATGTGAAGTCTCTTTTGTGACGCTCAAGGTATTTATTGTGAGTGAGTGCTGTGCTAATGCTTTACACATTGCCTCTATGGTAAGCCTGATAGCTCAGTGCCAAGCCTCCCAAATGGTGAGTGCAAGTTATACAGTGTGTGCAATCATACGCCCCTGATGGGAGTGGTAGGATCTGCCCGGCCAGGGCATCACCTCAGCCAACCAGAAAGGGACAATTCCAACAGTTCCAAAGGAACTCCAAAGTCTCTAGGTATTCCTTTGAGCACCTGTAGAGATTTGTAGGTCTCCGACCTCTCTTTGCACAATATAACATCTTGATCCAGTCATGAAGCTTGGCGGCAGGTCACTTTAATCATGTACGTCCCACTTGACACTGGGTAACTACCAACAACAGAGTCACCAGTTTCCTCTGGGAGCAGGGGATAGACACAATATAACCCAGGAGTAGTGGTAGTGAGTTGCAGCTACTCAAATCATTGTGTGAACTATTTCTGACCAAAAATCATGTATAGGGGGCATTGCCAGGGCAAGTGTAGGAAATCTACAAGATCTGTAGAACATCTTGTGCAACCAAAGGGTTGAGCAGGGTCCATTTAGTGGAATCGTTCAGTAGTGTAATACATCCTGTTTAGGAAATTAAAATTAATTCATCTATGTCTGGAGTATTTAGACACCTCCTTACTTTGCTCAGAGTAATATCCCATGCTGAATAAGAAAGCATTAACCCCACCTCTGTCTCTCATCGTGCTCTTGTGAAGTTAATGAGGATGGAATTAACCAATCTATCAGCTGGTATATTCTTGAGACCCAACCTCTGGTTGTATCCCATGGTGGATGTATACATTTGTGTCAGTGGAGGGAATTTCCTAGGCTCCTGAGGAAATGTGTCCCACTGGTCAGGTGCAGCTTTTCATAGTCTATAACAAGTACAGAAGTCAAGAGAAGTTACAGCCCCTAGTGTCCGAAATTGCTGTAGTGTAATAAATCTGCCATCTGGGAAAATGTGTTCCAGTGTTCTGAGGCCTAGAGGTGCACGGTTATTTGCAATAGGCATTGCTTGGTAGTAAACAAGAGGATAACCAGTGCACCTTGCCAGAGTCCAAAAAGCCCAGTTTTTACAGCAAACCATTTTGATGTGTTTTCTCAGTTTAGATGTCCTCACTGACAGTGCACTGCTAAGTGTCCCCACATCCAACTGTTTTTTCAATTGGGAGGTGTGGTGCACAGTCTGTGGGTTAATCCAGTAAATAGCATAGTGTGCCTGCATGGCTAATGAGTATCTCTCGGAGTCAGGAATGCTAAACCCGCCCTGTCCACATGATCATGCAAGTCTTTCCTAGCTTAGGACCAGATATACGTAGCGTTAGCGACTCGCAAATCACAAAGTGCTTTGCGACTGCTATTTGCTGAAACTGTATGTCTGCAACCCATTCACAAGAAGGAAATAGTTAAGTGAATGGATTGAGAAGCCCTAAAAATTGTGACTGAAAATTGTGACTTGCTATTAGGAAATACCAAATAGCGAGTCACAAACTGTATCTTCAATCCAGTTGCAATTTGCGAATGGGGAGTCAGTCGCAATTAGGAAAGCGTGAAAATTAGCAGCAAGTCAGGACAGGTGTTAACTGATTGCAACCTATAAATAAAAGCCCAAAATGCATCAGGGTCTTTCCGAAATGGCACTATTGTACATTATAGCAAGGAGAATGGGGATTTTGGCTCATTTGAGGAGGAAGAGACTGGAGATGATATTCAGAGTCAAGATGACCTTCTTCAACCAGACATAGTAGGAAATCTATGACAAATACAGGCTGAGTAGCGCTGTAATTTTACATCTGATTGCACTCCTGAGACCACCCCTTGAAAGCAACGCACTGCTCGATAATGCCAACTCCACATATGTGAAGGTGCTGTGCCCATTACAACTGTTAGCATCTGATGGTTACCATGTATCATTGCTGTTGGTGTGTATCAGAGTGCATTGCCATTTTTGTTTGTGCTTTCCTCGAAGCCACATTAATATATATCAAGCAATACATCTATCTACCCAGAAATACCACTGAAACCCAATCAACGAAATTGAATTTCTATAGGATAGGCAAATTTCCACATGTGGTAGGGTGCATGGATGGAACACATGTGGCCATATGCCCACCGTTGCACCTGGAATATATTATCCGAAACTGCAAAAACACACATTCACTTAACATACAAATGGCTGGTAACACACAACATAAGCACTGACATTGTTTCCCAGTACCCTGGAAGCTCCCATGATTCCTTCATTTTCAGGCACAGTGTCAATTCCTGACGGCTAAAACATGGGGAGTTTGACTATGGATATCTATTAGGTAATGCTGCGCACAGCAGTGTGTGAAGAGAAGTATTGTGACATTCATATGCATGTCTTCCACAGGTGACAGTGCGTACGCCTTACCACCCTGGATACTGACACCATACCTCTCATCAAATTAAACTATTGAGCAGTGCTATAATGTTGCTCATAAACTCACCAGAGGGATAATTGAGCAGATGTGTGGTCTGCTGAAAGACAGATTTTGGTGTACACAAAAGAGTAGAGGAGCACTACAGTCTGCACAAGAGGCTTCATGGTAAATTATCACAACTTGTGCAATGCTGCACAACAGTGCCACTAGGAGATGACTACACATCACAATGTCAAACTCTGACTCAGAAGATGACGATATTGCGCCTCCAATACAGCAGCGAGCAGAGGAAATGAGATCAGCGGAGAGAAGATGGTGATGGGACCACATTGCAAACAATTATTTCAGAAGATAAGTCGACAGTTATAATGCATTAGATCATGCGGACAAAAAACAGCCATTTGATGATGCTTGTAATCAAATTTCTTTAATGGCTGGTATGTATTTTAATTACTTGATTAACAAACAAAGATTTTGCAAAGTATGCAATGCTTGTTAATCCACCAGAAATGTCCATTGTCAGATATGAGTAGCACACTAATTTAACAACATTAATGCTTTTATTCCCTGGGGCCTGATGGTGTACTCTGGTCATGTGTGGCAGCAAGTGTCTGGCTGATGCACCTTTGGGTTGTGGTATCGGTAGTGGACACACTACTGATGCTAGAGCAGTCCTTGCTCCCCTGATGGTCACCTGCTATTTTGTCTGTTTGCATTGCCTCTACAGCTGCTGTTATGAGTTGCAAACCCCTTGCTACATCACTACTGAAGTGGCCCATCTGTACTTGGATGTTAACAGTACTCCTGCAAAGGTTAGTCGTAGCAGGTGCCAATCTGCCAATTGGCCAGTTTAGTGTGTTCAATTTGTGAGCAAAGTGCCTCTCCCAATGCTTTTGATTTGTCTCGCTGTTAGCTAGTAAAACACAACGATTGTACTGCAACTGTCATGCTGTCAACTCTTATGTCCATATTTTTCTGGTTTTCAGCCAACTGTCTGGACACATTGGCAGATCCAAAGGACATTGTTTGTTGCATGATCTGCAGCCTGCAACACCGAGTTCTCAATGCCTACAAACAACTGAGCATTGTCAACAGCTTGTGGACTAGAAGGGAGTGCTTGTCTAGCTTGTCTTGTTCTGCATTGTGGTCGGCCATGTCCCAGAAGGCGCTGCTGGCGTGATCTCACTACAGGAGCTGTGTCTATGCGTGGCTGTGATTGGGCAGCAACCCCCTCTCCTAATGCAGGCTGAGGTGTACATACAGCACTGCTGGTGTGTCCATGTGATGGTGAGGATCCACAGAATATGTCTTGTTGATTGTGCTCCTCATCCATATGAGTGGCATCACCATCCTCTGAGCCCCTTCTGTGTGCTGTGCAGCGGTGCCTGTAGTGCAGGAGAAACATACAATTGCTTTTTGTGTTTGATTTGTCTCTGCATGTCATGTATTTGTTATTACAGCACAATAAGTGTATTCAGTGAATACGCTATGTCCAATGTACCACATGTCCCATAATGCACTTGTATGGCTGTAGTGAATACTAAATATACATGTGTATGTGTACATATTACATTTTTGAGAGGACAGTGGACATGCTGGTCTAACTTGGGTAAGGTCCTACTGTTGAGGTGTCTATGTGCCTGAATCCACAAACTGCCTCTTGCTCAAGGATGCCTTCCACCAGCGTTTCCATGGCTGTGGGTGGTTATACTCTGGAAGGTCCTCCTCCTGTCGCATGACTCTCTGCCAGGGGAGGGGCCACCTTTTCCTTCGTCCTTGACCTGAGGCCATGCCATCGTTTGTGGATTTCATCCACTGACCGCTGTGTCACTCCAACGGCGTTGATTCAGGCCTGCATGTCCAGCCAGAGTTTTCTTGTTTGGGCCTCTAGGATCTTCATCGATGCATTACCAAAGAGCTGCTCATGATTATTGCAGCATTCCTCAGTGAGGGTTTCTAAATCCTTTTCAGTAAATTTAAGTTTTCCTTTTTCCCCCCTAGACTCCTTAGCTGCATCTTGGCTTGTCATTCTTAGTAGGAGTTTTTCCTTCCTTGCCTCAAAACTCTCACAATCAGCAGGAGTCTGCACCACCTCCTCTCATCAGGCTGCATAAGATAGCAATGATGCATACTGGTCTGGGTTCATTCACCTGACCCAGGAAGTACTTATCTATACCTTAGGGAATGTGTGCAAATTGCAACTTCATTTGCTTTTTGTGATTCTTAATTTGCCATTTCATTCGCCAAATAGGAAATCGCTAATTGCGACACTCCTATTTGCAAGACACATGATTTGTGAGTCATTATTTGGGATGCACAAAACTACAGCCATTCCATTTTGCCATTAACTAATCGCAAGTCACAAAATGTCACAATTAGGCAATCGCAAAATGGAGTGTTTGTACATCTGGCCCCTAGTCGTGGAACTCCACTGCTCCACACACGTCTGGTAAGGAAAGTGCGGACCTCAGCCTACAATTGCTTACCCAGGGGCATTGGTATATTAATGAAGAGGTACAGGAGTCTAGGGAGCACCAGCATCTTCATCAAAGCTACCCTACCTACCACAGGGAAGGGAAGCGCTATCCATTGTTCTACCTGCACTGGGAGTTTGTCGATAACGGGATCAGAACCACGTTTATGAATGGAAATCTGTTTACGTGTATCCCCCAAATAGAAAACTGAGTCGTTCCTCCTGGCTATGGTTGTCACAACCTTTCCTGTGTTATCTGTGAGGGGGGACATTTGAAGTAACATCTTGTTAGACAGTGTTTAGAAGCAGCAGACACGAGGAAGGGAACTCTACATACATTTATAAATCCTGGCTTGTCTGCAAAGGCTCCACTTGGACGGGGACTGGGATATTCGAAAAGTGGTACCTTGTACTGAAGTATTTCTCTGAATATTATCTGTCTTGTCTGATCCCATAATTAATTTTCAAAATGCCTACGCTGTTGTGTTTATTCTAAGTGTGGTAAAATGAGTTAAAACAATGATTTTTCTATTCAAATCTCCCGTCGCTTTACTTGAACTTATCTTTGTTCGTTTTGAATGCAACATTTTAGTGTTCATAATTGTCTTTAGTAACTCTTAGAATTATATGGTTCATCTAACTTAAGCTTTCATGGATTCTCTCGCCCTGTGTGGCCATCCTAGCCTGGTTTTGGTGGCAGCTGTGGCTCTGTTGCCACCTGCATTCCCTCGTGTCCTTCACAAAAGGTCGAGAACAATTGTCACAATTAATATTCATTTCTGCTATTTTTCTGCCGAATGTACATGACCCTCTCAGCCTTTATTAGCTAGATGAATTCCTAAATGTAAATGGCCTAAGCAGACATTACTGAAAATTCATATTTTCATCTTGATTCAATTAGCTGGTTTTTATAAAACTACTGGGAGCGCCACTCTACTACAAAGGCAAGCAGACAGCTCTGCGTGTTTGTCTGAATTCTGTTTGATATGCATGTCTTGTATTTTCATTTAGAATGCTGGTCGTGCAGGGAATCCTAAGCGGGAAAATATCGGAGTCTCACATGTATCTTCGTATCATTTAAAAAGGGTAGATAAATGCTTCAAATATGACTGTTACCAGTAGGTGTGGTTTTAACATAGGACTGTTCATTAATAGGGCTACGTGTGTTGTCCCAATATGGTACTTAAATTCATCTGAAGACAGATTTAATTTGAATTAGGAAGTATGGGGCATATCAACAACAACCGGCGATAATTATCGCTCAGCGCTCTTAGCGTGAGGATAATTATCGCCGGCTAGCGTGAATTTTTATCGCTGAGATAGCGTGCTATTAGCAACGCTTATCTCAATAGCGATAAAAATCTACACGCTAACAGGCTAACGTGAGATTATCGCTGGAAACCCAGCGATAATCACATGTTACCTTGTTGATAGGGACAGGCAAACTTAGCCATGATATCCTCCTTCCATAGGATATCATGGCTAAATCAGAAAAATACCAGACGTAAAAAAGCAGCGTTAACCGCGGTTAGCGCTGCTTTTTTTGTCTCTAACAGGGTTAGCGACATTCTTGATAATAGGAGAAATGTCGCTTAGCGACATTTCTCCTATTATTTTACTCTGGAACGCCCCCTTTGCATCTCATTAGAGATGCAAGGGGAAGCGTAGAGTAAAAGGGTGCTAACATGCAAATTTGCGTGTTAGCACCCTGTTGTTGATAGGGTGCTAGTTTTATCTCTGCTTTTTTGGCTTTTAAAGCCAAAAAAGCAGAGATAAAGCCCTTGTTGATATGCCCCTATATTTTTCCGGATGGATTTGGTGTAGAATTTGAGTAAAATCCAAAAAAGCCGCAGGGTTTAGTAGATCCGAACCTGGTTCCTCGCTTCTGTCACAGCATGTCCACTCGGATGGTTTTCGTTTACAAAAGTACAGGCAGGGAGAAACATCCGAATCCAAGTAGGTGCCTGATGGACTGGAAAAGACTTGCAGAGGTTTGGTAAACATGACAACGAGGCCATGAAGACCGCAGCTGGCTCTGGGACTTGACACCCAAGGGAAGCCATTTATGAGCTGACCTTCTGTTCACGCTTTGTTAAATCCTGAAGAAGGAAGGGCGCTAACCCTATGGATTGTACTTGTCAATCAAGTGTATGTGGATGCACGCGCTCTTGGAAACTCGGGCTACATTTCATGCAAAATGTTACTTTTTATTGATAGCATCTTCTAGATCATTGTAATATAGATTTCAGGTCAGCCATAGCGGCCTATGCTGAAGACGACATGGCTGTTGGTACCTTGGGTGTCCTGCACAAGAACAGTGGGGGTTGTGGACCTCTTTATGAGCTTTAACTACACACATATGTGGTGTGTGAGTTGCAAGGGAAGAAAGAGGATGAAGGCTGTGTAGCTCTGAGTAGTTTTTGAAGGAGGACCGAGGCAAAGATGCAACATAGCGGGGTACAAGAGAGGAGCCGGGATAGTTAGGGAAATGCCAGGTCATGCCAAATCACTCTAGAGGCCTTGTACAGAAGCCAAGCAGCTGCACTATCCTAACTCCATGAGCCCCATAAGCCCCAGAGCTTCGCATGCCAGTTTAGCCTAGTTACACTGTACCTGGGACCCTGCTCATGGCATGGGAACTGGCCATTGTTTTGAAGTGTAGGGGTGATGGCGCCTGAGAGGGAGGCTGCTCTTACTCTCGCGTCCTGTGAATTGGTCTGTCTGCTGCATAAACTCAGAAGCAAAATATTTCGCCCATGACTGATCAACCACCTGAAAAGTCATTTTAAGACTTTTGCGCTTCTCAACATTCATGTCAATGTCTGTCAGAGAAAGGCCTCCAGGACAAGGCAAAGAAAGAAGCATGTCAGGTGATTAATATAGGCTACTGATAAATCAAGGGAGGGTCTGGATGTGCAGGACACATTGTGCACGATGGTCATAGGATCAAATAGAGCAGGATCAGGCTTTGGAGAGCTGGAGAGTGGGGGGGTTGAGGTATGGATGAAAAGCAGGACCCTACAGAGCTTGCATTGCCTTCTTCCCTGCAGGACCCCACCCCTTGTGCCTTAGAACACCCAATACCCCCATCCACCCGCATATATCACTAGTACTTTAAAAATCCTACTAACAGCCCTTTCGTGACATAGAATACCACCAGAAATGGCAGAAGGACAACATGTAAAGTTTGTAAGTAGACCACTGACCTAGTGAAACGTTTTGGTTTACAAACTTCTTCTTGGCAATTATTGAACTCTAGTTACCCTCAAGAGGACGATGGTGGTCTCATTTCCGTTTTGTATCATTTTGCCCCTCCCTTGCCCGTCTTCATACTGTATTATGTTGTAACCGAATAATTCCTCAGCTTACTGCTAGTCTAGTTCACAGGCCACGTTACTTCCTCATCAGCGTCACCTCCTTTGTGAGTTTTCCTACCCATATCTCTTTACTTCGTGATTTGGGATTTCTGCGGCAGAGACCATGTCGTATCAACGTCTGAGCGCTTTACAGTGAAGTGTTGAAGTGACTCTCACAGCGACTGATAATACCTCGAGTGAGCCTACTTGACAACCTATTGACCCCTTCAAGCCCCATTTTGTTTCAAGCTGACCACCAGCAAAATCAAGAACAAACATTGAAAACCTTCAGACAAGTCTTCCAACAAATGAGATTTCCTGCTCAACCTTGTACAACTCTTTTTATTGTTTTAACAACATGAATATGATACTCAGCAAAGTGACCTTAAGGGAGTCTAGCATGTATGCAGTGTCCAGTGAGTTTCATTGGGTCCAAAAGGTGCATTAACATTATTCCCATAGCTATTCGGAAGGACACACTGGAAGTGTGTCACCATAGGCCCAACCTTTATATGATTCTTTGGACATCCAGCGGGCTAGTGAAAATATCTTCCTCTATAGCGCAACAGTCCATGCCTTTGAGTCACTCAGTAAAGGGGGAGGGGGTTATTTTTCAAAACTCCAATGCCACCGCCAATGACGTACTCTGTCTATTTTGCTACCTTCATTTTTGTTGCAACTAACAGTCAGGGACACCTAAATTATTTGGCAAGGAAGGACCAAATGATAACGGATGGCTGAATAAATTATGCAGCAAGAAAAGGCTTATTATGCGGTCAAATGCAGCACATGTTTCCAAAGTATTACTTCATTATTTTGTCATTTTCACTCATGGTAATTCTGTCCAGGCAGCAATTTCACACCATGGGTATCAGTTTAGCAACCATCTAAAGAATAAGCACCTGAAAGATGACCGGTCAACTTTTGCAAAGAGCCTTCAACTGCTCGGGAACACATGGTGCCACGCTGTTAGCAAATTTTGATCCGTTTGAGTTAGAAGCAATTTCTTTTGTAAACATCTGCAGATTATGCAGCAGTTGATGGGTGATGTGGGACAAGTAGCACATCCATAATTATGTGGAAAACACCACAGCTGCAGAATACCATAATGCCTGTGGTCCTGGAAATAGGCATGTGCCCCTGGATCCTCCCCATTCCTTTCCAATCCGCATTTTGGGGTCCAGTAAAACAGGCCTACCAACTATCTGTGAAAGTGTGCTCTGGACCTGAAATCAGTATTGATGAATTACCCCACGCTGTGTGGAAGAAAGGGCTGATGTCAGGACCCTGTGCTTTTCAAGCCTTGTGCAGAGAGAGTGAGTATGCAGAAGAGAACACTGACCCCAGCAGGCTCACTGTCTAAAACTAGCCTCCTAACCCAATGTCCATCACCAAACCACCTACATGTTAATGCTCAGTGTAGTATTTATAGATTTTAACCGGCCTATGATGGAATTCAATGGTAGGGCCATCGAATAGATCAGAACTATATGAGCTATGTGAGCAGTGGCGGCTACTCCGCTAAGGCAGTAGAGCGTAGCCACACCCCTGCCAGCCTCAAAACTTTTTTTAAAAAACGATAATGAAACAGGTTTATTATTTTATTATTCAAGTTCTAGTCTTGGGGGTGGGGCCATCGCAGGTAAGTCAGGATACAGTGAATGCCACTGGTATCAGGGCACATATGTGTTCGGCCGCTGTCTCAAACACACTGATCTGTCTCCAGCCCCAGCTGCGTTGCCGGGTTGGAGACAGCAAAGCACAGGCTTCCAGTCTCACTGGGAGCGCAAATTCACAGTGTTCAGGCCAATCCTGATACTGCTTTCCAACGAGAGCAGTGTCAGGATTGGCCACAAATGTAAATGTATGGATACTTGTATAGCGCACGACTACCCGGAGGCCTCTCGGCGCTTGTACGAATACCGCTGTGGAACCCATCCTGGCTTTTCCCTGTGAGGCGTCCACTCCTGGGTACCCCCAAGGTGGCATCCTTAGCGTTGTGGGGGCCGTTGTGGAGATTAAGCAAGCTATTGCCCAGAGTTGCAGAGTGGGACTCCATGATTGGAATGGCACCGAGGCGAGAATTATCAGGTCCGTGGAATTTTTGAGCCCAAGACCCGCCGAGGCGGGGAATTGAACCCTGGTCCCGGGCTAGACCTCTGAATCAGGGTCTGCCGCTCTAATCATTGAGCCACACTTCTCCACAAAGGACACTGTAAGCCTGTGTTGGAGCCGCAGGGAGAGTCGCAGCAGAAGAGCGGCGGGCAATCGCCAGGTACCTTTTTTCTCCTTTAATTTTTTTCCGTTTTCATAACATCCCCCCTCACCTCCCACCTTGCCACGGCAGAGCAGCCGCTACTGTCTGAGATTCCATCCACATTACCTCAATGTTTGACCCAAAAACCTCTATGAACCACTGCCATGGCCTTGTTTATTAAGATGACTTTTTTCTGTCCTTGCCTTTTTTTAATTTATTCCTTACGAGTTTACTGTCCTTTCTGGATTTTTTTCTGACATTTTTAGTTATTCTTCATCCACAAACACACATCAAAGGGACAATAAGCGAGTGATGACAATTTGCCTTCCGGATGTCGGTAAAAGGAGAGAGCACATGCTCTTTCAAAGTGTTCACGCTAGGAAGAGCGGGTCTTGACATGTTATAGTGCATCTGTTCACTAAACATGCCCTACCAGCGGCCTACAAAACATACAAATATTAAAACCTGCGTCTACGGACGCACGCAAAGTACAATTGTCTCTGGAGCCCTATTTTATAGATATTGCAAACATAAACACCCAACTCCATGAACTTACTGTCCCTGATATGGAAAGTTTTTATCTAGTTTTCATGAACGTCGAGTATCAGGTTCAATGGAAAATAAAAGATTTTCCTTTAGAGGATCCGGTGTCTCAGCAGAGTTAATAACAACTCGCTTTTATATAGCCCTTCTGCTCGCACTGTTTCGGTTTGTATACATAAGGGATGTTAATATTGCCTAATTTATGAGCGTCGATTTCCAGGTCATGAACTCCTGAACTTCAGATCCTGCTTCGTGCCAGAGGTAACTCATGATTGTATTGCTTCCGGGTGGTATCAAAGCCTTGACATTGTTAAGTTGCCGAGGGGGAGGGACTGTGGATGGGGTGCATGCTCCTCCTTTCAACACCAGGGTCAGGCACTGGTGCAGTCTCTCAATCCCTACCTAAGCCCAGTGAACAGTACCTCCGCATCTTCCAATCTAAAAAAAGATGGAGATAACTTTCAAATAATGCTAAGGGGAGGGGGGTTCCTAGCAAAACAGATTCCATGCATAAACTTAATTTAGTAGGGGCTCACTTATAAGCATCTTGTTTGGTGCGTGGGCCAGGATTCTAAATTAGCATTTCCGTTTTCTAGTGATTTGAGCAAATTTGAACATCTGTAAATCCAAGGTAAGGGAAAACCAATCGTGGAACAAAAATAGTTTTATTAAAGGGTGTCATGGTACCCTGTGAATCTGGTATACTGACTCGGGTAGCAGTGAATCAGATATTATTTTTATTTCAGTTTGTAGCCCACAGACCTCAAAATTCTTCATCTGGCATCTAATTAAGTGGCCGCTCAGGTTAAAACTTTTATGTACAAATTGCTTTATGATCTGAACTGCAAACATGTTGATAAATTAATTGATCTTCTTGTGGAAGGATGTGTGTTATGGTCTTCCTGCTATCTTAACAATAGGTAGAATGTATGATGCAAGCGTAACTCAGCACCCACTCATTATCATAATTTCTAATAATGTACAAGTCAATTAAATGTATGGAGTTAAATCACAGTTGAATTACATAATGCATAGACTCAAATAAACGTTTTTCTTAAAAAGTTGATTTCTTTATTCATGATCTCACTTTTAAAAAAAAGTTATTTTTATTTTGACTTGTATATTATTAGAAATTATGATAGAGAGGGTTGTTGAGTCACACTTTTTCAAATGTTGATGGAGTTTCTCCTGTGTGGAAGATTAAGACGACTGTGCTTCTAGATTTGTGCCCCACTGTATTTGAAGTATAACTATAACCCGCTGTAATGATAAGTGCGAGTTCATGTTGCCTCAGTCTCTCTTTTGTAAATTACTTGGTAGAATGTATGGTGTCACTTAGAGCCGTATGTACAAAGCTCCCATGTAATTGCAAACCTTATGGTTCACAAAATCTGCTGGCATGTGCAGCCCACAATTCCTGTGGTTGTAGCCAATCACAGGGGGCACACATTGTGACCTGTCTAATGAATGCTAATTAGGCATTGTTCTGCAGCTTTCTGTGATTGGATAATTTGTGAACCAATAAATTAGTACTGTTAGACCTGTAGGCCTTAGGGTGCTCTCCCCCCAAATGTTTTTTCTTCTTCCTCAATTTTTCCTGATCTTGTTTTTGTTGGCGTTAGGACTCTGCACACTTTATTACCACTAACCAGCGCTAAAGTGATTGGAATATCTCCTCTAAAAATAGTATTATTGGCTTACCCCCAATTGGCATAAGTAATTTACTTATACATCCCTAGTAACATGGTGCTACATGTACCCAGGGCTTGCAAATAAATGATAATAGAAGGCCTGCAGCACTTGTTGTGCCACTCACTTGAGTAGCACTTTAAGCATGTCTCTGGCCTGCCATTGCAGACCCTGTGTGTGCAGTTTAAACTGCTATTTCAACCTGGCAAAATAAACCTTTTTCCAGGCCCAGTTCTTCCTTTTTAATACATATAAGTTACCCCTAGGACAGGGCATGGAAAGTCCAGAGGGTAGGGTGTTATGTATTTAAAAAGCAGACATCTACTTTTAAGTTTTACATGTCCTGGTAGTGAAATATGTTTTTCACTACTGCAAGTCCCATCTCTCCCATAGGATAACATTGGAGATGCCTTATTACATTTTATAAGCGTCATTTCTAAATGGGAGGAGCTAACCAGATCAGGGTTGGTGTCACTGGAATCACAATTTAAAATCTTAGCTTATGGTGGTTTGATTTTAAATTGCAATTCTGAAAATAACACTTTTACAAAGTTGGCATTTTCTTGCCTTAGCCATTCAGTGCTTGCAGCCTGTCTCTGGTCACATGACTAGATGTAGCTGACAGTTGAGCTTTGTGTATTCCTCCCAGAGAAGCACACACAGTAGGAAGCATAGGTGTGCCTGGATGAGCCATCATTGGCAGGATGGGTGGGAAAAGCTGAGCACAACCCCGTCTACACCTAAATGGGCTGTGTCCTGCCACAACAAGGAATGCATGCCCCTGTATTTAGTCTGGAGCTAGGACAGGGAAGGTAGGATGCCTGGGGACTTCAAAGGGAAACTTCTAGTAGCTTCTCTTCCCCTTCAAAACACAACTGGGTATAAATACTGGACCTCAGACACCTACTTTTCAGTACACTTCTGGACCTGTGGATACTGTGCCAGGAAGAAGGACTACCACTCTGCTGGACTCCTGCTTTACGATGCTGACCTGCTGCTCTCTTGCCTGGGTGAGAAGATCTGGACATGCATCTCTTGAACCCAGAACCCAGAGTGACTCCAAGGGCTAGTTGTCTGGGCTCATGATCTGAAGCCTCAGGGACATAATAGGGTCCCAACAACCTCGCATCTGAACCAGAAGTCTGCCATCTGGGGGTCTATCCTGCCAAGTGGTGCCACACCAGTCCCAGGTCCTTGGAAGTGGGCTTAAAGTGCTTTGCCAGCCTCTGTGGACCCAGTTGAACCAACGCATCTCCTCTTCTGCGTGACGAAAAGCCAAGCAGAACCGACGGATCTCTGCTGCTGTGTTGCAAAGAGACACATCACCGCCACAGCCTGCATCACCTATAGAACTGCAGCTGCACGACACATTCTCTGCACAGGCCCTCACATCTCTCATAGATGGCAGCCTTGATGATAAACTCCGCATCGCAGTCTTGCAGCTCCTCGGAACTGTCGCCTCACCCAGACTGCGAGACGCTTCACTGACACCGGACTTCGTATCGTGAGCCCTCGTTGATGGGACCCTCAATGTTGATGCAATGGAACCTCACACCACAGCCTCGCTGCATCTTGGAATGACATATCGCTTTGGCTGTAAAACACATCTTCGTCACAGATCCATGCAAAGCTCCCCAAACCAGGATTTAAGGTACTTTTTGTTTAGCAGGGCTAACTGGGCCCCTGTAGCTGGCTCAAGCTCCATCGCAGTCGACCTCATCATATGGCTATGTCACGGTCTGGAGCAACTAGTTATCCACAGTTGGCGCTTTACACCTTGTAGCGCTGTTTTCTCAAGAACTTTAAAATTAAATATCTCCAATTCTACTGATTGGATTTTTGTCATTTTGTCTTTTTCTGATCCTGTTGTGGACTCCTTTTGTGGTGTGTTTTCACTGTGTTACTGTTTGAAGAGTTTCACAAATACTTTACACTTTACCTCTGAGTAAAGCCTGACTGCTCTGTGCCAAGCTACCTGAGGGTTGAGCCCAGGTAGTGTAGGGTTTGCTTGTGACTTCAGCCTGAGAAAAATTGTGGTTGCTGCTTGAGAAGGGTTTCACCCCCACTCAACCAGCAACCAAATGTATTACAAGTACATAGGTCAGTTTGTAAAACACTATTCCATTCAGAAAAAGTCACAGCGTAATTTGTGATCCTTTTTTTGGAATTGGAATAATAGTACATTAAGGTGTAAAATGTTACCTGGACATCTGCTCTCTTGGGGTCAGTTAACACTTCACTCTTGTCCTCTCTGCACCTTGGTGGTGCCATTTCACTGTCAAAATATCTCTCTCTTTGTTTCTGCTTTGAGTAAGTCTGGCTTTTTGTTTTACAAGCCATATTGAGTCCTGGGAAAAAAATTCACTTTGGGCCATATGTAGATAGCTAAATACCGGTCGGTAACGGGCGAAAATCGGTAATTTTCCCATTACCGACCGGTATTTAGCCCTTTCTAATGTAGGAGGCAGGTTTTAAGGATTCGGTAATTTACCGAATCGGTATTTTAAGAAATCGGTAAAATACCGAATCGGTAAATTACCGAATCCTTAAATCCTATGTAGGGAGCACTCAAGTGAGTGCATTATTGGTTTAAGGATTCGTTATTTACCACCAACTACAAGTTGATGGTAAATACCGAATACCTTTTCAAAAGCAATTTTGTGCTTTTTTAAAAGTGCCATGTGGCAGACATACATGCCCTTAGGGCATGTATGTGCGCCACATGTGCACACATGCTCGATTCAGGGGTGCAACAGGGTGTCAATGTGACACCCTGCCACCCTTGAATATGCTCCCACTATTACCGATTCGGTATTTACCGAATCGGTAATAGTGAATGGCTTCCCATTCATTCCTATGGGCCTCCAGGCCCATAGGAATGACTGGGAAGGTATGTCTTATTACCGATTCGGTAAATACCGAATCGGTAATAACGAATATTACAGAATCGGTAAAATTTACCGATTTTTTACCTACATTCTATTTACCGATTCTTAAATACCGAATCGGTAAAATTCGGTATTTAGGAATCGGTAAATGGAAATTACCTACATATGGCCCTTTATCCTTAAAAAGATCAGGTGATGGAAAAATTAGTGATTTCTTGTCTAAGTGTCTAAGCAAACTTCATGTCTGGCAATAAATCCCACATAGAAATTCGAATTTTGAATTAAACGTGCAACTTTTTGTCCTCCCCCAATGCAACTTTCCCTCAATGACATCTTCACCAAGAGTTCCAAGGTAATACTGAATGCATAAAGATTTCTTCATGTTTTACTTCCTAAGTAAATTGACTCTAGAGTGACACTGTTCAAATGTATATTCATTTACAAGAATGTCGTTTTTCTGCTTGGGATATACATTTGATGGTTAATGTGAGAAACTGAGTTGTTGGTTGACCGGGGTGTTGACCGGCATGTACAGTATTTATGCAACATACAAACCGTAATAAAGTGAAATCAGAACACAAGAAAAATCCCATACCAATTTAGAAAAATAGAGTGTATTTTAATAAATTATTTGACACCAAAAGACAAACATTCAAACATTAGAACTGGAATTATGAATTTTCAAAGTTTTTAGTAAACACTAACGCCTAAATGATCAAAACGTCAAACGTGGACACTTAGTTGAGCGAGACCGTGTCAAAGTCATAAAATATGAAGCATGGGTTAGATACAAGAAGTAGATGTGGCCTGGTCAGTGCTTGCCTTCAGACTTAAAAAATGTCCGAGAAAAAGTTCTCAGAAGGTAAAGCTCAGTGGGGTAAGGCTTCAGACAGTGTATGATGAGGGAGCGTCATCGTTGGGGAGCCGCTGGAAGAACGTATGGTGACGTTTTCTATGTTTGGACTTAGTCACTTTTCTGATAGTCAAAAATCTCAAGCAAGACAAGGCAGGATGCTTCAGCTGAGGAGAGTTCCAGGAGGCCGAGTACCCCTTTTGTGAAGGACAGCTGAATAGGATTTGCTGCTGCGGAGAAGAATGTAGCATGCACTACTGCAAAGTCATGCTGACTGGCAATGCACCTCGGGCGGATCGACAAGCAGGTTGGTCCTGGTCTTTCCTCAGTTCTCAGGCCAGTTTTTAGCCAAAAATGTACTAAAACCCAATTATTGGCTTCTGGATATCTGGGCATCTTTACCACCACCATCAATGGTTCCGAACTGCAGGGGCACCATTTGGGGGGGTTAGGAGTAATAATGGCTGGGTCCTGGTGCGGGTTCAAGATGTTGGGAGCATTTTATTTCTCTGTCGCTCTGAACAGGAGGCCGGCAAAATAGCCTTTGGGGTCACTCTGGCTGTCCTGGGTTAAGGTGGAGAAGCAGGACTCAAATATCATGGCAGGCCTCTGAGGGCTTAAGGCAGGCTCCAGGCAGCAAAGCAGTCTTTCTAGTGTAAAGCAAAACAGTCAGGTGGAGTGCAAGGCAGACCACAGCAGCAGGCATCCCTCTGAGAGTCCTTCTGCAGGTCCAGGAAGTGTGGGTCTGAGAATCCTATTTTTAACCCTTATGCCTCCTTTGAAGTAGGAGAAGTTTCTGGAGGTTTCTCTTTGAAGTGCTTGGAGTTTCCTGACTCCCCTGGTTCCAATTTGGCTCCAGACACAATGCAGTGGTGACAAGCCCTTTGTGTGACGACAGAGCACAGCCTATTCAGTTGCAAGCAGGACTGTGACATGCTCCTCCCCATTCTGCCAGCAGATGGCCAATTTGGGCACACCTAATCCCTCTATTGTGTGACTGTCTCTAAGCAAATCACAAAGTATAACTGCCAGCTACACCCAGTCATTTTACCTAGGACAGCCTGCAAATAGCCCACTTTCTAAAACTGGCATCTTTAAAATTGTAATTTAAAATCTGACTTTACCATTAAAGAGAATTTTTTATTACAATTTCATAGAAACCAAATATGAAATGCTTATCTGTCCCCAATCAAACATTAGCACGCATTAAATGTTATAAGGCAACCCAATGTTATCATGTGGATGTTAGGCCTCACAATAGTAAAAAATGATTATTGGGGTTTTTCACTACTAAGACATGTAAAACTTAAAAGTACATGCCTCCCCTTCTAAATTACAATACACCTTGACCTGTGGGCTACCTCGGGGCTACTTAGAGGTGACATATGCAATAAAAAGGGGGTTAAAGGCTTGATAAGGGGGTTCTATTGCCAAGTCGAATTGGCAGTTTAAAACTGTTTAGACTGCAATGATAGGCCCTGGGAGATGTTTTAAGGGGCTACTTAACTGAGTGTTACAATAAGTGTTGCAGTCCCACTAGTAGCATTTAATTTGCAGGCCCTATGTATACAGTATACCACTCCACAAGAGACTTAAAAGCTAATTAAATAGGCCAGTAAGGTGTAAGCCAATCTTACCATGTTTAAAGGGGAGAGCACAAACACTTTAGCACTGGTTAACAGTGGTAAAGTGAACAGAGTCCTAAGGCCAAAAAAACGAATTTAGCCAAAAAATGGAGAATAAAGGTCAAAGGTTTGGCGGAGTGACCCTGTCGAAAAGGTCTGGGCCAACACTTTAAATGTATATTACCCTTAAAAAACACAACAAAGCTGTACAATCACAGTACAGAAACTTTTTCATAATTTCTGGTCCTTGATTTAAAAACAAATGTTATAATTAAAACTTCATGTTTCAAGGAACATTTAAAAAAATCTCCCTGCTATTGCAACTTTCAGAGCTTTCACATTCAAAAGTAGATAAAAGCTTTCATAGCGGTCCTAATCCTGGCCAGTTTAAATAAAGGCCTCAAATGTAATTATCTCTCATTCATAAAAATGTAGGCGTAATGATAGTAAATGCGGTCAGCTCATCACATTTTTTTCCTAATACCTAGCCTGTCAACTTTAACTGATGGGGTTTTAATGTTGTGCAGTGTAATTATGTTCATCAGTCTTTTCCTAGTCTGGGGACAAGGAACATTAAATAAATATTTAAAAATCAAATAATTTGCCTTATAGTTCGCTTCTTTAAATAATGTAGTTCAATTATTATATAAGCGGAGTAATTTTTGAAGTGATACTCAACATACTTTTCTTTTTACAGAGTTTTCGACAGATAACAACACATAAGTAATTCAAATGAATTAACATTACAGATGTGGCTTCATGTCAACTGACGCAGTCGCCGAAAAATACACTGCGATGCAATTTTTCCTGACTTTTAAGGCGTTATCCAAACTGTTTCTGTAAACAAATACAGTTTCTAGTGCTTTGATGTCCTCGGTCTTCGGCTTCAAAAGAAATATTTTTTTATGTTGCGACGGGAAAGTGCTGTAATTTCGTTCATGCCTGTGTGTCATAGGAACAGCTGGTAGTTTGCTCTGGCCAGAACTGACAGATTTGAGGAAAAACAGAAGAGATACTGTCGAGTAGACCAACGGTAGAGCTGGAGGCCATGGCGAGCCTTCAAGTCTCACGTGAAGCAGGTTGTCTGTGGGCTGTATGCAAAGTCCCAGACCGAGAGTGGCTCTATACAACAGTTATGGTGCGCGCGCCACTTAAAATAAACCCATTTTTGAAGCTTTGCAGGGCGCAAAGAATTCTCTGTTTCATGAGTGATATGAAGACCTGTGCGTAGATGTCCTATTACTTACCGGTAATCTTAATTACTCCTGGTCCTGTTGTCTTAGTCCCATTCCTTAACTAAGTGGAGATGACCATCTCCGCGACAGAAAAAAAGAACAGGAGCATGCTAAGATACCCAACCCACTCCCTCCCACTGGGAGTACATAAGCGTACCAGCCCAGCATGCAGCCTGAAAATACCAAGCCAACAACCGGAAGGCCGGCCGCCAGGGAGGGAGGGAGGGGTGTAAGGAATGGGACGAGGATAACGGGACCAGGAGTAATGAAGATTACCGGTAAGTAATAGGACATTACCCCCAGGTCCCTCCTGTCCTCCTCCCATTCTTTAAGTAAGTGAAGAATACCAAAGCAGAGAACCCGGCCTTCTGGAACCCCACCAATGCCAAGGGCACCAGACTGAAAAACGGCACTCCACAGGAGCAAATGGAGCCCACAAGAAGGAGAAAAATGCAGGCAGGAGCACACAACCATGCATGCCCCCAACCAAGCGGACAGAGCCAAGACCCCAAAACCAGCAGGGGACGACCAGAGAAAAAACACAAGAACCTCCCTTGGCAAGCCAGAGGGGGGCCACACATGCAGAGCCAAGCCCCATGGGAGCAACTAGAGGGGCCAAAACCAAGCCCCACCCCCCCGAACAACCAATGGAAGTCCAGGAGAAGCGGGCGCGCCCCAACAGAGAAATGGAGCCAGAAAGGGCAACCGACCAGGGAGAAACCCCCAAGGGCGAAGCCAACGGACCCATGCACCACCAGGCAGCCACCCAACCAGGGACCAGACAGGCCAACCCAGCCCAATGGCTAAGAGCAGAGGAGAACAGACCGCACAGGGCGGCAGGGCTGAAGGCCCAGGAAGGAACATAGCAGAGGCAAGACTCGACCAACCACAGGACCTCCCCAACACACCAGGGGAAGCCACCAGCAGAGCCGCAAAGACTAAATAGGGCAGAACCGGACAAGCAAACAGGCACCCACGCAGAGGAACAGCCAGGAAGAGAAGGGGGCAGGGAACCCAAGCAAGCCCCACCCCACCCAGCCGACAACAGCAGCAACAGGGAACGTGGAGGCCAGAAACCCACAGAAGGACCAAGCCACAGGGCAGGACCGACCAACGGCCAACCCCAGCCGAGACACCGAAGAGCTGCAGGAACCAAAAGGCCACCCCACCGCGAAAAGAACCCGGGGCACAAGAAACGGCCAGGCTCGAGGTACACCCCCAAAGCAGGAGACACCGGGACAAGAAGCCCAGCAACCCGCCCAATGGAGGCCAAAGAGAGCAAAGAAGCTCAACCCGAAGCAGACCCGGCAAAAACCAGGGCACAACCAAGAAAGACAACAACAGATGCTCAACATGGAACCGGGGAAACCAAAACCCCAGAACTGGAAAGGAGGAAACACCACCAACCAAGAGCCGACCAACCACCCGGAGGAGAAAGGAGGACACCAAGGAACCACCGAAGGTGAACCCCAAGAGGCAGAAGGGCAAAACAGGAAAGACCAACAAGGAGGCCAACAGCCCAACCCCGCAGGAGACCCACAAATGCCCAAGAAGCCAGTCGGAGAACCGGCAGGCCAGCCAGCCAGGAGGCACACAACACAGCGCCACCAGGACCCAGAAGGAGAGGCAAAAAGAACACCAAACCAAGAAGGGGCACAGGGAAAGGCACAGCAGCCAACCACAGCCAGGACATCTAGAGAGTGGAGAAGCAGAGGGAGAGAGCCCAGCAGCCCACACAACGGACCAAGCGCCACAGCCAGCTGAAAAGGAGCGGCACAGGAATGGACAGAAGATCAGCCCAGGACCACGTCAAAGCCCAAGAGAACGAGCGGCCAGGAAAGGACCCGAGCAGGGACCAAAAGAGGACCCTAAGCAAACAAGTGCCCTACAGCACAAAGCCCGACACAACCAAGCCGAGAGGCGCACTAGCGACCCAAACGCACAAGCGAACGGGAGGCCAAACACAGGGACCGCAAGGGCAAATCCAACAGATGCAGTGCCCAGGCCCCAAGAGCACACCGGAACAACCCAGGCACCAGAAACCAAAGGGGAGGAGCCCGGTGAAACCACAGGTGCACCACCCAAATGGCAAGGCATCAGGGAGTGGTTACTACACTCTAAAGTGTGCATGATGGTTTGGCCAGCCATCTTGGCCTGGCCAAACCGTCATGCACACTTTACTTGTTTTCCACCCAGGCTGCATTACCGTCTTGGTGGAGAACATGCCCAGAATCCCATCCCCCGTCTGAGCACCGAACCGTGGTCCTCAGATCAATCACAATGCTGCATTGCAGCATTGTGATTGGCTCAGGGGAGCCTCGGTGCTTCCTTCTTCCGGCAGAGTGGAGGTGTGGCGTGGGAGAGACGGAGGAGAAACGCAGCGATCAGGTAAGTGAATTTTCTTTTTTTTAAGATCAAAAGAGCACCTCAACCATGAGAAAGTGGAGAGTGTCACAGGGATTATTTGTAGTAATATTAGTGAGCTGCTGAAAACACACGCCACTATCCCTGAATATTAAATGTAAACACCTTTAGAATTTGCACAAGTTTGCTTGTGGACGGTCGGTGACCTGACCAAAGGGGGGCATGAAAAAACTGAAATTGGATCATAAATTCAATGCTGTTCCAAACAGGGGCCCTCGAGATACGTTTGACCCAGGACCCCAAAATCCCTAAACTGTCCCTGATAACATGGTCTCAGATTTCTTTGTCAAGGGCCTCTGCTGAAGGAAAATGCTGGTAGTGACAGTCATAGCATAGAACACTAAAAAAGGGATGGGGATAGTTTATTGGCCCTGTAGCAAACCTTTAGTTAACTTTCCCTCGCTCAAGTTTCTCTTCACGTAGTGGATCATTTTGTAGCAGGTAGCTAGTGAACACATTTTCAGATTAATTCATCCAATCATGGGACTTTCCACCATGCGTGATATATGGTTCATTTCTCTTAAATCAATAAGCAAGGCCAGAAGACTGTATAACCGTGTTGGATTTCATTCAGCTAAAGCGTTATTTATGACAACATTATTGCGAGAATAGCCGGCAAAGATGTCTCAGTCCGTTTTATGCAACTTAACTCATGAAATAAATGCTTTTCATTAGGAAAAACTCACTGTATCTTATGAGGAAGCTTGAGTGATAAATTGGTGATAAAAAGCTTCAATAAGTGTAATATGCTCTTTATTATTATTGTTGAGGGGACAGCAGGGTGGACAGCATAACCCACTTGAGGCTTTGCCTGTTGTGATTAATGGCCCCTCCCCACACACAACCATTGCAATAAATAACATATTACACTTAGTGCATCTGAATATATGGATTATGCCATTGCATTTTTCATTTGTTACAGTTAAAAATGTAGTTTATATGACTCAAGCATGTAAAACAACTGAAATTTTCCAGGGAAGGTAATGAATACACACACAACACACACAATAACTCACAATGTCCATCATTTGGCTCTCTGTTAAATTTTTTGGGTATGTGTGCCATTTGCAAATGTTTGTTTTGGGTAAGGCAGATGACATGCATTCATAATCACAACTGCTTAATTTCAGTGGTTTCATGCAGTTGAGCCACAAACATTACTTTTTAACTCTGTTTTCTTTGGGAAGTTCATAATTTTTTTAGTCTTAACTTACTACTCCAGCTATTCATGGCTTCATGGCCTTAGTTTGTCCATATAGGGGGTTGTGCACAGGGCCTGGTTGAAGGCATTGATATTTGTCGCTCCTGAAGTGTGTTTCCACAAATTACATTGTTTAAGTGTTCCCTACATCCATATCATTGCACGCACCCTCAAAAAGGTGTGACTGGCTAAGAAAGGACTCAGTTTCTCATATATATATATATATTCACTGAAAAAAACAAAGGTTACAGGGGCGTTATAGTTAGGAAATGGAATGAAAAAATCCTTTGAAATTCACTGAAAAAAACAAAGGTAATAGCAACGTTATAGTTAGGCTGACATTTCACTTGTAATTCAGCAGTTATAGTTAGCTGAGGTAACTGTAACTCGCGCACCCACAATGCACTGCTTATGACCTCACAAATTACATCACTCATGACACAGTCAGTGACATCACCTGTGACATCAGATGTCAATTTACTAATATACATTTTCACAAGTTTATGACCACATTTTATTCAAATATTCATTCTTATATATGTTCAAAATGAAAATTAAAACATTTATGTCGGTAACTTATATAGTCTTTCAATAAATGCAATGCATCAAGTCTTTCTCTTTTTTTCATTCATTTTTTGGACTGATCCGTTCCCAACCAAAGCTACTGCTATTTCTATAAGTGTACCACTGCCTGTGTGTGGGTGTGTGAGTGGGTGGGTGTGGGAGTGGTTGTGTAAGTGTGTGGGTGGTTTTGTGGGCCTGTAAGTGGTGGCATGGGAGTGGCTGTGTAGGTGTGTGAGTGGCTCAATGGGTGTGTGAGTGGTTTTGTGGGTCTGTGAGTGGGTGTGGGAGTGACTGTGTGGGTCTGTGAGTGGGTGTGTGAGTGGTTTGTGGGTCTGTGAGTAGATGTGTGAGTGGCTGTATGAGTGTGTGAGTGGTTGTGTCCTTGTATAAGTGGATGTGTGAGTGTTTGTTTGTGGGGTGTGTAAGTAGCTTTGTGGGTCTGTCAGTGGGTATATGAGTTTCTGTGGGTCTGTGAGTGGGTATGTGAGTGGTTGTGAGGGTCTGTCAGTGGGTATGTGAGTGGCTGTATGGGTGTATGAGTGGGTGCGTGAGTCGCAGTGTGGGTCTGTGAGTGGGTTTGCAAGTGGTTTTGTGGGTCTGTGAGTGGCTGTGTGAGTGGCTGTATGGGTGTGTGAGTGGTTGTGTGGGTGTGTTAGTGGGTGTGCAGTTATATGAGTGGGTGTGTGAGTACATGTGTAAGTGGCAGTGTGGGTCTGTGAGTGGGTATGTGACTGGTTTTGTGGGTTTGGGAGTGGGTGTGTGAGTGGCTGAATGGGTGTGTGAGGGGTTGTGTGAGTTGCTGTGTGGGTGTTTAAGTGGGTGTGTGAGTGAGTGTGTGAGTAGCTGTATGGGTCTGTGAATTGGTGTATGCAACTTTTTAATTGGGGTCTGGATCCACAGATCCACCACGGAGCAAACAGGGGGATCATGCTGATTGCCGCAATGGATCCGTGGATGCACCAAATGGAGACCACAACTTTTTTCTCAGGTTGTTGCCAGGCTCATAGCATTGCTATTGGCCTGTGGATTCACAGATCCACTGTGGTAAATCCAAGGTGGATCCACATCTCTAGATATACATAAATATTTTACTTTAATAATTCCAAAACTACTCTACAGATGTACACCTTAAATTACAAAAAACAATCTTTCTGAATCAAGATCTAGCTTTCTACCAACTTTGTTTTAATTCTGTTCAGCGGGTCGGGCTGTAGTCATGTCCAAAATGCCTATTGCATGCAGAAAACATGTTTTGGGATCCCCCCTCTTTCTTCATGGTGTTGTGGCGCACCGTAGAGCACTGACAGCCCATGGACGACATACCCGTAGTAGACGGGAGTGAAGGAACTACATGTCCCGGCGCGCATTGCGGGGTGACACTCTGACGTCATCACGCACGGCGCGAAGACGAAGAAAAAGGAACTTCCGGCATCAAGCAGGTGCCGGTTATTTTGGTTTCCAGGTTCGAGTGCGGACGAGTGTGGCGTTCTGGTAGGGGTGCTCAGCACCAAACTTGATTCCTCGCTGACTTTGTTTCGCACTGCCGTTTTGTTGCACATGTTTTTTCTGAGAACTGAGTTTAGTAACGGTACCGCTGCGGTTCCGTTGGAAGCCTCCCCTAGGCATTGCGGAATCGCCCGTACTGTGAGACATTTCTCTAGAGTTTATTCATTAGCGCGAGCTGGCAACTTTAAGGTGCTGAGCCGTACCTAGTTCCTCCCAGACAGTGGGAAGCATTCCAGTGGTGCGGTGGTGGGCACACCTGCTGGTGTGGTTTGGACTTTTCTCCGAGACATTTGTGAAATCATCTCATATCCTAGTACGCTCTACCCCAGAAGCATGGGAGTAGCGCAAGGGGTTTGTGCAGAATCTGTGAAAGGAGTTGCAGGCAACTAACAGGTTCACAAGCTTCGCTGCACCTCATTTGTTTATTTATATTCTAACAGGGGCGGAGAGGTGACTTCTGGCATACGTCCTTCCCCTCCCCCTGTTCTACCCAAGATCCAGGATTTGTGGTAGGTCCGTTTGTTCAGGGAGTGGACCAGTGTGGAGGGGAATTACCGATAAGGGTATTCATCGGCTAAACAGTGTCATTTCTGTAGGTTCACGAACTGCCCTGATCCCCGGCTCTCCAGGTCTCCCAGTTCAGGAGTGCTTTCTTTCTTTTACAGGTACAGCAGGGGAAGTAGGGGAAACATTGTGTACAGGAGTATAGGGGTTGTCCTAACCATAGCGCTTTGTTATTTCTCTTTCAGGTCTCCCTCCTTGCAGTCCCCTTCCTTTCCTTCCCTCGCCTGATCACCCTTCTGTGTCTGTCATATACATACCAGACCAAGGGGTTATCGGGAGGTGGACCCCTTACAGCATCGTGCGACCCTGAGGACGTTGGACGGCGACACATGGATCATTTCAGAACTTTCCAGACAGCAGCTGCAGAGACTGGCAAACTACTTCTAAAGAGTTTGTGAACATTCATCAAATGGCACCAAAGTTATTAGCAAAACAAAAATAGCCTTCCTATGGAAACTGGGTTCCAAAGCTTAAAGTAACATTATAGTTAGGTAAATGCCCAGAGTCCTAAAACCAACAACAACAGGTCCAGAAGAAATAGGAGGAAGAAGCAAAAAGTTTAGCTAAACCCCGCAAAAAGGGCCAAGTCCAACACAATCCCCTCCCAGCCTAAAGCCAGGGTAGACCAATCTATACCTCCATGGGCTTCCCTGCTTGGGGCAATAGAACATGGAACCTGGCCCACAACAGCAGGGGTCTATTCATGTTGTACGCCTTCCTGAACTTAGTTGGATCCCTCTATCCATACTCTCAGGGCCCTCTAAACTGACCCATGGGGAACCCTTCTTCTCACCTGTGGACCCCATCGGTGCAGCGCCTAAACTTACTTTGCTCACAGACACACCCCAACAAGCAGACAGTGCCCACATAGCCAACACAGTGTTGTGGCCCAGTCTACCCCTGGGGTAGGAGTCCTGTCCCCCTCCCAGGGGTAACTCTGTCCACCGGAACAGCATGCCACAGTGGCCACTGACAGCCGTCAGTGATGAGAGCCAGGCCTCATGCCTCTCGGGCTCTCTAACCTCTGTGATTCCAGAGAGTGGGGGGTGGTAGCCCAAGGTGCCTGGCACCCTTTGTCCACTCTACCTCCTGCCACGTCAGGTATGGCAGCCTGACACCAGGGCCTGTACACTGCGGCTGGAGAGGAGACTGGGGTGCGCTCTCCCACATCCTGTCCCCCTCTCTGGGGTTCTGTACCCCCCTCACTAGGAACAGTCCCCCTTCATTTCAAAATTGTCAGGCCACCTGTGGCAGGTGTTCTGCACAATTCTCCCACCAGTTAAGGGATGCTATCCTGCAACTGGTACACCAGCTTAGGGTCTGTTCCCTTAGTCTGGACAGGGGTCAGGGGTGAGGCTGCCCTCTCCCTGCCCCCCTCCTGGGGCTCTGCACCCTCCCACCTGGAGCGTTATCCACAGAAGACAAACCAATAGGGGCACTGCCAGCAGTCACCCCCTTCCTCCAGGTCAGAGGGGACACCCTGAACCCTGGTCCTCCAACCCAGGGTCTGTACCCTCAGGTTGGACCTGTGCCTGGCAACCCAGGACTTCCGGGGGAGTAAATGTACCCCCCCAAGGGAAACACACTCCTCATGAGTAGTGTGAAAGTCTGCCTGGTGCATGTCTTCAGCCTCCTGTCCCTCTGACAGTACATGAAGACCCCCCCCCCCAGGGCAGAAGTGGCTTTACCAGGGTAAGTCCTGGGGTGGTCTGACCTCAGAGCTAGCAACCCCTGGCCCACTGGTCCTTCCACTGGGGACTGCATCCCCCTCACCCCTTATTCTGGACTCATGCACCCACCCAACTGGAACAATGCTGCCAGACACCAGAACTGGTTGGATGCATTTTACAGCAGTCCCCCCCAGTTCATCTGACGCTTTGGGATCCCCCTCAGGGGATGGTCTCCTGGTACAGACTAGGCCCTCCTCTTAGTGTTCACTTATGGAACCAACCAGGCCCTGGGACTGGGTTTTAGGCACCTTGGGATACAGCCCACTCCCACTCCTTCACCTCTGAGACAGGAAGTGGGACCCTACACTCTTCTCATTACACTGGGACCTATCTGGGCTACCACAAACCTCCCCTCCCTCACTTGGTTGGGAAAAGCCTGAGTCACCCCCTTCAGGATCACTCCCAAATCTTTTTCAGACCCTCTGGAATCCACCAAAAGGTCTGCCTCCAGTGCAAGCTCCCTAGGGTCAGAGAATTCAAACTCCACCAGCTGTTGGTATAGCTCTGGAAAACAGGGACTTAAAATATGCTCTCCAACAATTGAATCACACAGCCCCACTCAAGCGTTGACCACGCTATTCTTTGCCTCACCATCCAGTGCCTCACATAAGTACCTCACATCACCCTCCTGAGACTGACAAGACAGTATCTGACTGTCTCTGTTACTCAACCCACTCTCTTCTGGGCGGTCTCCATACTCACATACCATGGGGGAACCCCTCTCCCTGCACCTCTCATCTAGAGTCAGTAGAGTGTCCATCCCACCATTAGGAATATGAACCCCTGTGCCAGTTCCCCAATCCACCTCAGAGACACTGTGCACCAATGGAGCTACCTCATATATCTGAACCCTCTGGTGTGTTAACTCCCTCCTCCAAGTCTGGCGCCACACTCTGGGTGTGTATACTTCTCCCTTAGCACTAAATATCAAATTTTTGCTGCCATCATCTGAGCTGGATCCACCTCCAGCCCAGCCAAGCTCACATCACGAGCTGCACACATTTCCTTTTTCTTGGCTAAGACACTCGTGGCCTCAAGCCTCTCGAGCCTCACATCAAGCTTTCTCATTCTCAGGTCATGTGCCAAGATCAATTTTTTCTCTTCCAAGGCATAAGCATTCTTTCTCTCCTCTTCCGTATTCTGGATTTCCATTTCCATCCGCTTCATCTTGAGCCTCATAACCTCTAACTCATGATATGTTGCCCTTTGGTTCTCCTCCATTTCCTCCGGTGACAAATTACTGGAAGAATGATTGCTGCCAGCCCTGGAGGCTGCTCTCCCAACAGGCAAATCCTTATATCTGAAACTGCCCTCTGGCACACCCCATCTACATCTTCATCATTTGTCTACCGAGCTTCTCTGGCCTCCTACCAGGCCCCTAAGGCCTTCTGTAGCTCCTCTTTCTTAGAGTTGCCCCTCACGGGACATCCAAAGCTCTTGTAAAATTACTTGAGTTGCTCTACTTTGTAACTACTTAACATTTCAATGTCAAACTACATTCTGCAGTCTTGCTTGCTGGTTTACCACTCAGAAACATGGTGCGTGGACACTTCAAGGGTCAGATCAAAAATTGAACCAAAAAGAAAACACAGCATGTGGTTATGTAGTGGTCTGCACTAAACTAGTGATGTACACCAATCACTGTGGGTCAAGTACAAATACAAGTACAAACCCTCACCGCTGACTACCAACATTAGAAATGGGGGTCTCTAGTTTGCAGAGGTAGGTACCTTTGTCCAAATAGGGACCCTTGCTTCTAGTCAGGGTAAGGGGGGTACACACTTTAGATAACCCCTGCTCACCCCCTGGGTAGCGTGGCACGAGCAGACAGACTTAACCCAAAGGCAATGTGTAAAGAATTTGTACTCAAAACACACAGTAATACAGTGATAACACCACAAATGGACACCATACCAATTTAGAAAAAGTAAGTATCTTTTAAGCTCAACAAGACCAAAATGACAAAAATCCACCATAAGATATGACCTTAGAACAGTTATTGCAAAACTAGAGCTTGTAGGAAGCAAATAGCTCCACTTGGAGCTATTGTGACATCTTGACAGCAATCAATCCAAAGTACGGCGCCAACCGCGAGGAGCAAGGCATCAGACACGGAGTCACATGGACCCCCTAAACAAACAGTACCTTAGAAACAAAGTCTATGACAATGCACAGACAGGGGAAGATGGTTGCATCGGTGGTGAGGCATTGGTTCCGGTGATGATGTGAAGTCGACGTGTTTATGCAGTCACCCTCTGCGGTTATCAGCACCGTGATAACAAGATGCAGGAGCTGGCGATGACGGAGTTGGTGCGAGCGCTGGCGTCAGGTACGCCTGATAACTGCAGGCATCAGCGAGCGTCAAAGGGCATCGGAGCTGCGGTGCAGACCGGGCGGTGCGTCGTTCTGTTCACTAGAGGTGCTCCGGGCCTCGGTGCAGGTAACGGTGTCACACCGGCATCGCTGACGGCATCGGAAACAGGTTTTCTTGCTTCTTATAGTTTTTTTCCAGCTCTAAACAGCAGGAACAACCTCCAGATGCCCAACACTGGAATAGGCACCTCCTGGCAGGTCAGAACTCTCAGCAACAGGGTTCAGGGGAGTTGGGGGTGAAGTCTTTGTATCCCTGAGACTTCAGAACTGGAGGCCAGCACACTTCAGGCCGTTGGAGAGCTTCTTCAAGCAGGTTCAAAGCAAAGTTCCAGCCTTTCTCCTCTCATTGGAAGAAACAACAACTGCAGGTAAATCCCAAACAGCCCACAGCAAAGGGGCAGTACTCCTCCTCACAGCTCTTCAGTTTTTTTCCTTGGTAAAGGTTCCTCTTGAGTCCAGAAGTAATCTGAAGTTCTGGGGTTTTAGGTCTAATACTTATACCCCAAAATATCTTTGTTCTCTTTGTGCAAGGGTTTCTGAGCCAGTCCAAAACAGTTCTGTCCTCACTGGTGCAGTATGACCACAGGGGATGGAAGCAGCATTATGCAAGGGAGACAGGCCCTATTCAGGTGCAAGGAAATCTCCTCCCACTACTCTAAATTTAGCCAGGGTCTATTCAGCCCCGCTCTGAGTCATTCAGGAAGGGCCAGGCACACCTCATCCCTCCAGTGGCTGTCTACAGTGAATGCACATCCCCAGCCCCTGTCATTCCAAAACCAGACAGTCAATACACAAACAGACAGGGGCACACGGAATGGTTAAACAAGAAAATGCCTACTTTCTAAAAGTAGTCACAAAACAATGGGATAATCCAAAATTAACCCTAAGGACCTGGGTAACTTATGATACAGATAAACAATGGTCCTACCGGAAAAAGCAATAAGAGGCATAGGAGAACTGAATGTATCAAAAGATCTCATACCACTATATGGAAAAGAAGAAATACAGTCTCGTAGATTTAATCCATAGTTACGAGGTTAGGGCAGCAGACAAGTTTTGAAAAACAGAAGATTAAGACACATACACATAATTGCATTTCTGAAAGTTTAGTTACATATAAGTCAGTCTCAAACAGCTTTCTTATTTACACATTATATTGGAAAACTCTTAGCTCCACAAATGGATAAAGTGATAAAGATGAGTGCTCAGAGAAGGTGTTCATGTGGATAAGGAGTAGTAAAAGGAAAAGAAAAAATGGGGGGGTCATTTAGACCTTTTCACAAATCATATTTTTGTACATGGAAGCTTGTACGGTATACAATTTCTAATAACATATATCGCATCTAGAAGTGGTCCAGTTGTTAAGTTACTTTCGCCACTCTGCACAGATATCCAAACGATCAAGGCTTAATGAAAGAGTGTTGACGATTTGATCCGACACCTGAGGAGGGAAAGGGGCCAGTGATATCTGTATATATATAATATACATAAATACACACACATATATAAATATATATATATATATATATATATATATATATATATATATATATATATATAAATTCAATGAAAAAACCATAGGTTTCACACATGTTATAGTTAGCGGAAATTTTACTGATAAAAAACCAGTGAAATTCCCCCGTTATAGTTAGTGCAGGCAACTATAACTCACGCGACCGCAATCCTCTGCTGATGCTAATACTGTATTTAGACACTTATTTGCCCATGTCTTCTTCCATACATTTTTAGCTATACATATATTACAAATATTTTTTTTTCATAAAGACACATATGTCATCAGCAGAAGATTGCGGTCGCGTGAGTTATAGTTGCCTGCACTAACTATAACGGGGGAATTTCACTGGTTTTTTATCAGTAAAATTTCCGCTAACTATAACATGTGTGAAACCCATGGTTTTTTCAGTGAATTTGCAAGGTTTTTTAAATGCTAATTCCTAACTATAACGTGTGTGAAACCTATGGTTTTTTCAGTGAATTTGTACGGTTTTTTAAATGCTAAGTTACTTTACGCCATTCGTGGCGTGCGCGCCCACTTAACGCAGTTCGTTCCGTGCGCGCACCGTGCGCGCACAGTAAGCACGCGGTGTGCTTCGCGCACCGCGCGCCCACTTTACGCAGTTAGTGCCGTGCACGCACGGTGGGCACGCGCACCGCGTGCCCACGTTACGCTAGATGGGCCATGTACGCACGATGCACTTCGCGCACCGTGCGCACATGGAGGACATATGATGCACTTCGTTTTGAAAGGTAATATTTTAATTTTTCGTAATATTTTTATAAGCCATGCACAAATGGTGCCCTTCGGGCACCATTTGCACACGGGGTGGATGTGTGGATAATTTTTTCTTTTATTATTTTAGTTTAAAATATTCTAGTTTATCACATCGCTGTTAAGCAATGCACAATTGGTGGCCTGCGGCCACCAATTGCACACGGGGTGGGGAAAGTGTGGATAGTTGTTTTTTTTAAATTAATTTTTACCGTACGCGTACGGTAAGCGTAATCGGCGAAATTATCGAAAAAATAAAAATTGCATTTTTGGCCTTGGGGGGTCTTTGGGGACTCCCTCAACATGGCTATGTGTGTGGGAGCTGTCTAAACAGCCCCTTTACATGTTTTTTGGCTTTATTTTACAACCTAACTCTCGGTGCGAGAGAGAAAATGGCGGCCGCCGCTTCCTGGTTTCGGCCGATTCGAATGTTTACTAAGATCTAAGAGCCAATCAGAATCGCGCTCGCGCACGCCACCGTACGCGTACGGTAAGCTTACGGTAAGCGTACCGTAAGCTGGCTCAGATATATATATTGATTTAAAGGCTATTTTCTCAGAATCTACTGAACAGATTTACACCAAACCTACAAAAGGCACTTCCTTGACCTGAGGACTACCTCTCTGCCAAATTTCTAGTAATTCTGTTCAGCCGTTCGGGCTGTAGCCCTGTCTAAAGGTCCTATGGAAAAATGCATGGGAAAAACGCGTTTTGGGACCCCCCTTTTATCTCAGCCCCCGCTTGACGAATCCCCCCGAGACTTTCAGGGTAGGAGCGGAGCGTAGCGCCCCACCTATTTTGAGAAATTCGCGAGGATTCGTCAACCGGCGCCAAAGTTATTCAAAATAGAATGTTGCGGATTTCCTATGGAAACAGGGTCCTAACTATAACTACCTACTGGCGACCGCCAGTAGGTCATATATATATATATATATATATATATATATATATATCTTCCAAGGTGGTTCGGTTGTTCGTTGCTGCAGGCGCTGCTCGGCGGGTGCGTTACCTCGCGGTTGAACCAAACCGCTAAATATTGTCAGAACACCTCCCAATTAGGAAGAAAGGTCGCACTCCAACAGCTTTGGGATACTTGTCTTTATTCTCTCATCTTTCAGAGGTTAGCAAACCAATAGAATGACCAACGCGTTTCGGTATACTCCTATACCTTGCTCACGGTCGACATTTTGCAATTGTAAAACAAACATGTTTTTTTTAAATAAAGTTAATTGAAGGAAGTTCTCTGACAACAATTTCCTGTTGCCGCCCATATTGTTTCCATCAGAGTTATGGGTCTTGTAGTCCGCAATAGTTCGTTTAAACAAAATCATTTATAAATTTGGAAATCTTTTCTGTTTTCTTTAACAGTAATTCGTTTAGATACTAGAGAACTAGTAGTTATACCTATTTTGTTTTACTGATTTTTTACAGTTTTTTAACTGTTTATTTATAAATATTTTTTATCCATCAAATAACAATATATAGTTTTCAGAAAATTGCAAAAACAAATACAAAAAAATTAAAACTGAAATATTGTTTAATTTTTTTGTTGTATATATATATATATATATTCACTTAAAAAACCATAGGTTTCACACACGTTATAGTTAGGAATTAGCATTTAAAAAACCTTGCAAATGTAAATATCGACAAACCATGGCTCACAATGAAGAGACACTTATCAAGCGGCAGGCTCCGCATAGCAAAATTATGACAATATGTTCATCAGCCCACTAGAGGGCTAAATCTAAACGATATGGAAATTATTGAACCTCTCGAGGGAGGAGTGCAAATACAAAGGAGCCAAACAAACTAAAAATAATTTTGCTAAAAGTATCTAAATGAATTACTGTTAAAGAAAACAGAAAAGATGTCCAAATTTATAAATGATTTTGTTTAAACGAACTATTGCGGACTACAAGACCCATAACTCTGATGGAAACAATATGGGCGGCAACAGGAAATTGTTGTCAGAGAACTTCCTTCAATTAACTTTATTTAAAAAAAACATGTTTGTTTTACAATTGCAAAATGTCGACCGTGAGCAAGGTATAGGAGTATACCGAAACGCGTTGGTCATTCTATTGGTTTGCTAACCTCTGAAAGATGAGAGAATAAAGACAAGTATCCCAAAGCTGTTGGAGTGCGACCTTTCTTCCTAATTGGGAGGTGTTCTGACAATATATATATATATATATATATATATATATTATCTACTGGCGGTCGCCAGTAGATAGTTATAGTTAGGACCGTGTTTCCATAGGAAATCCGCAACATTCTATTTGGAATAACTTTGGCGCCGGTTGACGAATCCTCGCGAAATTTTCAAAATAGGTGGGGCGCTCCGCTCCGCTCCTTCCCTGAAAGTCTCGGGGGGATTCGTCAAGCGGGGGCTGAGAAAAAGGGGGGGTCCCAAAACGTGTTTTCCCCATGCATTTTTCCATAGGACCTTTAGTCCAAGCTACAGCCCGAACGGCTGAACAGAATTACTTGAAATTTGGCAAAGAGGTAGTCCTCAGGTCAGGCATGTGCCTTTTGCATATATGGTGTCAATCTGTTCAGTAGTTCCTGAGAAAATTGCAGCTAAAAGTACATAAATATCTATAGGCGCGCACCGTGCGCGCACGGTTCGCACACCGTGCGCGCACGGTTCGCGCACCATAACGTGCGCGAGCGTAATTCTGATTGGTGGTTACATGTCAGTCAACATTCGAATCGGTCGAAATCAGGAAGTGTCGTCCGCCATTTTGTGTGTGACAGTGAAAAAGAAAGGTGGAGAACGTGAAAAGGGGGCAGGGTAGAGAGTTCCTGACCCCCTAGCCTTTGTAAGGGGGTCCCTGAAGGACCCCGAAGGGTGAAAAAAACATTGTATTCTTTTTTTTCAAAACATCGCAGGGTGCGCGCACCGTGCGCGCACCGTGCGTGCACCGTGAAAAAACTTTAAAAAAAAGAAAATTCAAATGTTTATAAGTTTATGGAAATATTAACTATGCTGTTCAGCTTTATCCAAATACAAAAAAAAAGAGCTGAGCCATTCCATATTACAGGATACAGTCAATCTATAACTATATACATAGGTAGTTTATTGTAAAATAAATATATAAAAAATATAATAATACTTACATTAATTAGCATTTAAAAAACCTTACAAATTCACTTAAAAAACCATAGGTTTCACACACGTTATAGTTAGGAATTAGCATTTAAAAAACCTTGCAAATTCACTTAAAAAACCAAAGGTTTCACACATGTTATAGTTAGCTGGACATTTCACTCGTAAAAAACCATTGAAATTCCCCCGTTATAGTTAGTTCAGATAACTATAACTCGCGCGACCGCCACTCTATCACAAGTATGATGTCATCAGTGATGTCATGAGTGATGTCACTGACCATGTCATGAGTGATGTAATATGTGACGTCATCAGCAGTGGATTGCGGTCGCGCGAGTTATAGTTATCTGAACTAACTATAACGGGGGAATTTCAATGGTTTTTTACGAGTGAAATGTCCAGCTAACTATAACATGTGTGAAACCTATGGTTTTTGAAGTGAATTTGCAAGGTTTTTTAAATGCTAATTCCTAACTATAACGTGTGTGAAACCTATGGTTTTTTAAGTGAATATATATATATATATATACAACAAAAAAATTAAACAATATTTCAGTTTTAATTTTTTTGTATTTGTTTTTGCAATTTTCTGAAAACTATATATTGTTATTTGATGGATAAAAAATATTTATAAATAAACAGTTAAAAAACTGTAAAAAATCAGTAAAACAAAATAGGTATAACTACTAGTTCTCTAGTGTATGTAGGTGTTTTCACTGAATTCTAAGTGTCTTTTAGCATAGCACTGGCTCTAGGCCTGGTTAGTCAGAGTCAGTTACCACCAGTAACCATCTGAAAAAGTTGTGGGCACAGGATAATTTTGCAACAAGGCCTCTTTCTGCTCCTCTGTTGGTTCTTTCTGTACCTGTCTTGCTTCTTACTGCACTTTTCTTCATCTTTGTGGACTTCTGTTTCCTCTTTCTGCATTTAATTTGCTTCTTTCTGTGTGTTTTTTGTTCTTTCTTCACATGTCCTACCTCTGTTGGTATAGTTAGAAACTAGCATTTAAAAAACCTTTGAAATTCACTTAAAAAAACATAGGTTTCAGGCACGTTATAGTTAGAAATTAGCATTTAAAAAACCTTTGAAATTCACTGAAAAAACCATATGTTTCAGGCATGTTGCAGTTAGAAATTAGCATTTAAAAAACCATTGAAATTCACTGAAAAAAACATAGGTTTCAGAGATGTTATAGTTAGAAATTAGCATTTAAAAAAGCTTAGAAATTCACTGAAAAAACCATTGGTTTCAGAGACGTTATAGTTAGAAATTAGCATTTAAAAAAACCTTATAAATTCACAGAAAAAAACATAGGTTTCAGGGGTGTTATAGTTAGCTGGACATTTCACTCGTAGAAAATCATAGAAATTCCTCCGTTATAGTTAGTTCTGCTAACTATAACTCGTGCGCCCGCAATGCACTGCTGATGATGTCACATATTACATCATTCACGATATGGTCAGTGACATCACTGATGACATCACTGATGGCATCTCAAATGACATCACTGATGACATCATCCAGTGAATGTGGTTTAGTTTGAAATTTAAATATGTATTATATATACCAATCTGTATTGAAGATTGAGTGGATATATAACTGTCTGGATGGAGGATTTAATAGCTGTTTGTCTGTTTAATTGAGTAATTAAAAGTGTCTCACTAAATACATGGATTAGTAACTAAACTATGTGAATGTGTGCATCACTGTCTCTGTTGTTGTATAACATGCTGCATCAGTTGGACACTAACTACATGAGTGTGTATATTAGTTACTGATTAGTTGGGTGAGTATTTGTATGGGACACTGAGTTTGTGTGTGGTTGGATGGGGTGCATGTAACTCTATGCATAGATGTGTGAATGGTTGATTGACTTGGTGTATAGGTTTAAGAGTACATGTGGAAACAGTTGTATGGGTGACTGAGTGTATTTATTTGTGTGTTGGTGAGCGAATATATGTTTTAGTTGTACATCTTCAACAAAGTAAAAAAATAAAAGGCTTTGTATATGAGAGTTGGAGTATATAAATAAGTATTTATAAGAGTCAGTGATTTTGAGAGTCACTATATGAATGAGTGTATAATTGTAATTGTGATTTTTTAACATATTAACTATGAGTTACTATGTGTTTGAATAAATGAGGTGTTGTGTGTATAATTGTGTAAGTGAGTAAATGTAAGTAAGTATGATTATTTTTTTTCATGAGTGAGTAGGATGACTGCATAACAGACTAAGATGACTGCTGATGTGTCAATGTCTATATATGTATATAAGTGCATTTGATAGTGTTCTATTAATTAGTGACTGCACTTATACAAGTGATTCTGTTGTTGAATGGGTAGTTGTGTGTGTAGACTCAGGAATCAGTGAGTGGGTACGTAGTAACTGGTATTGGTGTGTCAATGGTTTCCAATATGGTACTCTGTATTTTACAGTGAGTGATGAAAGGTTATACTAGTGTATGATGAGGTGTATCAGATTGTCACGTGGATGATGTCATCAGTGATGTCATCAGTGATGTCATTTGAGATGTCATCAGTGATGTCACTGACCATGTCATGAATGATGTAATATGTGACATCATCATCAGTGCATTGCGGGCGCGCGAGTTATAGTTAGCAGAACTAACTATAACGGAGGAATTTCTATGGATTTGTACGAGTGAAATGTCCAGCTAACTATAACACCCCTGAAACCTATGTTTTTTTCTGTGAATTTCTAATGTTTTTTAAATGCTAATTTCTAACTATAACGTGTCTCAAACCTATGGTTTTTTCATTGAATTTCAAAGCTTTTTTAAATGCTAATGTCTAACTATAACATCTCTGAAACCTATGTTTTTTTCAGTGAATTCCAAAGATTTTTTAAATGCTAGTTTTTAAGTGTAATAGTAGTTATACCTATTTTTTTGTACTGATTTTCTACAGTTTTTTAACTGTTCATTTATAAATATTTTATTAATTAAATAACATTATATATTTTCTGAAAATTGCAAAAAAATAAAATAAAAAAAACTGAAATATTGTTTTTTTACAAAAATGTTTTCATTTTAACTATATTTATATTATTTTCTTTAAAAAAAAATTCTCCAAACTTTTTTCGGAGTCGCGCACCCAAAGCGTACACATCACGGTGGGTGCGCAGATTCTAGCCACCATTTTAGAAACGTCGTGAAGGATCCGCGTACGGTGTACGATGGCTGTGTGTTTTTCAGTTACATCATATACATTTAATATTATATAATGTGCGCGATTGGTATGCAACCAGTCCGTGACTCCTGCTCCCGCGCATTCGCAACACATGCGCATTACGGCTTGCGCGATGGCGGGTCCCGCGTGGCGTCATATACATGCTGGGGCGCGCTGGGTGCGCGTCTCCCGCTAAATGTTTTTATGGTCTAAAATTATATGTATGTGTGTTTAATATACATATTAGGGCAAGAGACTATCTAAGATATTCATCAAAATAATATATTTGTACTAATAATAAACTTATATTATTTTTAAATATATTTTTCACGAAGTTGCGTCGGGTGCGTGCTTCGTGAGTGCAGAGTGCGCGGATCCCATGTGACCTCCAAAGAAAAGATTTCATTGGTTCATAACATTTCCCACTGTAACTATTGAAGGACCCCACCCATTTTAATCATTGTTGTTGGAGCATCTTTAGAGAGACATCTCTTTTCCTAAAAGAACACTTTTTGCTTGTTTTTTTTTGGTGTTTTTCAAAAAATATCAAACAAAATGGCATCTGGACAGCAGCAGGAGGAAGTATCTTCTGAAGAAGAATTCTTGCTGGAGGCACCACGTCCACAGAGGCCAGAATCTGTTGTGTGGAAATTCTTCACTTTTCCACCTGGAGAGAAGAAAGGAAATGCAAGAAAGGTGACGTGCAAAATTTGTGACCGAGTCCTGTCACGAGGCAGTGAAAAAAAATACTCTTGTGGCACTGCTTCTATGAGCAAGCATCTCCGGACCACACATCCTCTCATTGCTCGGGAGGAAATGAGGCGAGCTGCTTTGAACCCCTCACCTGCTGTGGCAAGTACATCTGGAGCGTCCTCAGGAACACCTGCAATGGACATTAGGCCAGAATTTGCCTTTCTCGAGCAACAGTGAGTGAAGTGTAAGAAACGTATATGCTTCGGTGAACAGTCGGTCGATGCAGTTTGTGCTGCGCAACACATCAAACGTTGTTAATTTTGTATTGTAATGTTAAGTAATTCCAAATGTTTCCTGTTTTATTTGTTCTTTTTTTTGTTCATTTTTTGAAAAAACACCCCAAAAAAATACAAAATTGTTTCAAAAAAAAAAATACAAAAGAAAAAAGAAGGAAAAAAAAAGTTCTTATCAGAACTACCTTATCTGGTTAAAGAAAGAAGTATAATTGCAAGGTAATGTGTGAAAGTTTGCTTGAATATATGTATACAGCATGATTGACTGAAAGAAATAAGAATGCACTAGTAGTGTATTGTGAATTTATAGGTGAAGATTTATGAGGAAGTACTGCAGCGTGACACTGCAAGCTCTTTAGCTGCACTGCACTGTGGCACTTCCGAAGCACAGGGATGTAACATATGTACATGAATATGTTGCAACTCTGTGCTTCCCTCTGCACTGCTGCACAAACTGCAGCCATGCGGTGACACAGGCACCCTTGCACCATGGTGCAAGCATGTCTGTGTCGTGTGGAGATTGTGTTTGTGCAGGAAGGGACACTCCCCTCCTACCTGCCTAGCATTGTCAGATGATTGTAACCTGTCCCTGCCACCTCCACCCTGCCTGTCCACATTACATGCCCCTATCCCCTTCCTCCTGTCCTCCATGTTCCATTTTACTGCCACACCTGTCTGCCCTCCCTGGTCTGTTGTGCTGCAACTGCTCCTCCTGCCTGCCCCGCATGGTCTGTTGTGAGGCCCCTTACCCTGAATTCTCTTGTCTGTGCCCAGGTCCTGACCCTCCATTCTATCCTCCATGGTCCTTTGTGCATGCCCCTGCACCCTCCTTCTTGCCCATCATAGCCATTGTGCTGCCACTAACCCTCCCGCTTGCCATGCATGGTCTTCTGTGCTGCCACGGCCCCTCCCACCTTCCCTGTGTAGTCAGCTAACTGCCCCTGACCCCCTCCCACATTCTCTCCATGGTCTGTGTGTATGCCATTATAGTCTCACTGTTGCTCTCCATGGTGTGTCTTGCTTCTAGTGCCCATTCTGCCTGACCTCCATGGTCATCTTGCTGCTCCTGCCCTGCCCCCTTGCCCCCAGCACTTTTTCCATGTGCAGACCCCTATTCCCTCCCTCCTGGCTTGTTTGTTCCATTGTAATGACCCTGATCCGTCCCTCCTGCCCTTTATGGTCTGTTATGCTGCAGCTTTCTCTCCTGTCTGTCCATTATGGTCAGCTAGCTACCATTGCCTCTTTCCCCTCTGTTCTCTGTTATCCATGTGCATGGTCCTGTCCCCTCCCTGTTGCTTTCTATGGATTGTTGTGCTGCACTCCCATCCCACATGCCCTGTGTGGTGTATTGTGCTGCTGCAAACCATGATGCCTGCCCTGTAGGGTCAGTTTGGTGCACCTCTCCATGTCCCTCCTGTCCACTGTTATCCGAGTCCATGTCCCTACCCCAATTCCTCCTGCCTTCCATGATCCAATGTACCATACTTGCTAACATTTTGAACTTGGTAAGAGGGCGATTTTGAAAAAAACTGGGGTATCGATTTTTCCCTTTGACTTACCTTCACAAAGAGGAGATTGTAGACAGGAGACAGATCAAATAAAGCCCATTTAGGCTTAAAAACATTGGACGTTTCCTGGCTGAATCGGGTCTGTTGGCATGTATGGTTGAACTACCACTGCCTCTTCCTTCTGCCCACAATGGTCTATTATATTGCCACAGCCTCTCTTGCCAGTCCTCTATTGTTGGTTTGTTGCCCCTACCCCCCTTTCCACTGCCCTCCATAGTCTGTTGAGCTGCCACTGCCCTTTTTGCCTGCCCAGTGTGGTCAAATTGTTGCCTCTGCACCCTCCTACCTGCCTTCAATTTTCAGAGTCTGTGCCCCTGGCCTCTGCCTCTCAACAGTATCCTAATGAACAACTAGATTGCTAACATTCTATATTTATTACAAAAGTGTGGAACGCCTGACATCATCTTAATGTAATCAAAACTGTAATACCTAGAGCATTTCCTTTAGAAATTACATATATGAGAGGGTCTTATTTGCATAAAAATTACGGTTAGTGCTTTAAAAAAACTAAAATGAGGACATATTTTCTGAGTTTTCAAATAGTGACAAAGCACTTTTAAATTATTTGTTATCTTTATGTTTTTTAAATCTAGTTGACCACTTGATTAAATGTTGCACTTAGTGGAGAGGATGTGGTGTTACTTCCAGAGCTGCAGACTTTGCAACTGGGGAACCAGGTTGGAGTTTCTGCTTCAGCTCAACATTCTGTGATTCTGGTCAAATCACTTAATCTCCCCATGTCTACAACCAAAATGAATTTGTTCTTGTGTGATGTAACCAATGCTTATGTAAAGCACTCCAATACTTGACAAGTCTGCACTATATAAAACTGCAAAAACACAAAAAATAAAAAGTGTTTTGCACACTTCTGTCATTGGGCTACATCTGGGCTACATCTGGGTGATATTTGTGCTACATTTGGCTCTTTTGTCTCTGGTGGCCATCTTGGGAGATTTATTTGTTATGAAGTTTCCTAATTTCCTCATTTACTGCAGTCTCCTCAGTAGGAAATACTTTCAGATTTTTACTTTGATTCCATCAAGAAGGCATTCAGATGTGTCACACATTTGCCATAAATTCAGAACGTTAGAACTCTAGTTGCTCATTAGATCACTGTAGTAAAGCTACTGCTAACCAGGGAAGTCTGATGCTGGTATTGAAAGTGCATGTGTCAGTCTGCATGTCAGAATCTTTTAATGAAATAGAAGAGGATTTGAGAAGTCACTCAAAATGTGCCCTAATTTTTCTTTTTTCAGCACTAATCATAATTTCTATGGCAAAATGAACCCCCTCATTGTGTTCCTTTTAAATTAAACTACTAACTCTCTACTACTCACTCGCTACTACTCTGTACTACTCACTCTCTACTACTCACTCTACTACTCTCTACTACTGTCCACCACTCACTCTCTACTACTCTACTACTCACTCTCTACTACTCTCTCTCTACTACTCCCTCTCTATCACTCACTCTACTACTCTCTACTACTCACTCTCTACTACTCTCTCTCTACTACTCACTCTCTACTACTCACTCTCTAATACTCACTCGCTGCTACTCGCTCTCTACTATTCTCTACTACTCACTCTCCACTACTCACTCTCTACTACTCGCTCTCTACTAGTCTCTAATACCACTCTCTACTACTCTACTAGTCTCTACTACTCACTCTACTACTCACTCTACTGCTCTCTACTACTCTCTACCACATACTCTCTACTACTCTACTGCTCACTCTCTACTACTCTCTCTCTACTACTCACTCTCTACTACTCACTCTACTACTCTCAACTACTCACTCTCTACTACTCTCTCGCTACTACTCACTCTCTACTACTCTCTAATACTCACTCTCTACTACTCATTCTCTACTACTCACTCTCTACTACTCGCTCTCTACTACTCTACTAGTCTCTAATACTCTCTCTACTACTCACTCTCTACTACTCTCTTCTACTCACTCTCAACTACACACTCTCTACTACTTGTTCTCTACTACTCACTCTCTACTACTCCCCGCTACTCACTCTACTACTCACTCTCTACTACTCACTCTCTACTACTCTCTACTACTCACTCTCTACTACTCTACTGCTCCCTACTACTCTCTCTCTACTACTCACTCTCTACTACTCACTCTCTACAACTCTCTACTACTCACTCTCTACTACTCTCTCTCTACTACTCTACTACTCCCTACTACTCTCTCTCTTCTACTCACTCTCTACTGCTCACTCTCATCTACTCTCTACTACTCACTCTCTACTACTCTTTCTCTATTACTCACTCTCTACTACTCCCTACTACTAACTCTCTACTGCTCTCTCTCTCCACTACTCTCTCTCTCTCGACTACTCACTCAACTACTCACTCTACTACTCCTCACTCTCTACTACTCACTCTCTACTACTCTCTACTACTCACTCTCTACTACTCTCACACTACTACTCTCTACTACTCACTCTACTACTCACTCTTTACTACTCTCTACTACTCTCTCTGCTACTCATTCTCTACTACTCACTCTCTACTACTCTCTACTACTCACTCTCTACTACTCAGTCTCTACTACTCTCTACTATTCACTCTACTACTCACTCTCTACTACTCTCTACTACTCACTCTCTACTACCCACTCTCTACTACTCTCTCTCTAATACTCTCTACTACTCACTCTCTACTACTCACTCTCTACTACTCACTCTCAACTACTCACTCTGCTACTCTCTACTACTCACTCTCTGCTACTCTCTCTACTACTCTCTACTACTCTCTACTACTCTACTGCTCACTCTCTACTACTCTCTCTCTACTACTCACTCTCTACTACTCACTCTACTACCCTCTACTACTCTCTCACTACTACTCACTCTCTACTACTCTCTAATACTCACTCTCTACTACTCATTCTCTACTACTCACTCTCTACTACTCACTCTCTACTACTCTACTAGTCTCTAATACTCTCTCTACTACTCACTCTCTACTACTCTCTTCTACTCACTCTCTACTACACACTCTCTACTACTTGCTCTCTACTACTCACTCTCTACTACTCTCTACTACTCACTCTACTACTCACTCTCTACTATACCCTGCTACTCACTCTACTACTCACTCTCTACTACTCACTCTCTACTACTCTCTACTACTCTCTACTGCTCCCTACTACTCTCTCTCTACTACTCACTCTCTACTACTCACTCTCTACAACTCTCTACTACTCACTCTCTACTACTCTCTCTCTACTACTCTACTACTCCCTACTACTCTCTCTCTACTACTCACTCTCATCTACTCTCTACTACTCACCCTCTACTATTCTCTCTCTATTACTCACTCTCTACTACTCCCTACTACTAACTCTCTACTGCTCTCTCTCTCCACTACTCTCTCTCTCTCGACTACTCACTCTACTACTCACTTTACTACTCCTCGCTCTCTACTACTCACTCTCTACTACTCTCTACTACTCACTCTACTACTCTCTCTCTACTACTCTCTACTACTCTCTACTACTCACTCTACTACTCACTCTCTACTGCTCTCTACTACTCTCTCTGCTACTCATTCTCTACTACTCACTCTCTACTACTCTCTACTACTCACTCTCTACTACCCTCTACCATTCACTCTACTACTCACTCTCTACTTCTCTCTACTACTCTCTACTACTCACTCTCTACTACCCACTCTCTACTACTCTCTACTACTCACTCTCTACTACTCTCTACTACTCACTCTCTATTACTCACTCTCTACTACTCACTCTCTACTGCTCACTCTCAACTACTCACTTTGCTACTCTCTACTACTCACTCTCTGCTACTCTCTCTACTACTCTCTACTACTCTCTACTACTCACTCTCTACACTCTACTCTCTATTACTCATCCTCTACTCTCTACCTCTCGCTATCTCTCTCTACTACTCTCTACCTCTCTACCTCTACTTCTCTATCGCTACACCTCTACCTCTCTAACTCTCTCTACACACACACATATGCACATATATATGCATATGCATTTATATATATGTATGTGTATATATATACATACATATATAAACATACATATAATCTGCATATCTATATAAATACAAATATAAATGCATGCATACATATACATATACATATACATATATGCATACATATGCATTTTATGTACATGAAAGTTTGAAAAACACTAATAAAAGCAAAGCTAAAAAGCCACCTAATTACAAACAGAATTGCTTTAACTTAAACGAGGGCAAGAGCTATTGCATTTTCAATGCTTGTTTACTTTGGGTCCATCAAGTAGGCATTCAGATGTGTCACACATTTGCCATAAATTCTGAATGTTAGCACTCTAGTTGCTCATTAGATCACTTAGTAAAGCTACTGCTCACCAGGGAAATCTGCTGATAGTATTCAAAGTGCATGTTTTAGTCTGCATGTCAGAATTTTTTAATGAAATAGAAGAGGATTTGAGAAGTCAAAATGTGCCCTAATTTTTCTTTCTGCGGCACTAATCATAATTTCTATGGCAAAATGAACCCCCTAATTTTGTTCCTTTGCAAATTAAATGTTTTAAGTGTTACCACTTTATTCCAATCAAGATGGCTTCAGGTGTGCCATACTTCGCTCATAAGTAAGACTGTTAGCGCTCTAGTTGTTCTTTAGAACACTCTGGGACATTCTGTCATTGGTCTATACTTGGGCTACATTTGGGCTCTTTTGTCTCTGGTGACCATCTTGGGAGACTTATTTGTTATGAAGTTTCCTAATTTCCTCATTTACTGCAGTCTCCTCAGTAGGAAATATTTTCAGTATTTTACTTTGATTCCATCAAGAAGGCATTCAAATGTGTCACACATGTGCCATAAATTCGGAATGTTAGTACTCTAGTTGCTTATGAGATCACTGTAGTAAAGCGACTGCTCACCAGGAAAGTCTGCTGCTGGTATTGAAAGTGCATGTTTCAGTCTGCATGTCAGAATTTTTTAATGAAATAGAAGAGGATTTGAGAAGTCACTCAAAATGTGCCCTAATTATTCTTTTTTCAACACTAATCATAATTTCTATGGCAAAATGAACCCCCTCATTGTGTTCCTTTTAAATTAAACTACTCACTCTCTGCTACTCACTCGCTACTACTCTACTACTCACTCTACTACTCTCTACTACTCTCTACCACTCACTCTACTACTCTACTACTCACTCCCCACTACTCTCTCTCTACTACTCCCTCTCTACTAATCACTCTACTACTCTCAACTACTCACTCTCTACTACTCTCTCTCTACTACTCACTCTCTACTACTCACTCTCTACTACTCACTCTCTACTACTCACTCTCTGCTACTCGCTCTCTACTAGTCTCTACTACTCACTCTCCACTACTCACTCTCTACTACTCGCTCTCTACTAGTCTCTACTACTCACTCTCTACTACTCTACTACTCTCTACTTCTCTCTCTACTACTCACTCTCTACTACTCTGTACAACTCACTCTACTGCTCTCTGCTACTCTCTACCACTCACTCTCTACTACTCTACTACTCACTCTCTACTACTCTATCTCTACCACTCACTCTCTACTACTCACTCTACTACTCTCTACTACTCACTCTATACTACTCTCTACTACTCACTCTCCACTACTCACTCTCTACTACTCGCTCTCTACTAGTCTCTACTACTCACTCTCTACTATTCTACTACTCGCTACTTCTCTCTCTACTACTCACTCTCTACTACTCTGTACTACTCACTCTACTGCTCTTTGCTACTCTCTACCAATCACTCTCTACTACTCTACTACTCACTCTCTACTACTCACTCTCTACTACTCTCTCTCTACTACTCACTCTCTACTACTCACTCTACTACTCTCTACTACTCACTCTCTACTATTCTCTACTATTCATTCTCTACTACTCACTCTCTACTACTCTCTCTCTACAACTCCCTCTCTACTAATCACTCTACTACTCTCAACTATTCACTCGCTATTACTCTCTCTCAACTACTCACTCTCTACTACTCACTCTCTACTACTCACTCTCTGCTACTTGGTCTCTACTACTCTCTACTACTCACTCTCCACTACTCACTCTACTACTCGCTATCTACTACTCACTCTCTGCTACTCGCTCTCTACTACTCTCTACTACTCACTCTCCACTACTCACTCTGTACTACTCGCTCTCTACTAGTCTCTACTACCCACTCTCTACTACTCACTCTCTACTATTCTACTACTCTCTACTACTCTCTCTACTACTGACTCTCTACTACTCTCAGCTGCTCACTCTACTGCTCTCTACTACTCTCTACCACATACTCTCTACTACTCTACTGATCACTCTCTACTACTCTCTCTCTACTACTCACTCTACTACTCTCTACTACTCACTCTCTACTACTCTCTATGTACTACTCACTCTCTACTACTCTCTACTACTCACTCTCTACTACTCACTCTCTACTACTCGCTCTCTACTACTCTAGTACTTTCTACTACTCTCTCTACTACTCACTCTCTACCACTCTCTTCTACTTACTCTCTACTACACACTCTCTACTACTTGCTCTTGCTCTCTACTACTCGCTCTCTACTACTCACTACTCACTCTACTACTCACTCTCTACTGCTCCCTACTACTCACTCTACTACTCACTCTCTACTACTCACTCTCTACTACTCTCTATGACTCACTCTCTACTACTCTACTACTCCCCTACTCTCTCTACTACTCACTCTCTACTACTCACTCTCTACTACTCTCTACTACTCACTCTCTACTACTCTACTACTCCCTACTACTCACTCTTTTCTACTCACTCTCTACTACTCACTCTCCACTACTCACTCTCTACTACTCTCTCTACTACTCTACTACTCCCTACTACTCCCTCTCTCCTACTCACTCTCTACTACTCACTCTCATCTACTCTCTACTACTCACTCTCTCTCTATTACTCACTCGCTACTACTCTCTACTACTAACTCTCTACTACTCTCTACTGCTCTCTCTCCACTACTCTCTCTCTCTTGACTACTCACTCTACTACTCACTCTACTACTCACTCTCTACAACTCACTCTCTACTACTCTCTCTCTACTACTCTACTACTCACTCTACTACTCACTCTCTACTACTCTCTACTACTCTCTCTCTGCTACTTATTCTCTACTACTCACTCTCTACTACTCTCTCTCTACTACTCACTCTCTACTACTCTCTACCATTCACTCTACTACTCACTCTCTACTACTCTCTACTACTCTCTACTACTCACTCTATACTATCCACTCTCTACTACTCTCTACTACTCACTCTCTACTACTCTCTACTACTCACTCTCTACTACTCACTCTCTACTACTCACTCTACTACTCTCTACTACTCATTCTCGGCTACTCTCTCTACTACTCTCTACTACTCACTCTCTACGCTCTACTCTCCATTACTCATCCTCTACTCTCTACCTCTCCCTATCTCTCTCTCTACTACTCTCTAACTCTCTACCTCTACCTCTACCTCTCTACCTCTACACCTCTACCTCTCTACCTCTCTCTAACTCTCTCTACACACACACAAAAGCACATATATATGCATATGCATATATATATATGTATGTGTATATATATACATACATATATAAACCACTCACTCTCTACTACTCTACTACTCACTCTCTACTACTCACTCTCTACTACTCTATCTCTACTACTCACTCTCTACTACTCACTCTACTACTCTCTACTACTCACTCTCTACTATTCTCTACTACTCAGTCTCTACTACTCACTCTCTACTACTCTCTCTCTACAACTCCCTCTCTACTAATCACTCTACTACTCTCAACTACTCACTCGCTATTACTCTCTCTCAACTACTCACTCTCTACTACTCACTCTCTACTACTCACTCTCTGCTACTTGGTCTCTACTACTCTCTACTACTCACTCTCCACTACTCACTCTACTACTCGCTATCTACTACTCACTCTCTGCTACTCGCTCTCTACTACTCTCTACTACTCACTCTCCACTACTCACTCTGTACTACTCGCTCTCTACTAGTCTCTACTACCCACTCTCTACTACTCACTCTCTACTATTCTACTACTCTCTACTACTCTCTCTACTACTGACTCTCTACTACTCTCAGCTGCTCACTCTACTGCTCTCTACTACTCTCTACCACATACTCTCTACTACTCTACTGATCACTCTCTACTACTCTCTCTCTACTACTCACTCTACTACTCTCTACTACTCACTCTCTACTACTCTCTATGTACTACTCACTCTCTACTACTCTCTACTACTCACTCTCTACTACTCACTCTCTACTACTCGCTCTCTACTACTCTAGTACTTTCTACTACTCTCTCTACTACTCACTCTCTACCACTCTCTTCTACTTACTCTCTACTACACACTCTCTACTACTTGCTCTTGCTCTCTACTACTCGCTCTCTACTACTCACTACTCACTCTACTACTCACTCTCTACTGCTCCCTACTACTCACTCTACTACTCACTCTCTACTACTCACTCTCTACTACTCTCTATGACTCACTCTCTACTACTCTACTACTCCCCTACTCTCTCTACTACTCACTCTCTACTACTCACTCTCTACTACTCTCTACTACTCACTCTCTACTACTCTACTACTCCCTACTACTCACTCTCTACTACTCACTCTCTACTACTCACTCTCCACTACTCACTCTCTACTACTCTCTCTACTACTCTACTACTCCCTACTACTCCCTCTCTCCTACTCACTCTCTACTACTCACTCTCTCTCTATTACTCACTCGCTACTACTCTCTACTACTAACTCTCTACTACTCTCTACTGCTCTCTCTCCACTACTCTCTCTCTCTTGACTACTCACTCTACTACTCACTCTACTACTCACTCTCTACAACTCACTCTCTACTACTCTCTCTCTACTACTCTACTACTCACTCTACTACTCACTCTCTACTACTCTCTCTCTGCTACTTATTCTCTACTACTCACTCTCTACTACTCTCTCTCTACTACTCACTCTCTACTACTCTCTACCATTCACTCTACTACTCACTCTCTACTACTCTCTACTACTCTCTACTACTCACTCTATACTATCCCCTCTCTACTACTCTCTACTACTCACTCTCTACTACTCTCTACTACTCACTCTCTACTACTCACTCTCTACTACTCACTCTACTACTCTCTACTACTCATTCTCGGCTACTCTCTCTACTACTCTCTACTACTCACTCTCTACGCTCTACTCTCCATTACTCATCCTCTACTCTCTACCTCTCCCTATCTCTCTCTCTACTACTCTCTAACTCTCTAACTCTACCTCTACCTCTCTACCTCTACACCTCTACCTCTCTACCTCTCTCTAACTCTCTCTACACACACACAAAAGCACATATATATGCATATGCATTTATATATATGTATGTGTATATATATACATACATATATAAACCACTCACTCTCTACTACTCTACTACTCACTCTCTACTACTCACTCTATACTACTCTATCTCTACTACTCACTCTCTACTACTCACTCTACTACTCTCTACTACTCACTCTCTACTATTCTCTACTACTCAGTCTCTACTACTCACTCTCTACTACTCTCTCTCTACAACTCCCTCTCTACTAATCACTCTACTACTGTCAACTACTCACTCTCTACTACTCACTCTCTACTACTCACTCTCTGCTACTCGCTCTCTACTAGTCTCTACTACTCACTCTCCACTACTCACTCTCTACTACTCACTCTCTACTAGTCTCTACTACTCACTCTCTACTACTCTACTACTCTCTACTTCTCTCTCTACTACTCACTCTCTACTACTCTGTACAACTCACTCTACTGCTCTCTGCTACTCTCTACCACTCACTCTCTACTACTCTACTACTCACTCTCTACTACTCTATCTCTACCACTCACTCTCTACTACTCACTCTACTACTCTCTACTACTCACTCTATACTACTCTCTACTACTCACTCTCCACTACTCACTCTCTACTACTCGCTCTCTACTAGTCTCTACTACTCACTCTCTACTATTCTACTACTCGTTACTTCTCTCTCTACTACTCACTCTCTACTTCTCTGTACTACTCACTCTACTGCTCTTTGCTACTCTCTACCACTCACTCTCTACTACTCTACTACTCACTCTCTACTACTCACTCTCTACTACTCTCTCTCTACTACTCACTCTCTACTACTCACTCTACTACTCTCTACTACTCACTCTCTACTATTCTCTACTACTCCTTCTCTACTACCCACTCTCTACTACTCTCTCTCTACAACTCCCTCTCTACTAATCACTCTACTACTCTCAACTACTCACTCGCTATTACTCTCTCTCAACTACTCACTCTCTACTACTCACTCTCTACTACTCACTCTCTGCTACTTGGTCTCTACTACTCTCTACTACTCACTCTCCACTACTCACTCTACTACTCGCTATCTACTACTCACTCTCTGCTACTCGCTCTCTACTACTCTCTACTACTCACTCTCCACTACTCACTCTGTACTACTCGCTCTCTACTAGTCTCTACTACCCACTCTCTACTACTCACTCTCTACTATTCTACTACTCTCTACTACTCTCTCTACTACTCACTCTCTACTACTCTCAACTGCTCACTCTACTGCTCTCTACTACTCTCTACCACATACTCTCTACTACTCTACTGATCACTCTCTACTACTCTCTCTCTACTACTCACTCTCTACTACTCACTCTACTACTCTCTACTACTCACTCTCTACTACTCTCTATGTACTACTCACTCTCTACTACTCTCTACTACTCACTCTCTACTACTCACTCTCTACTACTCGCTCTCTACTACTCTAGTACTTTCTACTACTCTCTCTACTACTCACTCTCTACCACTCTCTTCTACTTACTCTCTACTACACACTCTCTACTACTTGCTCTTGCTCTCTACTACTCGCTCTCTACTACTCACTACTCACTCTACTACTCACTCTCTACTACTCCCTACTACTCACTCTACTACTCACTCTCTACTACTCACTCTCTACTACTCTCTATGACTCACTCTCTACTACTCTACTACTCCCCTACTCTCTCTACTACTCACTCTCTACTACTCACTCTCTACTACTCTCTACTACTCACTCTCTACTACTCTACTACTCCCTACTACTCACTCTCTACTACTCACTCTCTACTACTCACTCTCTACTACTCACTCTCTACTACTCTCTCTACTACTCTACTACTCCCTACTACTCCCTCTCTCCTACTCACTCTCTACTACTCACTCGCATCTACTCTCTACTATTCACTCTCTCTCTATTACTCACTCGCTACTACTCTCTACTACTAACTCTCTACTACTCTCTACTGCTCTCTCTCCACTACTCTCTCTCTCTTGACTACTCACTCTACTACTCACTCTACTACTCACTCTCTACTACTCACTCTCTACTACTCACTCTCTACTACTCTCTCTCTACTACTCTACTACTCACTCTACTACTCACTCTCTACTACTCTCTACTACTCTCTCTCTGCTACTTATTCTCTACTACTCACTCTCTACTACTCTCTCTCTACTACTCACTCTCTACTACTCTCTACCATTCACTCTACTACTCACTCTCTACTACTCTCTACTACTCACTCTATACTATCCACTCTCTACTACTCTCTACTACTCACTCTCTACTACTCTCTACTACTCACTCTCTACTACTCACTCTCTACTACTCACTCTACTACTCTCTACTACTCATTCTCGGCTACTCTCTCTACTACTCTCTACTACTCACTCTCTACGCTCTACTCTCCATTACTCATCCTCTACTCTCTACCTCTCCCTATCTCTCTCTCTACTACTCTCTAACTCTCTACCTCTACCTCTACCTCTCTACCTCTACACCTCTACCTCTCTACCTCTCTCTAACTCTCTCTACACACACACAAAAGCACATATATATGCATATGCATTTATATATATGTATGTGTATATATATACATACATATATAAACCACTCACTCTCTACTACTCTACTACTCACTCTCTACTACTCACTCTCTACTACTCTCTCTCTACTACTCACTCTCTACTACTCACTCTACTACTCTCTACTACTCACTCTCTACTATTCTCTACTACTCAGTCTCTACTACTCAGTCTCTACTACTCTCTCTCTACAACTCCCTCTCTACTAATCACTCTACTACTCTCAACTACTCACTCGCTATTACTCTCTCTCAACTACTCACTCTCTACTACTCACTCTCTACTACTCACTCTCTGCTACTTGCTCTCTACTACTCTCTACTACTCACTCTCCACTACTCACTCTACTACTCGCTCTCTACTACTCACTCTCTGCTACTCGCTCTCTACTACTCTCTACTACTCACTCTCCACTACTCACTCTGCACTACTCGCTCTCTACTAGTCTCTACTACCCACTCTCTACTACTCACTCTCTACTATTCTACTACTCTCTACTACTCTCTCTACTACTCACTCTCTACTACTCTCAACTACTCACTCTACTGCTCTCTACTACTCTCTACCACATACTCTCTACTATTCTACTGATCACTCTCTACTACTCTCTCTCTACTACTCACTCTCTACTACTCACTCTACTACTCTCTACTACTCACTCTCTACTACACAATCTCTACTACTTGCTCTCTACTACTCACTCTCTACTACTCTCTACTACTCACTCTACTACTCACTCTCTACTATACCCTGCTACTCACTCTACTACTCACTCTCTACTACTCACTCTCTACTTCTCTCTACTACTCTCTACTGCTCCCTACTACTCTCTCTCTACTTCTCACTCTCTACTACTCACTCTCTACAACTCTCTACTACTCACTCTCTACTACTCTCTCTCTACTACTCTACTACTCCCTACTACTCTCTCTCTACTACTCACTCTCATCTACTCTCTACTACTCACCCTCTACTATTCTCTCTCTATTACTCACTCTCTACTACTCCCTACTACTAACTCTCTACTGCTCTCTCTCTCCACTACTCTCTCTCTCTCGACTACTCACTCTACTACTCACTCTACTACTCCTCGCTCTCTACTACTCACTCTCTACTACTCTCTACTACTCACTCTACTACTCTCTCTCTACTACTCTCTACTACTCTCTACTACTCACTCTACTACTCACTCTCTACTACTCTCTACTACTCTCTCTGCTACTCATTCTCTACTACTCACTCTCTACTACTCTCTACTACTCACTCTCTACTACTCTCTACCATTCACTCTACTACTCACTCTCTACTTCTCTCTACTACTCTCTACTACTCACTCTCTACTACTCTCTACTACTCACTCTCTACTACTCACTCTCTACTACTCTCTAATACTCACTCTCTACTACTCATTCTCTACTACTCACTCTCTACTACTCACTCTCTACTACTCTACTAGTCTCTAATACTCTCTCTACTACTCACTCTCTACTACTCTCTTCTACTCACTCTCTACTACACACTCTCTACTACTTGCTCTCTACTACTCACTCTCTACTACTCTCTACTACTCACTCTACTACTCACTCTCTACTATACCCTGCTACTCACTCTACTACTCACTCTCTACTACTCACTCTCTACTACTCTCTACTACTCTCTACTGCTCCCTACTACTCTCTCTCTACTACTCACTCTCTACTACTCACTCTCTACAACTCTCTACTACTCACTCTCTACTACTCTCTCTCTACTACTCTACTACTCCCTACTACTCTCTCTCTACTACTCACTCTCATCTACTCTCTACTACTCACCCTCTACTATTCTCTCTCTATTACTCACTCTCTACTACTCCCTACTACTAACTCTCTACTGCTCTCTCTCTCCACTACTCTCTCTCTCTCGACTACTCACTCTACTACTCACTTTACTACTCCTCGCTCTCTACTACTCACTCTCTACTACTCTCTACTACTCACTCTACTACTCTCTCTCTACTACTCTCTACTACTCTCTACTACTCACTCTACTACTCACTCTCTACTGCTCTCTACTACTCTCTCTGCTACTCATTCTCTACTACTCACTCTCTACTACTCTCTACTACTCACTCTCTACTACTCTCTACCATTCACTCTACTACTCACTCTCTACTTCTCTCTACTACTCTCTACTACTCACTCTCTACTACCCACTCTCTACTACTCTCTACTACTCACTCTCTACTACTCTCTACTACTCACTCTCTATTACTCACTCTCTACTACTCACTCTCTACTGCTCACTCTCAACTACTCACTTTGCTACTCTCTACTACTCACTCTCTGCTACTCTCTCTACTACTCTCTACTACTCTCTACTACTCACTCTCTACACTCTACTCTCTATTACTCATCCTCTACTCTCTACCTCTCGCTATCTCTCTCTACTACTCTCTACCTCTCTACCTCTACTTCTCTATCGCTACACCTCTACCTCTCTAACTCTCTCTACACACACACATATGCACATATATATGCATATGCATTTATATATATGTATGTGTATATATATACATACATATATAAACATACATATAATCTGCATATCTATATAAATACAAATATAAATGCATGCATACATATACATATACATATACATATATGCATACATATGCATTTTATGTACATGAAAGTTTGAAAAACACTAATAAAAGCAAAGCTAAAAAGCCACCTAATTACAAACAGAATTGCTTTAACTTAAACGAGGGCAAGAGCTATTGCATTTTCAATGCTTGTTTACTTTGGGTCCATCAAGTAGGCATTCAGATGTGTCACACATTTGCCATAAATTCTGAATGTTAGCACTCTAGTTGCTCATTAGATCACTTAGTAAAGCTACTGCTCACCAGGGAAATCTGCTGATAGTATTCAAAGTGCATGTTTTAGTCTGCATGTCAGAATTTTTTAATGAAATAGAAGAGGATTTGAGAAGTCAAAATGTGCCCTAATTTTTCTTTCTGCGGCACTAATCATAATTTCTATGGCAAAATGAACCCCCTAATTTTGTTCCTTTGCAAATTAAATGTTTTAAGTGTTACCACTTTATTCCAATCAAGATGGCTTCAGGTGTGCCATACTTCGCTCATAAGTAAGACTGTTAGCGCTCTAGTTGTTCTTTAGAACACTCTGGGACATTCTGTCATTGGTCTATACTTGGGCTACATTTGGGCTCTTTTGTCTCTGGTGACCATCTTGGGAGACTTATTTGTTATGAAGTTTCCTAATTTCCTCATTTACTGCAGTCTCCTCAGTAGGAAATATTTTCAGTATTTTACTTTGATTCCATCAAGAAGGCATTCAAATGTGTCACACATGTGCCATAAATTCGGAATGTTAGTACTCTAGTTGCTTATGAGATCACTGTAGTAAAGCGACTGCTCACCAGGAAAGTCTGCTGCTGGTATTGAAAGTGCATGTTTCAGTCTGCATGTCAGAATTTTTTAATGAAATAGAAGAGGATTTGAGAAGTCACTCAAAATGTGCCCTAATTATTCTTTTTTCAACACTAATCATAATTTCTATGGCAAAATGAACCCCCTCATTGTGTTCCTTTTAAATTAAACTACTCACTCTCTGCTACTCACTCGCTACTACTCTACTACTCACTCTACTACTCTCTACTACTCTCTACCACTCACTCTACTACTCTACTACTCACTCCCCACTACTCTCTCTCTACTACTCCCTCTCTACTAATCACTCTACTACTCTCAACTACTCACTCTCTACTACTCTCTCTCTACTACTCACTCTCTACTACTCACTCTCTACTACTCACTCTCTACTACTCACTCTCTGCTACTCGCTCTCTACTAGTCTCTACTACTCACTCTCCACTACTCACTCTCTACTACTCGCTCTCTACTAGTCTCTACTACTCACTCTCTACTACTCTACTACTCTCTACTTCTCTCTCTACTACTCACTCTCTACTACTCTGTACAACTCACTCTACTGCTCTCTGCTACTCTCTACCACTCACTCTCTACTACTCTACTACTCACTCTCTACTACTCTATCTCTACCACTCACTCTCTACTACTCACTCTACTACTCTCTACTACTCACTCTATACTACTCTCTACTACTCACTCTCCACTACTCACTCTCTACTACTCGCTCTCTACTAGTCTCTACTACTCACTCTCTACTATTCTACTACTCGCTACTTCTCTCTCTACTACTCACTCTCTACTACTCTGTACTACTCACTCTACTGCTCTTTGCTACTCTCTACCAATCACTCTCTACTACTCTACTACTCACTCTCTACTACTCACTCTCTACTACTCTCTCTCTACTACTCACTCTCTACTACTCACTCTACTACTCTCTACTACTCACTCTCTACTATTCTCTACTACTCATTCTCTACTACTCACTCTCTACTACTCTCTCTCTACAACTCCCTCTCTACTAATCACTCTACTACTCTCAACTACTCACTCGCTATTACTCTCTCTCAACTACTCACTCTCTACTACTCACTCTCTACTACTCACTCTCTGCTACTTGGTCTCTACTACTCTCTACTACTCACTCTCCACTACTCACTCTACTACTCGCTATCTACTACTCACTCTCTGCTACTCGCTCTCTACTACTCTCTACTACTCACTCTCCACTACTCACTCTGTACTACTCGCTCTCTACTAGTCTCTACTACCCACTCTCTACTACTCACTCTCTACTATTCTACTACTCTCTACTACTCTCTCTACTACTGACTCTCTACTACTCTCAGCTGCTCACTCTACTGCTCTCTACTACTCTCTACCACATACTCTCTACTACTCTACTGATCACTCTCTACTACTCTCTCTACTACTCACTCTACTACTCTCTACTACTCACTCTCTACTACTCTCTATGTACTACTCACTCTCTACTACTCTCTACTACTCACTCTCTACTACTCACTCTCTACTACTCGCTCTCTACTACTCTAGTACTTTCTACTACTCTCTCTACTACTCACTCTCTACCACTCTCTTCTACTTACTCTCTACTACACACTCTCTACTACTTGCTCTTGCTCTCTACTACTCGCTCTCTACTACTCACTACTCACTCTACTACTCACTCTCTACTGCTCCCTACTACTCACTCTACTACTCACTCTCTACTACTCACTCTCTACTACTCTCTATGACTCACTCTCTACTACTCTACTACTCCCCTACTCTCTCTACTACTCACTCTCTACTACTCACTCTCTACTACTCTCTACTACTCACTCTCTACTACTCTACTACTCCCTACTACTCACTCTCTACTACTCACTCTCTACTACTCACTCTCCACTACTCACTCTCTACTACTCTCTCTACTACTCTACTACTCCCTACTACTCCCTCTCTCCTACTCACTCTCTACTACTCACTCTCATCTACTCTCTACTACTCACTCTCTCTCTATTACTCACTCGCTACTACTCTCTACTACTAACTCTCTACTACTCTCTACTGCTCTCTCTCCACTACTCTCTCTCTCTTGACTACTCACTCTACTACTCACTCTACTACTCACTCTCTACAACTCACTCTCTACTACTCTCTCTCTACTACTCTACTACTCACTCTACTACTCACTCTCTACTACTCTCTACTACTCTCTCTCTGCTACTTATTCTCTACTACTCACTCTCTACTACTCTCTCTCTACTACTCACTCTCTACTACTCTCTACCATTCACTCTACTACTCACTCTCTACTACTCTCTACTACTCACTCTATACTATCCACTCTCTACTACTCTCTACTACTCACTCTCTACTACTCTCTACTACTCACTCTCTACTACTCACTCTCTACTACTCACTCTACTACTCTCTACTACTCATTCTCGGCTACTCTCTCTACTACTCTCTACTACTCACTCTCTACGCTCTACTCTCCATTACTCATCCTCTACTCTCTACCTCTCCCTATCTCTCTCTCTACTACTCTCTAACTCTCTACCTCTACCTCTACCTCTCTACCTCTACACCTCTACCTCTCTACCTCTCTCTAACTCTCTCTACACACACACAAAAGCACATATATATGCATATGCATATATATATATGTATGTGTATATATATACATACATATATAAACCACTCACTCTCTACTACTCTACTACTCACTCTCTACTACTCACTCTCTACTACTCTATCTCTACTACTCACTCTCTACTACTCACTCTACTACTCTCTACTACTCACTCTCTACTATTCTCTACTACTCAGTCTCTACTACTCACTCTCTACTACTCTCTCTCTACAACTCCCTCTCTACTAATCACTCTACTACTCTCAACTACTCACTCGCTATTACTCTCTCTCAACTACTCACTCTCTACTACTCACTCTCTACTACTCACTCTCTGCTACTTGGTCTCTACTACTCTCTACTACTCACTCTCCACTACTCACTCTACTACTCGCTATCTACTACTCACTCTCTGCTACTCGCTCTCTACTACTCTCTACTACTCACTCTCCACTACTCACTCTGTACTACTCGCTCTCTACTAGTCTCTACTACCCACTCTCTACTACTCACTCTCTACTATTCTACTACTCTCTACTACTCTCTCTACTACTGACTCTCTACTACTCTCAGCTGCTCACTCTACTGCTCTCTACTACTCTCTACCACATACTCTCTACTACTCTACTGATCACTCTCTACTACTCTCTCTCTACTACTCACTCTACTACTCTCTACTACTCACTCTCTACTACTCTCTATGTACTACTCACTCTCTACTACTCTCTACTACTCACTCTCTACTACTCACTCTCTACTACTCGCTCTCTACTACTCTAGTACTTTCTACTACTCTCTCTACTACTCACTCTCTACCACTCTCTTCTACTTACTCTCTACTACACACTCTCTACTACTTGCTCTTGCTCTCTACTACTCGCTCTCTACTACTCACTACTCACTCTACTACTCACTCTCTACTGCTCCCTACTACTCACTCTACTACTCACTCTCTACTACTCACTCTCTACTACTCTCTATGACTCACTCTCTACTACTCTACTACTCCCCTACTCTCTCTACTACTCACTCTCTACTACTCACTCTCTACTACTCTCTACTACTCACTCTCTACTACTCTACTACTCCCTACTACTCACTCTCTACTACTCACTCTCTACTACTCACTCTCCACTACTCACTCTCTACTACTCTCTCTACTACTCTACTACTCCCTACTACTCCCTCTCTCCTACTCACTCTCTACTACTCACTCTCATCTACTCTCTACTACTCACTCTCTCTCTATTACTCACTCGCTACTACTCTCTACTACTAACTCTCTACTACTCTCTACTGCTCTCTCTCCACTACTCTCTCTCTCTTGACTACTCACTCTACTACTCACTCTACTACTCACTCTCTACAACTCACTCTCTACTACTCTCTCTCTACTACTCTACTACTCACTCTACTACTCACTCTCTACTACTCTCTCTCTGCTACTTATTCTCTACTACTCACTCTCTACTACTCTCTCTCTACTACTCACTCTCTACTACTCTCTACCATTCACTCTACTACTCACTCTCTACTACTCTCTACTACTCTCTACTACTCACTCTATACTATCCCCTCTCTACTACTCTCTACTACTCACTCTCTACTACTCTCTACTACTCACTCTCTACTACTCACTCTCTACTACTCACTCTACTACTCTCTACTACTCATTCTCGGCTACTCTCTCTACTACTCTCTACTACTCACTCTCTACGCTCTACTCTCCATTACTCATCCTCTACTCTCTACCTCTCCCTATCTCTCTCTCTACTACTCTCTAACTCTCTACCTCTACCTCTACCTCTCTACCTCTACACCTCTACCTCTCTACCTCTCTCTAACTCTCTCTACACACACACAAAAGCACATATATATGCATATGCATTTATATATATGTATGTGTATATATATACATACATATATAAACCACTCACTCTCTACTACTCTACTACTCACTCTCTACTACTCACTCTCTACTACTCTATCTCTACTACTCACTCTCTACTACTCACTCTACTACTCTCTACTACTCACTCTCTACTATTCTCTACTACTCAGTCTCTACTACTCACTCTCTACTACTCTCTCTCTACAACTCCCTCTCTACTAATCACTCTACTACTGTCAACTACTCACTCTCTACTACTCACTCTCTACTACTCACTCTCTGCTACTCGCTCTCTACTAGTCTCTACTACTCACTCTCCACTACTCACTCTCTACTACTCACTCTCTACTAGTCTCTACTACTCACTCTCTACTACTCTACTACTCTCTACTTCTCTCTCTACTACTCACTCTCTACTACTCTGTACAACTCACTCTACTGCTCTCTGCTACTCTCTACCACTCACTCTCTACTACTCTACTACTCACTCTCTACTACTCTATCTCTACCACTCACTCTCTACTACTCACTCTACTACTCTCTACTACTCACTCTATACTACTCTCTACTACTCACTCTCCACTACTCACTCTCTACTACTCGCTCTCTACTAGTCTCTACTACTCACTCTCTACTATTCTACTACTCGTTACTTCTCTCTCTACTACTCACTCTCTACTTCTCTGTACTACTCACTCTACTGCTCTTTGCTACTCTCTACCACTCACTCTCTACTACTCTACTACTCACTCTCTACTACTCACTCTCTACTACTCTCTCTCTACTACTCACTCTCTACTACTCACTCTACTACTCTCTACTACTCACTCTCTACTATTCTCTACTACTCCTTCTCTACTACCCACTCTCTACTACTCTCTCTCTACAACTCCCTCTCTACTAATCACTCTACTACTCTCAACTACTCACTCGCTATTACTCTCTCTCAACTACTCACTCTCTACTACTCACTCTCTACTACTCACTCTCTGCTACTTGGTCTCTACTACTCTCTACTACTCACTCTCCACTACTCACTCTACTACTCGCTATCTACTACTCACTCTCTGCTACTCGCTCTCTACTACTCTCTACTACTCACTCTCCACTACTCACTCTGTACTACTCGCTCTCTACTAGTCTCTACTACCCACTCTCTACTACTCACTCTCTACTATTCTACTACTCTCTACTACTCTCTCTACTACTCACTCTCTACTACTCTCAACTGCTCACTCTACTGCTCTCTACTACTCTCTACCACATACTCTCTACTACTCTACTGATCACTCTCTACTACTCTCTCTCTACTACTCACTCTCTACTACTCACTCTACTACTCTCTACTACTCACTCTCTACTACTCTCTATGTACTACTCACTCTCTACTACTCTCTACTACTCACTCTCTACTACTCACTCTCTACTACTCGCTCTCTACTACTCTAGTACTTTCTACTACTCTCTCTACTACTCACTCTCTACCACTCTCTTCTACTTACTCTCTACTACACACTCTCTACTACTTGCTCTTGCTCTCTACTACTCGCTCTCTACTACTCACTACTCACTCTACTACTCACTCTCTACTACTCCCTACTACTCACTCTACTACTCACTCTCTACTACTCACTCTCTACTTCTCTCTATGACTCACTCTCTACTACTCTACTACTCCCCTACTCTCTTTACTACTCACTCTCTACTACTCACTCTCTACTACTCTCTACTACTCACTCTCTACTACTCTACTACTCCCTACTACTCACTCTCTACTACTCACTCTCTACTACTCACTCTCTACTACTCTCTCTACTACTCTACTACTCCCTACTACTCCCTCTCTCCTACTCACTCTCTACTACTCACTCGCATCTACTCTCTACTATTCACTCTCTCTCTATTACTCACTCGCTACTACTCTCTACTACTAACTCTCTACTACTCTCTACTGCTCTCTCTCCACTACTCTCTCTCTCTTGACTACTCACTCTACTACTCACTCTACTACTCACTCTCTACTACTCACTCTCTACTACTCACTCTCTACTACTCTCTCTCTACTACTCTACTACTCACTCTACTACTCACTCTCTACTACTCTCTACTACTCTCTCTCTGCTACTTATTCTCTACTACTCACTCTCTACTACTCTCTCTCTACTACTCACTCTCTACTACTCTCTACCATTCACTCTACTACTCACTCTCTACTACTCTCTACTACTCACTCTATACTATCCACTCTCTACTACTCTCTACTACTCACTCTCTACTACTCTCTACTACTCACTCTCTACTACTCACTCTCTACTACTCACTCTACTACTCTCTACTACTCATTCTCGGCTACTCTCTCTACTACTCTCTACTACTCACTCTCTACGCTCTACTCTCCATTACTCATCCTCTACTCTCTACCTCTCCCTATCTCTCTCTCTACTACTCTCTAACTCTCTACCTTTACCTCTACCTCTCTACCTCTACACCTCTACCTCTCTACCTCTCTCTAACTCTCTCTACACACACACAAAAGCACATATATATGCATATGCATTTATATATATGTATGTGTATATATATACATACATATATAAACCACTCACTCTCTACTACTCTACTACTCACTCTCTACTACTCACTCTCTACTACTCTCTCTCTACTACTCACTCTCTACTACTCACTCTACTACTCTCTACTACTCACTCTCTACTATTCTCTACTACTCAGTCTCTACTACTCAGTCTCTACTACTCTCTCTCTACAACTCCCTCTCTACTAATCACTCTACTACTCTCAACTACTCACTCGCTATTACTCTCTCTCAACTACTCACTCTCTACTACTCACTCTCTACTACTCACTCTCTGCTACTTGCTCTCTACTACTCTCTACTACTCACTCTCCACTACTCACTCTACTACTCGCTCTCTACTACTCACTCTCTGCTACTCGCTCTCTACTACTCTCTACTACTCACTCTCCACTACTCACTCTGCACTACTCGCTCTCTACTAGTCTCTACTACCCACTCTCTACTACTCACTCTCTACTATTCTACTACTCTCTACTACTCTCTCTACTACTCACTCTCTACTACTCTCAACTACTCACTCTACTGCTCTCTACTACTCTCTACCACATACTCTCTACTATTCTACTGATCACTCTCTACTACTCTCTCTCTACTACTCACTCTCTACTACTCACTCTACTACTCTCTACTACTCACTCTCTACTACACAATCTCTACTACTTGCTCTCTACTACTCACTCTCTACTACTCTCTACTACTCACTCTACTACTCACTCTCTACTATACCCTGCTACTCACTCTACTACTCACTCTCTACTACTCACTCTCTACTTCTCTCTACTACTCTCTACTGCTCCCTACTACTCTCTCTCTACTACTCACTCTCTACTACTCACTCTCTACAACTCTCTACTACTCACTCTCTACTACTCTCTCTCTACTACTCTACTACTCCCTACTACTCTCTCTCTACTACTCACTCTCATCTACTCTCTACTACTCACCCTCTACTATTCTCTCTCTATTACTCACTCTCTACTACTCCCTACTACTAACTCTCTACTGCTCTCTCTCTCCACTACTCTCTCTCTCTCGACTACTCACTCTACTACTCACTCTACTACTCCTCGCTCTCTACTACTCACTCTCTACTACTCTCTACTACTCACTCTACTACTCTCTCTCTACTACTCTCTACTACTCTCTACTACTCACTCTACTACTCACTCTCTACTACTCTCTACTACTCTCTCTGCTACTCATTCTCTACTACTCACTCTCTACTACTCTCTACTACTCACTCTCTACTACTCTCTACCATTCACTCTACTACTCACTCTCTACTTCTCTCTACTACTCTCTACTACTCACTCTCTACTACTCTCTACTACTCACTCTCTACTACTCACTCTCTACTGCTCACTCTCAACTACTCACTTTGCTACTCTCTACTACTCACTCTCTGCTACTCTCTCTACTACTCTCTACTACTCTCTACTACTCACTCTCTACACTCTACTCTCTATTACTCATCCTCTACTCTCTACCTCTCGCTATCTCTCTCTACTACTCTCTACCTTTCTACCTCTACTTCGCTATCGCTACACCTCTACCTCTCTACCTCTCTAACTCTCTCTACACACACACATATGCACATATATATGCATATGCATTTATATATATGTATGTGATCAAGGGCTGTTGAGCCCGAAACGCGTCATGGCGGCAGAGCGCACAAACAAAATAAAATAATTTGGGTATAACTTATCGGAGTCCGTCCCCTTCTTGATCCAGGATTGAGCGGATCGTCTGAGGAAAGGTTGACTGCTGTGTATATATATACATACATATATAAACATACAAATAATCTGCATATCTATATAAATACAAATATAAATGCATGCATACATATACATATACATATACATATATGCATACATATGCATTTTATGTACATGAAAGTTTGAAAAACACTAATAAAAGCAAAGCTAAAAAGCCACCTAATTACAAACAGAATTGCTTTAACTTAAACGAGGGCAAGACCTATTGCATTTTCAATGCTTGTTTACTTTGGGTCCATCAAGTAGGCATTCAGATGTGTCACACATTTGCCATAAATTCTGAATGTTAGCACTCTAGTTGCTCATTAGATCACTTAGTAAAGCTACTGCTCACCAGGGAAGTCTGCTGATAGTATTCAAAGTGCATGTTTTAGTCTGCATGTCAGAATTTTTTAATGAAATAGAAGAGGATTTGAGAAGTCAAAATGTGCCCTAATTTTTCTTTCTGCGGCACTAATCATAATTTCTATGGCAAAATGAACCCCCTAATTTTGTTCCTTTGCAAATGAAATGTTTTAAGTGTTACCACTTTATTCCAATCAAGATGGCTTCAGGTGTGCCATACTTCGCTCATAAGTAAGACTGTTAGCGCTCTAGTTGTTCTTTAGAACACTCTGGGACATTCTGTCATTGGTCTATACTTGGGCTACATCTGGGTGATATTTGTGCTACATTTGGGCTCTTTTGTCTCTGGTGACCATCTTGGGAGACTTATTTGTTATGAAGTTTCCTAATTTCCTCATTTACTGCAGTCTGCTCAGTAGGAAATATTTTCAGTATTTTACTTTGATTCCATCAAGAAGGCATTCAAATGTGTCACACATGTGCCATACATTCGGAATGTTAGTACTCTAGTTGCTTATGAGATCACTGTAGTAAAGCGACTGCTCACCAGGAAAGTCTGCTGCTGGTATTGAAAGTGCATGTTTCAGTCTGCATGTCAGAATTTTTTAATGAAATAGAAGAGGATTTGAGAAGTCACTCAAAATGTGCCCTAATTATTCTTTTTTCAACACTAACCATAATTTCTATAGCAAAATGAACCCCCTCATTGTGTTCCTTTTAAATTAAACTACTCACTCTCTACTACTCACTCGCTACTACTCTACTACTCACTCTACTACTCTCTACTACTCTCTACCACTCACTCTACTACTCTACTACTCACTCCCCACTACTCTCTCTCTACTACTCCCTCTCTACTAATCACTCTACTACTCTCAACTACTCACTCTCTACTACTCTCTCTCTACTACTCACTCTCTACTACTCACTCTCTACTACTCACTCTCTACTACTCACTCTCTGCTAATCGCTCTCTACTAGTCTCTACTACTCACTCTCCACTACTCACTCTCTACTACTCGCTCTCTACTAGTCTCTACTACTCACTCTCTACTACTCTACTACTCTCTACTTCTCTCTCTACTACTCACTCTCTACTACTCTGTACAACTCACTCTACTGCTCTCTGCTACTCTCTACCACTCACTCTCTACTACTCTACTACTCACTCTCTACTACTCTATCTCTACCACTCACTCTCTACTACTCACTCTACTACTCTCTACTACTCACTCTATACTACTCTCTACTACTCACTCTCCACTACTCACTCTCTACTACTCGCTCTCTACTAGTCTCTACTACTCACTCTCTACTATTCTACTACTCGCTACTTCTCTCTCTACTACTCACTCTCTACTACTCTGTACTACTCACTCTACTGCTCTTTGCTACTCTCTACCACTCACTCTCCACTACTCTACTACTCACTCTCTACTACTCACTCTCTACTACTCTCTCTCTACTACTCACTCTCTACTACTCACTCTACTACTCTCTACTACTCACTCTCTACTATTCTCTACTACTCATTCTCTACTACTCACTCTCTACTACTATCTCTCTACAACTCCCTCTCTACTAATCACTCTACTACTCTCAACTACTCACTCGCTATTACTCTCTCTCAACTACTCACTCTCTACTACTCACTCTCTACTACTCACTCTCTGCTACTTGGTCTCTACTACTCTCTACTACTCACTCTCCACTACTCACTCTACTACTCGCTATCTACTACTCACTCTCTGCTACTCACTCTCTACTACTCTCTACTACTCACTCTCCACTACTCACTCTGTACTACTCGCTCTCTACTAGTCTCTACTACCCACTCTCTACTACTCACTCTCTACTATTCTACTACTCTCTACTACTCTCTCTACTACTCACTCTCTACTACTCTCAACTGCTCACTCTACTGCTCTCTACTACTCTCTACCACATACTCTCTACTACTCTACTGATCACTCTCTACTACTCTCTCTCTACTACTCACTCTCTACTACTCACTCTACTACTCTCTACTACTCACTCTCTACTACTCTCTATGTACTACTCACTCTCTACTACTCTCTACTACTCACTCTCTACTACTCACTCTCTACTACTCGCTCTCTACTACTCTCTTCTACTTACTCTCTCTACTACTCACTCTCTACCACTCTCTTCTACTTACTCTCTACTACACACTCTCTACTACTTGCTCTTGCTCTCTACTACTCGCTCTCTACTACTCACTACTCACTCTACTACTCACTCTCTACTACTCCCTACTACTCACTCTACTACTCACTCTCTACTACTCACTCTCTACTACTCTCTATGACTCACTCTCTACTACTCTACTACTCCCCTACTCTCTCTACTACTCACTCTCTACTACTCACTCTCTACTACTCTCTACTACTCACTCTCTACTACTCTACTACTCCCTACTACTCACTCTCTACTACTCACTCTCTACTACTCACTCTCATCTACTCTCTACTACTCACTCTCTCTCTATTACTCACTCGCTACTACTCTCTACTACTAACTCTCTACTACTCTCTACTGCTCTCTCTCCACTACTCTCTCTCTCTTGACTACTCACTCTACTACTCACTCTACTACTCACTCTCTACTACTCACTCTCTACTACTCACTCTCTACTACTCTCTCTCTACTACTCTACTACTCACTCTACTACTCACTCTCTACTACTCTCTACTACTCTCTCTCTGCTACTTATTCTCTACTACTCACTCTCTACTACTCTCTCTCTACTACTCACTCCCTACTACTCTCTACCATTCACTCTACTACTCACTCTCTACTACTCTCTACTACTCTCTACTACTCACTCTATACTATCCACTCTCTACTACTCTCTACTACTCACTCTCTACTACTCTCTACTACTCACTCTCTACTACTCACTCTCTACTACTCACTCTACTACTCTCTACTACTCATTCTCGGCTACTCTCTCTACTACTCTCTACTACTCACTCTCTACGCTCTACTCTCCATTACTCATCCTCTACTCTCTACCTCTCCCTATCTCTCTCTACTACTCTCTAACTCTCTACCTCTACCTCTACCTCTCTACCTCTACACCTCTACCTCTCTACCTCTCTCTACACACACACAAAAGCACATATATATGCATATGCATTTATATATATGTATGTGTATATATATACATACATATATAAACATACATATAATCTGCATATCTATATAAATACAAATATAAATGCATGCATACATATACATATATGCATACATATGCATGTTATGTACATGAACGTTTGAAAAACACTAATAAAAGCAAAGCTAAAAAGCCACCTAATTACAAACAGAATTGCTTTAACTTAAACAAGGACGAGACCTATTGATTTTCAATGCTTGTTTACTTTGGTTCCATCAAGAAGGCATTCAGATGTGTCACACATTTGCCATAAATTCTGAATGTTAGCACTCTAGTTGATCATTAGATCACTGTAGTAAAGCTACTGCTCACCAGGGAAGTCTGCTGATAGTATTCAAAGTGCATGTTTCAGTCTGCATGTCACAATTTTTTAATGAAATAGAAGAGGATTTGAGAAGTCAAAATTTGCCCTAATTTTTCTTTCTGCCGCACTAATCATAATTTCTATGGCAAAATGAACCCCCTCATTTTGTTCTGTTGCAAATTAAATGTTTTAAGTGTTACCACTTTATTCCAATCAAGATGGCTTCAGGTGTGCCATACTTTTGTCATAAGTAAGACTTTTAGTGTTCTAGTTCTTCTTTAGAACACTCTGGGACATTCTGTCATTGGGCTATACTTGGGCTACATCTGGGTGATATTTGTGCTACATTTGGGCTCTTTTGTCTCTGGTGACCATCTTGGGAGACTTATTTGTTATGAAGTTTCCTAATTTCCTCATTTACTACAGTCTCCTCAGTAGGAAATATTTTCAGTATTTTACTTTGATTCCATCAAGAAGGCATTCAAATGTGTCACACATGTGCCATACATTCGGAATGTTAGTACTCTAGTTGCTTATGAGATCACTGTAGTAAAGCGACTGCTCACCAGGAAAGTCTGCTGCTGGTATTGAAAGTGCATGTTTCAGTCTGCATGTCAGAATTTTTTAATGAAATAGAAGAGGATTTGAGAAGTCACTCAAAATGTGCCCTAATTATTCTTTTTTCAACACTAATCATAATTTCTATGGCAAAATGAACCCCCTCATTGTGTTCCTTTTAAATTAAAATACTCACTCTCTACTACTCACTCACTACTACTCTACTACTCACTCTACTACTCTCCACTACTCTCTACCACTCACTCTACTACTCTACTACTCACTCCCCACTACTCTCTCTCTACTACTCCCTCTCTACTAATCACTCTACTACTCTCAACTACTCACTCTCTACTACTCTCTCTCTACTACTCACTCTCTACTACTCACTCTCTACTACTCACTCTCTACTACTCACTCTCTGCTACTCGCTCTCTACTAGTCTCTACTACTCACTCTCCACTACTCACTCTCTACTACTCGCTCTCTACTAGTCTCTACTACTCACTCTCTACTACTCTACTACTCTCTACTTCTCTCTCTACTACTCACTCTCTACTACTCTGTACAACTCACTCTACTGCTTTCTGCTACTCTCTACCACTCACTCTCTACTACTCTACTACTCACTCTCTACTACTCTATCTCTACCACTCACTCTCTACTACTCACTTTACTACTCTCTACTACTCACTCTATACTACTCTCTACTACTCACTCTCCACTACTCACTCTCTACTACTCGCTCTCTACTAGTCTCTACTACTCACTCTCTACTATTCTACTACTCGCTACTTCTCTCTCTACTACTCACTCTCTACTACTCTGTACTACTCACTCTTCTGCTCTTTGCTACTCTCTACCACTCACTCTCTACTACTCTACTACTCACTCTCTACTACTCACTCTCTACTACTCTCTCTCTACTACTCACTCTCTACTACTCACTCTACTACTCTCTACTACTCACTCTCTACTATTCTCTACTACTCATTCTCTACTACTCACTCTTTACTACTCTCTCTCTACAACTCCCTCTCTACTAATCACTTTACTACTCTCAACTACTCACTCGCTATTACTCTCTCTGAACTACTCACTCTCTACTACTCACTCTCTACTACTCACTCTCTGCTACTTGCTCTCTACTACTCACTCTCCACTACTCACTCTACTACTCGCTCTCTACTACTCACTCTCTGCTACTCGCTCTCTACTACTCTCTACTACTCACTCTCCACTACTCACTCTGTACTACTCGCTCTCTACTAGTCTCTACTACCCACTCTCTACTACTCACTCTCTACTATTATACTACTCTCTACTACTCTCTCTACTACTCACTCTCTACTACTCTCAACTACTCACTCTACTGCTCTCTACTACTCTCTACCACACACTCTCTACTACTCTACTGATCACTCTCTACTACTCTCTCTCTACTACTCACTCTCTACTACTCACTCTACTACTCTCTACTACTCACTCTCTACTACTCTCTATGTACTACTCACTCTCTACTACTCTCTACTACTCACTCTCTACTACTCACTCTCTACTACTCGCTCTCTACTACTCTAGTACTTTCTACTACTCTCTCTACTTCTCACTCTCTACCACTCTCTTCTACTTACTCTCTACTACACACTCTCTACTACTTGCTCTTGCTCTCTACTACTCGCTCTCTACTACTCACTACTCACTCTACTACTCACTCTCTACTACTCCCTACTACTCACTCTACTACTCACTCTCTACTACTCACTCTCTACTACTCTCTATGACTCACTCTCTACTACTCTACTACTCCCCTACTCTCTCTACTACTCACTCTCTACTACTCACTCTCTACTACTCTCTACTAATCACTCTCTACTACTCTACTGCTCCCTACTACTCACTCTCTACTACTCACTCTCTACTACTCACTCTCTACTACTCACTCTCTACTACTCTCTCTCTACTACTCTACTACTCCCTACTACTCCCTCTCTCCTACTCACTCTCTACTACTCACTCTCATCTACTCTCTACTACTCACTCTCTCTCTATTACTCACTCGCTACTACTCTCTACTACTAACTCTCTACTACTCTCTACTGCTCTCTCTCCACTACTCTCTCTCTCTTGACTACTCACTCTACTACTCACTCTACTACTCACTCTCTACTACTCACTCTCTACTACTCACTCTCTACTACTCTCTCTCTACAACTCTCTACTACTCACTCTACTACTCGCTCTCTACTACTCTCTACTACTCTCTCTCTGCTACTTATTCTCTACTACTCACTCTCTACTACTCTCTCTCTACTACTCACTCTCTACTACTCTCTACCATTCACTCTAGTACTCACTCTCTACTACTCTCTACTACTCTCTACTACTCACTCTATACTATCCACTCTCTACTACTCTCTACTACTCACTCTCTACTACTCTCTACTACTCACTCTCTACTACTCACTCTCTACTACTCACTCTACTACTCTCTACTACTCATTCTCGGCTACTCTCTTACTACTCTCTACTACCCACTCTCTACGCTCTACTCTCTATTACTCATCCTCTACTCTCTACCTCTCCCTATCTCTCTCTCTACTACTCTCTAACTCTCTACCTCTACCTCTCTACCTCTACACCTCTACCTCTCTATCTCTCCCTAACTCTCTCTACACACACACAAAAGCACATATATATGCATATGCATTTATATATATGTATGTGTATATATATACATACATATATAAACATACATATAATCTGCATATCTATATAAATACAAATATAAATGCATGCATACATATACATATATGCATACATATGCATGTTATGTACATGAACGTTTGAAAAACACTAATAAAAGCAAAGCTAAAAAGCCACCTAATTACAAACAGAATTGCTTTAACTTAAACAAGGACGAGACCTATTGATTTTCAATGCTTGTTTACTTTGGTTCCATCAAGAAGGCATTCAGATGTGTCACACATTTGCCATAAATTCTGAATGTTAGCACTCTAGTTGATCATTAGATCACTGTAGTAAAGCTACTGCTCACCAGGGAAGTCTGCTGATAGTATTCAAAGTGCATGTTTCAGTCTGCATGTCACAATTTTTTAATGAAATAGAAGAGGATTTGAGAAGTCAAAATTTGCCCTAATTTTCTTTCTGCCGCACTAATCATAATTTCTATGGCAAAATGAACCCCCTCATTTTGTTCTGTTGCAAATTAAATGTTTTAAGTGTTACCACTTTATTCCAATCAAGATGGCTTCAGGTGTGCCATACTTTTGTCATAAGTAAGACTTTTAGCGTTCTAGTTGTTCTTTAGAACACTCTGGGACATTCTGTCATTGGGCTATACTTGGGCTACATCTGGGTGATATTTGTGCTACATTTGGGCTAATTTGTCTCTGGTGACCATCTTGGGAGACTTATTTGTTATGAAGTTTCCTAATTTCCTCATTTACTACAGTCTCCTCAGTAGGAAATATTTTCAGTATTTTACTTTGATTCCATCAAGAAGGCATTCAAATGTGTCACACATGTGCCATACATTCGGAATGTTAGTACTCTAGTTGCTTATGAGATCACTGTAGTAAAGCGACTGCTCACCAGGAAAGTCTGCTGCTGGTATTGAAAGTGCATGTTTCAGTCTGCATGTCAGAATTTTTTAATGAAATAGAAGAGGATTTGAGAAGTCACTCAAAATGTGCCCTAAATATTCTTTTTTCAACACTAATCATAATTTCTATGGCAAAATGAACCCCCTCATTGTGTTCCTTTTAAATTAAACTACTCACTCTCTAATACTCACTCGCTACTACTCTACTACTCACTCTACTACTCTCTACTACTCTCTACCACTCACTCTACTACTCTACTACTCACTCCCCACTACTCTCTCTCTACTACTCCCTCTCTACTAATCACTCTACTACTCTCAACTACTCACTCACTACTACTCTCTCTCTACTACTCACTCTCTACTACTCACTCTCTACTACTCACTCTCTACTACTCACTCTCTGCTACTCACTCTCTACTAGTCTCTACTACTCACTCTCCACTACTCACTCTCTACTACTCGCTCTCTACTAGTCTCTACTACTCACTCTCTACTATTCTACTACTCGCTACTTCTCTCTCTACTACTCACTCTCTACTACTCTACTACTCACTCTACTGCTCTTTGCTACTCTCTACCACTCACTCTCTACTACTCTACTACTCACTCACTACTACTCACTCTCTACTACTCTCTCTCTACTACTCACTCTCTACTACTCACTCTACTACTCTCTACTACTCACTCTCTACTATTCTCTACTACTCATTCTCTACTACTCACTCTTTACTACTCACTCTCTACAACTCCCTCTCTACTAATCACTCTACTACTCTCAACTACTCACTCGCTATTACTCTCTCTCAACTACTCACTCTCTACTACTCACTCTCTACTACTCACTCTCTGCTACTTGCTCTCTACTACTCTCTACTACTCACTCTCCACTACAAACTCTACTACTCGCTCTCTACTACTCACTCTCTGCTACTCGCTCTCTACTACTCTCTACTACTCACTCTCCACTACTCACTCTGTACTACTCGCTCTCTACTAGTCTCTACTACCCACTCTCTACTACTCACTCTCTACTATTCTACTACTCTCTACTACTCTCTCTACTACTCACTCTCTACTACTCTCAACTACTCACTCTACTGCTCTCTACTACTCTCTACAACACACTCTCTACTACTCTACTGATCACTCTCTACTACTCACTCTCTACTACTCACTCTACTACTCTCTACTACTCACTCTCTACTACTCTCTATGTACTACTCACTCTCTACTACTCTCTACTACTCACTCTCTACTACTCACTCTCTACTACTCGCTCTCTACTACTCTAGTACTTTCTACTACTCTCTCTACTACTCACTCTCTACCACTCTCTTCTACTTACTCTCTACTACACACTCTCTACTACTTGCTCTTGCTCTCTACTACTCACTCTCTACTACTCACTCTCTGCTACTCACTCTCTACTACTCACTCTCTACTACTCTCTCTCTACTACTCTACTACTCCCTACTACTCCCTCTCTCCTACTCACTCTCTACTACTCACTCTCATCTACTCTCTACTACTCACTCTCTCTCTATTACTCACTCGCTACTACTCTCTACTACTACCTCTCTACTACTCTCTACTGCTCTCTCTCCACTACTCTCTCTCTCTTGACTACTTACTCTACTACTCACTCTACTACTCACTCTCTACTACTCACTCTCTACTACTCACTCTCTACTACTCTCTCTCTACTACTCTCTACTACTCACTCTACTACTCACTCTCTACTACTCTCTACTACTCTCTCTCTGCTACTTATTCTCTACTACTAACTCTCTACTACTCTCTCTCTACTACTCACTCTCTACTACTCTCTACCATTCACTCTACTACTCACTCTCTACTACTCTCTACTACTCTCTACTACTCACTCTATAATATCCACTCTCTACTACTCTCTACTACTCACTCTCTACTACTCTCTACTACTCACTCTCTACTACTCACTCTCTACTACTCACTCTACTACTCTCTACTACTCATTCTCGGCTACTCTCTTACTACTCTCTACTACTCACTCTTTACACTCTACTCTCTATTACTCATCCTCTACTCTCTACCTCTCCCTATCTCTCTCTCTACTACTATCTAACTCTCTACCTCTACCTCTTGATTACTTTGGTTCCATCAAGAAGGCATTCAGATGTGTCACACATTTGTCATAAATTCTGAATGTTAGCACTCTAGTTGATCATTAGATCACTGTAGTAAAGCTACTGCTCACCAGGGAAGTCTGCTGATAGTATTCAAAGTGCATGTTTCAGTCTGCATGTCACAATTTTTTAATGAAATAGAAGAGGATTTGAGAAGTCAAAATTTGCCCTAATTTTCTTTCTGCCGCACTAATCATAATTTCTATGGCAAAATGAACCCCCTCATTTTGTTCTGTTGCAAATTAAATGTTTTAAGTGTTACCACTTTATTCCAATCAAGATGGCTTCAGGTGTGCCATACTTTTGTCATAAGTAAGACTTTTAGCGTTCTAGTTGTTCTTTAGAACACTCTGGGACATTCTGTCATTGGGCTATACTTGGGCTACATCTGGGTGATATTTGTGCTACATTTGGGCTCTTTTGTCTCTGGTGACCATCTTGGGAGACTTATTTGTTATGAAGTTTCCTAATTTCCTCATTTACTACAGTCTCCTCAGTAGGAAATATTTTCAGTATTTTACTTTGATTCCATCAAGAAGGCATTCAAATGTGTCACACATGTGCCATACATTCGGAATGTTAGTACTCTAGTTGCTTATGAGATCACTGTAGTAAAGCGACTGCTCACCAGGAAAGTCTGCTGCTGGTATTGAAAGTGCATGTTTCAGTCTGCATGTCAGAATTTTTTAATGAAATAGAAGAGGATTTGAGAAGTCACTCAAAATGTGCCCTAAATATTCTTTTTTCAACACTAATCATAATTTCTATGGCAAAATGAACCCCCTCATTGTGTTCCTTTTAAATTAAACTACTCACTCTCTAATACTCACTCGCTACTACTCTACTACTCACTCTACTACTCTCTACTACTCTCTACCACTCACTCTACTACTCTACTACTCACTCCCCACTACTCTCTCTCTACTACTCCCTCTCTACTAATCACTCTACTACTCTCAACTACTCACTCTCTACTACTCTCTCTCTACTACTCACTCTCTACTACTCACTCTCTACTACTCACTCTCTACTACTCACTCTCTGCTACTCGCTCTCTACTAGTCTCTACTACTCACTCTCCACTACTCACTCTCTACTACTCGCTCTCTACTAGTCTCTACTACTCACTCTCTACTACTCTACTACTCTCTACTTCTCTCTCTACTACTCACTCTCTACTACTCTGTATAACTCACTCTACTGCTCTCTGCTACTCTCTACCACTCACTCTCTACTACTCTACTACTCACTCTCTACTACTCTATCTCTACCACTCACTCTCTACTACTCACTTTACTACTCTCTACTACTCACTCTATACTACTCTCTACTACTCACTCTCCACTACTCACTCTCTACTACTCGCTCTCTACTAGTCTCTACTACTCACTCTCTACTATTCTACTACTCGCTACTTCTCTCTCTACTACTCACTCTCTACTACTCTACTACTCACTCTACTGCTCTTTGCTACTCTCTACCACTCACTCTCTACTACTCTACTACTCACTCTCTACTACTCACTCTCTACTACTCTCTCTCTACTACTCACTCTCTACTACTCACTCTACTACTCTCTACTACTCACTCTCTACTATTCTCTACTACTCATTCTCTACTACTCACTCTTTACTACTCACTCTCTACAACTCCCTCTCTACTAATCACTCTACTACTCTCAACTACTCACTCGCTATTACTCTCTCTCAACTACTCACTCTCTACTACTCACTCTCTACTACTCACTCTCTGCTACTTGCTCTCTACTACTCTCTACTACTCACTCTCCACTACAAACTCTACTACTCGCTCTCTACTACTCACTCTCTGCTACTCGCTCTCTACTACTCTCTACTACTCACTCTCCACTACTCACTCTGTACTACTCGCTCTCTACTAGTCTCTACTACCCACTCTCTACTACTCACTCTCTACTATTCTACTACTCTCTACTACTCTCTCTACTACTCACTCTCTACTACTCTCAACTACTCACTCTACTGCTCTCTACTACTCTCTACAACACACTCTCTACTACTCTACTGATCACTCTCTACTACTCACTCTCTACTACTCACTCTACTACTCTCTACTACTCACTCTCTACTACTCTCTATGTACTACTCACTCTCTACTACTCTCTACTACTCACTCTCTACTACTCACTCTCTACTACTCGCTCTCTACTACTCTAGTACTTTCTACTACTCTCTCTACTACTCACTCTCTACCACTCTCTTCTACTTACTCTCTACTACACACTCTCTACTACTTGCTCTTGCTCTCTACTACTCACTCTCTACTACTCACTCTCTACTACTCACTTTCTACTTCTCTCTCTCTACTACTCTACTACTCCCTTCTACTCCCTCTCTCCTACTCACTCTCTACTACTCACTCTCATCTACTCTCTACTACTCACTCTCTCTCTATTACTCACTCGCTACTACTCTCTACTACTAACTCTCTACTACTCTCTACTGCTCTCTCTCCACTACTCTCTCTCTCTTGACTACTCACTCTACTACTCACTCTACTACTCACTCTCTACTACTCACTCTCTACTACTCACTCTCTACTACTCTCTCTCTACTACTCTCTACTACTCACTCTACTACTCACTCTCTACTACTCTCTACTACTCTCTCTCTGCTACTTATTCTCTACTACTCACTCTCTACTACTCTCTCTCTACTACTCACTCTCTACTACTCACTACCATTCACTCTACTACTCACTCTCTACTACTCTCTACTACTCTCTACTACTCACTCTATAATATCCACTCTCTACTACTCTCTACTACTCACTCTCTACTACTCTCTACTACTCACTCTCTACTACTCACTCTCTACTACTCACTCTACTACTCTCTACTACTCATTCTCGGCTACTCTCTTACTATTCTCTACTACTCACTCTCTACGCTCTACTCTCTATTACTCATCCTCTACTCTCTACCTCTCCCTATCTCTCTCTCTACTACTCTCTAACTCTCTACCTCTACCTCTACCTCTCTACCGCTACACCTCTACCTCTCTACCTCTCTCTTACTCTCTCTACACACACACAAAAGCACATATATATGCATATGCATTTATATATATGTATGTGTATGTATATACATACATATATAAACCACTCACTCTCTACTACTCTACTACTCACTCTCTACTACTCACTCTCTACTACTCTCTCTCTACTACTCACTCTCTACTACTCACTCTACTACTCTCTACTACTCACTCTCTACTATTCTCTACTACTCATTCTCTACTACTCACTCTCTACTACTCTCTCTCTACAACTCCCTCTCTACTAATCACTCTACTACTCTCAACTACTCACTCGCTATTACTCTCTCTCAACTACTCACTCTCTACTACTCACTCTCTACTACTCACTCTCTGCTACTTGCTCTCTACTACTCTCTACTACTCACTCTCCATTACTCACTCTACTACTCGCTCTCTACTACTCACTCTCTGCTACTCGCTCTCTACTACTCTCTACTACTCACTCTCCACTACTCACTCTGTACTACTCGCTCTCTACTAGTCTCTACTACCTACTCTCTACTACTCACTCTCTACTATTCTACTACTCTCTACTACTCTCTCTACTACTCACTCTCTACTACTCTCAACTACTCACTCTACTGCTCTCTACTACTCTCTACCACATACTCTCTACTACTCTACTGATCACTCTCTACTACTCTCTCTCTACTACTCACTCTCTACTACTCACTCTACTACTCTCTACTACTCACTCTCTACTACTCTCTATGTACTACTCACTCTCTACTACTCTCTACTACTCACTCTCTACTACTCACTCTCTACTACTCGCTCTCTACTACTCTACTACTTTCTACTACTCTCTCTACTACTCACTCTCTACCACTCTCTTCTACTTACTCTCTACTACACACTCTCTACTACTTGCTCTTGCTCTCTACTACGCGCTCTCTACTACTCACTACTCACTCTACTACTCACTCTCTACTACTCCCTACTACTCACTCTACTACTCACTCTCTACTACTCACTCTCTACTACTCTCTATGACTCACTCTCTACTACTTTACTACTCCCCTACTCTCTCTACTACTCACTCTCTACTACTCACTCTCTACTACTCTCTACTACTCACTCTCTACTACTCTCTACCATTCACTCTACTACTCACTCTCTACTACTCTCTACTACTCTCTACTACTCACTCTATACTATCCACTCTCTACTACTCTCTACTACTCACTCTCTACTACTCTCTACTACTCACTCTCTACTACTCACTCTCTACTACTCACTCTACTACTCTCTACTACTCATTCTCTGCTTCTCTCTCTACTACTCTCTACTACTCACTCTCTACGCTCTACTCTCTATTACTCATCCTCTACTCTCTACCTCTACCTCTCCCTATCTCTCTCTCTACTACTCTCTAACTCTCTACCTCTACCTCTCTACCTCTACACCTCTACCTCTCTACCTCTCTCTAACTCTCTCTACACACACACAAAAGCACATATATATGCATATGCATTTATATATATGTATGTGTATATATATACATACATATATAAACATACATATAATCTGCATATCTATATAAATACAAATATAAATGCATGCATACATATACATATATGCATACATATGCATGTTATGTACATGAAAGTTTGAAAAACACTAATAAAAGCAAAGCTAAAAAGCCACCTAATTACAAACAGAATTGCTTTAACTTAAACAAGGACGAGACCTATTGATTTTCAATGCTTGTTTACTTTGGTTCCATCAAGAAGGCATTCAGATGTGTCACACATTTGCCATAAATTCTGAATGTTAGCACTCTAGTTGATCATTAGATCACTGTAGTAAAGCTACTGCTCACCAGGGAAGTCTGCTGATAGTATTCAAAGTGCATGTTTCAGTCTGCATGTCACAATTTTTTAATGAAATAGAAGAGGATTTGAGAAGTCAAAATTTGCCCTAATTTTTCTTTCTGCCGCACTAATCATAATTTCTATGGCAAAATGAACCCCCTCATTTTGTTCTGTCGCAAATTAAATGTTTTAAGTGTTACCACTTTATTCCAATCAAGATGGCTTCAGGTGTGCCATACTTTTGTCATAAGTAAGACTTTTAGCGTTCTAGTTGTTCTTTAGAACACTCTGGGACATTCTGTCATTGGGCTATACTTGGGCTACATCTGGGTGATATTTGTGCTTCATTTGGGCTCTTTTGTCTCTGGTGGCCATCTTGGGAGACTTATTTGTTATGAAGTTTCCTAATTTCCTCATTTACTACAGTCTCCTCAGTAGGAATACTTTCAGTTTTTTACTTTGATTCCATCAAGAAGACATTCAGATGTGTCACACATTTGCCATAAATTCAGAATGTTAGCACTCCAAATGCTCATTAGATCACTGTAGTAAAGCTACTGCTCACCAGGAAAGTCTGCTGCTGGTATTGAAAGTGCATGTTTCAGTCTGCATGTCAGAATTTTTTAATGAAATAGAAGAGGATTTGAGAAGTCACTCAAAATGTGCCCTAAATATTCTTTTTTCAACACTAATCATAATTTCTATGGCAAAATGAACCCCCTCATTGTGTTCCTTTTAAATTAAACTACTCACTCTCTAATACTCACTCGCTACTACTCTACTACTCACTCTACTACTCTCTACTACTCTCTACCACTCACTCTACTACTCTACTACTCACTCCCCACTACTCTCTCTCTACTACTCCCTCTCTACTAATCACTCTACTACTCTCAACTACTCACTCTCTACTACTCTCTCTCTACTACTCACTCTCTACTACTCACTCTCTACTACTCACTCTCTACTACTCACTCTCTGCTACTCGCTCTCTACTAGTCTCTACTACTCACTCTCCACTACTCACTCTCTACTACTCGCTCTCTACTAGTCTCTACTACTCACTCTCTACTACTCTACTACTCTCTACTTCTCTCTCTACTACTCACTCTCTACTACTCTGTATAACTCACTCTACTGCTCTCTGCTACTCTCTACCACTCACTCTCTACTACTCTACTACTCACTCTCTACTACTCTATCTCTACCACTCACTCTCTACTACTCACTTTACTACTCTCTACTACTCACTCTATACTACTCTCTACTACTCACTCTCCACTACTCACTCTCTACTACTCGCTCTCTACTAGTCTCTACTACTCACTCTCTACTATTCTACTACTCGCTACTTCTCTCTCTACTACTCACTCTCTACTACTCTACTACTCACTCTACTGCTCTTTGCTACTCTCTACCACTCACTCTCTACTACTCTACTACTCACTCTCTACTACTCACTCTCTACTACTCTCTCTCTACTACTCACTCTCTACTACTCACTCTACTACTCTCTACTACTCACTCTCTACTATTCTCTACTACTCATTCTCTACTACTCACTCTTTACTACTCACTCTCTACAACTCCCTCTCTACTAATCACTCTACTACTCTCAACTACTCACTCGCTATTACTCTCTCTCAACTACTCACTCTCTACTACTCACTCTCTACTACTCACTCTCTGCTACTTGCTCTCTACTACTCTCTACTACTCACTCTCCACTACAAACTCTACTACTCGCTCTCTACTACTCACTCTCTGCTACTCGCTCTCTACTACTCTCTACTACTCACTCTCCACTACTCACTCTGTACTACTCGCTCTCTACTAGTCTCTACTACCCACTCTCTACTACTCACTCTCTACTATTCTACTACTCTCTACTACTCTCTCTACTACTCACTCTCTACTACTCTCAACTACTCACTCTACTGCTCTCTACTACTCTCTACAACACACTCTCTACTACTCTACTGATCACTCTCTACTACTCACTCTCTACTACTCACTCTACTACTCTCTACTACTCACTCTCTACTACTCTCTATGTACTACTCACTCTCTACTACTCTCTACTACTCACTCTCTACTACTCACTCTCTACTACTCGCTCTCTACTACTCTAGTACTTTCTACTACTCTCTCTACTACTCACTCTCTACCACTCTCTTCTACTTACTCTCTACTACACACTCTCTACTACTTGCTCTTGCTCTCTACTACTCACTCTCTACTACTCACTCTCTACTACTCACTTTCTACTTCTCTCTCTCTACTACTCTACTACTCCCTTCTACTCCCTCTCTCCTACTCACTCTCTACTACTCACTCTCATCTACTCTCTACTACTCACTCTCTCTCTATTACTCACTCGCTACTACTCTCTACTACTAACTCTCTACTACTCTCTACTGCTCTCTCTCCACTACTCTCTCTCTCTTGACTACTCACTCTACTACTCACTCTACTACTCACTCTCTACTACTCACTCTCTACTACTCACTCTCTACTACTCTCTCTCTACTACTCTCTACTACTCACTCTACTACTCACTCTCTACTACTCTCTACTACTCTCTCTCTGCTACTTATTCTCTACTACTCACTCTCTACTACTCTCTCTCTACTACTCACTCTCTACTACTCACTACCATTCACTCTACTACTCACTCTCTACTACTCTCTACTACTCTCTACTACTCACTCTATAATATCCACTCTCTACTACTCTCTACTACTCACTCTCTACTACTCTCTACTACTCACTCTCTACTACTCACTCTCTACTACTCACTCTACTACTCTCTACTACTCATTCTCGGCTACTCTCTTACTATTCTCTACTACTCACTCTCTACGCTCTACTCTCTATTACTCATCCTCTACTCTCTACCTCTCCCTATCTCTCTCTCTACTACTCTCTAACTCTCTACCTCTACCTCTACCTCTCAACCGCTACACCTCTACCTCTCTACCTCTCTCTTACTCTCTCTACACACACACAAAAGCACATATATATGCATATGCATTTATATATATGTATGTGTATGTATATACATACATATATAAACCACTCACTCTCTACTACTCTACTACTCACTCTCTACTACTCACTCTCTACTACTCTCTCTCTACTACTCACTCTCTACTACTCACTCTACTACTCTCTACTACTCACTCTCTACTATTCTCTACTACTCATTCTCTACTACTCACTCTCTACTACTCTCTCTCTACAACTCCCTCTCTACTAATCACTCTACTACTCTCAACTACTCACTCGCTATTACTCTCTCTCAACTACTCACTCTCTACTACTCACTCTCTACTACTCACTCTCTGCTACTTGCTCTCTACTACTCTCTACTACTCACTCTCCATTACTCACTCTACTACTCGCTCTCTACTACTCACTCTCTGCTACTCGCTCTCTACTACTCTCTACTACTCACTCTCCACTACTCACTCTGTACTACTCGCTCTCTACTAGTCTCTACTACCTACTCTCTACTACTCACTCTCTACTATTCTACTACTCTCTACTACTCTCTCTACTACTCACTCTCTACTACTCTCAACTACTCACTCTACTGCTCTCTACTACTCTCTACCACATACTCTCTACTACTCTACTGATCACTCTCTACTACTCTCTCTCTACTACTCACTCTCTACTACTCACTCTACTACTCTCTACTACTCACTCTCTACTACTCTCTATGTACTACTCACTCTCTACTACTCTCTACTACTCACTCTCTACTACTCACTCTCTACTACTCGCTCTCTACTACTCTACTACTTTCTACTACTCTCTCTACTACTCACTCTCTACCACTCTCTTCTACTTACTCTCTACTACACACTCTCTACTACTTGCTCTTGCTCTCTACTACGCGCTCTCTACTACTCACTACTCACTCTACTACTCACTCTCTACTACTCCCTACTACTCACTCTACTACTCACTCTCTACTACTCACTCTCTACTACTCTCTATGACTCACTCTCTACTACTTTACTACTCCCCTACTCTCTCTACTACTCACTCTCTACTACTCACTCTCTACTACTATCTACTACTCACTCTCTACTACTCTCTACCATTCACTCTACTACTCACTCTCTACTACTCTCTACTACTCTCTACTACTCACTCTATACTATCCACTCTCTACTACTCTCTACTACTCACTCTCTACTACTCTCTACTACTCACTCTCTACTACTCACTCTCTACTACTCACTCTACTACTCTCTACTACTCATTCTCTGCTTCTCTCTCTACTACTCTCTACTACTCACTCTCTACGCTCTACTCTCTATTACTCATCCTCTACTCTCTACCTCTACCTCTCCCTATCTCTCTCTCTACTACTCTCTAACTCTCTACCTCTACCTCTCTACCTCTACACCTCTACCTCTCTACCTCTCTCTAACTCTCTCTACACACACACAAAAGCACATATATATGCATATGCATTTATATATATGTATGTGTATATATATACATACATATATAAACATACATATAATCTGCATATCTATATAAATACAAATATAAATGCATGCATACATATACATATATGCATACATATGCATGTTATGTACATGAAAGTTTGAAAAACACTAATAAAAGCAAAGCTAAAAAGCCACCTAATTACAAACAGAATTGCTTTAACTTAAACAAGGACGAGACCTATTGATTTTCAATGCTTGTTTACTTTGGTTCCATCAAGAAGGCATTCAGATGTGTCACACATTTGCCATAAATTCTGAATGTTAGCACTCTAGTTGATCATTAGATCACTGTAGTAAAGCTACTGCTCACCAGGGAAGTCTGCTGATAGTATTCAAAGTGCATGTTTCAGTCTGCATGTCACAATTTTTTAATGAAATAGAAGAGGATTTGAGAAGTCAAAATTTGCCCTAATTTTTCTTTCTGCCGCACTAATCATAATTTCTATGGCAAAATGAACCCCCTCATTTTGTTCTGTCGCAAATTAAATGTTTTAAGTGTTACCACTTTATTCCAATCAAGATGGCTTCAGGTGTGCCATACTTTTGTCATAAGTAAGACTTTTAGCGTTCTAGTTGTTCTTTAGAACACTCTGGGACATTCTGTCATTGGGCTATACTTGGGCTACATCTGGGTGATATTTGTGCTTCATTTGGGCTCTTTTGTCTCTGGTGGCCATCTTGGGAGACTTATTTGTTATGAAGTTTCCTAATTTCCTCATTTACTACAGTCTCCTCAGTAGGAATACTTTCAGTTTTTTACTTTGATTCCATCAAGAAGACATTCAGATGTGTCACACATTTGCCATAAATTCAGAATGTTAGCACTCCAAATGCTCATTAGATCACTGTAGTAAAGCTACTGCTCACCAGGGTAGTCTGCTGCTGGTATTGAAAGTGCATGTTTCAGTCTGCATGTCAGAATTTCTTAATGAAATAGAAGAGGATTTGAGAAGTCACTCAAAATGTGCCCTAATTTTTCTTTCTGCAGCACAAATCATACTTTCTATTGCAAAATGAACCCCCTCATTTTGTTCCTTTTTACATTAAATGTTTTAAGAGTTACCACTTTATTCCAATCAAGATGGCTTCAGGTGTGGCATTCGTTTGTCAGAAGTAGGACTGTTAGCGCTCTAGTTGTTCTTTAGAACACTCTGGGAAACACCACCACCCTGCTTGACAACCTCGCCGCCCTCGGACTCAAGCAGCTGGTGACCACCCCCACCCACCTCGCCGGACACACACTCGACGCCGTCTTCTCGTCCAGCAAAGACATCTCCTTCAGCCACGCCACTGGACTCCACTGGACGGACCACAGCTGCATCCACTTCACCTTCAAAAGAACCACGGTCCACCACCACCAGCAACAGGCTGCACGAAGAAGCTGGACCAAGATCACAGCCGAACAACTCACCGCATCCCTGAGCCAGCACCCTCCCGCCAGCTCACCGAACCCCAGCCAAGCCGCCGACAACCTCACGAAATGGATCTCCACCTGCGCGGACGAGCTCGCCCCTCTGAGGACCCCATCCAGCAGACCCGGAAGCAAGAAGGCCCCGTGGTTCACCGACGAACTCAAGAGCTCCAAGAAGAACTGCCGAGCCCTCGAGAAAGCCTGGAGAAGAGACCCAACGCCGGACAACATGACTACCCTCAAGCTCGCCACCCGAATGCACCATCAACTGATCCACGCCACCAAGAAAACAGCATTCAAGGACCGGCTGGACAACAACGCACACAACAGCAAGGAACTCTTCAACATCGTCAGAGAGCTCTCCAACCCCAACGCCGGAACCAACGACATCACCCCATCGCAAGACCTCTGCAACTCCCTCGCCTCCTACTTCCACAACAAGATCGCTGACATACACAACAGCTTCAGAACACAACCAACGCTCCCCACGACCAAACCAACGCCCCCCACCACCACCCTCAACGCCTGGACACCGATCAACCTCGAAGACACCATCAGCACGATGAACTCCATCCACTCCGGATCCCCAACCGACCCCTGCCCTCTCCACATCTTCAACAAGGCCGACGCTGTCATCGCACCCCACCTGCGGGACATCATCAACACCTCCCTCAACACCGCCACCTTCCCTGAGAGCTGGAAGCACGCCGAACTCAGCGCTCTACTAAAGAAACCAACGGCGGACCCCACCGAACTCAAGAACTACCGCCCCATCTCGCTCCTCCCGTTTCCAGCCAAAGTCATCGAGAAGACCATCAACAAGCAACTGGCAGCCTTCCTCGAGACGACTGGTTCCCTCGACCCTTCCCAGTCAGGCTTCCGGGCCAACCACAGCACCGAGACCGCCCTCATCGCTGCCACCGACGACATCCGAACCCTGCTGGACAACGGAGAAACAGCGGCCCTCATCCTCCTGGACCTCTCCGCGGCATTCGACACTGTCTGCCACCGCACCCTAGTGCAGCGCCTCAGCAACGTCGGGATCGAGGAGAAGGCACTGGAATGGATCATCTCCTTCCTCACCGGAAGGACACAGAGAGTCCGCCTGCCCCCGTTCAGATCAGAAGCCACGGAAGTCATCTGCGGCGTCCCTCAGGGCTCCTCGCTCAGCCCCACCCTCTTCAATGTCTACATGAGCCCCCTTGCGGCCATCGCACGCCAACACAACCTGAACATCATCTCCTACGCCGATGACACCCAGCTGATCCTCTCCCTGACCAACGACCCCGCCACCGCCAGAGCCAACCTACACGAAGGGATGAAAAACGTGGCCGAGTGGATGACAACCAGCCGCCTGAAACTGAACACAGACAAGACGGAAGTCCTCATCCTGGGCTCCTCACCCTCCGCCTGGGACGACTCCTGGTGGCCCCCCGCCCTGGGCAACGCACCCAAACCGACAGACCACGCACGCAACCTGGGCTTCATCCTGGACTCCTCCCTCTCCATGACCAGACAAGTCAACGCCGTCTCCTCGTCCTGTTACAACATCCTGCGCATGCTACGTAAGATCTTCCGGTGGATCCCCACCGAGACCAGGAAAACGGTCACCCAGGCCCTCGTCACCAGTCGACTGGACTACGGCAACGCCCTCTACGCCGGTACCACCGCCAAGCTCCAGAAGAGACTCCAGCGGATCCAGAACGCCTCGGCGAGACTCATCCTCGACGTCCCCAGACGAACTCACATCTCCAGACACCTGAGAGACCTGCACTGGCTCCCGATCAACAAAAGAATCACCTTCCGGCTCCTCACCCACGCACACAAAGCCCTACACAACCAAGGCCCGACCTACCTCAACAGCCGCCTCAACTTCTACGCTCCCAAACGCCAACTCCGCTCGACCAGTCACGCCCTCGCAGCCGTCCCCCGCATCCACAGAGCGACAACAGGAGGAAGATCCTTCTCCCACCTGGCCGCCAAGACTTGGAACGCCCTCCCCACCGACCTACGCCTGACCCAAGACCACCTCTCCTTCAGGAAGAAGCTCAAGACCTGGTTGTTCGAGCAGTAGCGGACCCCCCCCCCCCTAGCGCCTTGAGACCCTCCGGGTGAGTAGTGCGCTTTATAAATGCCTATGATTGATTGATTGATTGTAGTAGAACACAAAGGAATCAACTGAAAGTCTCTGCCCTTGTTGGATGTACATGTTTTACTGAGAATGTCAGACTTCATTCTCACATGACTGAGAAAGATAATGTGAATTTAGAGAAAATATGCTCTCAGTTTAGCTTATAGATCATATTCCAAACCTCTGTGGGAAAAGCATGAGAAAATAGTTTTCTCTCAAACATGATTCATGATATCCCAGCAGAAGGCTTTTTCACATGGTAAAATCACCTTAGAACACACCACAATTCCTAAAATGAGTAGGGTACCATCAACAAATGATTTATAATGTAACTAAAGTCTTAAAACCTTCTAATAACTGCAATGGTTTTTAAGGAGGTGCTATCATGTATATTGGTCCCAAGATGGCTGCCAACACTTCTTGGATGAAGTGCTGACAGCCAATCAGATCTCACGATGAGATGTGTGGTTAGGCTCCGCCCAGATTTATCTATGATTTTACTTTTGATTTTCTCAGCAACTACTGAACAGATTTACACCATTTAACCAAAAGGCATGAGTGTGAACCAAGGGCTACCTCTTTGCCAAATTTGGTGTAATTCCGTTCATCAGTTCAGGCTGCAGCTGCGATTAAAGGTTCCTATGGAAAATTGCATGGGGAAAACATGTTTTGGGACCCCCCTTTTTTCTCAGCCCCCGCTTGACGAATCACCCCGAGACTTCCAGGATAGGAGCAGACCGGTGCGCCCCACCAGTTTTGAAAATTTTGCGAAGATTTGTCAACCGGCGCCAAAGTTATTCCAAATAGAATGTTGCGGATTTCCTATGGATAATAGGTCCTAACTATAACTACCTACTGGCGACCGCCAGTAGGTAATTCACTGAAAAAAACCATAGGTTTCAGGGGCGTCATAGTTAGTTGGACATTTTACTCATACAAAACCATAGAAATTCCCCCGTTATAGTTAGTTCAGCTAACTATAACTCGCGCGCCCGCAATGCACTGCTAATGATGTCACATATTACATCACTCATGACATGGTCAGTGACATCACTCATGACATCACTCATGGCATCACTGATGACATCTCAAATGACATCCCTGATGACATCATCCTTGTGATAGAGTGGCCGGCCTCCTCTCACCCTAATATAACCTTTTATACACACACTCAAAAATACAAACTAACATTTTCAAAACAATGGACATACCAATATCAGTTAGAACACACCTATTCAGTAATTCCAAGATCTATGCACACAACCACTCATTCACCAACAGTCCCTATACAGTCACTCATACATGTACTCACTCATCATATGTACTCATACACCTATACATCCTGTTACACACCGCCACTCATCCATAGAGTTACTCACACGATAGTCACACATGCAAACAAAGTTTCAAACATCCATTTACTTGCATATACAGTTATGCACACACTACCACACTTACTTCTACAGAAACTTACACATACTTACTCTCTTAAACAATCACTTATAGAAACACCTACTTATTTGTACAGGAACTCTTCCAATCTCTCACTCTCACATATACTCACTTATGTACACCAATACTCACATATACTAGTTTAAAACATATGTAGTTACTCATAAAGACACGATTGAGACAGTCATTCACTCACTGAAACACCCATACACACACTCATCCACCTATACAGTCCTGCACACATGCTGTCTTCAACACATACAAACAGTGAGTCACTCATTCATGCACCTATGCACTACGTAATACCCCCCACCGAACCATACAGACACTCAGACACTCATACTGATACTCAAAAAACCAACTAATAACCTATATAGACACTCATGTAGCTACTCACCAACCCATGCAGCCACTAATACACAAAGTGAGAGACTGATACAGATATTTACATATTTAAACATTACTCACTAACCCATGTATTCACTTAGATACACTTAATCAGTCAGTTATACAATCAATTTTACCCAAAAAAATCATCCATTTAGACACTTATATACCCACTTATTCTTCCATCGACCTTGAGATATACATATATAAAACATATTTAATTTTCAGAAAAAAACAAATTCACTGGATAATGTCATCAGTGATGTCATTTGAGATGTCATCAGTGATGTCATGAGTCATGTCACTGACCATGTCATGAGTGATATAATATGTGACGTCATCAGCAGTGGATTGCGGGCGCGCGAGTTATAGTTAGCTGAACTAACTATAAAGGGGGAATTTCTATGGTATTGTATGAGTGAAATGTCCAACTAACTATAACGCCCTTGAAACCTGTGTTTTTTTCAGTGAATTTCTAAGGTTTTTTAAATGCTAATTTCTAACTATAACGTGCCTGAAACCTATGGTTTTTTCAGTGAATATATATATATTTATTATACTATGTATACATGTGAAAATGTCTCGGTCCGCCTGTTTGCCTTGGTGGCACAGACAAAATGGGTGGAACTGACGTCAGCACGTCGACGAGGTCCTCTTATGTCTCCGATGACGTCATACGGTGTCGCGAGCGGAGCCGTGCTATTATGACGTCCTCGCCGACATGGGAGAGCTAGGAAATAATTTCTATGGAATGCTAGTGCAGGGGATATTCACCCAAGTGTTCAGGCTAGTCCTTTGGGAGCAACTGTTTATGTTACCACCCCAGAAATCGAAACCAGTGATCCGAAGGCAGAGGCCCTGCAGATGGCACACGAGGTGGGGTGTTCAGTCATGTGCACCAGTGGGGCAGCGAAGTGACAAGCACCACAACCCACAAAAAAGGTAACAAGGGCACTGAATAACACATGATCTTCTCTTTGTATCTGGCAGGAACAACAAAGCTAAAATGCCCTAGTACCAAAATGTAGAATTAGTGCTACAGCGGTCTTCAAGAGGACCTGCGATGCCACTTCTGCCTCCCGTACCCTGGATGCGGCACATGGGTCACGCGGTTCGGTCATACTGCGGTGGGATGCACACTCGTTGACCTCTCATGGCACTGCTCCACACTTCAGGGAGGACGCATTCCATTAGCTATGTTTTCTGATGATGTGTCGCACCGTCCCCGTCCAACAACAGAACTCCTTTAGATCCAAACAGACTCTTCCACTTTCTCACCGGAAGTGAAACCAGGCCACGCGGACACTTTCACAATACAACAGCTGGGAATGCACTTTTCAGTAAAAAAAAACACATTCCTTCCTCCTAATTAATCAAATAAACGTCTCACTGAAGAACAGGGGCCAACTTCGATCGGTAAAAAGCCGTTACAATGACTTTTTTACTTCGCGATACCATTACAACGCATGGTCATTTACCACGCATGCCTTTACAACAAATTTTGTTGTACAGGTATGTATGGTAAATTACCATGCGTTCTAAAAAACATGTAGATTATCCACGTTGTTGTAAGGAAAGAGAGGCTGTTCCGTTTCCTCACAACTACGTGCACCGCCCCTCAGAGACGACGTGAAGCAGGAACCACGAGGAGAGAGGAACCATGAGGAGTGAGAGGTAAGGGGGATTGGGCATGGGGTGTTCTTTGTCTTCCTACGGTTTAGGGTAGTGCAGTGGTGTTTGGGTAGGGTAGGGGGTCGTGCTGGGGATAGTGTTTTAGGGTTTAGGGCAGTGCAGTGGTGTTTGGGTAGTGTAGGGGGTCATGCTGGGGTAGTGTTTTAGGGTTTAGGGTAGTCCAGTAGTGTAGGGGGTCATGGTGGGGGTTGTGTTTTAGGGTTTAGGGTAGTGCAGTGGTGTATGGGTAGTGTAGGGGTCACGCTGGGGTAGTGTTTTAGGGTTTAGGGTAGTGCAGTGGTGTTTGAGTAGTATAGGGGGTCATGCTGGTGGTAGTGTTTTAGGGTTTAGGGTAGTGCAGTGGTGTTTGTGTAGTGTAGGGGGTCGTGTTGGGGTAGTGTTTTATGGTTTAGGGTAGTGCAGTGGTGTTTGGGTAGTGTAGGGGGTCGTGCTGGAGTAGATTTAGGGTTTAGGGTAGTGCAATGGTGTTTGGGTAGTGTAGGGTGTCGTGCAGGGGGTAGTGTTTTAGGGTTTAGGGTAGTGCAGTGGTGTTTGTGTAGTATAGGGGGTTGTGCTAGGGGTGGTGTTTTAGGGTTTATGGTAGTGCAGTTGTGTTTGGGTAGTGTAGGAGCAGTGCTGGGGTAGTGTTTTAGGGTTTAGGGTAGTGCAGTGGTGTTTGTGTAGTGTAGGGCATAGTGCTGGGGGTAGTGTTTTAGGGTTTAGGGTAGTACAGTTGGGTTTGTGTAGTGTAGGGGGTTGGGTTGGTGGGTAGTGTTTTATGGTTTAGGGTAGTGCAGTGGTGTTTGGGTAGTGTAGGAGGTCGTGCTGGGGATAAATTTAGGGTTTAGGGTAGTGCAGTGGTGTTTGTGTAGTGTAGGGGGTTGTGCTGGGGGTGGTGTTTTAGGGTTTATGGTAGTGCAGTTGTGTTTGCGTAGTGTAGGGGTAATGCTGGGGTAGTGTTTTAGGGTTTAGGGTAGTGCAGTGGTGTTTGTGTAGTGTAGGGCGTAGTGCTGGGGGTAGTGTTTTAGGGTTTAGTGTAGTACAGTGGTGTTTGTGTACTGTAGGGGGTTGTGCTGGGTTCTAGTGTTTTAGGGTTTAGGGTAGTGCAGTGGTGTTTGTGTAGTGTAGGGGGTCGTGTTTTAGGGCTTAGGGTTGTGCAGTGGTGTTTGGGTAGTGAAGGGGGTCATGCTGGGTGTAGTGTTTTAGGGTTTAGGGTAGTGCAGTGGTGTTTGTGTAGGGTAGGACGTTGTGCTGGGGTAGATTTAGGGTTTAGGGTAGTGCAGTGGTGTTTGGGTAGTGTAGGGAGTCGTGCTGGTGGTAGTGTTTTAGGGTTTAGGGTATTGCAGTTATGTTTGGGTAGTGTAGGGTGTCATGCTGGGGGTAGTGTTTTAGGGTTTAGGGTAGTGCAGTGGTGTTTGGGTAGTGGAGTGGGTAGTGTTTTAGGGTTTAGGGTAGTGCGCCCAACCAGCCACAATATCCGTGGACAAAGGGGATCCTGACTCTTTTGAACACTCCACCAATTGAATAATTTGGGTCAAGGGCCCTACCACGTCCAAGACCTATCTATTCCTTTCTTGGGATCCCTCATATACTTGGAGAAAAAGGTACATAGTTTCTCATCAATTTCAGCCATGTGTGCCACCTTCCCCTTCAGTGAGGGCCTGGGGCATTCTCCCTTCATCTTATTCCTGACCTCCCTTTCAAGGGGTTGATGGATTTTCCCCACCACATACTCTGCCACTTTGGTGTCAGGGGCCCACTCCGCCGGCCTAGGATGGTAAATTTGGGTAGGCTCGAACATGTCCGAGTGGACCACGTCCCCAACATGGGACTGAGAGGAGTGGGAATCTGGATGCCAGGGACACCCCAAGTCTTTATTCTCATCGGAGGAGAAATCGTCCTCCGGTACACCCTCTCTCTCTAAGGGAAACCTGCCGTCAGGGTCTACAATAGTGGTGACAGCGTCTCAATTTTCTCCGGACTCCTCCTCCTCCCGGCAGGGTGCATGTTTTAGCGTTCGCACACTCTTGAGGAAGGTCTCCATAAGTTTATCAAATCCTTCCAAGTGCACAGCGTTATGCTTAACGGCCCTTTTATTCCCCATCTGGGAGCTACTGGGACCCGCCACCACCAGATCTGGGACACTGGACACCCCAGGGATGCTTTTCGCCAGCTTATCAAACTGATCCCTAAGAGGAGCCAGCGCCCTAGAATTAGCCAGAGAGAGGGCTTGTCCACTGCTGGAGGGAGAATTTGGGGGGTCCTTCCACCTCCACTTCCTGGTAGGAGGAGTAAAAATGGTCTTCTGTAGAAGACATGATAGCAGAGGTGTGAGCACAGAACAAATGCCCTTGAAATCCTTAAGGCAGGCCCCTCGCCGGTGCTCCAACAGCTGGGCTTTCCCCGAAGCTGTTATAAGAATAGACTGAGGCGCAATACCAATTACCACCACCAAGTGGCACTGGTCACTAACGTGGCCATGTTTGGAAATCACCTCGTAGCGGTGTCAAAATTAGGCAAGGGTTGGTCGGGAATCAAGCGGACACTAAAGGAGTGACCGGATTCCCAAATGCGCCTAAAGACCAGCGGGAGTGCTCGACGGAGCTGCCTCGCTCGGACCAGACGCACCTGACAGGATCTCACCACGCGCAGAGCGCACAGCGGAAGAAACTGCGAGGGGGAGAACGCTCTCGGGCAAGAGCCTACTGCGCAGGGAATATGAAACAATACCAAGGCAATAATGCTAATAACGTGCACAAGATACCGCTATACAAACAGCACCAACGTCAGATTAAGCAAGAATGTAAGGAATGCACTTAACTGACGAGCAGTAAAGAAAGTGGAAGCGGAAGGGACGTCACGATATTATATACGATGGACTGTGATATGATTGGACTATAGTTGCCTTGGAGAATACCCCCCTAATGGTTTATGGGTTGTGTAGTCTTTTTTTTAAAGATTGTTGTGTTACGTTTTCTTTGAACTGCTATGCAAATAAAGTGAGGAAAGATATGCATAATCCTCGCCTCCGTCCTGCCATAGAATTCATTAAACTTTATTCGATCTGATTTAGAAACATAGATCATAAAAGTGTACATAAAAACAGTAAATCCTCTTTCCTAATACAATACAGTGAGAATTAATTAAAACCAGTAGGTAAAAACTGGTGTTCAAAAGGCCGGTTCAGAGCAACTTCAGGTTAACAGAATCGTAAAGTTTAATGTTTCCCAAGATCAATCTCATGTACTTCGTGCAAAATACGCAATAAGGGGTCCAAGTAAGATGTAACGCTCCAATACCTGACCAGTCTGCACTATATAAAACTGCAGAAAAACAAAAAATAAAAAGTGTTTTGCACACTTCTGTCATTGGGCTATATGTGGGCTACATCTGGGTGATATTTGTGGTACATTTGAGCTCTTTTTTCTCTGGTGGCCATCTCGGGAAACTTATTTGTTATGAAGTTTCCTAATTTACTCATTTATTGCAGTCTCCTCAGTAGGAAATGCTTTCAGTTTTTTACTTTGATTCCATCAAGAAGGCATTCAGATGTGTCACAAATTTGCCATACATTCAGAATGTTAGCACTCTAGTTGTTCATTAGATCACTGTAGTAAAGCTACTGCTCACCAGGGAGTTTACTGGAAGTCTACTGCTGGTATTGAAAGTGATTGTTTCAGTCTGCATGTCAGAATTTTCTAATGAAATAGAAGAGGATTTGAGATCTCACTTTAAACATGCCCTACATTTTCTTTCTGCAGCACTAACCTTAATTTGTATGGCAAAATGAACCCCCTCATTTTGTTCCTTTTTAAATTAAATGTTTTAAGTGTTACCAGTCTATTCCAATCAAGATGGCTTCAGGTGAGCCATAATGTTGTCATAAGTAAGACTGTTAGCTCTCTAGTTGTTCTTTAGAACACTCTGGAAAGCTGCAGTAGAACACAAAGTCATCAACTGACAGGCTGCTCCTGTTGAAATATAACAGGAAGATATTTGAGATCTCACGTAAAACATGTCCTCGTTTTTCTTTCTACAGCACTAAACTTAATTTTTATGGCAAAATGAACCCTCTCATTGTGTTCCTTTTTAAATTAAATGTTTTAAGAGTTACCAGTTTATTCCAATCAAGATGGCTTCAGGTGTGCCATAATTTTGTCATAAGTAAGACTGTTAGCGCTCTAGTTGTTGTTTAGAACACTCTAGGAAGCTGCAGTAGAGCACAAAGGCATCAACTGACCGGCTGCTCCTGTTGAAATATAACAGGAAGATATTTGAGATCACACTTGAAACATGTCCTAATTTTTCTTTCTACAGCACTAACCATAATTTCTATGACACAATGACCCCCTCATTTTGTTCCTTTTTAAATTCGATGTTTTAAGAGTTATCAGTTTATTCCAATCAAGATGGCTTCTGGTGTGCAATAAGTTTGTCATAAGTAGGACTGTTAGCGCTCTAGTTGTTCTTTAGAACACTCTGGGAAGCTGCAGTAGAACACAAAGGAATTAACTGACAGTCACTGCCCTTGTTGGATGTACATGTTTTACTGAGAATTTCAGACTTCATTCTCACATGACTGAGAAAGATAATGTAAATTTACAGAAAATATGCTCTCAGTTTAGCTTATAGATCACCTTCCAAACCTCTGTGGGAAAAGCATGAGAAAATAGTTTTCTCTCAAACATGATTTATGATATCCCAGCAGAAGGCTTTTTCACATGGTAAAATCACCTTAGAACACACTACAATTCCTAAAATGAGTTTGGTACCATCAACAAATTATTTATAATGTAACTAAAGTCTTAAAACCTTCTATTAACTGCAATGCTTTTTAATGAGGTGCTATCATGTATATTGGTCCCAAGATGGCTGCCAACACTTCTTGGATGAAGTGCTGACAGCCTATCAGATCTCATGATGAGATGTGTGGTTATTCTCCGCCCAGATTTATATATTTCTTTTTCCATTAATATTTTAAAAACTACTGAACGGATTTACACTATTTAACCAAAAGTCATGACTCTGAACCAAGGGCTACCTTTTTCCCAAATTTGGTGTAATTCCATTCAGCAGTTCGGACTGTAGCTGCGACTAAATGTTCCTATGGAAAATTGCATGGGGAAAACATGTTTTGGGACCCCCTATTATCTCGGCCCCCGCTTGACTAATCACCCCGAGACTTTCAGGATAGGATTGGACCGAAGCTTGCCAGAAGTTTTGAAAATTTCACAAAGATTCGTCAACCGGCTCCAAAGTTATTGGGAATAGAATGTTGCAGATTTCCTATGGAAGATAGGTCCTAACTATAACTACCTACTGGCAACCGCCAGTAGGTAATATATATATATATATATATATATATATATACATATATATATATATATATATATATATATATATATATATATATATATATATATATATATATATATATATATATATATATATATATATATATATGTATATATATATGTATATATATATATATATATAACAACAATTTTACTGAGGGCCCCCAACCCTGCAGGGCAGGCTCTGCTGTCAGGAATGGAGATCCTGGAGGAATTCACGACAGCAACAGAGGATGCAGAGCCACAAAACTGACTTGTTTCCAAGAAAGACTTTATTCGTCTGTGCAGCATTTTGTACTCAATATCCTTACGCGTTTCAGCGGTACTCTGCTGAAACGCGTAAGGATATTGAGTACAAAATGCTGCACAGACGAATAAAGTCTTTCTTGGAAACAAGTTGGTTTTGTGGATATATATATATATATATATATGCAGGAAACGATCTCTTCACGAAGAAAATATCGGAGGGACACACCAAGGAGGTCAGGAACCGACGTTTATTTCAGCAATGGCATGACGCGTTTCGGCGAGTATGCCTTTATCAAATGCCCTTGTGAACAAGGTCTCTCTCTTCAAAGCTGCATAAAGTAACCCTTATCGTTCTCCCATTGGTGGCAGTCCAGGTGGGGCGTGTTGGAAGTCCAATTAGCACTGCAGCCCACATCGGTGAACTACAGCTCCCAGCAGGCATCAGTAGCCAAATAGGTGAGTGATTGAAACATCCCCATATATCCCTTCATGGGCACTGGAAAATAGTTAAGAACGTGATGACTGCAGTCTTGATGACAGCACCGTGTGTCTGCCGGAACAACTTTTCCTTCCCTGACCCCCAATGCTCAAACCACAATAGTCCTCTTCCAGCCAAGCTCTGGAACGTAGATACAATAATCGTGTCCCTCCGTGCAGTCACGGTCTGCGGTTGCAGTTATGCTGAGCCTTCAGGGGATGCGGCGGTCACGGAGTGCATTCAATACCTTGAATCATTCCACCAGTTGCCCTTGTTGACTCCGGACACTTGTTTGAGCGGGTCCCCCAAAGCGCGCCGAGGGCCAGCGCGCTAAAATATGCAGGAAACGATCTCTTCACGAAGAAAATATCGGAGGGACACACCAAGGAGGTCAGGAAACGACGTTTATTTCAGCAATGGCATGACGCGTTTCGGCGAGTATGCCTTTATCAAATGCCCTTGTGAACACGGTCTCTCCCTTCAAAGCTGCATAAAGTAACCCTTATCGTTCTCCCATTGGTGGCAGTCCAGGTGGGGCGTGTTGGAAGTCCAATTAGCACCAATTTCTCGCACTCACGAACGGGTGCTGTACGGCGGGGGATGCTCCCGCCAATATTATCGCTACGCGCCTTCTCTCACTTTAGAAAAGACACAGCACTCGCGGGGGAGAGTCAATAGATTTATTCTGACTCACAACGTTCCAACCAGACGCGTTTCGGCAAAGGCCTTCCTCGATGGTATACCATCGAGGAAGGCGTTTGCCGAAACGCGTCTGGTTCGAGCGTTGTCAGTAAATATATATATATATATATATATATATATATATATATATAGATATATATAGAGAGAGAGAGCTATATGTAGAGATATACACATATGATCCACAAACTGGTAGTCTGGAAAACTACGCTCACTAAGGGTCATCAGTATGAACAGTGGCCTCTAAAGAAGAAGCATTATCGCATTGAAACCGGCCTCTGAAGAAGAAGCATTATCGCATAGAAACGCGTCAGGCCAAAGGATTATGTATCGGGGTAAGAAGACGTCTGTTTCTTTTAAATTAAAACTATAACTCGCACCCCCGCAATGCACTGCTGATGACGTCACATATTACATCACTCATGACATGGTCAGTGACATCACTGATGACATCACTGATGACATCTCAAATGACATCACTGATGACATCATCCACGTGATAATCTGACCAATTCCTAGCTATACACACACATTCATTCATTCACCCATACAGTTACTCATACATGCAGTCACTCATCAATACAGCACTATTATTTGTACTCATACACCTATACAAACACTCATACACCGTCACTCATCCATAGAGTTATTGACACACCTAGTTAGCCATGTAAAGAATCAATAACACTGCCATTTACTCACCTATACAGTTATACATTCACTATCTAACGTATTCATACAGATACTAACATATACTTACTCTCTTATACAATCACTGACACAAGCACACACTCATTTATACAGCCACTCTCACAATTACTCACTCTCACATATAGTCATTTATATACTCCAACACTCACATATACTGCCTTTCTCATATGTAGTTACTCACACATATATCACTGATACACACACTTAATCACCTATACAGATATTTCCACATGCACTATCGAATCCATACACCCAGTAAATTATCCACTCACACATGTAGGCAGAAAGTCACACACCGTCCACCCACACATACACACTTACACTGAGGCACCCATATAGATACTCATGCAACCAATAAGTAACCCATATAGACAGTCACATACCTAATCATCAACTCATGCAGCAGCTTACACAACAACTGAGAGACTGATACAGACATTCACACAGTTTAGTCACTAACCCATGCATTCAGTAAGACACATTTAATCACTAACTTATAAAGTCTGTCACACACCTATTAAATCCTCCACCCACACACTTATACACCAACTCATTCTTCAATACACCTTGGAATTAACATATATCAAATATATTTAAACTTTAAAGAAACACACATTCACTGGATGATGTCATTAGTGATGTCATCAGTGATGTCACTGACCATGTCATGAGTGATGTAATATGTGACGTCATCAGCAGTGCATTGCAGGGGCGCGAGTTATAGTTAGCTCTGCTAACTATAATGTTCAAATTTCTCTGGTTTTGTACAAGTGAAATGTCCAACTAACTATAACGTCCCTGAAACCTATGGTTTTTTCAGTGAATTTCTAAGGTTTTTTAAATGCTAATTTCTAATTATAATGTTCATTAAACCTAGAATCGCCACAAATGAGAGCAACAACTAACGCTAATAATATGCAGAGTAGGCGTTCCGATGCAAAAATAACTTGAAAACACCACTTCCCGATGTTTTCAACGAGCAACCAAATCTGGGATGTGATCCAAAAACAGCCGATAAGCTGCGTTAGCAGTAGGAATGTAACATTTGCCTTTTACTGGTATAAAGTAGGATGACTATCTACAGTGTGAAAGGGAGCCCAGCCCAGAATCACATCTGAAGACCAACACATGTCATAGAACTACTGATCATGCAGCTCCCACGCCCAAGAAGGCCACAAAACCCACTACCACCGCCCTCAGGACCTCCCCCCGGACCACCCCCCCACTACCACCGAGGCAGCACACAACAGGACAGCGAACCTTCCAAAAGCGGCATGGCCCCTCAGCCACACAATAGCTGAATGTTGCGAGATGTGGCAACCAAACATGTGTGAAGGACGCAAGTCACCCACCAATAATAATTTACACAATACCAAGTGTGGCGGTGATGTGCTGGACAGACTTCAATATGCAGAGCACAAACCTCTCCATGTATACATATCTGCTGGTGCTTGTAGTGTTGTGGACAGTGGATGCAACCATGTTACCTCAGGCAGTGGGGAAGATCTCAGTCATGTACCTGTGTCGTCGTCCCCTGTAAGCGGATGCTCAGCGGGCTGGTCCAACGTATGCCACTCCAGCGTAGAAGTGTTAATAAATAGGCAGGGGCTCTGGGCGTGGTTCACTTGTGTGAAGGCCAACGCGTCTGCCAGAGCGGCGGCCCTCACCCTGCCACGTGGCTGCTGCCATGACCGCGGGCCTCCTTGACACAGGCCCCCTGCGAATACAGCGGCACAGCACCGCAGAGTTATGTCTGTACACACTACTGCCTTCGATATACACTGCGGACAGCAGAGCTCACAATTCAGATGAAGTCCCGATTGCAGATGACACAGACCAGTAGGCAAGACACATTGCTCCCAGTGTGGCCCGCCCGGACCACGCATCATCGCAGGCTGCGTACACGCTGAGTGCCAGAGGTACCACTAACTCAGTGCACCACAAGTCAACGCCACGTGGCCTTATTAAGGCAGAATTCATTAGACAAAAGACATTGCTACCAGTGCGACCTGCCCGGACCATGCATCATCGCAGGGTGCACACACGCTGAGTGCTTCATGTGCCACTAACTCACTGCGCCACAAGTCATTGTCACGTAACTTTATTAAGGCAGAATTCATTAGACAAAAGGCATTGCTACCAGTGCGGCCCGCCCAGACCATGCATCATCGCAGGCTCCGCACATGCTGAATACTTCTGATTCCACTAACTGTGCAGCTCAACTCAACGCCACGTGTCTGTGGGCCCTTGCTGACCGCTGCCTCTGACCTACACTGCGGTCAGCATGGCTCACAATTAAAATTGAGTCTTATTTCATTAATTACAGAGTCCAGTATGCAACGAACTACAATGTCCCTGAAACCTACACAATATCCTTTTAGTATCCTTGCCTCAAGAACTTTTTTTATATCAATTATAGCTTTAGTACAATGACCAAATTCATCTTCCAAGTCCATAGGAACACTGAATGGCAGTCTACACTGTGGCCAGCAGAGCTCACAGTTCGAATTCAGTCGGGATTAATTAATTTCAGAGTCCAGTAGGTAACTAACTATAACGTCCCCGAAATCTACACATTTCGACACTGTATTCCATACAGATTTCATGTTTTCTTACTGACACTGCGGTCAGCAGAGCTCACAATTTACATTGAAGCATGATTTATCAATTGCAAACAGAATTATCCTCTATGTCCTCGGATTTTGTCAAGAGGAAGTGACAAAAAGCATTCCTCGATGTCTGTGCTGACTACTGCCTTTCATCTACATTGCGGACTGCAGGGCTCATAATTCAGATCGAGTTGCGATTGCAGATGACACAGTCCAGTAGGCAACAGACATTGCTACCAGTGTGGCCCTCCCAGAACACGCATCATCGCTAGCTGTGCACATGCAGAATGCTTCTGATGCCCCTACCTCAGTGCACCACAACTCATGGACCCTTTATGATAGAATCTTTTGTGTATGATTTCAGATCCGCTGCCCCCACCTCAGTGTACCACAAGTCATGAACCCTTTACAATAGAATCTTTTGTGTAATATTTCACATCTGATGCCCCTAAATTAGTGCAGCACAAGTCATGGACCCTTTATGATTGAATCTCTGTGTGTGATCCAATGATTACTATTGTACTTGTTGCCAGCACCAACCATTCCCTGAGGGCTGGCTTACACTCACCCCTCATGCATCCTGCACAGACGTCACTGGACATGTGACCCTGGTAATAAAAAGGGTCCGAGCGCACGTGCCTGTATCCAGTTCCACTATCTAGCTAACTGTGTCCGTGTGTTCATTATGTATGCATGATGCTGCCCCTGGGCCTTAGCACATTACATTCTCCTGTGGACAGCGCTCGCAACCATGTTACCTCTGGCAGTGGGGAAAACTTCAGTTATGTAACTTTGTCTCAGTCTTTGTATAAGTACATAGGTAGAGACTGGGTCATTAGAGTACTGCAAGGAGAGTGTATTGTGAATTTATAAGTGCTTTGGAATTGGCAGAGTGATTGGATAAGTACATATGTTGGCAGAAGCTTGGCTCTAATTGGCTGGCCTCCATTTGCAAAAAACGGAAATTTGGGCTTTGCTTGGCCCTGTATTGCCACAGCCACTGATTGTGCAATAAACATTCATATCCACACAGATATGTCATGTGCATGTTCTTTCATGTGTGGATGAATGTAGGGTCAGTGATTCCCACTACCTTCCATGTTGGCCATGTTTAGGACTTGGGTCACAGGGTGACACTTTGGCGCTTGCGGCCCGGTGGTGGCAGCACTATAACAGGGACACCCGCATCAGCTGATTCCTCATACAGCCCAGGACGGAACCACGCCCAGAGCTCTGGAGTCATTGTTCACAGCCTCACGCAGGACTGGCATACGCCAGGCCAGCCCAAACCGCTTATGCATACAGGGAGGGACAACTACGCTACATGGCCCAGATTTTCATTGTAGTGATCTGCTGCTCTCAGGTCTAGTTGTCAGTACGCCACAGGCACTCCCTGATAGCTGGTTTACACCCACACCACACCCATCAAGCACAGGCATCACAGGTCACATGACCCTGCCAATAAAAAGGACTGGGCGCACGTGCTCCATGCCATTTCCATTTCAGACTTGGTGCACAGGATGCACTGCGGCCGGCACAGTTACACCGCCACGGGACGATGACTTTCAGTGCACTGAGGTAGGGGCACTGTAAGTGCTGAGTGGGTGTACAGCCTGTGATGATGTCCCGTCCCGACAATCCGGAGAGGTCAGGTTTTGTGTGCCCTGCTGGACTGCAGTGTAGGCCTGAGCCATCGACCAGCGGGGGCCTGCCGCCACATGGCGTGGCCTCACTGGTCACAGATTTAGTGGCACTGCAAGGGCTGAGCGGGTGTGCAACCTGCGATGATGGCAGGTGCACTGGTATGTCCTCTGCCATGGTAAAATCAAGAAGCAGCACCAAATGTGAGACCTGGTGGCCTGCGGAGCGGGGCTGCATGATGTGGAGGTTGCTCTGTCTGCGGAAAGGTGAGCAGTGAGGCCTGGGTGCGCAGGGGTGGGCAGACACCTCTGGGCGGAGGGAGTGGATGGGGTGCAGCAGCCTGGGTGCACAGCGGCGGGCAGACACCTCTGGGCAGTGGAAGTGGATGGGGGGCAGCAGCCTGGATGCACAAAGGCGGGACAGCGATTTAGGCGTGCACAGTCGTATGCACTCTGCCATTACTGATTCTGTACTATGTTTCAGATGAGTGAGCTTGAGGGCTCCACTATCTCCCGGCACGTGGTTGGAGACACACCGGTGGTGGAAAGGTGAGCTGTGCGGGTTTTGTCCGCAGTGTGGACACTTACTGTCCCTCTCCACCTCTTCCTTTCTCCCCCTCACACTCTTTCTCTCTCTCTTTCTCTCTCTCACACTGTTTCTCTCTTTCTCTCTCTCACTCTCTCTCTTTCTCTCTCTCACTCTCCCTCTGTTTCTCTCTTCCTTTTTCTCACACTGTTTCTCTCTCTTTCTCTCTCTCTTCCTCTCTCTCACTGTTTCTCTCTCTCTTCCTCTCTCTCTCACTCTTTCTCTCTGTCTTCCTCTCACTCTTTCTTTCTTTCTCCCTCTCACTCTTCCTCTCTCTCACTGTTTCTCTCTCTCTCTCTCTCCTTTGATTGACGCATGATGCACAATCTTATCTTGCTTTTTGTCTAGCAGGCCTGCGATGATGCATGGCCATCCTGGCAATCAACACCCACTCTGAATTGTGAGCTCGGCTTGACCGTGTGTACGCAATGGCTGAGGAGGTTGCTTCGGCACGTGGTGAACCCTCTTACACAAATGCAAGTGGCGGAAGGTGAGCAGCGAGGATTGTTTCCACAGCAGCGGGCAGTCACCTCTGGGCGGTGGGAGTGGATAGTGTACAGTAGCCTGGGTGCACAAGAGCAGCCAGGCACCTCCGAGCAGTGGGAGTGGATGGTGTGTGGCAGCCTGGGTGCACAGGAGCGGGCAGACACCTCTAGGCAGTGTGAGTGGATGGGGTGCAGCAGTCTGGGTACGCAGGAATGGGCAGTCACCTCCGGGCACGGGGAGTGGATGGGGTACAGCAGCCTGGGTGCACAGCAGCGGACAGACACCTCTGGGCAATGGGAGTGGATGGGGTATAGCAGCCTGGATGCGCTGAAGCGGGCAAAAACCTCTGGACAGCAGGAGTCGATGGGGTGCAGCAGCTTGAGTGCGCAGGGCGGACAGACACCTCTGGGCAGCGGGAGTCGATGGGGTGCAGTAGCCTGGGTGCGCAGGGGCGAAACAGAGAAATACGCATGTGCAGTTGTGTGTACTCTGCCATTACTGATTCTATACTATGTTTCAGATGACTAAACTTGAGAGCTGCACTATGTCCCGGCACGTGGTTGGAGACACACCAGTGGCAGAAAGGTGAGCTGTGAGGATTTTCTCCACAGTGTCAACACTCACTCTCCCTCTCCATCTCTTCCTTTCTGTCACTCACACTCTTTCTCTCTCTCACTCTCTATCTCTTCCTTTCTCTCTCTCACTTTCTTTCTCTCTTTCTCCATCTCTTCCTCTCTCTCTCATTCTTTCTTTCTTTCTCTCTCTCTTCCTCTCTGTCTCACTCTTTCTCTCTCTCTCTTCTTCTCTCTCACAGTGTTTCTCTCTTTCTCTCTCTCTTCCTTGTATCTTACTCTTTTTCTCTTTCTCTCTCTTCCTCTCTCTCCCACTTTTTCTCTCTTTCTTTGTCTTCCTCTCTCTCTCACTCTTTCTTTCTCTCTCTCTTCCTCTCTCTCACTCTTTCTCTCTCTCTCCTTTGATGGACGCATGATGCACAATCTTATCTTTCTTTTTGTCTTGCAGGTTGTGATTCACAAATTGTCTAGGGATGACACGCCATGCCTGTACCTACTTTTATTTTGTTGTTTTGTTTAAAAAATATTTTATATGTAAATCCATAGATGACTGAGATTCTTATTTGTCCAACCTCACATGCATGTTCTTAATTCTGCTGACATCAGCCAATTTGTTACATTCCAGATTTCCTAAGGTTTGCTCCCACATTTGTTTGAGGGGGTGGCGGTGAGGGGGGATGGCGGACAAGGGGCTGGTGGCGGGGGGTGGCGGAGTAGTTTTGGGTGTCCGAGCTGCATGATCGTTGGCTCCATTGCATCTGTTATCATTCAAATGTGGCTCTGGGCTGGGCTCCCTATCATGTTGCAGGTTGTAGTCCGACTTTACACCAGCTCAGAGCAGGTGTAAACTTCCTACTACTAACACACCTTATCGCCTGTTTTGTACTCTCTTCTACGATCTTGCTGCTGGTTGAGAAACTTGCAAAGTGATGTGTTCGCTGCTTTTTGCACGGGTACGTCTACTCTACATCTCATATGTAATATTTGACAGGGTCATCCGTGACAATGCTTTTTGAAGCTGCTATCGCTGGTAAACTGGTGATATGGGCTGTTTGCTCCAGCTTGTGAATGGTGCGTTAAATTTATCACCATTTTGGTTGCGATAAAGTGCCGTTAACTCGGCGATGTGTCCATGCGGGGTATAAGGTTAAAAGTGCATACAGCTACTGGGATTTTGTGTATGCAGCCATTGATAAAGGGCAGGAGCCCGAAACATGGTTGGCGCTTGCCGGTGGGGTTCGAACACGACGTGCCTGCTGCTCATTAAAGGTGATATCATCTGTTGTGCAGGCGTCTCATTGCAAGGCAAAACTTGGTTTTTGGAAATATATATATGTATATATAACCTACTGGTGGTTGCCAGTAGGTAGTTATAGTTAGGACCTATTATCCATAGGAAAATCGCAACATTCTTTTCCCAATAACTTTGCCGTCGGTTGACGAATCTGTGTGAAATTTTCAAAACTCGTGGGGCGCTCCAGTCAGCTCCGATCTTAAAAGTTACGAGGTGATTCGGTAAGCGGGGGCCGAGGAAAAAGGGGGGTCCCAAAACGTGTTTTCTCCATGTTAATTCCCATAGAAAACTTTAGACACGGATACAGCCCGAACTGCTGAACGGAATTACACCAAATTAGGCGAAAAGGTAGCCCTTGGTTCAGAAAGATCCCTTTTTGTTAAATGGTGTAAAACCGGTCAGTAGTTCATGAGAAATTAGAAAAACAAAATGATTCAATATCTGAGCGGAGCCTAACGACAAATCTCATCGTGAGATCTGATTGGCTGTCAGCACTTCATCCTGGAATTGCTGGCAGCCATCTTGGGACCAATATACATTATAGTACCCCATTGAAATGCATTGTAGTGTATTGAAGATTTTGAGGGTTACCAAAAGGAGAACTATAAAGGGTGATGCCAGACTTTAATTACATTATAATTCATTTGTTCATGGTACCATACTAATTTCAGGAATTGTGGTGTGTTCTAAGGTGATTTTACCCTGTGAAAAACCTTCTGCTGGGATATCATGAATCATGTTTGAGAGAAAACTGAAGCTAAAATGAGAGCATATTTTCTGTAAATTCACATTATCTTTCAGAGTCATGTGAGAATGAAGTCTGACATTCTCAGTAAATCATGTACATCCAACAAGGGCAGAGACTGTCAGTTGATTCCTTTGTGTTATACTGCAGTTTCCCAGAGTGTTCTAAAGAATGACTAGAGCGCTAACAGTCTTAATTATGACAAAAGTATTGCACACCTGAAGCCATCTTGATTGGAATAAAGTGGTAACTCTTAAAACATTTCATTTAAAAAGGAACAAAATGAGGGGGTTCATTTTGCCATAGAAAGTATGATTAGCGCTGCAGAAAGAAAAATTAGCGCACATTTTGAGTGACTTCTCAAATTCTCTTCTATTTCATAAAAAAATTCTGAAATGCAGACTGAAGCATGCACTTTCAATACCAGCAGCAGACTTCCCTGGTGAGCAGTAGCTTTACTACAGTGATCTAATTAGCAACTAGAGTGCTAACATTCTGAATTTATGGCAAATGTGTGGAACATCTGAATGCCTTCTTGATGGTATCAACGTAAAAAACTGAACATATTTCCTATTGAGGAGACTGTAGTAAATGAGGAAATTAGGAAACTTCATAACAAATAAGTCTCCCAAGATGGCCGCCAGAGACAAAAGAGCCCAAATGTAGCACAAATATCACCCAGATGTAGCCCAAGTATTGCCCAATGACAGAATGTCCCAGAGTGTTCTAAAGAACAACTAGAGCGCTAACAGTCTTACTTATGACAAAAGTATGGCACACCTGAAGCCATCTTGATTGGAATAAAGTGGCAACACTTAAAACATTTAATTTGCAAAGGAACAAAATGAGGGGGTTCATTTTGCCATAGAAATTATGATTAGTGCTGAAGAAAGAAAAATTAGGGCACATTTTGACTTCTCAAATCCTCTTCTATTTCATTAAAAAAATTCTGACATGCAGACTGAAACATGCACTTTGAATACCAGCAGCAGATTTCCCTGTTGAGCAGTAGCTTTACTACAGTGATCTAATGAGCAACTAGAGTGCTAACATTCAGGATTTATGGCAAATGTGTGATACATCTGAATGCCTTCTTGATGGAACCAAAGTAAAAAACTGAAAGTATTTCCTACTGAGGAGACTGCAGTAAATGAGGAAATTAGGAAACTTCATAACAAATAAGTCTCCCAAGATGGCCACCAGAGACAAAAGAGTCCAAATGTAGCACAAATAATACCCAGATGTAGCCCAAGTATAGCCCAATGACAGAATGTCCCAGAGTGTTCTTAAGAACAACTAGAGCGCTTACTGTCTTACTTATGACAAAAGTATGGCACACCTGAAGCCATCTTGATTGGAATACACTGGTAATACTTAAAACATTTAATTTAAAAAGGAACACAATGAGGGGGTTCATTTTGCCATAGAAATTATGATTAGTGCAGAAGAAAGAAAAATGAGAGCACATTTTGAGTGACTTCTCAAATCCTCTTCTATTTCATGAAAAAATTCTGACATGCAGACTGAAACATGCACTTTTAATACCAGCAGCAGACTTCCGTGGTGAGCAGTAGCTTTACTACAGTGATCTAATGAGCAACTAGAGTGCTAACATTCAGAATTTATGGCAAACGTGTGACATATCTGAATACCTTCTTGATGGAATCAAAGTAAAAAACTGAAAGCATTTCCTACTGAGGAGACTGCAGTAAATGAGGAAATAAGGAAACTTCATAACAAATAAATCTTCCAAGATGGCCACCAGAAACAAAAGAGCCCAAATGTAGCACAAATATCACCCAGATGTAGCCCACATGTAGCCCAATGACAGAAGTATGCTAAGCACTTTTTATTTTTTGTGTTTTTGCAGTTTTATATAGTGCAGACTTGTCAGGTATTGGAGTGCTTTACATGAGCATTGGTTACATCACACAAGAACAAATTCATTTTGGTTGTAGACATGGGGAGAATAAGTGATTTTACCAGAATCACAGAATGTCAAGCTGAAGCAGAAACTCCAACCTGGTTCCCCAGTTGCAAAGTCTGCATCTCTGGAAGTAACACCACATCCTCTCCCCTAAGTGCAACATTTAATCAAGTGGTCAACTGGATAAAAAAAACATAAAGTTAACAAATAATTTAAAAGTGCTTTCTCGCTATTTGAAAACTCAGAAAATATGTCCTCATTTTAGTTTTTTAGAGCACTAACCATAATTTTGATGCAAATAAGACCCTCTCATATATGTAATTTCTAAAGGAAATGCTCTAGGTATTACAGTTTTGATTGCATCAAGATGACATCAGGCGTTCCATACTTTTGTAATAAATATAGAATGTTAGCAATCTAGTTGTTCATTAGGATACTGTTAAGAGGCAGAGGCCAGGGGCACGGCCTCTGAAAATTGAAGGCAGGTAGGAGGGTGCAGAGGCAACAATTTGACCACACTGGGCTGGCAGGAAGGGCAGTGGCAGCACAACAGACTATGGAGGGCAGTGGAAAGGGGGGCAGGGGCAGGAAACCAACAATACAGGACTGGCAAGAGAGGCTGTGGCAATATAATAGACCATTGTGGGCAGAAGGAAGAGGCAGTGGTATTACAACCATACATGCCAACACACCCGATTCAGCCAGGAAATGTCCAATGTTTTTAAGCCCAAATGGGCTTTATTTGATCTGTCTCCTGTCTACAATCTCCTCTTTTTCAATGTAAGTCAAAGGGGAAAATCAATACCCCAGTTTTTTTTCAAAATCTCCCTCTTACCAAGTTCAAAATGTTAGCAAGTATGGTACATTGGATCATGGAAGGCAGGAGAAATTGGAGTAGGGACATGGACTCCGATACCAGAGGGCAGGAGGGACATGGAGAGGTGCACCAAACTGACCCTACAGGGCAGGCATCAGGGTTTGAAGCAGCACAATACACCACACAGGGCATGTGGGACTGGAGTGCAGCACAACAATCCATAGAAAGCAATAGGGAGGGGACAGGACCATGCACATGGACAACAGAGAACAGAGGGGAAAGAGGCAATGGTAGCTAGCTGACCATAATGGACAGACAGGAGAGAAAGCTGCAGCATAACAGACCATAAAGGGCAGCAGGGACGGATCGGGGGCATTACAATGGAACAGACAAGCCAGGAGGGAGGGAATAGGGGTCTGCACATGGAAACAGAGGGCTGGGGGCAAGGGGGCAGGGCAGAAGCAGCAAGATGACCATGGAGGTCAGGCAGGATGGGCACTAGAAGCAAGACACACCATTGAGAGCAACAGTGAGACTCTGATGGCATACACACAGACCATGGAGGGAAGGTGGGAGGGGGCCAGAGGCAGCTAGCTGACCACACAGGGAAGGTGGGAGGGGCCGTGGCAGCACAGTAGACCATGCATGGCAAGCGGGAGGGTTAGTGACAGCACAATAGCTATGATGGGCAAGAAGGAGGGTGCAGGTGCATGCACAAAGGACCATGGAGGATAGAAGGGAGGGTCAGGACCTGGGCCCAGACAAGAGAGTTCAAGGGAAGGGGCCTCACAACAGACCACACGGGGCAGACAGGAGGAGCAGCTGCAGCACAACAGACCAGGGAGGGCAGAAGGGTGTGGCAGTAAAATGGACCATGGAGGACAGGAGTAAGGGGATAGGGGCATGGAATGTGGACAGGCAGGGTGGAGGTGGCAGGGACAGGTTACAGTCATCTGACAATGTTAGGCAGGTGGGAGGGGAGTGGCAGCTCAATAGAGCACTCAGAGTAGATAGGAGTGGCAGGTCCATTGAACATGGTGGGCAAAAAGGGTGGAGCAGGGGCATGCACAAAGTCATCGGAGGGCAGGGGGAAGGAGAATAGGGGCAGCAATCTAAGCACAGAGACTAAGCAGGTGGTCAATGATGGGGCATAGAATTGGAAAATGGAGGGCAGGAGCAGTGGAGTGGTACATCATGCTAAATGGAGGGCAGTGGCTTCAAATCAGACCATGCATGGCAGGAGGGAGGAGGCTCATCCATGGATTCAGACAACAGAGCATAGGGAGGAGGTGGATGGGGCAGCAAGCTAACTGTTCAGAGAAGGCGGGAAGGCCAGTGGCCGAACAACGGCTACACAGGGCTGTAATAAGGGAGCAGGGACATGGACTAGGACATTGGATGGCTAGGAGGAGGGAAGGCAGGAGCAGCAAGCTTGGGTGGGGGCAGCACAATGGCAGGCCCTGCTTCCAACCCCCCACCATCTATTGTGATATGCATCTTACTTAACCTCTTCAATGCCCATGACGAGCTGGTCTCGTCATGGGCCGCGGTTGCGCTGTGCCCATGACGAGACCAGCTCGTCATAAACCCCGCCCGCTAATACAACGGCCGGCACAGGGCGGGGAAAGGGGCGGGCACTGAAGGGGTTAACGTTAAAAAAAACTAGAAATTTGCTGAAAAAAACAGAGATTACAGGGACGGTATAGTTAGACTCAGATTTCACTCATACACAACCAGTGAAATTCAGCAGTTATAGTTACCTGAGCTAACTATAACTTACGCCCGCGCAATGTACTGCTAATGACCTCAGACATTACATCATTCATGACATGGTCAGTTACATCACTCATGACATCACTCATGACTTCTCAAATGAGCTGTGAATGGAATGGAACTATAATCGCTAGAACTTTATTTAGGGATAGTGTGTGTATATTAACACCCCTTTTTTTCCTTTTCTTTCGTGTAAGAACCATTATAATACGCAATGTGCCCAGATTAATATGGCCGATAGCCTTTCACGTTAAAGTAATGTGTAGTCCATTGTTTATGTTGATGTTTGTAATTCTAAGTATGTTTATTATGAATAAGTCACGTTGGCGAACATACAGGTATGGCGCTCACGGGGCAAGATATGCTGAAATGACATTGTGTGCATATTAACACTTGTTTTCTTTTCTTTATTGTATCAATTCCTGAATTTTCACATCATGACCAGGCCAATATGGTCGCCAGTTTTTTGGATTAAAGTAATGCACTGCTGATGACGTCACATATTACATCACTCATGACATGGTCAGTGACATCACTGATGGCATCACTGGTGACAACTCAAATGACATCACTGATGACATCATCTACATGATCATCTGATGCACTTCCTCACACCCTAAAATACAGACTACCATTCTCGAAACCATAGACACACCAATACTAGTACAGCTACAATATTTTTTTCTCAGAAAAATATATAATGTTATTTAATGAATAAAATATTTATAAATAAACAGTTAAAAAAACTGTAGAAAATCAGTACAAAAAAACTACTATTACACTTAGAAATTAGCATTTAAAAATCCTTTGTAATTCACTGAAAAAACCATAGGTTTCAGAGACGTTATAGTTAGAAATTAGCATTTAAAAATCCTTAGAAATTCACAGAAAAAGCCATAGGTTTCAGGGGTGTTATAGTTAGCTGGACATTTCACTCGTACAAAACCATAGAAATGTCTCTGTTATAGTTAGTTCTGCTAACTATAACTTGCGCGCCCGCAATGCACTGATGATGATGTCACATATTACATTATTCATGACATGGTCAGTGACATCACTGATGACGTCACTGATGACATTTCAAATGACATCACTGATGACATCTCTGATGACATCATCCAGTGAATGTGGTTTAGTTTGTACGAATGAAATGTCCAGCTAACTATAACACCACTGAAACCTATGGTTTTTTCTGTGATATATATATATACATATATAACTTATGCTGATGTGAGCATATGGTTCTGAAGTAACTGTGGGATTGTACCGGTTTCCAGTCTGGTTAATGACTAATTGCTGCAAGATCTGACAAGTGCCCATGGCATAGTCATTCATCAATGGACTGACACAACACAGCTGGTTCTTCACTCGGAGCCAGACGGAAAAGTGAAAACATTGTGAGGTGCCTTAATGATATCTTGGCTTAGATATCAGAAAGTTGGCATCAGCTCAACCCACAAAGGCAATATTTATTTGTACTGAGCTAGACTTGATATGATGAGCAGAGGACAGCAATATCTCTTTAAACATCCATACATATAAAAATGAAAGAAAAACATTGGACAAAGAGCTCTGCTGCTGTAGCTCCCCATTTTCGTCACCTGTGCACTTATGATCAAAAGCACACAATGACATTTGAAGTGTTGTGGCAGACATTGACTCTTTGTGCCCCAGAACAAGTTTTCTGAAAGACCACTGCTTCCTTAGCATTTCACACGTTCTCCATGCATGGCTTTACTGACGTCATTAAAAAAAAAATCTTTGTAGATTTATATAGTGTGACCTCAACCCGAAGGTTTTGGAGCACTTTACATGATCACCAGTTAAATTACACAAGGACACATTTATTATTTGGTAGATGTGGGGAGATTAAATGATTTGCCCAGAATCACAGGATGTTGAGCTGACGCCGAGGTTCGAGACCAGTCCCCCAGCTCCACAGTTTGCAACTCAAGCCGTAAGGCTACATCCTCTCCCCATTCTGTTTATCATCTCGAGTGGTGTTTAGATAGTGAAGCTGTCAAGACGGGTGCAAATCTCCACCTCTTTCTTTTCATGTGGTGGAGATTGTGGATTCAGGAGGTATAGGTGATTGGGCACTGCCATAGTTGAGGAAGAGTCGAGGAAGAGGAAGAGTGGCCGAGAGAGCATGTCTCTCACACTTTAGATATTTGGTGGCACCATGCCCTTGTGCTGTGTCTCTGATTCATTTCATTCACATAAGATTTGTTGCAGCAGCAATATTGTTCCGTGTGTTTAGGTGCTTTTATTTACCCTAAGGACACCAGTGGCTGATGGCTCAATTTTCAAAGCCTTTGGCTTATGTGAGTTCAACTTGCAGTCTGAAATGGCCATTTATATGCCAGTGTAAAACCATGATTGTGATTCACAAAGCATACTTTTACTCTCAGAAACAGATTTAGTCAAACATACTTGTTTTGTGTGAGCAAATCCTTCTACTGGGTGGTGGGTTGAACATTACAGGGTGGAAATGCCCAAAATATTTGCAAAAGTGCTTGTTGGTAGGCATTTCACAAGCCTTTCCAGAGCCTAGTCTCACCACTGAAATGTGCATAGATTTTCATCTGTCAACACCAAGACTTAGAACCTGATTTAGAGTTTAGCAGACAGGTTACTCAGTCCACAAAATCCTAGGTCCGCTTACTCAGTTATGAGTCAGATGGACTTTCAGTTTTCCAATGGCAGTGCCCCCATTGGCTTAGCTGTCAGAAAACTTACATTCTTGATGGCCCCATGGAGTTGGGGGCCATCAGAGTAAGAACATCACTCCTCTTGTCCTATTTAGAACAGACGGCCTAATGTCCTTTTTTATGTTTGTCACATGAACACCACAACCGAGGAGAATTTATCTAGGCTACGGGCAACATTATTTTTTTTGTTTTTCAGGAACAAACTCTCACTTTGGGATTTTGTTTAAGGCACACAGATCACCACAGGTCTAGTGATTATCTCTTAATTAGGCATGTGGCAGTCCAGCACCGTGACGGCTGCCACCCTGATGGATGGTGTACCACTCACCGGTTTAAATGAGACCTTAACTTATTGTAGAGAGTAAGAATTGAAAGGAAACATCACTAAAGTTTGTGGAGATTTAAGGGATTTTTCTCCTAGGGCAAAATATTTTCCCCATTGACAGAAAAAAGTGAAAAAAATGAAAGGTATGCAGACGTTTTGGCATGTTTATTTTGCCAACTGACATGTTGCCACCTGCACTGCAGTGTCTAATTAAACAGCGCTGCTTATGGAGGTGGATAAACCCAAATGGGAAGGGTGGAGAGAAGAGAAGTATTTAGGGGAGCACCCCAATAAAAAAAGAAACAAAACAGCAATCATCACAGGGCAAACACCACAATCGAGAGATGTCCCATAGTGAAATGTCCGCCTATAAAATAAAATGCAATTAACATTCATGTCAGACCACTGCTTATGTGTAAGTGTACACTATCTATAGCTATACATACAGAAATAACTTTCCGTGGACATAAATCAAAACTGCTAGTTTTGCTTGACTGCTCCTGAGAGCCTGAGACTTTTATATGTTCTCAGATGTATCCAGGCATTCTCCTAGGAAATGTGAATTCTCGAAAAGTCAGCAATTTCTTCCCAAAACGTAGTGGGTAAACTAGAGGAGTATATTTCTGTTCTAATTTTGTGAACTTGAGTGTGAAGAGTAGGACACCAAGTAAATCTATTTTGACTGCAGTTTTAATAATACAACTTCATGGGCTGCTTTGCCAATTTTTACCTGGCTAAGTCCACCTTTTTTTGTTCCAAAATCAGATCTATCATCATAATGAATGCAATTATAAGAAGCTGCAAGCATAAAATGTATGGCCTTTTCCCTACGTTTAACATTGCTCTGTAAGAACAGCATTTTTAGTAGCCTTCTACTTAATCTAATATGGTCTTAACATTATGGTAAGCAATTGATACGGTTTTCAAATACTTCTCACCATGGAATAGGAACAGACCTCAATTATACAATCTACAATCTGGTTCAAGCATCTGACAATAATTCATCAGACACATATTAATATGTAGAGAACATACACAAGGAAAAAAATCCAATGCAATCCTTTTGGGCAGCAAACAAAGCAGCCTTTAAGAAACAGAAGACTGCTGGCGGTGTAAATGCCCAAAACCAAAACTAGTTCGCATATTTGCAAAAATCACAGGCCGGTTGGTTGAGGTTACAGAGACTTATTTTAACAGCATCCATTGGAATAGTGGTCATAAATCCTCTTCAATGACAACTCACAGTGGCCTCCATGCAGCAATTTCCAGAAAGGGCGGATCATTAGTGGTCTAATGATCACTAAAAATATTATTTAGGAGGTTGATAGCCTTCTTCCTCTGGGAATAGAATTCTGGATTCACCCCTTCAATGGTGGATTTTTCGTGCCTCTCTTCCCCAGACAGTTTTTCTTTACAAAAGCATCTGGTGCACTTTTTCGTCTTTTGATGCATCCATAAAAACAATGTATTTTATGTCTCAGCGTTTTTAGGGCTATGTATTGGTATAACATCTGCATCAATTTCTCACTGCACCAAGATACAATGAAAAATGTGGAGTTTTTTTATTTTTCCTAATGCTCCACTAAACTCTGACTGAGGAAACCTTGCCCTGAATATCCGAAATCTGGAAATGCCAAAATGTATGTATTTTTTACTAAGAGACATCACCCACAGAAACAATGATGTCATATTTGAACAGATCACTGAATTGTATCATAATTTATGGTGCACTGTTATTTCGGTAGCAAATATCAAACTTGCATAATTTCTAATTCTGTGCAACCTAATGTGTCTTCTAGTCCAAGCTAGACCTCCCTCAAGTGGTGAGAACAAACCATTGAACATGACGTGTAGAAGAAAGATGGTAATTTCCCCCAGTTTTTCTCATGCAGCAACATTTACCCGCCAAGTCTAGACTCACATCTCTGTTCTCTGGGTCACCTTTTAAAAGACATGCATGAGTCTTCAAGGGGCTTAGGGTGATCACAGGGAATAAAGTGGGTGCAGTGCATGTGGGAAGCTTTGAAAGCAACTGAAAGTGAAATGCCAGTTTAGAGTACTTGTCTTTTGGTCACATAGATGACACCTAGGCTTCATGGACACATGCCACAGCAGTTTATTTAAAAAAAATCTAAACATCCCAATGCTTAGGTTAGCCATCACCCAGGTCAATATATCAACCCAAGACACTTCTAAAATCCAGAAACACTGGGAAATTCAGTGTGATTTGGCTTGCATGAATCCACACACGTTTTATTTCGCAGCACGCCATGCAAATATCAAAGATTTGTAACAAAATCCTAGTTTCTTCACTTTTCTGTGATAGAAAAATTCAAACCTTCCAGCAGGTAGCAAAAAATCCAACCGGTCAATATTTTCAAATGTTTTGAAAGAAAACTTTACCCCATATGTGTGGCTGGATCTTTTAAAGGAGACAGATATAGGAAAAATCTTTGACAATTAGAAGGCCACATTGACACGACATTGGAGTCACATGGTCACAGTTTTACCGTATCCTGTCCGTATGACAGGCCTATCCACACATGTGAAGTACTGTTTTTTTCTGTATAGGTTTTTATATTCTTGATCCGTGGACTTTTGATGTTTGCTTCAACATCCTGTCACATATATGTGAGTAAATCATGCTGTTTGACCTAAAGTTGGACGTTTGCAGGACATTTGAGTTAAGAAAAAGTTGTAGCATCCATGCAAGTAACACCACCTTGGTATTGTCTGGGTCTCCAAGGGTTGGTAGGTTTCCCTCAATGCTAGCTGACTTCTGGTACAAATACTACAGCCACCTACATCAAAAATATCAACTTAAACCCCAGCTTCTTTCTCACACCTTGCAAAGTCACTTTCTTGGACCTTTCCAGTCCATTGAGTTATGCTCAACCACTTGTTCGATGATTTTTTAAATGAGTAAGAGTGGGGCAATGCAGGATGGTAAGGGCTTTGCAATTAACTACAGATGTTCTGGGTATTTTGAATTCTTTTGTAGAATTCAAATCACGCAAAAACACTATTTTGAAATAAAGTCCTCAAACTCATCTGGTTTTGTGGATAATATAGACTGTGTAGTGGATCAAATGGAATATATCTTCAACACTGATTCTTGGGTACACATACTTTTTTCCATCTCCAAATTCTGTTCATTGGATGTTTCATTATTAAGCAATCTATGATCAGTACACAGTAAAAAAACATTTTAAATAACAACTCAGTCATGGGCTCTGGGTATCAAGGGCTGTTGAACAAACTACAAACAATATATATCTTTTCAGCCAGAAGAGTCTGACAGATGAAGTAGTCCATTGTTTCAGAATTACATTCCAAAAGGTATGGGTTAAAACCTTCTGACCTATTTCTCTTTATTCTCTGCTTGTGTTCACAATTTTTTTAGTTAAACAATTAGTTTCTTTGGAATCTTTTAAACACCCAATATACAATAGATACCTTGCTGGAATCAGAATTGTATCTATATTTCAGATAGACATCTCCCTCCTCTTTCAAAGCTCCTCATGGCAATAAAACTATTGTGAGAGAAAGATCTGTCTGTATCTCACACTGAAGCCAAATACTGTTTGTGATTTTCTAAGAATAAATCTAAACACTGTCAGCTCCTCAAAGAGACACAGGTATTTCCTCTCATGATGCTTGTCATGTAAAGAGAAGCATTGTAATAGGAATGAGTTGTGTGGCTGTGCTCCAAAAATGTTTCCTAGTCTAATAATAAAATTCAAAATGTTTTTGACTCATTCCTAGGGCACAGAAACTCAGGCCCTTCCTTTCACAGTGGTTCTCATGGACAGAAAAGCATTGTGAGTGGAGAAGATTTCCATGACAATAGAAGAAATTAACCAGAATTTGGGTTTTGACATGTGAGGGACTCGTAACAGTCCTAACCACATCCATTCTATTGCAAATCTCATGGTTCATTTCTTGGGACGGTGGTGTGGGAGGAATGGTGGAAGGGAAGGTGGGTAAAGCAAGACTCCCTTCCACCCTCCCAACTACTAGAACAACTGAATTGGACTTGTAGCCATAACTAGGTAGGCTTATTCTTAGGAAAGACGTGGGTGGCCTAGAAAATCCCGCCTAGGGCTTCCGAAATGCTTGTGTTGGCCTGGAGATTTGCACCAGGCCACTTCATGTGAAACTCCCTCACAGCACCACCGTCATCAAAATTAGAGGTAAATACAGGTACTGAGTCTGGGGAGCTTAAACATTCAATGATGAGAGATATGACTACATGGCCAATTCCAATGTATATGAAAGAAGCAGTGAAACAACTAAAGGTAATGACTTGTTATAAAACAATTGAAAAAAAATACATTTTGATGTTAAATTGGAATGCTTTAACTTATTGATTCAGTGGAGAGATCATGTATTGATTAGCCAAGATGAGTATGGTTTTTCGAGAAATTATTTTCCTAAGGCTCCAGTTTTTAACCTTATAGCTAGGGTGCACAATGTCTTGAGACTTCCCCGGTACTAGCAGTACAAGAGGGCCCCTATGAAAACACTTCAGAATACCTACATTTCTTCCTTAGACAGCATGTCTCGATCCTACTGTCATATATCAAAGATTCAACTTAATTCTCACAACGTATTTTTGATGTAAATTGGGAAGATGAAATCCTACTCATGAGTCTTGATGTATCCAACTTATATACAAGTATTAGACATCGGGATGGAAAAAGGGCAGTTAAACACTTCTTTAGGTCACATCCTATCAAATATTATGAGTACACACTGATGCATTTGAAGATGTCACATTTGTGGCTTAAAAAAACCATTTCTCTGTTTATTTATAAGTTCTTTGAACAGCAGAGGGGGACAGAGATGGGTACGTACTTCACCCTAGCTATGCTAATTTACATATCAGATGGTGGGAGGAGCAGGTATGCTTGGTTCTGAGAAATTGAGCAAACACATTACCCTGTGGGTGTGCTTCATAGATTCATTTTTTGTGAAGTGGAGAGTAAATAGTGGGACGGCAGTGGAATCTGTGTCAGAAATAAATGTGAATGATCTAAATCCAAAGTTTACCAGCAAAATAGGTAACATAGAGCTTGAATGTCTGGATGTGAAACTCATGGTAGGTACAGGTAAATTAACCACCATGTTGTATAGGAAACCTAATGCAGGAACAACAACCTACATGAGAGTAGCTTCCGTCCTGAGCCCCGTAGAACTAGCATACCTTATGGTCAGCTCCTTATCAGTAGGAAATACTGTAGTTTAAAAAAATATAGGAAAGAAGGCTTCCAGAAGAATTCAGATTACTTACAGAAGAGCCAAATCTATGAAAGATGAACTAGTCAGAAGCAATATTAGCATGAAATAAAAACCATGACTTAAACCATAGGAGCGTTTTGTAAAATGTGCAAATTGCAAGGTTGTCAGTATGGTGAGAATGCAACCTCCATGTTAATCCCTTCAATAATTAGCAGCTCAAAATCAGAAATCTTTTTTCTGTATTTGAGTTTTTGATATATACATAATATATGATTGGTCATGAACCATGGTTTACGGTTCAGTGATTACTGTTAATGTAGACTATCAAGGCAATGGAAAGGGGGATGTATGTTTTCTAAGCTTATGTACAAAACGCACAACCTTGGTGTATTTTAATGCATTTTAAGATGGCTTCACTTATCTTGACCAATGCTTCGGGTGAAGCCTAAATGAGTTTATGGGTCCACCTCCATTTTGGCAATAAACACACTGCACAGCATATCATCTCCTGTGCTGGCTTTTCTTGCAAGAGGAGCGAGAGGGGTCAGTGATTGGAGGTGGGTTGGCAGTCCAAGCACCAACAGCGAATAGGAGACAGCCATCATTCACCATTATCAAGGAAAAATATATTTTAATTGAAAAAACAAAGGTGAAAACTAGGGGTAGGTGGAATTTGCGAAAGGGACTTTCGCAAATTATTGCAAAAATGTTTAAAATTATCGCAAACAAGCGGAAATATCGCGAAGATGCGGAAGTTTTTTTCCCGCATGTTCGCGAGATTTTCTGCATGGTTGCGGGTCGCCAACTTACCCATGTGGTTGCTCGCGGGCGCGGCCATCTTGTTTTCAGTTGTCTCGCGGTGCATGATCGCAAGAAGAAAGACGTGATCGCGCGACGCATGACGTCACTGCGGGCGCGAACTGTCGCGAGACAGCGCAAATAGCTAAAAACAATACAACATCTCATGGAGAACGCGACCGGATCAAGAAAACTTGTCGGCGAACGCAGGGATTCAGGTAAGGCGATTGCGCGCGCGCGAGAATGTATCATTTTACAGCGCGAGCAAGAAACAAATTATCGCCAAGCTGCGGAATGCGGAAATTTTGACATTTTCACGCTTTCCGGGGAACGCGAAAATGTCAAATTATCGCAATTTCCGCGAATGGAACGAAAATTTAGCCCAGGCCTAGTGAAAACAATATTTCAAACTCAAAAAACACTGAAATTCACCAATTATAGTTATCTCTAATAACTATAGCTCGTGCCCTAATGTAACTATAACTCCCACCCCCCCCATGCACTGTGTTTTCATCAATGATGTCACCTCAGATGTTGCAGTGATGTTATCAATGATGTTATAGAACATGTCATAATTGATGTAATATGTGAGGTATTTAGCAGTGTGTGGCAAGGATGCGAGGGCGGAGTTGGTCACAAGGCCTGGCTATAAATCATGCCCTTGACATGCACAGTTAATTACCCCACATTTTACAGAACTCATTTCATGTTCAATAACATCAGTGATAACATCACTGCAACATTTCAAATGACATAATGGATGACAAGACTGTGCATGGCGAAGGTGCAAGTGATAGTTACCTTGCGTCACAAGTTATAGTTACTAGAGATAACTATAACTGAGAATTGGAAGTGTCCACTGATGCAAAGGAATCACAAATCATTTTTTAAATATGTTTTCTCTGTGCTAATAGGTATTTTGTGACTCTACAGCTATAACAAAATAAGCAACAGAATGCATTTTTATGTTCTTTTACTAAACATTTGATTTAAATTTCTGTTGGTCACTTTGGTCATTGTCATACAATATTCCTTTTTGTGATATCTTTTTACAGTTTTGTGAACTTAGCATACTCAAATTTCGAGTTTAATACTTTTTTGCCCGTTTTATTCTCATTAGTCTGATTTTGATTCTAAAGTATACAAAATAGTAATGATAGAACAATTGAATTAACCTCAGCCACAGGTATTGCTTGTGGCCGCATGCCAGTCCATTGGCATTTTGCACACCATACCACCTCAGTTTGGACCCAGCCATCTGCAAATCAGTCTTGACTCTGCCCCAATGGGAAAAGTCCATCCCAAACTACCACGTCAGGTCCTCCCCAATCAGAGCACAAGCAACCCAGAATGGGATTTGGCCTAGTTAGGGCACATCCACCAGGTAAATCTTGGTTTAAGTGAAACAATGTGCACAAGACCCATGTCTGGGTGTATTCAAACCACTTAGGGTAACACATCAAAGTATACAAAAAAACAGTATAGATCCTGTTCCTATGGGAGCAGTCCGGCTTGAACTGCCAGGCCAGGTACTACCTGAATGGAACACAAGCAACTCAGGACTTCACCCTAGTTATGACAATGAATCCTGCTTATTTTGCACCAATCTTTGCTATTGTGCCTACTTATAATTTTGCATCTAAATGTGATTTGTACCAGAGGTGAAGGTTGTTATGAGTTTTGTCTTTCAAGAGGCAGAAGATGGTGATTCATGGTTCCTCTGAAATCCAACAGGGAGGAAGTATGTCTGAATTATTTTCCTCAGTTGTTACAGAGAACATGTTCAAGTTGGCAAAACAAAACTGAGACTTGAAGGGACACAGAGGATTTGAGCTTGGTTAGAAACTATCTGTTTCATAAGAAAGTAAATGTTAGTTTGTATTGGGGAAGTGGCGGCTGGTGACATTTGAAAGTGGTGAAACGTAAAAGTACAAAGTGTCCTGTGGGGGTGCGAGCGTAGCACGTGAACTCGACAGTCATAAGGGGAGTTCGGGGGGGACCTCCCTGAGAAAAGTTTGAAAAAGCAGTGGGCAAATGGTGCATTTTCAAGCAAATTTGAGAGAGCAAGAAAGTTAATAAAGCAATTGTGAACATGTAGATATGACATCAATAAAGACATTTCATATGAAAACGACGTAGGTAGCTTTAGGTACATGCAGTGTGCAGTCAAAGCTGTTGAAAACTACTAAGAGTTGCATTGGGATCAGGTTTGCATCAACACCCAAACATATAAAAATGACATACAACATGCCACATAAACTGCCTTTACTCACACAAGATTCCCCATAATGAGCCTTTTTAATGCCACAAAATTTAGTCAACTAAGCCACAGAACTTCCTCTTGCAATGCAACTTCTTGTACCTTAGTTACAAAGATGGCGAGTTGTTCTTGGGTCACAGAAAGTTGACTTTGATATAACATTCTAGAGATATAGGAAATGCAAGCTGGGAATACGTAAGTGGGAGATCTTTAAGAGCAACATGCAGAAAGGGGTCAGTGAGTTATTGCCTGGTTTATTTGTTTGTCCAGACAGTTTGGATGCAGCTCTTTGACACTTCATAGCTCACTGTGCTAGATTGTGATTGTAATTTATGAACTGCACAGTAACAAAAGGACCTCTGTGACAAAAGTGGTACCTACTGAGCATTTCAAATAAAATATTTTTCTGTGATCTGCATAGTACAAGGTCTTTGCAGCAGGCACATTAACCCTCCGCGCTTAGATGAACCAACACTGCTACCAGACAAAACTCTGATCTCTCACCATCAGGTGCATTAATCACAAGAGTTATCTTGCCACTTTTTTTGTTCCCTGAAAACTGACAAATACAAGGAGCTCTGCAGTGCTTTTAAAACTGCTGCACTGCTACAAAACCCTTCTAGCCCTCCTAGAAACGCATGATGCACACTACAGCCATCCCACCCTTGATGCAGGGGGTAATGCAGCAAGCATTATAATATAGCCTTATAGCCCGCCGTAGCAGGCTATACCGGCTATTAAAGGCCAGTTCCAGCGTTAAAGGCCTATAAGGCTATTAGAACATTCTGCCACTAGAGGGCAGAATGTTCTAACAAATAAAACAAAGGCCTCTCGAAGTTCGAGGGGATTTAAATCCCCTCAAGCTCCGAGAGGTCTTTGTAAAACATTGGAATGTTGCTCTGCGGGCCTTTACCGGCACGTAGAAGCAGGGAGCACTCTATTGTCTTCAATGGAGCTCCCAACATTCCAATGTTCTAATTCAAGTTACATTTTCAAAATATGCTCTATCTGTTAGGTTGGCCTGGCTCAAATCATGCAAAACAGAGTAAACCATATCTGACAATGACAGATTTATTGACGATTCTAAACAAAAGGGCCGTCTGTCGGCACACACCTCCATTCTGCGCTGCCCTGTCCTATTACTTTTAATGGATAGCCTTACTCCGCGCATGCTCTTGGGTTGAAAACAACACTATTGTTTAATCATAGTTGTTTCAAGTTGAAACAACTATGATTTAAAAATAACGTTGCATTTGGTTCTAATCTTGGGTAACAAACGTCACACGTGGAGAGAAAATACGCTAGAACACGAGTGAGTGACAGCCTTATATATTTAAACATTGTCATGTAAGCCCAAGGGGAGGGAGTCACTCTTACTTAAGCATTGCAGTCTCTTAGGTATGGTCTGTATTTGCAGATGCCAGAAGCCCTTTGGTGCCTGATGGGGTGTGAGCCGCAGGTGTCAGTTAGATTACCCTCCTCTCACGTGCCTGACAATACTCCCTGGCCCTCCATGATGAGGGCCTGATGCCGCCCTGCACGGGGGTGGGAGGTGGGGTGAATGCCATTCTTAGATAGTCAGCAAAGCCTGCCATGTCAAAGGTAGGGCTGAGGGGGGCATTCACTGCAGACATTTTCACAGGCTGTTGGAATGGGATCTCTGACATATTATCGACAAACACATTATCGAACTACACAAATATCGCATCAAATATATCGACATCAAAAATATCGACATTGTATACTTATTTAAAAAACGACACTAATATCGACACTACAATATCGTAATACAATTATATCGATCACACAAAAATCGCACACATAAATATCGCAATACTAAATATCGACATGAGTAAATAAATATGACACATGTCACAAATATCGATAACCAAAATATAGACATCAATAATATCGTTTTTTTTAAATATATCGACAATTCTAATACTAATAAAACCAATACTTTAAACAACATAAAGACAATATTTTCCCAAAACATACATTTTCAAATGAGATTCTACTTAAACATAAACATAACATTTATAGCGATCTCAATATTTAACAACATAATAAAAAAACACTGAAATAATTATCACATTGGCATTTCGAACACATTTAAAAACAAATTACTACACATTATAAACAATATTTTTATATATAATGATTTTAAACTCTCCTCCTTTAAAACTAAATATACTCTTACTTAGCATTTTCCATAAAAGGAAACCAATTAACTAAAAAAAATTCAAACCATCCAATAGAAAGGCCACATACAGAAAACAACCAATAACATTCAAGAAACAATTTAAAACCACTATATAAACCAATTAAAACAAGTATTCTACTGTGCCTTAAACCAAAGCATTGAACGAAGAAGAAACTCTGCTAAACAGAAGAAACCTACATCCTACTACTATTCTAAAAACGTAAGTAAATATTCTTTTCTAACTAAACTGCCAAATTAAACTAAAACACTAATTTATCTTTACTCACATAAATAACTAACTTATATATTCCATCTCTTTATGTTTCCACTACAGATATTACTCCAAACAGCTAAAGAAAATATTGAAGATTGCCAGAAAAGACTCACTAAAAAGTAAGTATACTATCAAAATACTTTCTAAAATATTAATTAAATCCTACTCAAACCCCAAAATATCCTAAACCCCTAAACAAATCCATGTTCTCGTTTTTAAGTTTTAAAAAACCTGTATAAATTAACAGCTATAGTCTATACCACTGGGCATGAGGGAAGGCTCTGTTTGCTTAGGGAAAGGTTGGGCTACTGCATCTTATTTATTAGGGAGGAGGGTCACATAGTAAGAGGGGTAGGGGACGGGGGTACATTGACATGTGGTGGGGGAGGGGGGGGAGTAGAGAACTGGGTGGGAAGGTTGTTCCTTCTCCTGAATAATTGGTCTTGATGATAAATGTGTGGTACTTCCGGGACAGGTGAAGGCGGGGGAATGTTTTTTGAGTTGTTGATTTGTAAAACAATAAAATACTTTAAAAAAAATATATATAGTCTATACCAAACAGCAATACCACCCCACTTAAAAAACTAAACCAACCAAAACAATATATGTTCTTTAACTTTCAGAGACTACATCAACTAAACAGCATTTTGTCTACAAACAACATCTTCATTCAAATACAACCAAAAACACTTGGTAAGTATATATAAAAAAAATGCTTTTTTGCTATTTTCATTTAAATATATAAAGTACTATTGCATATATTTTCATATACATTTTTTCCAGATTTCTCACACATCACGATGACAGAAGAAGCCCAATTTATAACTTCGCAGAAAGGAAAATTCCTATTGTGTTACATGGGTTACACATACACCCAAGAAAAGCAGACGGACCGAAAAGTGAACTGGAAGTGTTCTAAATATTATTCTAACAAATGCTACGGACGAGCAACAACAAGAGAAACAACTGTACTATATACAAGAGAGCATAACCATCCACCCAATCTCTCTGAAATAGAAGTCAGATCAACCCTTGAAAATATCAAAGAATTAAGCACTGGTTCACAAGCTGCTACAAGTGTAATCCTAAAAGAACTATTACCTAGAGTGTCAAAGAAGCAAGAGGCCAATTACCATCAATTGCTTCTATAAAAAGAACTATTGCTAGGACCAAAAAAGCAACCACGACAACTATACCATCCCCTAAAACTTTTCAAGAGATCATCATTCCACCAGAATTAACTATCACCCACAATAATGAACCTTTTATTTTTTTTGATAACAAAAGCACAGAAAAAAGAATCATAATGTTTGCTACTGCAAACAATATAACTAAACTGCAACAATGCCAAACATGGATGATGGATGGCACCTTTACAATATGCCCAAAACCATTCTACCAGCTTTACACAATACACGGTCAATATCACAACACTTCCATACCTTTAATTTATGCACTATTACCTAACAAACAAAACACAACATATAATGAAATGCTAGGAAAACTAAAACAAGAATCACATGATTTTTACCCTCAAAGAATTATCATAGACTTTGAGCAAGCCATGATAAATTGCATTCTAAAAATGTACCCCCATACAGCTATCCAAGGATGTTACTTCCATCTAAACCAATGTATATGGAGACATTTACAAAAATCTTCACTAAGTGTAGAATATGCCACTAACATAAGTTTTGCACATCAAATAAAACTTCTAACAGCCCTAGCTTATGTACCAACCACAGATGTTGCAGAACATTACAATCTTTTATTAGAAAGTCCATTCTACAAACAAAATGAAGTAAAGTTATCTCCCCTCTTAGATTATTTTGAGGATACCTGGGTGGGGAGACTACACAGATCAGGCCATAGACGTCAGCCAAAGTTCCAAATACCTTGGTGGAATGTATATGTAAGTACACTCAACCAACAAGCCAAAACTAACAACGCCGTTGAGGGCTGGCATAATGCATTCCTAACTTCTACTGGGAGAACAACTCCAACACTCCAAAAACTACTAATTGCCATACAAAAGGAACAAAGTTTCCAAGAATTACGAATGCAACAATCTGTCCTACAATTAAAACCAAAACAATCTAGACAAACTACTCAAATGTATAATTACCTACAACAACAGGTACAGCTATACCCATCCACAAGAGGACTTGAGTACTTAAATATAATAGCTCAAACTCTCTTCTAAACCCTTGCCTAAATATTAACCCACAATTCTACTAAAACAACTATCACAACATCAATAAACCACTTTATTATATCACATATTTAATTATGTGGTCTAAAATATATAAATCAATTATGTCGACATATATTTAGACAACATAATTAAACAAACCAAGTACACAACAACAATATTAAATATATAAGGTTTGGCCACCAACAATTAAAATATTTAAATGAACTTACCTGTGTAGTTGCTCCAATGGGATAATAACATTCCTTCCAAATAAATCCAGGTAGTTCAAAATCCATAGGTATCCAAAATAAGTCCAAATAAAATGTAAAAATACAACTGTTTATCGAAAACAACGTCTACGGAAAAAAACGACTATCCATTAACCATAAAAATCCGGACAAATATTAAAAAGGTAAATAACCGCTCCTGGAAACCCGAACAATAAAGGAAGTGTAAAATAAAGATTAGTAAACACAACTAATACACACTTCCTTTAAAAAAAATAAGGTGTTTGAAACCGACGAAAATATCTTCTCCGTAAAACCTACAAAAGAGAAACACACATTCCCACCCACACACAAACACACATAAGGCACCTAAAAACATCACTACAAACGTTATTCAAACACTATAAAACTTTAACACACCGAAATAACAAAACACTAACAAAGCCTCAAACACGGAACACAACGTAAATTATAAAACCGTATACAAACTATTACTAACACCCTAACTTCTAAAACATCAATACATACACACTTATTACAACATTACTACTTCCACAAAACACGTAAAACTATTTAATAATAAAGAAAATAACTCTTACCTTCTCAAACGCAAAACAGCTCCCGACCGCGACCTGGATTCGACCAAAATAACCCAAAACAACAGCGAGCGGTTACAAAATAAAAGACCCAAACAAACATAACAACTAAAAAAATACCAATAAATGCCCTAACTATTAATTTAACATTACACATTACTTTTAAAATTAGTAAAACATTACAATAAAATACTCAAAAAGAATACCTATTTTTTTTATCTATGTGAAAATTATTTAACGTATTAAAATAAATATAATAAATAAAATATTTTTATTAATATATCAATAAAACTGTATATATTACCAAAATAAATAGATGAACATGATATAATTAATATATTGTATCTACAACATACCAAAAAAAAAAATACATATTCTAAAATGTAAACAATTTCAATATTAATTATTTAATATAAATATTAATAATTAAAATATATTAATCATATATTTCAAAACACACAATTTCTTATAAATTCAAATAAAGTCTAAAAATTTTGAGAGTACACAATATAAATTTATAAATATTAAACAGCTATAAAAATCAGATTTTTTTATTTTTATTTATTTAGTGTGTTCATATATTCATGTCCAAAATATACATTAAACAAATATATGTCCATTATAAAAAAATTATGACTATAATACAAATGTAAAATATTAATAATTTTATTACATGTTTATTTCAATGATTTAATAATTAGAATATGCGTAATAATAAACAATATTTTCTCTCTAATGAATATACATTCCAACAACTATAAAACAAATCTTATTTTCCTTTCTACTAATTTATGAAAAAAAATTGAATTTGCATTCTGATATAACTTCTATCTTTTATCCAACCAAAACTAAAATCTACAGATTATTTGTAAATTAAAACAAATTAATTTAACTGTTCCTATTCAACTCTATATTTAATTCTAATATTTGCTATTTACCAAACTTAATTAACATACTACTCCCACTACAGACTGAACTTAATTAATTTACTATTCTCACTCCAACCTATATTAAATTATAGTAGGTGCTGGACACTGAACTAAATTAATTTACTATTCTCACTCCAACCTATATTACATTAGAGTAGGTGCTGGACACTGAACTTAATTAATTAACTATTCCCACTCCAGTCTATATTTAATTAAGAGAAGTGCTGGACACTGAACTTAATTAATTTACTATTCTCACTCCAACCTATATTTAATTAGAATATGTGCTGGACACTGAACTTAATTAATTTACTATTCCCACTCCAGTCTATATTTAATTAAGATAACTGCTGGACACTGAACTAAATTAATTTACTATTCTCACTCCAACCTATATTAAATTAGAGTAGCTGCTGGACACTGAACGTAAATAATTTACTATTCCCACTCCAGTCTATATTAAATTAAGATAAGTGCTGGACACTGAACTTACTACATTTACTATTCTCACTCCAACCTATATTTAATTAGAGTATGTGCTGGACACTGAACTGAATTAATTTACTATTCCCACTCCAGTCTATATTTAATTAAGATAAGTGCTGGACACTGAACTTAATTAATTAACTATTCTCACTCCAACCTATATGACATTAGAGGAGGTGCTGGACACTGAACTTAATTAATTAACTATTCCCACTCCAGTCTATATTTAAATAAGATAAGTGCTGGACACTGAACTTAATTAATTTACTATTCTCACTCCAACCTATATTTAATTAGAGTATGTGCTGGACACAGAACTTAATTAATTTACTATTCCCACTCCAATCTATATTTAATTAAGATAAGTGCTGGACACTGAACTTAATTAATTTACTATTCTCACTCCAATCTATATTTAATTAGGGTAGATGCTGGACACTGAACTTAATTAATTTACTATTCCCACTCTAGTCTATATTTAATTAAGATAAGTGCTGGACACTGAACATAATTAATTTACTATTCTCACTCCAACCTATATATAATTAGAGTATGTGCTGGACACAGAACTTAATTAATTTACTATTCCCACTCCAATCTAGATTTAATTAAGATAAGTGCTGGACACTGAACTTAATTAATTTACTATTCTCACTCCAATCTATATTTAATTAGGGTACATGCTGGACACTGAACTTAATTAATTTACTATTCCCACTCCACTCTATATTTAATTAAGATAACTGCTGGACACTGAACTTAATTAATTTACTATTCTCACTCCAATCTATATTTAATTAGGGTAGATGCTGGACACTGAACTTAATTAATTTACTATTCCCACTCTAGTCTATATTTAATTAAGATAAGTGCTGGACACTGAACATAATTAATTTACTATTCTCACTCCAACCTATATTAAATTAGAGTAGGTGCTGGACACTGAACTTAATTAATTTACTATTCCCACTACAGTCTATATTTAATTAAGATAACTGCTGGACACTGAACTTAATTAATTTACTATTCTCACTCCAACCTATATTAAATTAGGGTAGGTGCTGGACACTGAACTAAAATAATTTACTATTCCAACTCCAGTCTATATTAAATTAAGATAAGTGCTGGACACTGAACTTAATAAATTTACTATTCTCACTCCAACCTATATTTAATTATAGTATGTGCTGGACACTGAACTGAATTAATTTACTATTCCCACTCCAGTCTATATTTAATTAAGATAAGTGCTGGACACTGAACTTAATTAATTTACTATTCTCACTCCAACCTATATTACATTAGAGTAGGTGCTGGACACTGAACTTAATTAATTAACTATTCCCACTCCAGTCTATATTTAATTAAGATAAGTGCTGGACACTGAACTTAATTAATTTACTATTCTCACTCCAACCTATATTTAATTAGAGTATGTGCTGGACACAGAACTTAATTAATTTACTATTCCCACTCCAATCTATATTTAATTAAGATAAGTGCTGGACACTGAACTTAATTAATTTACTATTCTCACTCCAATCTATATTTAATTAGGGTAGATGCTGGACACTGAACTTAATTAATTTACTATTCCCACTCTAGTCTATATTTAATTAAGATAAGTGCTGGACACTGAACATAATTAATTGACTATTCTCACTCCAACCTATATTAAATTAGAGTAGGTGCTGTACACTGAACTTAATTAATTTACTATTCCCACTCCACTCTATATTTAATTAAGATAACTGCTGGACACTGAACTTAATTAATTTACTATTCTCACCCCAATCTATATTTAATTAGGGTAGATGCTGGACACTGAACCTAATTAATTTACTATTCCCACTCCACTCTATATTTAATTAAGATAACTGCTGGACACTGAACAGAATTAATTTACTATTCTCACTCCAACCTATATTAAATTAGGGTAGGTGCTGGACACTGAACTAAATTAATTTCCTATTCTCACTCCAACCTATATTTAATTATAGTATGTGCTGGACACTGAACTGAATTAATTTACTATTCCCACTCCAATCTATATTTAATTAAGATAAGTGCTGGACACTGAACTTAATTAATTTACTATTCTCACTCCAACCTATATTACATTAGAGTAGGTGCTGGACACTGAACTTAATTAATTAACTATTCCCACTCCAGTCTATATTTAATTAAGATAAGTGCTGGACACTGAACTTAATTAATTTACTATTCTCACTCCAACCTATATTTAATTAGAGTATGTGCTGGACACAGAACTTAATTAATTTACTATTCCCACTCCAATCTATATTTAATTAAGATAAGTGCTGGACACTGAACTTAATTAATTTACTATTCTCACTCCAATCTATATTTAATTAGGGTAGATGCTGGACACTGAACTTAATTAATTTACTATTCCCACTCTAGTCTATATTTAGTTAAGATAAGTGCTGGACACTGAACATAATTAATTGACTATTCTCACTCCAACCTATATTAAATTAGGGTAGATGCTGGACACTGAAATAAATTAATTTCCTATTCTCACTCCAACCTATATTTAATTATAGTATGTGCTGGACACTGAACTGAATTAATTTACTATTCCCACTCCAATCTATATTTAATTAAGATAAGTGCTGGACACTGAACTTAATTAATTTACTATTCTCACTCCAAACTATATAAAATTACAGTAGGTGCTGGACAATGAACTTTATTAATTTACTATTCCCACTCCAGTCTATATTTAATTAAGATAAGTGCTGGACACTGAACTTAATTAATGTACTATTCTGACAGAAATCTATATTTAATTATGTGATTTTTAAAATTCTAAATTATATTTAATTTTTCTAAATAATTATTTTTTTAAATTAAAAAATATATAAACATTTAAAATTAACTTCCCACCCTTATCCCCTATAACCCAACATTCCGCTCCTAAAAATAGTTTTAAAATTCTAAATTTAATTTACAATTTCTAAATAATTTTTATAAAAAATTAACAAATATATAAACATTTTTAAAACACTTCCCACCCTTATCCCCTATAAACCAACATCCCGCTCCTGAAATTATTTGTAAAATTCTAAATTTAATTTACAATTTCTACATTATTTTTTTTAAAATTAAACAATATATAAACATTTTTAAAACACTTCCCACCCTTATCCCCTATAAACCAACATCCCGCTCCTAAAATTAAATATACATTTCACATTTTAAATAAAATTTACTAATTAAATTTTACAATATATTAAAAAAATAAATTAACTTTTTTAAAACACTCCCCACCCTTATCCCCTATAACCCAACATCCCGCCCCTAAAACAATATAAATATTTATCATATTATATACATTTTAACTATTTATACAAACAACTTCAAAATATTTACTAAACACACAATGACGATATTTTCACATGTCGATATTATTACTCACGATATTACTTACATCGACATATCAGTAAAAAAAAAAAACATATTTTTCACATCGATATTATCTGTCGATATTTTGTACATTCAATATTTTTGACTCAATATTTATGTCCCTCATATTAAAAAGTCGATATATAGACTGCTCACCGTTGGAATGGCCAAGGAGCGGTGACTGAGAGCGGGTACAGCAGACATTCCCTCCAGTTAAAAAGGGAGCCGAGCTGGAGCACTGCAACAACCAGCGGAACGGAGGCAAGCATTTAGGGCCTGAATTCCACTAAATATTCTCAGGGAAGTAGTGTCTCATTTACTAGCTTAACTGCTTTTTTTAGGAATCTCCTGACAGGACTTCCTTGTGAAAAGCACACGTACAGCTTCATGTCCATATTGTTTTATTAAATTGTGTTCATGATGGCGTGACAATCATCTGCTCTAGTACATAAACACAATCCATGCAGCCCTTCGCCGCAAAACACGGATACACTTTATGGATTTAATTGACTTAAGAAAGATTTACTTTCTTACAGATACACACACACACGCACGCATGCAGAGGAAACACATACAAACTTCAACAATCACACTAATATCGCTTGACTGTTCGTAGACCCAAAGTGGCCTGGTGACTTATAGGCTCACTGCTGACGTCTGCAAAGTTCATATTCAATAATGAGTGAAGCAAATAGCCTTTTATCATGCAGCGCTCTATAAACGGACTGTCATATTTGGTAACCGTGATATCTGTTATTTACAGTGCTATATCTGTCTGGGAGTATGCACAAAATCGGGCGCAACGTACCTGCAAGGCGAGCGGCCCCTCCCCCCAACTTTAACTGTGGTGTTACACCCCAGCCTGCCAACAATCCGTAATGCTACGCAGTACATACTTTGAGCCGGTGTCCCTCCTGGATAATAAACAGCCAACACGATACACGAACACGTACAATAAAGGACACCTGCTGCATTCTGATTATCCCCGAAATGAAATCGGAGCTGCGTAGACAAACTCTTCCACAGCCCACTCCCCCAGCTTCCAACATCCAATCAGGAGGCTTAAACAGCAGTACAAACATGAAGGGAGTCCCTCAGTTGTTGCCACACACTTCACTTCATCGATGTATGCCAGCCCTGCCCCTTACCATTTATTTCAATGGCGCTCTGCTGGAAACGCCTGGGCCACAGCATGAGCGCCCCATATAAAAGTTAATCATTGCCGCTTCTACCGGCCACTCCTATCATGCTGACATCACTCTCCTCGTGTGTGCCTCAAGGGCGACCGATAGCCCTCGCACTGGCCAGCACATGCGCATGAGGACTTGTCTCACTCCTAAATTTGTTCCTTAAAAAAACACATAATCTGTGTTGCAATTAGCACGAAGCAGAGAGCACTCTATTTAAAGCTGCTCCGTGGTGTACATTCTCTCTTTCCTCTTGGATGCTAGTAGGGCAACGCCCCTTTCGCCCGTTAAAACCAGCCGCCACTGATTGGGGGTTTCAACCAGTACAACTTTTGGTAATTGATATATCCACCCTCCTGCCCCTGGATCCTCCTTGGTCTTTCAGCTGACTTTGAAACTGTTGACCACGAAATTCTCCTAAAATATTAAAGGACAGAATACTATTAAGGATGACCGAAGACCAGAGAGTGTTCAATTGGTTCTGCTTCTAAATGTGAGACAAATCACAATGCATCAACATTTTCTGAATACTCATCTATATATTCTGATAAAATGGTCAAACAGCCCCAAGTCCTTAACCTCCCACTTTCAGGAAATTAAACATAAATTGGATGAAGGTGAGGAAGGCAGAGCTTCTACTGCTATTCCCTGAAAAAGGAATGACCCACAGACTGGCCAAAGCAACTTAAACCCACTGGTGTTTCACCACACCTCAGCTAAATCGCTTGGCTTTAAACTTGAAATTTTATTTCAGCTTGAATTTTGAGCCAAAGAGATTAACAGAAATTTGAGAATCAAGCTTAATTTGTCCACAGTGAAGATGGAGCAGTAGCTGGGCTTGTGTATGACAATAGAGGAGCCAGGCTCATGGATGCCTGAATTCGTTTCTTTCAGAGAAGTAAACGGGCTGGCCTTCAAAAGAACAAGAACTGAGGAGTTTTATAAATACCTGTAAGGTCAAACATCTAAGGACGTTGAATATTTCCATTTGTTCACTTGCTCTACTACATTTACACTAGCACACTGTGCAATTCAAGGCTCCAATGCCAGATACTTGCTTATATGTGGCATCAGCGTTTGAGAAGCAATACATTTAGACATGTAGTGCAAAACTAACTCTAGTTTCATTTGTGATCTCCATAGGTTCTCAATGGTTTTGCACCAGGAGTTTCTGACAGTTTCTGTTGGCAGATTAGAACAGATTTACTAGATTATTGGACCCTTTCCTTGACAATGTAGGGTGCCACGTTCTAGGGGTGGTCCGCTCCATTCGATGCAGCAGGCCTTGTGCCTGGTTACTGTATATCTTCAAAAATAAATCAACTTGTCTTTTGTAGGCCTGTAGGGGATCCGAAAAGCTCCCAGTGTAATATCTAGAACTACTTTCTGCACACAATAGGAGAGTATCATGTGCACGTGGCACCGCTGTAAGTCAACACAACCCAACAGCATCCATTGCAACGAAGAATATCTACACTTAAAATGAACCAGACCAACTGGCTTTGATTCAGGCTGGAATACAGTAAGTGTGTGCTTTTCAGATTGAGAATTGTACTGCTATAGCATGCGTGGTGGGAGCCCGAATGAGGTTTCACGCAGCCACCTTCCATGTTGGCTTGGTGCAGGCCGAAACCCGATTTGCAGCAGTAAGGAGTTTGGAATTCTCATTGGCACCAAGGAGACTGTCAAGCATATCTCACACACTGGAGAGAAGCACGAAAAAGTGCAATGTGGAAATGGTAAATGGAGAGCCCAATTTAACTTTGACATTGGATGCAGAATGTTACATTTCCAGGTAGTGATGATGAAAGACAGGAACTACTTCAAAGGGATGGTATTATAGTGGTGAAATATAGATTATGAACACCAAATCAGAACTTCACACCCCTTTACATTTTCTGCTTCTCCATTCCAGTTAGTAGTTCAATTCATAGCCCCTGGAATCATTTACCATGGCATTTAAAATCTGTGTTGTCTCCCCTGGCTTTCGATAAAAAGTGTTTTATTAAATCAGTTTCTCTTTTCTCCTCCTCCTTTCCTAGTTCCTGGCACAAAGATGTCCAGGTGGGTGAATACATGTTTTATATATTTCTCAAACAAACAATCTGTCAATCAGTCAATTTTGAAGGAGGCAAGAGCAGCAGTAGGGCCTCGTGGATACTTGTATTCCTTGCATCTAATGTCGGTTTGTTATTAAATTGAACCTAAGAAGCACAGTGTGTGTATTATATTTAATGTTGAAACAAAATGAAATGTTTTTCTTGGTGAGTTGAGCTTCTATTTATTATCTGTGAACTGTCTGGTCTCTAGCGCTTCACTTAACCTAGCCTCTCTACAATTCCATCTCATTACTTTTGGTTTTGGCAAACCTAGCCCCTGGCATTCATAAAGGAATTTCCATTTTAGGATTCACACTGTGCATGGCCCTTTGAACCATATGCACGAGGTTCTTTGAGTAATTAAAAGTCTCTGGTTGAGACACCAATACTGATTCACACCCTGGGGCTCATTCCTTTTCATTAGCAGCCCTGCTGTAAGTTTTCCCCTTATCATTAAAGCATCTGTACAAGTTTATTCTGTGACCCTTGCACACTTTTCCTCTGCCTACCTTTTTACTCATTCTTACATCTTTACTTTGACATGAAAGGGACAATATGAATGATAATGTACAAAATGTTATCTCTCTGCAGCTAGTGTGATAGCAGAAGAAATAAAAGCTGCTTCATTTTATAAAACTATATGTGTTTTCCACTTGATTTTACAAGGCTTGCTTAAGCTTCATTGTCATAATCTCATGCATTATTTTGTTAAGGTGTAATAAAAGAACATGAAAACATTTTCCTTGGCAAATCACAATGTGTACTCCTTGTGAAACAAATTTTATTGGAGAACCAATGCTACAGAAAAAAAAGCCAGAAACAATGCTTATAGCAGTGGTTCTTAAACTGAGGTTCACAGGCCCCTGGGGGTCCGTGATGGTTACCCCAAGTGCCGGCGCCTGTTTAGAAAATTAAGTAATATTGGAAGACTAATAAAGTATATAGACATAAAAAGCAACTTTAGAATTAAAAATTTAAAATGCTCTGTCAACGAGAAGGAATTTGAATTAATTTGGTGCTTGGTCTTTCTTTGTGGGAGATGCTCAAGTAAGGCAAACGGAGTCTAGGGGCTTATTTACGACCTCTCTGCACCGCCGAAGCATCACAAAAAGTGATTACAAAACATATCAATGAGTCGTCGCAAACCCTCTATGGTGGCTTTTAATGGTCTCATAGAAATGGAGTAAGGCAAGGCAGCGTAAATCGCAGTGTTGGCCTTCTCTGTGCTCAGGATGTGTTCTATGGGCATTGTGGTGGGTTTTCCATGGCAACACCCATGGAGTTTGACTCTTCCCTAGAATTACAAGAGCATGTAAACCTGAGGAAGGGCCAAATCCTTACGACTCCTGAGGTGAGGCGTAATAAGGAGAATTTTTTTTAATTTATTCTTGTTATTTCCTCTGTGTATGTGTGCTGCAGAATGCATTCTGCAACACACTTATAAAGAGGTAAACACCTCTTAAGATTCTTTCTGTGCAAGAAGGTACCCGATCTTTGCGACAACACAGGCATCCTTGCACCGTGGTGCAAGGGTTCCTGCATTGGTGCTAGCCAGCTTAAACGGCACCAGCGGAGGAAGAACGGGCAGGACTGCATTGCATTGCATAAGTACGGTGCATTCCTGCCCTTTCACTTTGGCATAGGGAAACACAGCAAGAAAACTGCCCTATGGAAATCCCAGTAAATAAGGACCCTAGTGTGGACTATTGGTAGCATTAACTGAAGCACTGTTATGCACAAATAAAAAGAGCATACATTTTGAGCAAAAAAGACAAACTGATATGCTAGATTCTAGCACATCTACAAAAAAATAATTCATTTTACTTATTGACAGGGAAACAATGTTAAAACATCTAACTTTGTGTTGCATGCAGATTTAATATGGTGCATAAGAACTTAAACAATGTGGTGGTAACATAAAGGTACATTGATAGTATGTAGTGGTTGTTTTGGTGAGGCACAGAAGAGGACAGCACATTTCATGGATATATATTTACAGTGGTTTATGGAGGTTTACATATTTACAGTGTGGTGGGTTTTGGGTTGGCTGTACTGCTTGGTGCCAGGGGAGAAGGGAATAGTCTGCCATGAGGTATGGCTTTCAAGTGGATTAGCTTTGTTCTTCTTCTTCTGCACTCCAAGAATCAAGAGGCTGCTCCAAATAGTTTTTGGTCGGTTTTACAGAGAAGTGGTTCAAATTCTTTGAAGAACCTGAATGTTGAGAGGGTACGGGGGATATCAGTATGGTTAGAAGCAGGAGTTCGGCTTATCATAGAAAAGTAGTCTGGTAGATGAGGTAGTAAAGTGACATTAAACATTAGACAGAATAGATTTTAATCTTTACGCTAATTGCTTGAGTGGCCGTCAGGCTTTTCTTAGGCTGTCATTATAAGTGGCCACTAAATTCGGATGGGGTGTTAATGGCAGATGTGGACTTAAATACCCTAAATCCAGGGACCTTGTAATCATGACATTATTGGCATGCAGTGAAGCTACTCACACACATGCTCATACCTCCAGAGAACAGAAGCAGACTACCTGCCACCCTCCCATTTGGAAGTTGGAACAAATCCAATTGAATACCAACAAGTATTGCCATATTTCATAGCGATGTGGATCAGAGCATGTGCTCCCACATATTTTCGTAACAACATGAAAGTAGATTTGCAAAGTATTGATAGTATGAAAATGTACTTATTTTGGTAATAGGTGCATCAGTGTACCACAACAATTTTCAAACTTAAATTATATTTTGTGATAGAGGTGCAAGAGCATACTTCATTAGTTTTGTTTGATTTTCAAAGGTTACCTCTCATTACTACTAGTCTTCTCTTGGAACATCAGGGGTAAATCATATGGAGCAACTCTATAGTTCAGTGGAGGAGGAAATATCAACAATCCCTTCAATCTGGGGACTCATGCCTCTATTGTAAACAATCCTCCCCTTGGAGCTTTGAATACTTTCGCAGCTGTCCATTGTAACTTAAGTGTGACCATCGCCAAACCCTTATAGGATCCACCCAAAAAGAAATCTAGTATATGGACAGGTGGGCAAGACAGCGGTTGAATCCCTTTGAATAAACCCCAGAAATTAAAATAGATTGAGTTATGAGTGTCTATGTGTGGATAAAAATGACAAGACTGACGAACAGCCGCCACCGTTCGCTGAGATAGCTCCATTTGAACCAAACCTAGCATTTCAAATCCATACTGCTGACTTCAAGTTGGCTGCAACATGGCAAAAATACATGTTGGAGACTGAGGGCAGTTGACATGGGAGAAATCTAAGGAGGTGCCCTTTGCCACCTTCAACAATATGGGAAACCACCACCCCAAGTCCAGTAGGACAGAACTACTGTGACAAATGCCTTCTCAATCTGAACTTTGCAAAGGACCTGAGGGATCAGAGTAGAAGGGGAAAGACACCATCAATATATTCATCCATTCCACCAGTGGATCAAGAAATCTCGTCTTGGAATAATGAACAATCCTGTTTAGTTTTGAGGCATACAAATCCAACACTGATCTAACTAATCTGAATTCAAAGATGAACAGATCCGGAGATGAGTGGATTATTCAAGAGATGTTCTCCACACTCCATTTATGTGCTTTTGGGAAGATAAAAAAGATTGAGTAGAAACCATGACCCTTGCAATGCATCGGAAATGCAATCAGAGCAACTTTGTTCATGAGAGATTCAATCCCCTTTAACAGGGCCTATTGTCTTACTATGTCATTCAGAGTCATTCAGAGCCAGAGTAATCAATATTTTGAATGATACTGGAAGGTTGGAAAACTTCATGAAATAACCTTCTGGTACCATTGATGGTATCAACCCATCGTGAAAGTTAAAATTCCATTTATCCTTCAGAGATCTTAGTTCCATCTTTCCTTGAACATCTGAAGGCGAACCCCTACCGAAATCTCAAATAGAGGGGTAAATCTTCAGTCTGGATCACAGATGATTGTTGGGGGATGCAAGGAAAATTGACTTATCCTTGTGTTCAGCTGGTTTACGGGGTAGATCAAAATATTTTGATAATTAACATCATCATATTTTACTCCTGATGATTTGGATGTGGAGAAATTTGACTGAAACATTGGTTTTCTTTGAAAAAGATTGAAAAAGAGATACATTTTCTATTTTAAATGCTGTTGCAACCAGATATTCTAGAACATCACCAAACAGTTTATTCATAGCAAAGGGCATGTGAAGAATTACATTATTTTGCCTTGAATTGGTATGCCATCCTCTGGTCCAGATGTTCTGTCTACCTACTACCAATGAATTGCCAGTGTATGTGGCGTGGTACCTAATTATCAACTGACAAAAGATCGTGGAGAGCATATTGAGGATAAGCATATTGCTTTTTAGTTTTGTAAAGAATGTCAATTTTCAAAATATATTATACTAAAGGGTGATATTTAATATTGTTAGTATGTTTTATTGTTTTTTTTATTTAATTGTGTTGATAAATATTTGTGAAATTATTCTCATGCGATATTATTTTTTCAAGGTTTTGGGGTTTATGGGGAAATTTGGTGAGTATTGTTTAATCTAAACAATATTTGATGTTATTTTTTAATTTCCTTATATTTTTAATTGTACTGTTTTACTTACTTGTTATGTTATGCATATTTGTAAAGCATACTGTCACCCCAGAGGGTATTCTGGCGCTGAGCAGATGTGTGTACCTAACCCTGCCTATGGTAGGTTGGTTATTTTAAGCCAGGTTTTCAGTATTTTGCGGATTTCCAGTAGAGGAGGGGGCTGATCAAAGTTATCAGAGCGATGTGAGACAATACCCATCTTCGTGGTCTGGCTCTGTATATGCATAGCGTGTGTGCTAGTAGGAGTCTTGCGGAGTGGAGGTTTCCGGGTGGTTGATGGGAGGAGATGCGACTGTTCAGGTAGGTGGGGCCTTGTGTAGTGCCTTGAATGTGTTTGTGAGGAGGCTGAAGTGAGCATGTTTGTGAATCGGGAGCCAGTCGAGCTTCCTGAAGTGTGGTGTGATGTGAGTTCTGGTTGAGGATGAGTTTGACTGCCTCAGTTCTGGATGATTTGCAGTCTTCTAGTGAGTTGCTTGGTGATACCAGCATAACTTGGGGCTAAGTGACAATTTTCCAGGGTTGTATGGGAGAACCATTTAAAGATCTTCCTCAGCATCTTCAAGGTCTGGAAACTGGAGCTGGATGCAGCAACAGCATTCATTTATGCGGTGATGACTAGTTTGCTGATGATGATTATTCTGAGGTTCCTAATGTGGGTGATGGGTGTAGGTGAGTGTCTGAGTTTGGCTGGCCATCAGTTGAAGTCCCATGGTGAGTTGTATTTGCCAAAGATCCCTACTTCTGTCTTGCCAGCATTAAGCTTGAGTGACTTGGCTTTCATCTACTTAGCGACTTCGGTCTTGGGGAGGGCGAACTTGGTTTTTTATTTGGGGTTCTTGTACTTATTAAGTATTTGTTTCAAAAGACATTTTTATTTGCTTGTTTTTTTCCAGATTTAGTTTTTAATCATTTTGTTTAATGCAGTTAAAGTTAAAAATCAGATTAAACTATTCAAAGAAAATTAGGAAACATTTCTTTATGTTTCATATTTTGAAAGAAATTATTTCACAGTTTTTCTTGGGATATAGATTGTGAAGATTGTTTTTTGAGGAAAAAATAGCTCACAGAATTTTTGGGAATACGTTTTATAATCCTTTACATTTAATTTAGCATTTTAAATGTGTAAATATATATTTTCAGTAAATATTGAAGTTCAATGTTTTAATTAATATTATGCATTTAAAGGTAAATCCCCACTTAAATAAAGAAATTAATTAGGTTTAACTTTTTAAATTTTTTATATCATTGATAACATTTAAAATAAAATATTTAGCATGCGTCACCTAATATAGTTTGTTTAAATAAAAATACTGAACTTTTAATAAAAATGTATTTTAATTTAGTTTACTATAAACACATTATTTGATAATAAACATTTAAAAGGTTTTTCGGTTTCTAATATGATTCTGAAATGCAATTTTACTAAATTTAGTCTATTTACAGATAGCAATTTGATTCATATTCTTCTTCGAACTGTTTATTCTTCCACCAATATTTGCATGTATAAAAAAAGACATCTGACCCCCTCCCTCCCACCAATATAAGCACTTTCCCCATTGTTTTTTGGACTAGAGTTAGAATAGTAAATCTGACCCTAACCCCAGTAGATACACAATCCCCAGTGGTTGTGGCTTTGGAGCTAGAATTGTAACATTGCTCCCCCTGCAGCTATAAATGCACATTCCGATTGTTTGTTGAACTGAAGTTAGAGCTGTTAATCAGACAAACTTTAATTTATTCCGTTTCCACTATTTGTGTTGGTCTATAGTTAGAATATTAAATCTGCCCTCATCAACATGTGCATTTTCTCCTGTATTTGTTGGACTGTAATTAAAGTAAGAAATCGTACCTCCTTCAACATATGCCCTTTACTCAATGTTTGCAGGATTGGAGTTTGAAAATAGCAAATATGCCCTCTTCAGTTTTTGTACTTTCCCCAATGTTTTTTGGATGCGAGTAATAGAAAATCTAAAACCCATAATATATAATTTTTCCTATTGTACTGTCAGGAAGCTTGAACTCTTAGAGACCCATTTTTCTCTCCGCTCACAGTCTCGGGGCAGCATGAACCCTTTGGTCCCTCAATCTTATGTAACCATCACCAGAGTGCTAGCTATGCACTGATGATTGAGTGAACCAAAGGGGAAGTGTGGTCAGAACCAAATGACAAACTAAAGTAAAAAGGCAAGAAAACAACAGAAACAAGATGGCATCTCCCTGTGGAGTTCTGTCTTAAACCTCTGATATCCTAAACCTTAAAAACCTATGTGCTGCTTACCTACCTGACGTTTTCTGTCCTAGTTCCAGGGCTGAATACCAGATCCTTTCTGCAGAATCAGATAGAGGCTCTTACCTACCAAAAACAATAACATACAATTGAATTGGTGAAAGCTCAAAGGGTTCCCTCTATGTCTAGTGATGCAGAGTATTCAACCCAGGAAACAGCGAGTGATTTAAAGAAATCTTTAGTTTGTTTGCATTTCAAAGAGTTCTCTGCAGTTTGTGGGAAGGCCTTCTCTTCAAGCTTTTCCTAGCCATTTCTCTTTTTTAGAATCACAGGCAATGCTCCAAAGATAATCAGGTACTTATAATTATCATTTACATCTCCACTTAAAAACATATTACATTAAGCTGATGATCTCATTGCAGCAGACCACCCGGTGAATCTCCAATAGTTGCTTCCTCTGCACACAGATCAAATGAACTGTCTCATACATATCTCCTACTGCCTTGAAGAAAACAACCCACTTTCCAATCACCAAATTGGTTCCCATACTTGCAAAGGAATATGGCTTACCCAGATATCTAGCTGAGAAGATGCACAGGCCACATTTGTTACAAACTGAGTTGCTGCCTTATTACTTCTTGACATATCTGCTACCTTTGATATAGTTGCCACCCCACCCTACTACTGAGGATGCAAATCTCTATGTTCAAGGAGTCTCCTATATTAAATCTCCTTGGACTTCTCTGGCAAATTAAATATTATCTCGCACCAACTACACTTTTGAACGCCTTTCTGAACTGAGGGGGGCACAAGTTTCTGTCATGTCTGCACTCCTAAGATTTCTTACCTCAACTTGTTACCAAAGCTCAAGTTCCTCGCTATCCTACAATTATATAGGTGGTATTCAAATCATCCTCAAGCTGAGAAATCTGATGGACCTAGAGTTCTTTGGACTACACAATTGCCTCCAAGCCAAGTACCAATAACATCTAAGCAACCCCTGAAATTCAATTCAGCAGATCCAAGAATGTAACCAGTTGTGAATATTATGTTATACATACTTGTACGGTTCACTATCACCCAGAAAAATTATCCTGGCACTGAGCAGACGTTAGTCTAGCCACTCCTAGGCCTTGGTGGGACTACACTAAAAGCCAGATATTCAGCTTCTTACTAAATTCAAGAAGTGAGGAGGAGCCTACTATGTGTAGCTTTTGAAGTGATGTAGGAGAAGACTCGACTGCCAGATCTGGTTTTCGTTATGAGTGGGATGTGAACAACCAAGAGTCCAAATGAGCGTAGGCGTCTGGAAGGTTTATGAAAGCAGATGCAATTGTTGAGGTATGATAGGTCAGTGTTAGGTAGTGCCTTGCAAGTGTGGGTGAGAAGTTTGAACTGTGGGGGAATTAATTAGGCCTTTAGTACAAGTGTGTAAACATTCATAAGGGTTCTGATAACTCCCCTTAACAGCAGAATTGGACATTTTGTGTTTTGGGGATGCTTTTACGAAATCTAACCTAGTGGATTTTGTCTCTGGTAAAAAAACAGGAACATGGCCTGGAATTAGTGAAGTACCCCAGGAATTAAGTAAGGTAAGACTTATTTCTGTGGTATCCACCATTCCAGCCATTTTGCAGTATTTCTCATACCAGAAGTGAAGTTACCACTTTAGAAATACCGATTATCTTGGAAGGAGAGCCTTAATGGTGAATTTGATCACCCATGTGAGCTGTGTTTTGAAAATAAATGTTTGCAGTTCTTTTTTTAAAACAGAGAGTGAAGGAGCTGCATAAATCCATATGTCTAATGGCACTTTATATGTGTGTGGGAAAGTGACAAGGGAGTTTCCTCTTATCACAGCTGATGTAGCGCTTAAAAGTTTGAAAATTGTAGGGGTGCATTATACTCACTGTTAGTCGGCACCCGCATATAATCAAATGTGTACTCAGGTATTTTGTGTGCAATGTATTACGAATTGTATAACCTATATCGATTTTAATAGAAGTGCCAGCCATGTACAAGCACATTGTAAAGGTATTAGAGAAATGTATAGAGTTTAGCCTACATGAAAAGTAATGTGGTGTTAGAAATGTGTAACTTAGACTTCGTGTCTGTGGACTGTTTAGTTTGACCACACATGAAAGAAAGACGTAAATGTCAATACTGTGATTTAAACCTGCTTGTGTAACCGAAGTAGTGGCCAGAATTCGCATATATCGTTGAGGCGAAAGGCCTGGTATTTTCTTATGTTAGCCAAGGGCAATAGGCCAAAAAGGATTTATTCCAGTAGAGGTTTTAGGCTGTAGTAAATTGCAACTTAAAAGATGTGAAGAATGTCTGCTTTGCATGATCTCACCCCAGGTGCAAGGACAGTTGCTCGTTAGTAGAGAAGCTCTTTGTTCACAAATTGACTTATGTAGTAAAAGCCAGACATGGGAGTGTATTGGAATGTGCCAATCGTAACTCCTAGTGCGGATGGCGTCTGGGACTCAAGGCCAAGCGATGGACGATGGAACTGGACCGCGTTCTGTGGAAATTTACTGAAAGACGACCCCGCAGAAGAGGAGGCGCAAAGGGCGTGTTCTGAGTTTTGGGGTTCTGTATTAGGGACAGCGCCCCGAGGGTGGAGGCAGATGAGAGCAGCTCAGAGCAGAGGAAGGCTAGGCGAAGGGATAGAGGGGGCAACTTAGACCAAGCTCTCTAAGTGAAGTCTTCTTATGAAGTTTCACTCTGACACCTTTTACTCGATGAGGGTCTCAAGGGATTGCTAAGTAGGGATGTCATCTAGTGCAGAGTAGGGACAGAGATGGTATGGTTCAGTGTCCCTAGTATCGACATTTGCTTGGTGGTGTTCTACCTCATGCTTTTAGAGATTGTACTTTTAGTTATTTTTAGCCGTATGCGGATTCTTCGTAGAGTAGCATTTGTGTTAGTGCCTATGTACTTGTTGTGCCTCGTATTGAGGACTTTGTATCTGCAAATCTTCATGCTGATAATAAAAATCAGAGAGCCAAGAGATTAAGTCTCGAGTCCTTGATTATGGCAAATTGCGGACAGTAATTTTGATAATTGTGTTTTCCCTCCACGCTATTGGGCAAGTAAAAAGGTCCATCTGACCCGAGTGGGTTCCAGTAGATAATTGCGAGATACCCAAATGGGCCGGAGCAGTTGGTAGCAGAGGATGGTTCACAGTGATTGACTTGTGTCAGGCATTCTTTTCAATTCCCCTACATGAAGAGAGTAGATTTCTTTTTGCATTTAGGCTAGAGAATCGTATATTAACGTGGTGTCGTATCCCACAGGGGTATACGGAGAGCCCGTCGATTTTTAATCAGCTCCTAAAGAAGAATCTTGAAAGTCTTGTGTTGCCGAAAAACTCTGTTTTGGTGCAATACATTGACGACCTGCTTGTCGCATCAGAGACAGAAGACGCTTGCAGGGTCGATACCATTGCGTTGTTGAATTTCCTGGGAGAGAACGGTCACAAGGTGTCTCCAAACAAGTTGCAATACTGTTTACCTGAGGTACAGTATTTGGGGCACAGAATTGAAAAGGGTAAAAGGAAGGTGTCTCCAGATCGCATTGATGCGATTCTGAGAATGCCAGTTCCCTCGACACAGAGGGAAGTTAGAATGTTTTTGGGAATGGTGGGCTATTGCCGCCAGTGGATCCCAAACTTTTCCTTTGAAGCGAAGCCTTTACAGCGGCTGACGCGAAAGGATGTAAGTGATCCGGTACCATGGGACGACGACTGTTTGAAATCATTTCTGAGGCTGAGAGAAGCCTTATGTAGCGCTCCTGCGTTGGGAATGCCGGATTACAACAAGGCATTTGCATTATTCTGCTGCGAAAGAGAAGGTTGCGCATTAGCAGTGTTAACCCAGAATCATGGAGGTGTCCGTAGACCAGTTGCTTATTTCTCAGCTACTTTAGATCCAGTAGCTTCTGCGTTGCCCGGATGTCTCAGATCCGTTGCGGCAAAAGGTGTCAGCATCGAGAGATGTGAGAGCATTGTGATGGGGCATCCTCTTACTGTACATGTGCCACACTCTGTTGAATTGTTGATGACTAGGACTAAAACACAGCACCTCACGAATAATAGGCTGACTCGTTATGAGCAAGTTATCCTTGCAGCCGATAATGTGACATTGAAGAGGTGTGCTGTTTTAAATCCTGCTACATTGTTACCTGTTCAAATTATAGATGACAATGAAGATTGTGAGGACCATGATTGTCTTGACGTTACGGAACTATGCACCAAACCGAGGCCTGACATTGTCGATGAACCGCTCCCAGTGTCAGATGAGATTTTCTTTGTGGACGGTTCATGTTTAAGAGACAGTGTCGGTCGATTGAGAGCAGCGTTTGCTGTATGCACCATCACGGGTGTGGTTGAAGCCGCTTGTTTAGAAGGAGTACACTCCGCGCAGGTGGCTGAGCTCATTGCCTTGACTCGTGCCTGTTTGGCAGCCGAGAAGATCCGTGTAACTATTTATACGGACAGCCAGTATGGGTTTGGTGTGGTTCATGACTTCGGACAGCTATGGTCCCAGAGAGGGTTTATGACGTCTTCAGGTTCACCCATAAGAAATGGTGAACATGTACGGAAACTGTTAAAAGCATTGCAAGGTCCTGATGAAATTGCTGTTGTTAAATGTGCTGCACACACAAAGGGGAGCGATTTTGTTTCGTTGGGAAATAACTACGCTGATGAAGTAGCCCGATTTTGTGCAGAACAGGGATGCAACTTCACTGAGACCCACGTCGAGGAAACTGGGGAGGAGGTGGTGTACGGTCAGATGTTAGCAATGGCCGACTCATGGGAGGAACTGAAACAGCTTCAGGAAGGGGTCTCGGAACAGGAACGTGACAGCTGGATACGAGCGGGATGTGAGAAGGGGGATGTGGATATATGGGTTTCAAATGATGGACGAGCGGTGTTGCCGGAAAGTTTGTTGAATCCCATGGCGAGGTTGATACATGGTGCTGTACATCTGGGTAGGGATGCCATGATGAGAGTGTTTCGTCAGACTTGGTACAATCCGAAGTTTCGTGCAGTGGCTGAAACTGTGTGCCAGAGGTGTATCACTTGTCAACAGATGAATGTAGGGAAAAGAACTGCTGTGACGTTGAGCCACATAGGGAGGTCAGGGGGACCTTTCAATAGGATGCAGTTGGATTTTGTCGAAATGCCGAAGTGTAATGGGTTGAGGTACATATTAGTGATAGTATGTGTCTTTTCCAGGTGGGTGGAGGCATACCCTACACGCAGATGTGACACACTCACAGTAGCGAAACTATTATTGAGAGAACTCATTCCAAGGTACGGGTTCCCGACGTCCTTTGAATCGGACAGAGGAACTCATTTCCACAGCGAAGTTATGAAGTTGCTTTGTGCTGCTTTGAATATAGACCAGAAGTTACACTGTAGCTATAGACCAGAAGCTTCAGGGATAGTGGAGCAGGTGAATGGAACTCTGAAGGCTCGGATGGCGAAAGTGTGTTCGTCTACGTCTCTGAAATGGCCTGATGCATTACCTTTGGTCCTTATGAGCCTCCGAAGTGTGCCTGATAGAAGGACTGGGTTGTCACCCCATGAAATCCTCATGGGAAGAGCGATGCGTTTGCCTGCAATACCTGCTACTGCCCTGATAAATATCACTGATGATATGATCCTGGACTATTGTAAAGGCCTTGCTGACGTGGTCCGTTCTGTGTCTCAGCAGGTGCAGACAGCAACGGTTCCAGCTGCGAGTGACCGGTGCCACGACTTGGACCCAGGCGATTGGGTCCTAGTCCGAAAGCACGTGAGGAAGAGTTGTTTGGATGCTAGGTGGCGCGGCCCTTTCCAAGTGATCCTTGTCACGAACACAGCTGTCAAGTGTGGAGGTTTACCGAACTGGGTGCATGCTTCTCATACCCGTAGAGTTCCAGCACCCTTGGAAGATACAGCCCCTCTCGAGAACCAAGATCCCAGTGAGCCGACAGAGCCTCCTGAGAGGGCCAGTCAAGCTGTAAGGGTTGCTGAAGCGGCTGCTGGTGCACTGAATCGTATTGGGGAAGAGCGTGAAAGAAGTACTGACCCAGAAACCGGCGAAGGAGCAGGAGGTGCAGTGGGTAGTACGGAATCAAGTTTTGCCGAAGAAGAGGAGGTCAGTGCACAGGGTATCGAAGAGAAGATCGGAGGTGCTACCGAAGCAGAAAGGGTTTGGCCCGCCAGACAGAACCGGGTAAACCTGAGGTTGGCTCCAGACACAGACCTTGCACCAGTTTCGGAAGAACCAGAAGAAGAATCAGGAGACGAGGAGAATCCTCAAGGTGGTGTGAGAAGGTCCAAGAGAACTAGAGTGCCAAGTCGGAAGTACGCTTCACCGGAGTGGGCATATCAAGTGACTGATGCCAGGGTTACCGAGCACGGGAAGGTTGAGGTCGATGACATTGGTCAACAGTGTCCCGCTCCAGAGGGTGGAAGTGTTGCTGAAGGTTCCGGGATTGGAGATCGAAGGAATTCTGACGATTCATATTCCGAGTCCGCCATTCCTAAGTGTCATTCGAGGTATGATCTTGGACAATTTGGAGTTCCCGACGTTCACGACTGTGCCAGACCCACAAGAACTGATCATTCTTAAGCTCGAAATATTGCAGGGAGTCTTGGAGCTGTTGGGACCAGCGCTTATGTTAGATTGATTTGAGAAGGTTGCAAGCAGAGAAGAAGATAACCTAGATCCGAGCGGAAGAAGAACAAAATTAGGGATTTTTCCGTTATAGAACGAAGAAAAGTTAGGGAGGTTTGCCTAAGTTCACGAAAGAGACATTAATGAGAAGAAGACATACCCTTTCAGAGACTGTATTGGACACTGAGTACATTCCGAAGATGGCAGATCCTGCAAACCCACATCGTAGGGCTAAACTGATAATAGGCACATTGATAGGAGTTGTGGTAGTCACCATATTTGCGGTAGTGATAAGTTCATACATGGTGGCTCACAGGCAAGAGGGGAAGGTTCAGGGAGCACCCACACCTATTACCCCAGGGCAGAGAGGTGACAGTATCAGAGAACAGGAAATATCGAAGTTGAGGGAAGATCGCAGACTCCACAGGGATTTGTCGAAGGGTGATTTCAAGCTTAACGCGTATGCAAGGTTGCTGTATGAGTATGTTGATGCGATGGATGTGAAGGATTGCTATGTGTGCATGCAGTTGCCTGCTTCAGTGGATGAGGGTATCAAGTATCATCATCTCCCATTGACATATGGGATTTCTTGTAGTTTATTACTCAGTTATTTTATGACAGGAGACAGTTCGAGTATTTCTTTTCAAATTTTGACACGGTACTTCCTGAAGTTCCAGCAATCAAGCATTTGAACAAATATGATTCTAATAAGAAAGAGGACAGACTTCTAAAGTATTTTAGACCGACTATGAAGTTGGATACGGCGCATGCTCACAGGAATAACCTGACATGTGCGTTATCTGAGATAGAGAAGAAATTCATAGACCAGGTAGAGGACAGATACAGGAAGTTGACCCAGACACGACACACCGGAGATAGCCCAGTAGATTGGACAGACGAGGAGAGGGTTCACAGATCCAAGGGAAGTTATGGACCAATAGCGTTAGATGAGGTACAGAGAGGGAATTTGTGTATTGGACGGCCTCAATCCGATACGGATAAGGTCGCAGTAGGACATAGCACTTGTTCTCAGACCTTTACAGTGGAAGCTTCTGCTAAGAATTTTATGGTAGGTCCAGTAGAGGTAATTCCGACAGTATATTATGTATGTGGGAAGAATGCTTATGTCAGGCTACCTGCGAATTGGTATGGCATATGCTATTTGGCTATTATATTCCCGAAGATCTATCACACCGAGGACTTGGAGTTGTTAGAGACGAAGCGACAGTCTAGGAAACGTAGGGCTACGAACGCCGGTGCAGTGATTGGGGACATATACGGAGCAATGATACCTAGTATGGGTGTGGTGTTGAATGATGTGAAGATTAGGAGGTTGGCGACTGTGGTTGATGAGTTGTCTATGAACACGGCGAGATCTTTGTTGTTGGTGGCTGGAGAGATGTTGTCGATACGGAATATGGTTATGCAGAATCGCCTTGCTTTAGATGTATTATTAGCAAAAGAAGGCGGAGTCTGCAAATTATTGAAGGTTCAGTAATGCTACACATATATTCCAGACAACACGAAGGAGATAGGGAAGTACATAGATAACATCACGACTATTCACAAGGAGATTATGGATTTGACAGAGGAGAATGTGTGGGAGAAGATTGGATTAGGATTTGGAAGAGTGGGAACTTGGTTTGCGAATTTGGGAAGAGGATTTCTGGGATCAGTGTTGAAGCCGATTATCATTGCTGTGGTTTGCGTGATTTGTTTGTGGGGATGCGTGAAGGCATGGAAGTGGTATCAAGGAGACAAGGTTGAAAGGGCTCTTAAGGCAAACGAAAAAAGGATGGCGAGGCTCCAGGAGCAGCAATATGAGAGTCTTAAGAGACTGGAGGGGGTTCGACATGGCAAAGTTATGACTAGCGCCGTCTAAATCAGTTCTAAAGAAGAGAAATGTAATGGTGTGATGACGGATGTCATCAAAGGGGGGAACTGATGTAGCGCTTAAAAGTTTGAAAATTGTAGGGGTGCATTATACTCACTGTTAGTCGGCACCCGCATATAATCAAATGTGTACTCAGGTATTTTGTGTGCAATGTATTACGAATTGTATAACCTATATCGATTTTAATAGAAGTGCCAGCCATGTACAAGCACATTGTAAAGGTATTAGAGAGAAATGTATAGAGTTTAGCCTACATGAAAAGTAATGTGGTGTTAGAAATGTGTAACTTAGACTTCGTGTCTGTGGACTGTTTAGTTTGACCACACATGAAAGAAAGACGTAAATGTCAATACTGTGATTTAAACCTGCTTGTGTAACCGAAGTAGTGGCCAGAATTCGCATATATCGTTGAGGCGAAAGGCCTGGTATTTTCTTATGTTAGCCAAGGGCAATAGGCCAAAAAGGATTTATTCCAGTAGAGGTTTTAGGCTGTAGTAAATTGCAACTTAAAAGATGTGAAGAATGTCTGCTTTGCATGATCTCACCCCAGGTGCAAGGACAGTTGCTCGTTAGTAGAGAAGCTCTTTGTTCACAAATTGACTTATGTAGTAAAAGCCAGACATGGGAGTGTATTGGAATGTGCCAATCGTAACTCCTAGTGCGGATGGCGTCTGGGACTCAAGGCCAAGCGATGGACGATGGAACTGGACCGCGTTCTGTGGAAATTTACTGAAAGACGACCCCGCAGAAGAGGAGGCGCAAAGGGCGTGTTCTGAGTTTTGGGGTTCTGTATTAGGGACAGCGCCCCGAGGGTGGAGGCAGATGAGAGCAGCTCAGAGCAGAGGAAGGCTAGGCGAAGGGATAGAGGGGGCAACTTAGACCAAGCTCTCTAAGTGAAGTCTTCTTATGAAGTTTCACTCTGACACCTTTTACTCGATGAGGGTCTCAAGGGATTGCTAAGTAGGGATGTCATCTAGTGCAGAGTAGGGACAGAGATGGTATGGTTCAGTGTCCCTAGTATCGACATTTGCTTGGTGGTGTTCTACCTCATGCTTTTAGAGATTGTACTTTTAGTTATTTTTAGCCGTATGCGGATTCTTCGTAGAGTAGCATTTGTGTTAGTGCCTATGTACTTGTTGTGCCTCGTATTGAGGACTTTGTATCTGCAAATCTTCATGCTGATAATAAAAATCAGAGAGCCAAGAGATTAAGTCTCGAGTCCTTGATTATGGCAAATTGCGGACAGTAATTTTGATAATTGTGTTTTCCCTCCACGCTATTGGGCAAGTAAAAAGGTCCATCTGACCCGAGTGGGTTCCAGTAGATAATTGCGAGATACCCAAATGGGCCGGAGCACAGCCTTATTGGTTTAAAGTTTGCTTTTTTAGGTCTTGACTGTGACTTCACGTGTGCTTTATGGGCTCTCACTTATGAAAGATATTGTATACAACAAGAGGCTTGCAGCGAATCCATTGCTTAACATTCATTGGCGTCATTGTCACTAGGGGTGGGTGTAACTTGCATAATTCTGTGTAGCGTAATCACATGGAATTACCTAAGATTGTCACAAGATTTTATGTGGTATCACACAAGAAGAGTAATTCTGTGTTTAGTGCTATTTCTTTGTGCAAAAATGGCCCCTCATGTCCATTATAGTCATGAGGGAGCATTGTCAAGAAATAGCACTATATACAGCAGAACATTCGTAAGCATGAGCGGCTGCTCGCTAAATGTGCTCTGGGGTAGGATTTTTCCCCAAAATATTCCAGGCATTTGGTGCTATTTTCTTAGCGCAAAATGCACCCTTGCATCCAAATCGGAGGCAAGGATGCATTTTTATGCTAAGAAATAGTGCTAAGTGAAGCCGAAGACGATTAGCGACCACAAGCGACCACACGATTATCGACCACAAGCAGCCACTCGTGCTCCCTAAATGTGCTCTTGCAATACGCTTTTTCCCCTTCAAATTACATGATTAGAAGCAATTGCAAAATTATTGGTAATTCCACACCAAAGAGTAATGCTGAATTACCAAAGTTACTCTGATTACTCTGGTGTAATTGAAATTTTGGCTGGGCCAAATTACCACTCATATTTCCTGCCTTCTAATTGGCCGCCGAATGCCAATTTCACTTTCACTTCTTTCAAATGCTGTAACTGAGGTACTATTTTTATTTTATATTCTTCCCGTTATCCTTGTTTCTTTTTTTGTCCCACACCCATTGCTTCTTCCTCTCCTATCCATGTGTCTGTGCTTCTTCCTCTCCCAAACCCCATTGTCCATTTTGCTTTTTCCCCTCCAACCCCAAACCCTGTTGCATAAGATGATTTTTCCCACCCACCCCTATTTCCACCTCCTCTCTCTGTATTATTTCTTCCCATCCCACCGCCACCCCTCTGTTGCCATGTTGCTTCTTCCTTCTTCCCCCTCCCAACCCCCCATTGTCCATGTTGCTTCTTCCCCTTTCCATTCTCCCCTGCCTGTGTTGCTTCTTTCCCTTCCACCGTCTGGGTGTCCATGTAACCCACCCACCATATGAAAAAAGAAGCTATAACACAACCAGCACTGGCCACATCATATCGCTTTTTTTGACCCATTGCCCTTTCCCTCCCACACTCCTTCTTATTGTCAGCGTTGCCCGTTCCTTACTGTTGTCCGTGTTGGCCACCCCCACCCACTATTAGACAAACAAATCGGTTTGACATGGCCACTGCTGACCCCATCATATCGCTTTTATTATAACTTTTAGCCATGTTGCACTGCAGCCCTGATTCTCGACAATGGTACTAAAATACATTTGCAAAGCCACAAGCTCATGCATAGTTTGAGGCTATTGAGCAGAGCTATATTTTGTCTTTTGGGTTTGTCTGGTGTGTTGGATATTCAAGGCATGCGTAGTCAAGAAATGTTGGGCAGGCGGTTTAAGTGTGGCTGTAATTAATTACCCATCTAACAAACAATTATTGTTTTGTTAGAGAAAGCTAGAAGAAGACATATCTATGAAAAAGATTAAACATTTCCATCTAGCACACAGGGAGAACAGATGGCACAGATTCTTTGCCTGTGTGATTTGTATTAACTGAGGGCCATCAGTGTGTTTATTCCACCATCTATCTAACTATACAAAGTAAGTGGTGCACATCCATTTTCCAAAACTGTACACAGATATTCTGTGAACAGACTTCTAAATTTATGTGGCATTATTTCCTTTTGTTTATACACAGGAGTTCAACTAGTGCTTTATAAGGGTGTAAACAATGTAGAGTCTCCTACCGGCCCAATTAATCACAGGATATTTTGTTACTACCTTTCCTATAAAAAGTAAATTCACGTTTCTTATTTAACATCACATCGGTCTATTTATCTTTATTGCCTGCCTGCTAAGCGTTTGCTATTAGGCAAAGCACTGTTTTAAATAAAAAAAATGTGCTCAAACATATTTTGCATATAAGTAAAAAAACTTGACATACACGACACAATGTCCCAAACCCACATTGGCTCAGATAATGGATTCATCTCATTTTAGGAGTTTAACTAATTCATATAGAGTTTCATCAATAATGGTCAAATAAGCCCTCACATTTTGGATAATAGTGGAAGTACACAGGTTATCCTCTCTCCATGTCAATGGGATAGTTTCTTCATCACACACACAAATGGTGATGGAAGGAATGCTCAATGCTTAATTTCAGCCACAGGTTGCCGGTGGACCGGCACTTATTTTTCTTTATCAAGTAATTCGCATGAGCAAGAGATGGAAACAAAGCGGAAAGACGGAGCTGTAATACTGTGCCTGGAGTGGTAAAATGTTTTTGTCATCTTTACAGCTCGGCATGGACAGCACTGTGCTAGTCCTATGCTTAAAGACTTTGCTGTAGAAATGGCAAAATACTTTGTCCCTTTCTATCTCGGCGTGGATGGCACTGTGCTAATCCTATTCTGAAAGACTTTGATAGAAAAGCAGACATTTGAGGTGAGCAGATCTAAAGTGCCGCTGGCGTTGAGGGTGCTCCATACAGGAGCTGCTTTCCACCTAAACCTGAGAACTACCCAGAGTTCTCTGCTTCTTTTTTTGCATAATTTATGCATCACTCTATGCCTGAAAGGGTATTGTTTTTATATATATATATATATATATAAAGGGGGAGAGAGAGAGATGATTCCTAATTCTTAACCATATAATATGGTTCAATATTGCCTGTGAAGGGTTCCGGTGACATCAGAAATGAGGCCAAAATGAGAAAGCTGTACTGAGTAATTGAAAAGATGTTGCAGAATACAATTCCGCCTCTCTCTCTCTTTCTCTCTCTCTCTCTCTCTCTCTCTCTCTCTCTGAGTCACAGCATTTCTTCAAATGCTCCTCTTATTTCACAACCCATTGCTTAACTGCCTTCAAGATGTTTCACAAGACAACAGAGGTACTTGCACTCATGGTACAGGCTGGGTAGTTCTGGGTTGATAGAACAGAGTTTTGAAGATCTATTGTTCCAAAACTTGAAGGTGAGAATAGAGTGCCCTTTAGCTTCATCCAGGTGTTTCTCTCACTGCATGATACTGGTGGTTTGGTGTATCATTCCTCTTTCTAAAAAGTGCTTGCACAGTAACACAAGGGACTACATTACGTCTCAAAAGAACACTGAATGTTCTTTCTGGGCTTATACATATACATTCCATGAGTCTCCTTTCCAGAATTTAGCCCCTGAGGACGCTACAATCATATTGACAGATGGGACTGGGGGTGTTCCTGATTTATTTAATTCCCTATGAAGGACTGCTCTCTTCAAACCAAACATTGGGACATTCTACAGGTGTAGAAGTAAGACTACAATGTGACATCCTCCAAGAGACTTAGAAACACTTGTCAGGGCTTACCAACATAAACACAGTCAATTAGGCACCAAGGGGGATTATTTGCAGCTTTTACACACAGTATGATTGGTTGTAACTTAATTACATTTTTCTACAGCTGCTTACTAATCTTGCACAGGAACACATGGCAACTTGCCTCCCTCTGTTTCATCGACATGCTCTGAAAACCAGGATATGTTCTAAAGTTGCTGAACTTCTCCAGGATAGATGATGAAAACAGGGGCTGTCCTGGCAAATCCTGGACACCTAGTCACCCTAGCCAATGGGTGAATGATTGACGGCTGGATGGCTTCTCAACCTAGGGGGCCCTTGAACTTTTTTTGAGATCGCTTTGGGACGCTCGTGCTATCCAGCTGCTGAGACAGGTTGTTGAAGAGAAAAGTCCCTTTTAAGCTACAGCTCTTTGATATTACCTCAAGTTACCACCTCTGGCATTTTCGCTGTGACCATAGCAGGAGCGATTCTGATCCTTTCACAATGTGAAGATCTCTCTACAACACTGCACTGATTTCCAGGGCAATCAAGAATTGGAATCAAATAGAAGACCATTGTGCATAAGGTACTATAATAACAGCCCAAAACAACCTGAATAAATGGGTGAAAGTTTACAATCAAATTAGTAACCTAGGATTCAGTTTTAAGTGCTCAGTGGAGACTTCTAGTGCTTAATCTTTCTTAGATGGGTGTCTCTCATCATCACTGCTAGGTAGACCCACTTCAAACACTGGCACCTTGGGTGGATAGGAAGGGGGTTCACCTCCCGAGAAAAATGCCATCTAAACAGTGCAAAATGATTTATTTTACAGCTCAAGTTCAACAAATGGACTAAAACTCCATAAGTTTTCATGTGGCACTGATTAAATATTTCTATGTGCGTGTGATGTGTCAGGCACACCTTACCCTCCCCTGGATTTAAGGGCTTACTAACACAAAGACGGTTTTGCATTGGAAAAATGGTGGGCCGTTGTGTTTGTCTGCACAATATCCACAAAACTATAGTTATTAATGGCAGTCAAAAAATCTGATTGCATAATTTCAGATGGCCTATCATGAATCAAAATGTATAAAGCATCTTTCTACACTTGGTTTTTCAGTGACGCCCATTCCAAGTAGAATTCGAGAATCTGCTGGAAAGGGAGGAGAATCAAACGTCAGACACATTTCGTGGCATAGATAGCAGCGTTGACGAATTGAAAAGAAAAAGGCTGCTGCTCAAGTACAAAGAGTTGACATAATTCGAGAGCAGACCACTTACACCAAATGTGCATGCTGAGGCTGCAGACAACAGTCATGTCGTGCATGGCACCACTTTTGTTCTGTCCCTTTTCCCTGATATAGTTCCACCATCAGCCCTTGTAAGTTATGCCATTCAGCTGAGCCAACGAGGTCATTGCAGCACTATGGAAATATCAATGAAGCCGAAATGTGCCTTAGCTTCAGACCTTCTCCATGATCTCCACTGGCTGCCTGTGGATAACAGAATGCGATTTAAGGCCGTGTGTAATATGCACAAGGCCAGATCCAGGACAGGCCCAAAATTCATCCAAGATCTGGTGGTGCCATACCAGCCTGAGTGCACGCTTTGGTCTGGCAACCAGTGCTTCTGCAAAGTGCCTAGCATTCATCCGGCTAACACTGGAGGCCTTTCCTTTGTTGATTTGGGCCAAAGCTATGAAATGACCTCCTGGAAGCCCTGCAAAGCTGTACCTCTCTCACTGTGTTTCGTAAAAACTTAAGACCTATCTGTTTTAATATGGGGGCCAATTCATCCTAACTGATCTAGCACTGGGAATCCCTGTGGGGTAGCTGTGCGCTTTATAAGTTGCAATATTAATAATGATGTATATATACACACCGCTTTTGAAATCTGTTTAGAATTAGCAGCATTTCCCATCTATACAAAGGTTGATTTGTTCCATGTCAGTCCAAGGCTGCTTTTCCTTTGCAGTCTGGTATTGGAACAGCTAGCATATAAAACAGATAACAAACTACCATTACCACAATTCAATGAGAAAACTTGACTGAAGAGATCCCCAGACAACCAAACTAAACCTGCATTCGGCCACATCAGATTTACCAGACACATCTCAGGATGATGTATTTACTGGTGAATGATAGAGAGCTCAGACTCTACTCTTTTCAGGCGTGCCAAGTCCTGAGAGAGGTCTGGTGTTGCACAAACACCCATGCCATTTTGCAAGAGTAGGAGCACTATTCTTTAAGGGGCCTATTACGATCTTGGTTGGAGAGCTACGACCTACAGTTGGAGGCTTTCCGACTGAGGTCGTCGGTTTTAATTCTGACCGCCTAATTACAATATGGGCAGTTGGAATGGAACCTGCTGGTCATTCCGGCTAGACTCCGATGGGCTCAAGGAGCCCGTCGGCCACTCGGAGGCCGGCCCGTAATCCCAATGGACGGCGTTTCTGCCTTTGGGATTACAATGCTTGTTTTCCAACAGGCTTTCCATGCTGAGCTTTCTGACATGGACAGCCTGTCAGAAAGCGAGTTTGGGGGCACCTAGCAGGGCCCCCTTCTCTTTGCAGCCTCCGGTTGCACACAATCTCTGATTTCTCTATGGGAGCTTGTGCTGCGGCTGGTTTATGGCCGCAGTACAAGCTCCCATAGGGAAATGGGAGTATGCAACCGCACCATGTACGGTCGAATATTCTCATCGTAATTCTGGTTGGGCCCGCCAACCGGCATCATAATCGGACTCGAAGTGTTTCACGCAGAATTATCCATTACGTCTCAGCAGGCAGGCCATAAACGTTGACTAACTTGCAAGAAGAGTGACAGATGCGTTGGGGGGTCCAGCTTTCTATTTCAAAGCAAATACGCAGTATCCAAATGCATAAGCACGACACACAGTCTCCTCCTTGAAACTGCTAGATGGTCATACATCTTCAGCATCTGTTAATTCCTCACACATTTGAGAGACTACTGAAGTAGAAAATTGCATATGCTGGACTCAAGCTGCGTAAAGCGTCTCCACCCAGCGGTGAGGCAGTCAGGCGCATGGGCTTGAAAGTAGCCCAGTGCCTAAATTAAGGGCCTGGGGGCATTCTTGGCAATCGTTAACTCAAATTAGGCAAAGGATGCCTTACACATAATGGTATTGACAATTTTGTGAGCACTGGTATTAAAGTGTAGTATAGTCTTCCTGAGAGATGCTACCAAGCTCTTGACTAACAGGAAATGAATTAAACATGTCCTATTGTATTCAGTTCCAGCATGTGCACTCCCATTTTAGCAATGTAGGCCTTGTCGGCTTGTTTAACGCCTTACAAAAAATGATGAAGAGGGTGATGATGATGGCAGGATTCTATCTGCCAGTCTGCTATCGCAGGACTTAAATCCTGTTTTGACAGCTGCTATGTTGAGGGATTATTTTAAGTCGCTTGGTATCACTTTATTGCGTTTCAATTCCAAGTGGAATCTGCTGGTCGTAAATACATCTTCTTTTCAGAAATGTTTTCTACTGTTTTGTTCCCTTTCTGCGACATGGTGTTCAAACCAACATGTCGGGCTGTGCTGTATATCCGCTCTGATTGAGCGCGTGTGGGCGGGAAGCAAAAATGACTTTTACTTTTTGTTTGAAAGTCATTACCAGGTGCTTTGAGTGACAATGTGATAGTTTCCTAGCACGTGGCACGGCAGCTTTTAGTGAGCATCTTCCACTGCACTATAATTGCCTCCATTCTTACTGTGAGAACCTGTTAAATGAGCTGACTCACTATATCTTGTTTTGTGATCGGATTGTAGGTCACATGTTCGGAGTACTTAGTACTAATGTTTGTCTCTGGGACAGCTGATGTGGTTAGCAAAGACCAACTGCTGAGATATCATTGAAGAGACATTTTCTGCTTCAATAATCTCTCAAATGAGGAGAAATTATTGCCTGAATTGTTTTGCCCAAAATGAGCCTGTTTCTAGGCTGATATTGGCCTTAACATACAATACATTTCAAGTGTTGCCAGAGAAGGCAAAGGTCCACTACTGTCTGGTGTTAACAGAATCTGTTTGCCATACCTGGCAACTTACAAATGAAATTCACCATATGAGGAGGGGGTGGGCCTTGGAAAAGGCAGGGCCCGATGCTGAGAGCTACCTAAGAGGCACCCTGCCCCTGACCAAGCCCCCCACACCCTCTAAAAGACAACAACAATACAACAGGGGGTTGTTGAGGTTGTCGCTGATATCCTTGGGTGTTTTCACACCTTAAACATCAGCTGCTTACTGCCACAAGATAACGAGCTCAAAATCCACTGTTTGCAGTGGTTTCCAGATCTTTTTCCCGGCCATTGTGTGATTTTAGCTCTTCACCAGGTGACCCAGGAGCGCGTCCCTGCAATGGCGGAGGAGTGTCGCACCACTGCTGAAAAGCATCAAATAGAAGAAAAATAAAATGACAATAAAACTTTCATAATCATTTTATTTTTCACTTCCAGTCATGGAGTCTAGGGTGGGGCAGGCCATGTCGCAGCGTTCATACAGCAGGGGGAGGAGGAGTGGTAGGCTCTGAAAGTGCGCATGTCAGTTTAGCTGGCTGTCTTAGGATGGCCAAACTGACATGCGCACTTTATATCTCCAGGCAGATAATGATTGGCAGTTCTTAGTGATGAAGCGGTTGTAGAGGGACCTAATCTTTGAGCCTACCTTCTTTCTCCAAAAAACAAAGTGACATAAGACAAGTGAGTAGTGCCACTGGGCTTCATTTATCAAAGCTCATTTCCTTAGTCTTTTCAACCATATTGAATGTCTAATGAAAATTAGACTTTGGCATGCCTTTTCTGCAATGCTGCCTTTTTTCATGAATGCTTCTAAATATTGTTTTAATGCCCGCCCAAACTGTTTTGAGGTGTTTTTAGGTCCCAGCTTCACACAGCTTTACCTGTCTGCTGGTCAGAGCAATTGTTTCCAATACATTGCACATACCCAGAGTGGGCAATCAAAGATGGCTGCCATGGATGCACACGCATCCATAGCTACTGTCTTTTTATGCACTGTTTGAGTAAGTAACATTTAGTAAAATGCCATTCCAAAATGGCTGCCCATTTGTGGTAGTTATTAAGGACAGCAAAAAGCATTAGTAAAGCCAATAGGTTTTAGAGCTGAGATCTATTGGCTCTGCCATTGCTTGCTTTCTGTGTCTGTGTCCAGCATTCAAGACTACCTCATGGAAACTGCATGGGGACTGCATAGGGATCTGAAAAGATCATTCTTCTCACTGACTAATAGATTGCAGATTACCTTACACATTATGAAAGAGGAAATCTATTTATGTTAATGTGCTCTGCAAAACAGAATTACGACAATCTAAGAAATGGTATAACTTGGAATGTTTCCAAGTGGTTAGTGCACAGTTCCTTGAAATAATTCAAAGAGTTTTTGTATGTTAACGGGACAACATTTAGTGTTTTACTATGGAAACAAAGCAAGTAGGCACTGGTCCAATTTCCTGGTTGGACGTCATTTTAACAGAGGCACAAGCTCTGGGAGATGGCTCCAGTTTGTTTCAAGTGTGGAGGTCATGGAAATGCAGTTTACTAATACATAATTAAGTCTCAAAGACGAATCGCATGACTCTGCATGCACTATTTCATATCAATCCAGAAATGTTGCATTCCTTTCTGCAAAGAATACTGATAAAAATGATTAAAGTCTTCTGGACTCAGGAGAAAACATTCAGCTTCGGTGGCTACATAGAGAATTCAATGCAACATTAAACTGTCTACCCTGACAACATGTCAAATATTGAAAGAGGGGGTTGCAATTTGTTCTTTACCCAAATCTACAAGGGCATTAACCTGGTGTGCACCTCATCCTGGCCATGGGTCCTGGGTAGGTAATAAAAGAAAGGTAGCGTATTCTTGAGTGGTCCAATCCAGGGCATGTTCTGGTTCATAAAGGAGAGGGAAACACCAATCCATAAGCAAATTGAATCAATCTGACCCAACGCTTTCATTGGTAATTAGACACTGGGTGCAAAATGGGAAAATAGTAATACGTTCCTTATGTAAGAAGTTTATAAAAGTTCAACTTCAAATGTTACATGGGGTGCATTACGATGTCGGTGGGTCTGACAATGACGAGCCGTCGGTGTTGGACCCACCAACATCTGCCCCTGCAGTCCGCCCTGCGCATTACAATGCAGCAGGCGGAGGCATCGGGTGGGTGGACCATCTGCGGCACTTCAGATGGGCTAAAGGATCCTGACGGTGCATCGGAGGGTCAGTAATCCCTACAATAAGGATGGTGCCTGCTCAGGCACCGCCGTAGGGATTACAATGTCCCTATCCTCCTGCCCTTTCATGGTGGTTCACCAGCCATGAAAAGGCAGGCGGAAAGTAACTTTGGGGGCCCCTAGTAGGGCCCCCTTCTCCCCTGGCTCTTTGCTTTGGGGGCAGGGGAGCAACCATCCCTGCACCATGTTTCAGGCACCCCGCGGTGCTTGCCACAGGGTTTTGGGATGTTTTTAAAGTGTTTATTTTCTTTTGGGACGTGTGCTGCAGTCCACAACACAGGCAAAAATAGAAAATATATACATTGTGATCACAGTGAAGGGGGTCGCATTGTAATCAGGGCAGCAGAACCGCTGACTTCTCTACGGGAGGTCCTGCTTCCACTACGATGTCCGACCGGCATCGTAATCAGGCCCTTAGTTCCAGCTGTCTTTGGACTGACAGGGAGACATTCATCTTTGGAAGGACAATCTGCATAAGGAAACCATCAGGTGTTGACAATATATTAGAAAACTTGGTGATTTTATTAGGTTCCCTTAATGTACCCCTGGGTTACATTACCAGTCCTTATTCCCCAGGGAAATGATTGCTCTGCTCTTGTTTCTGTACTCATTTCCATGCATGGTTAAAGTTATGCCCTCTTTCTATGAACAGAAATGTGACCCCTTCTTCCACTTTGGTGTTCATCAGTGCACCCTTTCTTACAGTATTTACCGTGCTCTTTCATTTAGGGTCCAATTTCTCCCCCGTCCTAGATTAGGTTTGTAGTGTTCCCTACAATAGCCCTAGACCGTGACCCCAGGATGAGCCTGTGGCATCCGAGGACTCCACACCTTCCTCTCTGTGGTTGCTGCGCGGTACATATGGTGCATTATTCCAGGTTCTGGTCTTTCCTTCTCTTGGATACTCCCTCTTTTCCACATCTCCTGGACTCCTCCAAGCTGTGCCAGTGCTGTCCTCCACCTCCTCACCTCCCTGCTTCCTCTCTGTTGCTCTATCTCTACCTTCTTGAATCCTCTTTGTTGTGCTACTGCTCACCCCTTTCTCCCTGCCTCCTGGAGTTCACTCTATAGCCACGCTGCCCTCCTTTATATCCTCAGCTTCTGAACTCCTCTCTGCAGCCCCCCTCCATCTCCTTGTCTCCTGGGCTCTTCTCTGGTACTCTGCTATAGTTTGGTGTCTCCTCTTCTTTTTCCCAGGCGCCCTCTATGAAAGACTGGTCTTAAGAGGGATTTTGTTGCCAGATATCTGGTCACTCCATCCGGGTCTTCTCTGACCTGGTTGCCATTATATTTGTGAAGCCCCCCCACCTAGGAAAGTAACAGGCTACATCACTGGTTCAGCAAAATATAGAGAGTTCCCATACTCAGTAAGTGTTGAAACCCCTCCACGTGTGACGTCACAGGACATAAATGGACTCCTCTTCAAAGTGTGTTTTTTTCGGACCGATACAATACAAGATGTGAAATGCAAATGAGTAGAAAGAGGCTGGCTGCAGTGGCACAGGACTGGGGACATTTATTCTCTCACAACATCTGACCATCCCCACACAAAGGGCAATATTGTAAGGAGCCAGTGTGCATCAGGGGACTTTCATGTTGAACCAAATTCTGACCCTGCCTACATCTGTAGAATATTAAAAAAATCGCTGAACAGCCTTGCTTAAGTGGACATCTATTCCTTAAAGATAGGTTTTGCACCATTCCAGCCAAGGATATAGATGCACATTTCTGAAAAAGAGAAAAATCTTCACCATGGACAAAAATCTCAGACAAACAAATATATTTGGTAGAACTCCAATTGCAGATGGATTTTTTTTACATTTACCATGAACTTCGCTATTTATTTTGATCTGTTAATTTGCGTGTAATTTTTATGGCACTTCATTGCCTCACACTAGAAGCTCCCTTGTACAGAGCCTAAATAAATATAAAAACAATGCAGTCATTCTTTTTCTACGCTGTGTCTTGTTTCCTCTTCTGCTGCAACTAAAGCTGTTTTGTGGCCTCCACTCCTTCCCACTTTACAAATTATTGAAGCTTGAAAGTAACCACTGAGTTTTATTTTTTCTTTCACCTTTTTTACCTATGTAAAACAATTGACTGACTCACCCTCTCTCATCCAGCATACCATTAAGTTAATAATTTCCATAAATTAATGAATAAGAGGAAATAAATAAATGATCTCAATAAAGCAAATATTCAGCTTCCAGTTTAGAGTCCTGTGTGAATAAACAAACGCAGACGTTCACTAATTTGGAGATGCTAATTGTGCTAAGAAACCAGTAAAAGATGCCAATGTCTTGCCCAGGATAATTCAAGGAAAGTCATTTCAGTTTTACTAAGCATTTGAAATTATTAAGTATTGTTTAACTATTGCCTTCTCAGTGTGAAGTTGATGAAAGTTTCCTTGGATATGTAGCTAACTTCTGGTATTTGGAATAACTTATTTTAAAGGAGGAAGACGAGGAGCTGGGGATACCATTTGTCTTGGAGCATTAATTTTTCTCTTTCTAGACCTAATTTATTTCAACATCTGCTATCAGTTGACGACTGCTAAACTAGTACTGGCCAATGAATTCCAAAAATAAACCTATATATCCCTCTCTTCACCTGGCAGAGCAACTGCTCTGAGACTGACATGGCTTAGGATTAAACCTATAAACTGACAGTGAGGAGTTATAAACAAATAATTATCCTACCGGAAATTAACTAGGGAAGTATGCCTTGTAGGTGTGTGACATCTCTTATTCAGTCCCTATTGTGTCACATATCAACATTTATGGGCTTATTATGATGTTAGTTGGAATTGCCTCTGACCGACATGTGTCGGTCTCGGGACTGATCGACCTAGCGTGGTGATTCCGACCACCTAATTACGATGTGACCAAACACTGTTCGGTCGCATACTCACTTTTCTCTATGGGTGCTTGTGCAACAGCCGTAAACCTGTTGTAATACAGGCTCCTATAGAGAAATGGGAGTGTGTGTTAAACCCTGCACCTTGTGGCAGGCACCCCATGGTGCCTGCCACACAGTGCAGGGATTTACAGGGGGGGTACCCCCTTGACCACCAACTGTAGGCCACGGAGGCAGGGGCCCTGCTAGGGCCCCACAAAGTCACTGTCTGACAGCCTGACTGTGCCAGAAAGGCCGGCAAGGAAAGGCTGTTGGAAACCACGGTCCATCGGGGATTGCTGTGCGGTTCCAAGCAGCCGTAAGACTCCAAGGGCAGGTCGGAACTGTGTTGGAATGAGCAGCCAGTTTACATTGCGACAGCCGACATCGTAATCGGGCGGTTGGACCCAAACCGACAGTGTCGTTATGAAAGCCTCCGACCATGGTCGGAAAGCTTCTGACAAGCAGTTGGAGGCTTTCAGACCGACATCGTAATCAGCCCCATATTGTGTGGCCAAAGTGTGGGAACAGTCAAGTCAAGCCACTGTTTTTATTTTAGTTTTATATACCGCGATTCAGAGCGCTTTACTTCAGCACCAGTTGTGTTACAGATGGTACAGACGGACACATTAATTTTAGTTGGCAAGGGAAAATTAGGTGATTTGGCCAGAATCACATGATGTTGAGACTCAAACCTGGTTCTCCAGCTTCAAGATCGACCGTTCTAGCCATTAGGCCACATGTTCAAAAATTATATATTTATATATAATACAGTGCTTAATTTGAGCCGGTGGTTGCCAATGGGAGCCATTAGAACTCATTTTTTGGGACAGCACCTATTTTTCTTTCCTCACCAAAAGTTGATCGAGAGCAAAAGAGTGAAAAAAATAAAGGGGAATGAAGAACTAAGAGACAGACAGAAAGAAGTCACAAAGGGAGAAAGCAGTAATGAGATAAAAGGGCAGGAACTAATATAGTGTATTAAAGTGACATTAGGCAGATTCAAGATCACGCAGCCTCTGTATTCAGCACACCGTCATTTAATAGGACTGACCATGGGCTTCTGAGCAGAGCCTCGGCACAGGCACTTAGTTTTGCACAAATTAAGAACTGTATCCATAGCACCAGTTTTGGTAGACCAAAGTCTGGCCCATTGCAGAGCGCAGCGAGTGGAAAATTAGGAAATAAGATGAGTAAAAAGCAGTGGACCAAATGAGACCAAAGCTTGCTTTTCCCAGGGCTAGTAGCCCCCTCAAATATAGGACTGCCACTGAATGCTACCACTGAGTGCTACTGCCTTGAGTCATCAACTGCAAGCCTGCAACTATAATGTTTTGTAAATGCAGTTTAAATAAGGACAGAGTCCAACCCCTTCAAAACTGCCTCCCCGCATAGGGGCAGGGGATGCATGGCTGCTGAATCAAAGTGCACAAACCCTTTGGGCTAAGTGGGGGCCTTATGGAAGCAACCTGCAACCATGTCAATGTAGCCTCTAAGTCTTCCAACACCTTGAGGGACTGCCCATCACAGGTAATGAGCAGACCATTCCTGTGACATGTGCCTATGACTTCAAAAGGTCCTGTCCTTAGTAACAGCAGTTTGGCATTGCCCTGTTTCTCGCTTCAGACAAAAACATATTTGGGACTCTGAACTGTTCCCAGCTTCAATTTTCCCGCTGCTGACAGAAAGCCTAGGACTAGACTCTGCCCCACCCTGGCCTCAGCACTCATGAAAGCAGTGATGAGAAGATTAATTAAACAGGCCTCCAAAGCCTTCTTTTCTTTCTGTAGTTTCCAATCCTTGCTTTTCCTGTAGCCAATCACCAGCAAACAGGCTGGTGTCGAAGAGTTAAATGTGGGACAATAGATCCTTCCTGTGCTGTCATTATGCCTTAAATGGGGTATAGTGTCACATCTGCTACCCAGAGCATTTATGCAGATTGACGTCGCATGTGACTGATGCCAAGAAAACAAAAACTTCTGCAAGCACACTAAGGACTCGGGCCAGATGTATGACGGTTTTTAGCGGTCGCAAATGGAAAATCTGACCATTTGCGACTACTAAAAAGGTTTGTAGTATGTACAAGCCCTATTTTGCGAGTTGATAACCTATTACTGACTCCCAAAATATAGTTTGCAAGTCGCTATTAAGAAGGGACGTGCAAGGGTGTCCCTTCGTAATAGCAAGTCGCAGGGGGATGTATGATTGTGTTTTGCAGTCGCAAAACACTCGCAGTTTACTACCTACTTCAAGTAGGGGGTAAGCCAGTCGCAAATAGGACCCTTTGTGAATGTATGCGAAAATAAGGCAGTGGTCCCACGGAACACTGCCTGCACTTAAAAAATTTAAAGAAAATGTTCCTTTTTTCTTTTAAATGCATCCTGTTTTCCTTTAAGAAAAACAGGGAGCATTTGATAAAAAAAGTTGCTTTATATAAAAAACAAACACAGACATGGTGGCCTGCCGTCCCCAGCCGGCCACCATCCCAATGCTCGTGCCCAGTCTCAATGGGTCACAAATTGCGACGTGCCTCATGAATATTGACGAGGTAGGTCATTTATGACCCCATTGGGAATCACTAAATGCGTCTAAGACACATTAGCACATTCCGTTTTGCGAGTCACAAATTGCGAATCGCAAAAAAATCTCAACTTGTGATTTGCAAAAGTGGAATGGTCGTACATCTGGCCCTAGGAGTCGCGGCATCGCATTCACAGGAATACTGCCCGCGAAAATACCTCAAGGGGATCCCTATCTACCTCCTCAGGCCTGCAAATAGGTGTAAGTGGCAGATTGTTTTTGTGGCTGGGCTTGGACTAGGAATTCACTATTTCATGAAAGCTGCAATAGCATTTTACCATTCTCTACAAAAATCAAAGCCATTGTGGCCGAATTAATAATTCAGACAGTATCATTGGCCCAGTAAATAATGAAGAGAAATCTTCCAGTCGCAAGCCGTCTAGACATGCTCAAGCACACTGAACACAACCATCCTCTTTATTTAACTTCCAGGCTGGTTTCTGCTCGAAACTGTGATAAATTTCACTTTCACGTTTCCATTAAATTAAGGTTTTCTCCTGCAGGCTTCACATCATCGGTGTAGCTGTTGGTAATTGCTGAATCGCCAGTGGAACACATTTTCAGTCCGATTCTGCTCGGACGCGTTGCAGTTCGGTTTTCCACTCACCACTTCACCACTTCGACAGCTTTTGAAGGAGACGCGATTAAGTTATATAAACACATGTGCGTTGTATTTACTCAAGAATGACGTAGAATGCATTAATTTGCAAGACCTAATACCTTATTAAAATATAGTTAAATGTAAACAGCTGCACAGATGTGATAAAAATATGCAAATAAAAGAGCATTGGCAGTGACAAAAGTTCTGCCTTAATGTTTGTGGCACGTCAAGATTTACAATTGCGCCGAATGGTCATGCGGTTTGGGAGGTGTGCTGAAACCATAAGTGATGGGCTGTCTCACTCAGATGCAGGCGGGGTTTTTAACTGCAATACGTAACAGCCACCACTAGCTGGCGTGACTTCAAATTAAGATGACATTTTAAAATTTGCATCAGCGCTTTATATTTGACATTAACAGAGTCCAGGATTTTTCATACAGCGCACTGAAGCTGTCTTTTTAATTCTTATGATAGATTCTCCAGCTAATGTTGTCTAATTTGATGCCAGTGAAGGAATTCTTCCCTGAAAGATGGCTAAGGGCCTGATTAGGATGTCAGCTGTACCGCCACCGACCGGCCTTCGGTTGTGGTCCCACCGACATCCATCTGAGTAGTCAGACTGCCGCATTTTGATGCGGTCGGTCCGACTGCATCAGTCGGAGGGACCGACCGACGCTTCTGACGGACCGACATTCGGATCGTAGTCTCTAAAATATGGGTGGTGCCTACTCATGCACCACCGTAGGGATTACAATGTCCTTTTCCGACAGCCTTTCTATTGCGGTCCAGCCGCCATAGTAAGGCTGTCGTAAAAGGACTTTGGGGGGCCCCTAGTAGGGTACCCCGTGGCCTCGGCTATGAGGCATCAGGGGCACCTGTGGTGCCCCCTCAAACATGCATGCCCTGTGTGCCAGCCACCGTGTGGTGCCTGGCACACGAGGCAGAGATGTTTGTAAACATGTCTTTTGCATTGGAACTTGTACTGCTGCCAATTTCTGGACCACAGCACAAACCTCAATGACAAAAATCATATTTCCGATGGCCTACACGGCGATCGGATCGTAATTTGGCAGGCGGGACCAACCTGTTGGCTGGTCCCGTTCCCGCAACTATGGCTGTCGGATGCCAACCTAATTAGCTCTTCACTGAGGAGGATCCGATAAGATTCTCTGTCTCCACCTCTAGATTACAATGAACATCTGAAACAATGCGCTTTTCATGGATCCATCTGACCTGCAGGAACAGGGAAATAGCAAAGCCCAAGAAGTGGCCAAAGGATGTGTGGAGCAGCAGTAGAAGCTGAGAATGCATGGATGGATGGGTAGTTCAGCCCTTAATCGAACCTGGCTCAGCCCTGCTGAGGAAGACGAGAGCTGCTGCAGCACACTTCTCAGTCTCTAGAATCAGGGATAAGGCTTACTGTTTGTAAAACCCCGCCAAAAAATTCTTCAAACTATTGGAAAGCTTTGGTCTACATTCTTAGGTTAATGGATTTATTTTTTATCTACTTTACCATTTTATAATGAGTGAACTAGACCAACATGCTTTACATTAGAACGTTTACTATATGAAGGCACTTTTGGTTCGTTTATTAAAATGTACTGAGCTAACAAGCAAGAAAAGCAATAAGAAAGACAGTTCATCATAAAAAATTATTTGGCAAATGAAGGCAAAAATTGCTTCATGCACGGATCTAAACCAGTCCATGTTCTACTACAGTCACTGCTGCCAGGGACGAGATCATCCACGCAGGGATCCAGCAGACCTGCCTTTCAGTATCGCAGGGGTTAAAGTCTGACTCGCTTCATATATTAATTTAGTGGCAGGATTTGTCACCCTGCCTTGATAATCATGGGATATGAAGGGAGAGTGAAAAGGAATGGAGTCAGGTGAGATCTGAAGTGAGGATAGGACATTAGATCCAGCAGGAGAGATTGATACAATCAACACAAGGCGGTACCATGATACCATCCAGCGCAGTCACGGCATTTTGCTCGAATTTTCCTGTGCTCACACAAGGCTGTTGGTTAGAAGTCTATTTGTTGAGGATGCTCCATGGTGGACCTCCATGGAATGCACATCACTCAACAAACTGTGGTGTGCTGGTGTGGAATCACGAGGTCCTGTCAAGGTGCTGTTGGGATCTTGCACAGGGAATGAGACATAGGCCCCGGAGAAGGAGGCGGCAAACAAGGATCAGCGAGCTTCATGTACAAAACGCAGCCTGCTCCTAACAGCTCCCACAACATTCAAGGACCAATCTCCAGAGCTTACCACAGGCGCAGCCCTGGGATTTAAGTTTATCTTACTTGTGAGTTTCTCAAGTGGGTAGCTCATGAAATTCATTTTTTACATTACATACTGATACTTTAAGACCTGAACATTAGTGAGATAAAGAAACCAACTAGCTAAGTAAAATCCTGGGCTCAATGAGTTTCTCAAGCGTTGCTTGTTAAACGTCTACATTTAGAGCATTGGATTTCTACAGTTGAGAGCCACTGCTCTAAATAGAAAAAAAAATACTTTATTCTTGGATTCTATATTACTAAATCCCAAGATTATTGGTGGGATAGCTGAGGTAAAACTCTTGAATATTGCTCAATTTGAGGGCAGTAAGTACTGGCTTAAAGGTTTTAATTTTCAATCTCTAGTGATGAGGTTTTCACATGCGGATGCTCCTGGTGTCACTTTGTGGAATATGTACCTCAGAGCATGTGCCAAAAGCAACTAGAACATAATTATGTTTAGATAAAGTAGTTTAGACATCATTTTAAATTTTGTACCAAAGAAACATTTCTAGATTATCCTATAGTGTGTGTGAATGGTGTTTGTGGTGCCTGTTGTGTGTGAGTGTTTGTGGTCTATGTTTGTGCAGTCTGTGCACACCTGTACATACATGTGCTGATGGTGTGTGTTGCTATTACTTTTCCACTTCCTTAAGGTAGCCTTTTTTTCAGTAGCCCATCCAACAATCACAACTTTTGTGTTATTGCAAAATATATTGCACATCCACATGACCTTTGACCCGCCATATCAAAAGTGATTCGCAAATTTATATAACAGAGCCTTATTCAAGGCTTCTGTAGGCACAGGGACTGCAAGAGCTAATGTATATTATCAGCACAGGAGTTTCCACATCTCCAGGTGGTCTGGGAGGAGAATACTGAGAATTTCGAAATGTCTTTTCAGCTTACTGAACACCTAAACTCTCCTATTCTGGGTGGTACCAATGCCATTTGAGTAGAACACACAGGAAGTCGACTCTAGTCTCAATCAGGCAAAATTACTCAACGAATGACAAGCTCACAGATGACATTTGGTGTAAGCTTCGGATCATGAGATTGCTGTGGGCCTTTTTAGCCTACTGAGGCTGATGCATATTATTCTATTTTTAAATAAAGAAATGTCTGAACTTAATGCAAGGTGTTTATTCAAACTTGTAACCCAGAGGTTTTATGATCCACTGAAAATCCTGTTTCTGACTTCCATTTTTGTTAGGTTTAGTGTCCCTCTCTAGGGGCAAGAACCAAATTAGGAGGTGGGCCTAAGAGCAGTAAAGCGAGCCCGTATGAGAGTGAACAACAGAAGTGCTAATACTGCTACTGTAAAACCTCAAGTAGACTTATGAGGAAACATTTTGAAAAATTGCAAAATGCCTGGAATAATTTCTTTTTCCGATTTAATCAAAAGATTTCATAATGTCAAAAACATTTTAACATCCTTCCAAAAGGCGGACGACAGCTAAATTTCTTATATGAATCACATAAATGTAACAACATACGTGAAATAAACAGCAAACCTTTCAGATACACGTTTCAAACATTCTGGGAAAAAACACTCATCCTAATGCCATACATCCTGGCACTTAAGTGCACGAGTGACTCGCCCCACTTGGCAGCTACATTCGAACAAACCTTTCTCCATTGACGCGCTACTTTTCATAGCCTTCCTCATTAGATCGGCTAATCTTCTTGCATTTGTCAGAGGTCCTGATGAGAGAACCCCAAACCTGGGTTCTTGAAACGCGTAGACCTTGTTCTAATACCACAAGAAATTGAAATTGGTTTCAAATTGAATTTATATTGCCATTGAAATCTTGCACTGTGATTTTCTGTGGTTTTCTAAAATAAGAGAATTAAGAGTTATTGTCAATATTTCTTTATTTTTTCACGAGTGTGATTGAGTGAGCGATTGTTTTTATAGGTACCAGGATGTATGGCATTAGGATGAGTGTTTTTTCCCAGAATGTTTGAAACGTGTATCTGAAAGGTTTGCTGTTTATTTCACGTATGTTGTTACATTTATGTGATTCATATAAGAAATTTAGCTGTCGTCCGCCTTTTGGAAGGATGTTAAAATGTTTTTGACATTATGAAATCTTTTGATTAAATCGGAAAAAGAAATTATTCCAGGCATTTTGCAATTTTTCAAAATGTTTCCTCATAAGTCTACTTGAGGTTTTACAGTAGCAGTATTAGCACTTCTGTTGTTCACCCTCTCTAGGGGCAGCCATTTCCCACAGTTCTTTGCACTTTGCATTGTGCATGTGCTGTTTGGTTTGTCCACATTGCTCAGACACAACGGTGTGAACTAAAAGCAGCCAATTTTTATCTCCGTAAACTTCAAATCAGTGTAAATTGTCTGATATTAGAGATTTAACATGTAAGCATCAGATATGATTGTACTATCCACAAGATAGCTCAGGGTAGTTAAGGCCATGAAAAGAAGATCAAGGTTTAACATGCAGATCCAAGACTGAAACCCCACAGGGACATGGGTGAGCAAGATTGCTATCCTTCCATTGTGGAATAATTAAGTTCCAAAGAGTTTGTTTAAAATAGCAAAGTGTTTGGTGATTTAAGTGCTGGTTGCAGACATTTGAGTTTGGCCTGCAGGTAGGGTTGCCACCTCTGCCAGTTTTTACTGGCCTGGTCAGTGTTTTTCAATGGAGGCCAGCAAGAAAAGGTGGCAACCCTGCCTGCAGGCCATGAACTGAAATGCCTACAAGCTCAGCCTCTCATCCTTAGCTAATATTTGCCTCTATTAGTCTCATCAAGTACAATCAGCAATATAGATATTATGCTTAGTACAAAGGATGTTATTGATATGTGGTAATACTATTCACACTGACCAATGATATTTCCACATCATGATGTTTAAATGCAACAACCATAATTAAGGCAAGAAATTACCAGTAAGCCATGATGCGTTTTACTGGCCATGCTGCTGCTGGCCTAGATGGCATAAAACATAGTTTTGTTTGAGTCACAACAACAATTTGTAATACAATTTGTTAGCTTGTCTTTGCTCAATCTACTCTCTTGTTCTCCTGGCTACTTCTATTGCTTTGCATGTGTGCTGTACCAGTGATTAAATGCTCACAGGCAACAGTCTTGCTTTATAAATAAATAAATACCAAATCAATCAATTTTCAATGCGGTGCATGGAACCTTCACTGTCCACTGCAATTGAATTGACCCACTTGAGACATGTAATAATAACATAATTGCTGACTAATCAAAATCGTGTAGGGAAGAAGATCAAACTAGGGCAAAACCAACCCTGCTTGCAAAGCTGCTTTTTGATGTTCTTTTAGGTGGTTATGTGAGCTCTAGAAGACAGCTAAAGATATATCGCGCCAGGGCTGCCTTTTGACTCACACACATCTAAATACAAACATAAAATTACAACTCGCTTATCTCTTCGGAACTGATATGTGTAAGAACTGTAAAATCCCTTGCTATGGTGTTTGTTGTGAAATTCACAATATAAAATGTCTTCCTACTACATCCATCAAAGACTTTATATTGTAAAACCCCTTTTCTATTGCATTTGTCAGAGAGTCTGCAATGTAAAATCCCTTAATATTATATTATTACTAGAACAACTCTATGCAAAGCCCCTTGCTACTGTACTTGACACAGTGTCCGTGATAAAAGTGTCCCTATCATTTATGAGTAATAAAATTACTCTATTGGTAGGCAAGGACAACGATTACCCATTCAAGTGCCTGCAATGACAGTGATTTATTTGTGCCAGTGTTTGCCAATGGTCACTTATTTATGAGTGTCCACAACATGATGTCACTGTCTCCTTATTTTGAGCAGGAAACATCAGTATAGTGTTCAATCATTCAATTTAATTCAATTTAAAAAACAAATACAAAATTTCCAGGGTACACCCACAGCTTCAGGTGACTTCGAACCGTCATAAATGTCATACTTTATTGAGCGAAAAATAGCAGGTAATACTGGCACTGGCATTTTGCACCTGTGACAAGATCTGGGGGTGGTGCCAGCTGCAGCGGTCTCCAGAGAAATATCTTTGTCCTTGGCAATGATATGTTTACAATTAAGATCTACAAATGAGACAAGTCTAAGTCCTGGGGTTAGTTTACTAAGGGACTGAAGCTGAGCACCAAATTCATTATGTAGCTCTTGACCTTGGGATAACAAGGGAGAGCAGTCCAAGGCATACACAGGGAGGTGAGGTGAGTTAGAAACTCAAAACCACCCAAAGTACACAATAAGGCTTACTAAATCAACGTGCAGCCCATGCTTTCACTTTTAAAAAGAAAATGCACTTATATTCAACATACCTAAATGCTAAACATAAAAATATAAATTACACACTGGAAACAGACCTCTTTAGCCCCTCCTCATAAACTAGCAATCTGTTGGTATTAAACAGTGTGAAGTCTCTCCCTATGGTGATTGTCATGGAATTCACAATTAAAAAAAAACCCTATTATTGCATTTGGCACCGATCTCACAATTCTAAACCCATTCCTACTGTATTTGTCATGTGGTTACACCATCCAAAGCCCCCTGCTACTGTATTTGAGGCAGATGTCTGCATTTGCAATGCCTCTATCAGTTATGAGCAATGGGCATATTTTATATATGGGAAACATGAATACTGACTTGGTAAGTCAATGCAGGGTCAGAAGTTCAGAACCAAAACCTCTCTCCAATAACTTTCTTTAAAAGTTCTTCTTGGTGATTATTTGAGTTCTGGCAGACAGCTAAAGGTTTCCCTTAGTAGACCTTGAAAGTATTTTTGCTTAGTTTACTATAAATTGCAAGACACTGTAAGTCTGATTCTCAAACAAACTGTAAATTTCCCTTGTAGACATTCTACAGTATTCAATGAGATCTTAGGCCTATACATGTGTCTCCTCCTATGTTGGGAATTATACTCATATGCATTTCAGCATACGCCTCTGATGTTCAGAATTTACATGCATAAATGAATTATATTCACATACATTTCAGCATACACCTGTTTTTTACCTTATATGTGCAGAATTTCTGCAATCTAATGAAACATTATGTGTGGAGTTATGCATAGGTGATATATCAGAATATTTTACAAATGCAATGGCCCAGCACCACAATTCAGTTAACATGTAGCAAACTCCATTCATAACATTTCAGCACAGTTGTTATACATAATGCACAGACTCTGCTGAGTTTGTTTAGAAGAGACTTATTTATTCATATTCTTCTACCTACATTGTGTCTTTAAAAATTATCTTCTTTACTACAAATATAGCCAACGCGTTTCATCACCAAGGACTGCTTCAGGGCTACAAAAACACATATAAATACAATTTTAAAATCTATACAGAAAGTTTTCTTTACACTAAGATTCTAAAATTCATAAAAAAGAAAAAAAAGTGACAACAGAACACCTTAATCTCTCTTTCAAACGTGATCTAACAGGTATTTTGACATGCAAAATCATAAGACATACATTTAGACAACACCCTTCATTTGATTAATAGTTGTAACAGTCTCCGCTTATTATAGAGATAAAACTGTGGATACAAAATTTCTCTCATACAGGTTACTGCTTCTCTCAAGTGTATGTATTCTTGTAAAGAGGCCATTTATCTAAATCGTTATTTCAAGTAAGGTGTTCAATGGCTAACCTATTCTTGAAGGTTGTGGTTTCATAAATCCTAATGGCAATACACAAAAACTGTTGATGTAAATTCCATCTGTGCCAAGAATTCAAAATCACACATACCATATCACTGTGTCTTATAACTACAACACAAAAATAGTTTTTCTAAGAAAAATGATGAACAGGAGGAAACACTTTCTTAATACACCATCCATTAGGTAGTGGCAGAAAATATATTCACTGTCCACATTTCATTGTGATCTGTATATGAAAAAGATGGAGTAATGTCATATCATTGTGAAGACATTACTGCTCAATTTATACATACACTATCAATTAAGTAGTGGCAGAAAATAAAATCGCTGTCCATGTGTCAGAGTGCTCTAATGTGAAGAACTGGAGTAATGTCACATCATTGTGAAGACATTACTGCTCATTAGTGGCATGAGATCCCATTATGTCTCTAGTCAAATCTCAAACAGAAAACCAGATCCACTGAATTTCTAACTGTTTATAACAGACTTATGCCAACTCGTTTAAAATCATTAATAAAACACAATACCACCTCATCACATTTCCAATGATTATTTCATAAAAACAACAAAAAGGTCTATCATAGAGTGAGACAATATCGGATTGCTAATGCATTAAAATGCATTACACGACGGAGCCTTGCATATTGCGCAATTCAATTTTTTTATCTTACACACTACACCATATCGCGAGTGTCAGTAATTTATAGTACTAGCCACACTGTGGTTAATTCGCTAAATATATATTGTATATCTTATAGTGAGGTGAGGTACAATCGACCTCCACATAACATATGAGATTCTGCCACTAAAGTGTTAGCACACATATTAAAATAAACAAAGCACAATGGGCATAGCCAGATATGATAAACTTCGTAAAAGGAGGCACCTGTAATTCCAGTGTCAACAATATTATATTATACTGTCCAACATAACAAGCAATCACAGCTCCATTTCTCTTACTCGTGAGTTTGTTGGCTCACAAACGGGAAGCAAGTCTTGCACAGAAACCGATAGACATCTAACAGGCAGTTTAAATAGAACACACCTGATGTGGATATAGTAAGTCACCAAATGTATTGCCACTACTTAGTCGCCATCTTTTAAAAACTAAATATGCTAGGAAAAGATTGGAAAAACCTTCTATCACCTATGCTTATCTGAAAATGATAATCATGATAGAATGTTTTGAGGTTTTCTGCCACTACCTTATGGATAGTGTATTTATAAAGTGTTTCCTCCTATTTTTAATTTTTCTTAGAAAACAATTTTAGTGTTGTGGTTATAAGACACGATGATATGTATGGAGTGATATTAATTATTGTGCTATAAACGGCACAGATGGACTTTACATCTAAATTCTTTGTGTATTGTCATTAGGATCTATGAAACCACAACCTTCAAGAATAGGGAATTGTTGCCAATAGTTGTGATCAAGATTAACTAAACTGGCAACCTATGCTGGAACTGCTTATCTCCAGGACCTGAAAGACAGAGGGGTATATTGACTTTTAGTTCCAGAGGTACGATTTTTCTGCCATTGTAAATCACAATGTTGGACCATGTGTGTAGGTCTGACATACTTGCACAAACAATTTTGAGATAGGTCCTGTTGTTCATGTGACACTTTTGTTTACGGTTGCTTGTCAGATGCAGCTCAATCTTTGAAATATAAAGAAGATGTGATTATGAAATCTAAAAAGTGTACTAAATCTGTGCCATATGGGCAATGCATAGTATTGGGTCCTCCCAACAAATCTGTGTATGTTTGTCACCCAAAAATGTGTCCAAGTTTGCTTACTATTGAAACCCTGCATTCCTTTAAATTCACTTAAGATACATCACGTATTTATTGAATTTATGTTACTGAGTTTCTTGAGTGCAAAATATGGACTAAAAGGCATAACAGCAATGTGCATCTTCTAGCGTGAGGCAACAAAGAAAACAACATCTGTACAGTAAACTTTTGTCCAATAAAAAACGATAATCATAGGCATTGATGGAAAATAAGTTGTTTACTCGTGAGCTCTTAGTAAACTAACTAGACAAGGAATTACAAAAAGCATTGGCGATGCTAATAGGTCTCGCATTTGCAAGAGTTAGAGCTATTGGCATTGTAAATGACAATGGTTTTTATCCATGTGTTTTGACAGCAATGAGACAGTTACAGTGAGCAATGGCTAAAGTAGAGGCAGACAGATAAAAAGAGAACAAGTTCCCAATTTCACATTCTCCTATTTTAGTAAGGTATGCAGTGGCAGTCAGATGGGTGTCAGCAATGTGTCGTGAGTGCAACGTATAGAGACATAGCTGTTTGTTAGGCAGGTAGCAGGCAGAGACTGTGAGGGGCCAAGGCAACCAGGTAGTGTTGCCATTTCTGAAATTATTATAGGGGCCACAGGGCTTCAACCCACTAGAGAAACAAACAGTAATAGTTGAAACCTCTTGAGGGGTGGACAGTTTTTTAAACAATATAGCCAAATTATGTAAATATACTCAGAAAAATAAGGAGCCCATGGTTGAAAATAAATCATGGGGAAAATGAGAGAATCCAACATACTTTCAGCAAGAATCACTTCCCTGGCACAAACACTCCTTTGGTTTGCCCAGCAGGCCCTGGTTTCAGCAGACTAAGCATATGAGTGTTTTAATAAAACTGACTTTGTGCAGGCAGCTGCACACCTGTGAAGGCAGGCCTGTCTCTCCTGATAGATTATCAGCAGGCTGGACAGACTGCCTACCTGAGGAGGGGAAAAAGGAGGGCGCGCCAAAAGTGGGGGGGCAGAGACTGGTGAGAAGAGGGGAGTGAGAGAAGCAAAGAAGGGAGAGAGAGACTGCCCCGTGGAGACACAAACAGGCAGAGAGAGAACAGGAACAAGCACAGATGAGTGACACAAGATAAGCAGGAAAAGAAAGTAAAGCAAAAAGGTTGAGTGTGAGAGAGGTAGGTTGAGAGAGGAGAGAGGAACAAAGGGAGGGGAATACCAGTTGGGAGTAAGAGAGAAGTATGCAGAGTATAGACAAACAGAAAGAAAGAGTTACCCTGTGTTTGACAATGACAGGTTGTTGCAGCTAGAGTGAGGGGAGGAGAAGAAACCAGAAGAGAATGAAGGAACGTGGGAGGTTGGGGTATGTAGAGGAAGGCATAATGTAAGAGAGTGACACTGTGATGGAGAGACAGTGGGGAACGAGATTGGAGTTTCCTATGATACAAATAAAAAGAGAGACAGAGGAGATTATGCCATCCAGAAAAGTAAAATGAGCAGCAAAAGTGATAGGACCGCAGGGAGAGGGGCTAGCTATACATACAGAAAGGGTGGCATGAAGGAAGAGGCACAGGCAGAAAAGCAAGGAGGGAGGCATGCAAACCTAGAGTGAGAGAAAGCCTGGCATGGAGGAAGGGAAAGACAGGGAGGTGGGCCACAACAGTCACAGAGAGGGCAGGGACACATCATAGGAGAGGTGTGAAGGATGCCCTCAAGCGGGTCTGTGGTGGGGGTCAGCTAGAGTCCGGGAGTGTGCCAGCAGAGAAGAGGAGAAAGGGAAGGGCATGCTTATGAGAGGCAGAGGGTGAGCACTGACAGGCATAGATGTGATAGACAGGGACGTAGAGAAGTGCGCACAGGGAGTGATTGCGAGGGAGGGGGAGGGGCGGTTTGCCGAGGCATTTAGTCATACAATGGCAAAGTGAGGCAGGATTAAAGTTAAAGAGAGTTGGACACACATACTGATAGCAATGGGTTTAAAGACAAGCAGAGTGTGAACAAGCAAAGAACAGGCAGGAACAGAGTGAAAGGGATACAGGCAGGTAGAATTGCAGTGAATGGAAAAGGTATTGACGAGGAGATGGCGCAAACGAGTGATGCTGGTGGACAAAACCTGGCAGAGAGGAGCAAGGTTTGAACAGCAGACCTGCAGAGGTTTGCTGTTCAAACCTTCCACATAAAGACTCTGTCAAAACAACTTAAAAATGTTCAATGCACATGAAATAACCTAAAAAAGTTACAATTTTAGAATTAGGATTATGTGTTAACATTAAGGCTGCTAAAAAGCAGATCATGGATAAATCCACTGCCTCCCTTTCATTGCAAATAATACAAGGAAATATTGTTCATTTAATTAAACTTTTCATTCAGGTCCTAAATCCCATAAGACGAGGGGGGGGGGGGGATGGTTGAAAGAAGAGGAGGTTCATCCAGCAATAAATTCGAATTAATTACATTTTTAAAAGAAAAAACGCTAATAGATGGACAGGCCCCTCTCCTTTTCTGACACGCTTCTCTCAAACTCCTACATTGATGAATATTAAATTCACACTCTAAATGCGGTGTGCTCGGTTTACCCACCGAACTTTCAGAACAAAAGGTAGGTGGGGGGGGGGCACTCATTCATATTCATGTAGCCTTGTCTCCCGTTAGCTGGGTGCAGTCTAGACGCAGATCCCCCCACCACTTCCGTCAAACAAAGGTTTAAAAAAAAAGAGAAGAAAAATTTAATGCAAGCATGTTGTGGCCCAAAAGATGAGCTCAGTCTCCAGCAACAAAGTATAATCAGCCATCATAATTCATCCTAGCCAAAGGAAACATCTACAAATATGCAAACTTACTGTGAATAACGATACCACTGAATGGGTTCTTAATTTAAAAAAAGAAAAAAAGGACATATCAAAAATTTAAATGACTGAAGAAATGAATAAGTGCTAGAGAGGCACTTCACACCTAGTACTGTAGGATGAACAAAAATACAGTTAGTTTCCTATCAAGCGGGCCCTATATGAAAGCATTTGCAAACGTTCAACACTTCACGCAGAACTGCTCTGCTCTTTGTAAAACACGCCACTCAATGCATTTGTAAAACACACCACACAAAGCGTTTTAAAGACAGGACTTTGAAGCACCATGCAGCAAATCAAGTGGCAATACTATTATGCAGAAAGGGGTCATTTACTCACTTTAATCCTAAAAAGAAAGGACGCTAGATCACAGAACGCAAGCACTAATCATTTGCGAATTATCAGATCATCAGTGATTGCAGAGAGAGTGCACGAAGCGCCGTGCTTGGTGTGCTTTAGTGGCATGCAGTTGGGCCACTTGCTGATCTCCTCAGGAGCCGGGGTGGGCAACAAACGATCAGAAACCAAGCAAAGAGTTCAAGGGTAAGTGAGTAAGTAATCACCCACCCACCTCCCTATTTAAAAAAAAAAATTGAATGTTGGGAGGCAAGTTACCAACATGGGCTGCGGCTAATGCCTTCTTCCACGTAGTCCAGGGAGACGGCCAGATGAAGGCGTAAGCCGCGGGTGAGGTAGAAGTATAAAACAAAAAACACAACACTTCACAAAAACAACAGTTACAAAAAAGCCATAGAACACATCGCTCACAACCTTCACTAAAACAACAGACATACAACAAAATAAGGACATGCTTTACAGCCCGGCTGAGTGTGTTTTATTCGCAAAGCTCAAGGAGCTGCTGCAATTGGAAGAAAAAATAGTGCACCGAAGCAGACGTACATAGCCAGAAGTGAAAGCCCACAAGTAATAGGGCCAGTGGTCATAGACAGGAGCCACACCCCAACAGGAAGGACAAATATATGGGATTCCCACAGAAAAGCAAGGATTTTCTAAGGGCAAACGAAGGAACAAATGGGAACTGATGGGCGTGGTCTAAGCTCACAAAGGAGATAAAGCACGGCCCTAATTAAAGCCACAGAAGAAATCAGAGCAACTCTGGACACAGGGGTAGCTGCTTCTCTGATTTTGCTTGATCCATCGGCAGCTTTCGACACTGTCGATCACAATCTTTTACCAAATCGTCTTTGAATTCCAGTGGCCTTTCCGACAAAGCGCTTACACTGTTTTAATCATTCCTGTCAGCCAGAATACAATCAGTAGCTCTGGGCAGTTATGAGTCTCCTCCTTTTTCCCTCCTGTGCGGGGTCCCTCAGGGCTCATACTTGAGCCCCACACTCTTTAATATTTATGTATCAGAACTGGCGAAACCTATAAGATCCTACAGACTGCCTCTGACATCTTATGCAGATGATACACAAATTGTACTGTCGGTATAAAAAAATAATGCACCACCAATGCAAAGGTTTAAGGACTGCATGCTGTCGGTCAGCTCCTGGGTGAGCTCTCATTGTCTGAGATTGAATTCAGATAAAACAGAAATAGTCATTTTCGGCAATTTATTGCGAAACTAGTCACAGATTTGGTGGCCTGATGAACTTGGGAGAGGCACCGATCCCAGCTAAAAAGGCAAGGAACCTTGGTGTGATTATTGATAATAAACTGAATTTCGAGCCACAGGATAATGCCGTCTCCTCATCCAACTTTTTTCTGCTCAAAACAATAAAAAAATACTACCTTTTATTACCACGAACAGTAGGAAAACAGTAATTTCTTCTTTGATTCTTCCAAAACTAGATTACTGTAATTGTCTCTATCAAGGCATGCCTGAGAAACAACAAAACAAGTTGCAAATGTTTCAAATTGTTGCAGTGAGGCTTCTGCTGGGAATCCCTAGCCACCTTTCAGTTCGAAAACATCTGCATAAGCTGCTGTGGTCACTCGGCCAGATATGATGAACACATGGGTGGTTAGAATATGGGGTGATTTAATATTTTAACAAAAAAAAGGTCGGAAGTCCATTCTGAAAGGGGTGTATTTCACTCAATGTAAGTCCTATATCCGGTGTCAGTTCCCTCACTGCACCTGAATGTCTCTGTTCTCCCCAAGTCCAGGTTAGCTTCTTCCTGCATCTTCACGTCCCATCAGCAGAAAAGGTTGGACATATCCCTCGGAACAAGCAAATGAGAGAGACTATAAGTGGACTGTCCTTTTACTATATTCTGTTGTTTTTAACCCTTCACCGTCACCCAGTGTGGGAGCATATATAACCTTGTGCTGCATGCAACAAGAACTCCAGTGAGTGTTTCTTAATCCACAATCCTATGGGTGACCCTTCCTCCACCTGCCCCTAGTAAAGAAGTTGAAGAAAGGTACTTGCCTGAGGCCACAGCCCTCCGGGGTCGTGGCTGAAGGAGTCACACCGTCCTTTTCTCCTCCGGGACGGCTTGACTGGCTTGCGGGGATCTTTGTATGCTAGTTCTTGTGGCTCTGCCGGTCTCGGTCCCTCCGCGCTCCGGGAGTCTTCGTTGATACCTGCGGGCCTCTCGCTCGAAGCCGGCGTCTCCCTGCTGTTTCTTAGTGCAGTTGCCAGTTCCTCGTGGCTCTCAGCGTCTTCCTCCTCCTCCTCGGTTCGTCGAGCGCCCGCCTACTCTTCCGACCTCCTCTTCTTCTCTTTCGCGCTCCACGTCACTTCCTCTGCTGCTACTGGAGCGTTGGACGCGCGCCCGGTCTGCCACATTTCCCCCGCCATCTTGGAAATCCCGTCCGAACGCGGTACGGGATTACAGCTGCATTGGCTCCCAGTTAAGAACCACATCATCTGTAAGGACCTCTGAATGACCTACAGAGCACTTCAGGATTCCGGTCCCAAGTTCCTGAGACACCTACTTTATTGGTATGTCCCAAAAAGACATCTGCGTTCTGAAGGAGCTAAACTGCTAGCAATTCCGAGAGTCTTCAAATCTAGCTAGGGTTGCAGAAGCTTTGGGGCGGCTGCCCCCAAGCTCTGGAATGCACTCCCTTTTTCCATTACAACACTTTCAACTTTATTTGCGTTTAGAAAGGCCTTGAAAACTTGGCTGTTTAAGAAATAGAGACCCAGTGGCTTACAGGAACCTGCTTACTCTATCCTTAAGCGCCAAGACACCTTCGGGTATTTATGCACTTAATACATTTATTAACATAACGCTGTGCCTCCACCTGTTTCAACACCCTCCGCATCCTTCACAAGATCTTCAAATGGATCCCCCCCACGAATCCAGAAAGACCGTCACACACCCACTCATAACCAGTAGACATGACTATGGAAACGCCTTCTATGCCAAAATCAACAAATCCCTGCTCCTCAAGCTCCAGACTATACAGAACACCACAGCCAGACTCGTTCTCAGCATCCCTCGACATGAACACACCACCCAACACCTGCGACACCTTCACTGGCTCCCCTTCGAGAAGAGAGTAACCTTCAAGATACTCATCCATGCCTACAAATGCCTCCACAACACCAGACCCCAATATCTCAACAAAAGAATCTTCTTCAACGTACCCAAGAGAAACCTTTGATCTGCCGACCTCGCCCTCACCAAAACCCTGCGCATCCGCAGAGCAAGAACTGGTGGAAGAGCCTTCTCCTACATTGCGGCAAAGACCTGGACAGAGCTCCCTATCAACATCAGATGCGCCCCCATCCTGCACACCTTCAGGAGAAGGCTCAAGACCTGGCTCTTCGACTGACACGGAGCTGCCCTCCCCCCTCCTCCCAGCGCCTTGAGACCCTCTCGGGTGAGTAACGTGCTTCACAATTCCCTGATTAATATTCAAGTCTGCTGCTCATGAGGGCATGGGCAATGTCTTTCTTTCCTCTGTGGTCTTGCTGTCGGGTTTAGCGAATTCCTTGACGCTGGTGAAGAGGACTTTGCTGTTGTATGCATTGGTGTTGATTCTGTCATGGGAGGCGTTTTCTTTGTAGTTTTGAGTAGGAAGTGGTGTGCAGTGACTGTGGTTTTGTAGGCTGCATGGGCTTCGGGGGTTTTGTTGTTCCTCCATCTCTTCTTGAGCCGTCTACAGGTGTGTCTGAACTCATGGAGTGTGGGGGTTAACCAACTGACTTTCTTGAAGTGTTGCTCTCCGGGCCCTTTCTTGAGGGGCACCAGAGTGTCGGAAGAGTCGGAGATTTATTGGTGGAGGTTGCGTGCTGAGGCATTGCCGTCTGTGGATGTCAGCAGTGTGCTTGTGCTGAAGGAGGAGGTGAGATGTTCTTCAGTAACCTTGTTCCAGTTACGGCGGGGGTGGCTGGTGCGGTAGTGTATGGTGGGTTTGGTGAAGCTAGAAATTAATGCTGTGGTGGTCATTCCGGAGGAGAAGATAGGGTTGAGTGCATCTCCTGCTGTCTGGTTTGAAGAGGTGACAAGCTGCTTGAGTCAGATCTTGTTGAGGTTCTCCAGAAAGGATACGGTGTTCTGGTCATTGGGGTTGTCCAAGTGAAAGTTGAGGTCACTGTATAGGATGTAATCAGTGGATGTGAGTGCCTGGGGTGCAATTAAGTCGATGATGCCAAAGGTGAAGGACAAGAGGGGGCCAGGAGGTCTGTAGATAAGGTTGCTGCAGAGGGTAGTGTTGGGGTTGCTCTGGACCTGGAAGTGGAGATGTTCCATGGTTGTCGATTGGTCGTCCGAGTAGGTGACCAGGCGGGGGGAGTTCTTGTGGACGATGGTGATGCCTCTTCCTGGTTGGTTGGTGGAGTTCTTGTGGGTGATCTTGTAGCCGTTGGGGATGGCAGTGTGATGTCTGGGTCCAAGCTGGGGTTCAGCCAGGTTTTACTGAGGAAGGCGATGTTGGGGGAGATGGAGTCAATGAGGTCCCAAATTTCTGTGGCTTTTATGTGGAGGGAGTGCGTGTTGAGGATGCAGCTGAGCCGGTAAGGTGCGCTGTGGGTTGGCCAGGCGGCTGGAGGAGCTGGAATGTGGAGGTGGGTGAGGGTGAAGCTGCAGTTTTGGCAGTAGAAAGGTCCTTGGGTGTCATTCAGCGATGCAAGGTAGCAGGCGGCGTGGTGTCTGGTGTCGAGGGCAAGGTGGGTACTGGCTTTGTATGGGTGGAAGGTCCAGGGTCTGTGGCATTGGGCACAGTCCAGGCGCGAACAGGCACAGACGGGCCTTTGGAGTAGCTTTGGTGCGCTGGTGGGGCGCAACAGAGCAACCGCCATTAAGTAGTGTGAGGGGGAGGGCTGGACTGCTGGAAGGCAGAAAGCAGGAAACGTGGCCGTGAAAGGAGGCGGGGGGACAGGGGTCAAGCTGAGGCACGGCATAGGGAAAAAAGAGTAAAAAGTGAACAAATTATGCAGAAGGGGAAAAAGAGAAAAAGTAAATCGAGTGCAAAGAAAGCAGAAGGCACAAGGACAGAAGGCATACGTGCTGCACAACAAAAATGCTCCTCTCTAGACTGCCAGGGATGAGATGCAGATGGGAGCCTGTGAGTGGAGGAGGGTCTCGACCCACCAACCAGCAAGGGGCACCAGCTACCAGGCGGAGCTGCGTGGGAAGGAAAGCAGTTCACTGAAAAGGTCAGTGAAATTGCTCCTTTCACTACACAGCAACCGCCATTAAGTAGTGTGATGAGGAGGGCTGGACAACATGGCGGCGGGAAGTGGGGAACGCCGCATAAGAAGTGGGTAGGGTCACGGGGGTCAAGCAGTGGCAGGGGTACAGCCCAGAGAAAAGAGAGTGAAAAAGTGAAAAAAGTATGCAGAAGGGGAAAAAAGAGAAAAAGTAAAGAGTGCAAAGAAGGAAGAGGGGGAAAGAGGCAGAAAGCACAAAGACAGAAGGCAGACCAGCAGCAGGGCAAAGATGCTCCCCACTAGACCACCAGGGATGAGGTGTGGGCGGGAGCCTGTGAGTGGAGGCGGGCCTCAAATCACCAACCAGCAAGGGTCAGTGGACCTGCAAGGGGCAGCAGCTACCAGGCAGAGCTGCGCTGGGAGGGAAGCAGTTCACTGACAAGATCAGTGAAATTGCTCCCTACTGCTTTTTGGCAGGGCTATCAGGGTCCTGCCAAAAAACGCATGCACTGATTACAGTGGATTCTGTAAGCTGCAGTCTAAAGGTGAGCATACTTTGTTACCAACCAACTATGTCCAGGCCTGCTTTCTACTGGATATTACAGGTGCTGTTGCTCTGATTATACAATAGTCATGATGTTTGAACTAATATTAACATTTCATATTCAGATACGGCTACAGCCAGCTTTAGCTGTGTGACAGATTTCATAATATCATCAATAAACACAAGCACAACGAGGGGCTTGCATCAGCCCCTTTGGCCTTAGGTTCATTTGAGTCAACCTTCTTTAGCCCTTGCTTGAAGAAGGCGTGATTCACATTTTGGACTAGGCAATAGGAATAAGTGAGTCTCGCAGTTAGCTTTTGGTAAGGAGGTGTGTAGTGCACTTCCCTATGCTTCTTATTGCAGTGCATGAGTAGTGACATGAAGCATCCATGCACTGCAATGAGGGCATGTTTGTGTTCCTAAACGTGTTTCAACACCTGTTGATGCTGCACCTAAATGTTACTTTGCACGTCATTGTTTTTTAGCTGCTACATGTACTTTGTGCTACTGACAGTATTTACACAATTCTGCTGCTGTAGCAACAAGAGGATTTTGCACTTTAAAGTGATTTTGCACATAAATGTGATGTTGCTCCTAAGACAGGCATAACGAGGAGAATGTTTTCATTTCTCCTCATTGTTTCCTCCTTGCACAGAAAATGCTTAAAATCATGGTTTTTGTACAGGAAGGGACCCATTCCTGCACAAAAAGTATGCTGACCACAATGCAGACACCCTTGCACTATGGCACAATGTTGCCTGTGTTTGTGCATGGCTTCTAAAAGTATGCCAGAGCATGGAGTGTGCAGAACTGCACCATTTTTTTATTAGATATGGTGCAGCTCAGGAACTTTACTTGCATTGCACAAACTATTTGTAATTTACAATTTTGTACCAAAAGGTACTGGAGAGGCAGAGCAAATGATGTTCTAAATTGCCTTGTACTGATGCAAAATTACGAGTTACCAATGCAATTTGAACAAGGGGCCTGGTAATGTGGTACTAGATGAGTGATATGCAATTTCGTACTAACGTTTGCAGTGACCAAACAGTGCAAAGAGACGGCAGACCCAGTCCTGTGAAAAAATTGCATTTTCCACTAGTCAGTCAGTGTTAATGATGATGCAAAATTACACAGCACTACTTCTGCATATTTAATTTGTCCACAAATTGTCCTCACTACGAGTAGCCTGGTAAATGTCACTCCCTGCACAAACACCTGTTTGCTCTAGGATCACATTAGTTATAGGAGAGGCGCCCTAATATTACTGGTGTCATAAAGGCCTTAGTTCTCCTCTCATTCCTGTTAAAGTTTGACAAATCAAACTTTCTGGGATTTAACTTGTGAAAAATGCCCTGTAAATAACACAAAATACAGATTTTGCTCCATTAAAGACTAAGATCTGCATGTTATGCCTCATTTTTGGAAGCTAAAGTGACAATTGGTGAACATCATCACACCAATCAATGCAGCGCAGTTGCACTAATACCGTTGCCAAAAACTTTCTATTTGTGGGTGTCACTTTGAAACATAAAGGCCTATATTTACTAAAATGTCACGCAATGTCACCCAAAAAGGCTGTGCTGCGTTGTATTAGAAGGAGAGAGCAGGGCAGTGCTATATTGACAGAGATACAGCAATATCCTGCTCTCTTCCTAGTGCTGGTGCATAATTCGGCTGCTGTGTGCCACGCACACACCTTTCCACCATAGTGCAAAATCCTGCTCTCTCCCTAGTGCTGGTGCATAATTCGGCTGCTGTGTGCCACGCACACACCTTTCCACCATAGTGCAATATGCTGCTCTCTCCTTAGTGCTGGTGCATAATTCTGCCACTGTGTGCCACGCACACACCTATCCACCATAGTGCAATATGCTGCTCTCTCCCTAGAGTTGTTGCATAATTCGGCTGCTGTATGCCAAGCACCCACCTTTCCACCATGGTGCAATATGCTGCTCTCTCCCAAGTGCTGGCGCATAATTAGGATCCCATGTGCCACGCACATACCTTTCCACCATAGTGCAATATGCTGCTCTCTCCCTAGTGCTGGGGCATAATTAGGATCCCAAGTGCCACGCACACAACTTTCCACCATAGTGCAATATCCTGCTCTCTGCCTAGTGCTGGTGCATAATTCGGCTGCTGTGTGCCACGCACACACCTATCCACCATAGTGCAATATGCTGTTCGCTCCCTAGTGCTGGTGCATAATTCAGCTGCTGTGTGCCACGCACAGACCTTCCCACCATAGTGCAATATGCTGCTCTCCCCCTAGTGCTGGCGCATAGTTAGGATCCCATGTGCCACGCACACACTTTCCACCATAGTGCAATATGCTGCTCGCTCCCTAGTGCTGGCGCATAATTAGGATCCCATGTGCCACGCACACACCTTTCCACCATAGTGCAATATGCTGCTCTCTCCCTAGTGCAGGTGCATAATTCGGCTGCTGTGTGCCACGGACACACCTTTCAAACCATAGTGCAATATGCTGCTCTCTCCCCAGTGCTGACGCATAATTGGGATCCCATGTGCCACACACACACCTTTCCACTATAGTGCAATATGCTGCTCTCTCCCTAGTGCAGGTGCATAATTTGGCTGCTGTGTGCCACGCACACACCTTTCAACCATAGTGCAAAGGTGCCTGCATGAGTCTAGCATGAGTCTTCCACTACAAAATACTGAGCACTGACTAACTTTAAAACCTTTTCTACTTTGTGAGTGTGCCGTACAGTGCAGCAAACATGCAACGTCAGAATACAGAAAGAAGGAATAAAAGCAGGTCTATTTGGTTTTGGTAGATAGGGTTTTGTGTCAAAAAAACAGGGGTGTTTAAGTGGGAACGACCTTGCAACACCCATGGAAGGCCTCCTTGACACTAAGCAATGCAAAGCAGCTCTAGGCGCCGCTTTGCATTACTTCTAGGCGCCTTTCCAGCACAAAAAAAGTGACGCAAACGCTGCGCACAATTTTGGTAATGTTCTTCATGGAGAACTTGATCTGCTAACCCCTTCCCTGCGCGGGTAATTCCCCCCCAGGTCGGGGGGGGGTTGCGGCGCCGCTGTGCTCGTGACGAGCTCAGCTCGTCATTACTCACAGTGGAGCTGTGCTCATGATGAGCTGAGCTCGTCACGACCTCGCCCACTGATTAATTCTCCCGCACAGGCGGGGAATTTATCGCGCGTGGGCGGGCCGCGGCCGTTATGACGAGCTCAGCTCGTCATGAGCACAGCCCCACTGTGACTCATGACGAGCTGAGCTCGTCATAAGCATGGAAGGGATAAAATTCTGTGGCTACTTCTGTTCATAAAAAAACTGTTTTAAAATGTTTTACAGGTCACGTTTTTCCATCTCCTGGATACAGTGAGCCGCAGCGTTCTTTTGAAAACGTATTTCATTCATAAAAAGTTATTTTTCGATGATAAGAAACCCTCTAAAAATCTAACGTGGCTGCTTTCCCTCTGCCTCTCTCGCACTACCTTGTCTGGTTATTAAGTCTCAGGGCGTCGAGGGCCCTGAAACCTCATTTACTAGAGAAGGGATTAAAATGTAAACACACCAGAGCATCATTAATCCCTCCCGGGGCCGATGGTTAATAGAGGTTTACCATGGAGTGGTAGTGCCTGCAGAACTGTAATTGTACAAGCAGCTTAAACAGGGTCACAATTTTGCTGTGCAGCGTTTTTCATGCATAACAATGTGCGGGCGACATGCATTTGTATCATATATTTATGATGAAACACGCACCTCCTTGTATGTTACTCAGCCTCCATTAAGCCCACAGCGTGTGGCTAGGTAAATGACAGCTTTTTAAAAATCTTTGCATAATTCTGCATCAAGTCTGAAGAGCATAACTGGAGGTAGCCAGGAATGTGTCAGCCTTGAACACAGGGCTAAATTGCATTCGTTGCCATTATTGTTTCCAGAGATTAAATGGCCGATGTACTTACCTTGAATGCATCACTCTCCTAAAAGCTTCATTCAGATTGTTAACTTGAGAGTACGTGTCTGGGCAGACTAAATATATGTATCTATACATACTCACTAGAATCTGGTTCCTATTCATAAAAAAAAAAAAAACTTTCGCATGAACATTATTTAAGAAAAAAAAATGTCGCATGCTCAAGATTGGCATATTATGACACTACAATTCTTACATTTCCGAAAACATTGCTAGTCTAATGTTCAAATATATGACTTCAAAGGGACTGCAGGAAGGCCTGACGTCACTTGTACCTTTACAGTATTCTGATCATCTTTGCCTGTGGTCTCTCTAGCTCTGAGTTAATTGGATTGTGGCCGCAGTTTTGCAAGAAGCGGCCTCAGGCTCTTTGTTTCATTGAAGTTGAGACATTTCCAGGAAAGATTTTCTCCTAACAATTTAGTATTCCAATAGCCCTTCTCCAGTTACATAAATTCGAAAAATAAATATGTATTTTAAAAAGACATACACCAAATAATAATATCACACAATGTGATGCATAAATAGTTTTTAGTCACAATGCCTGCTATTTGATTAGTAAGGGTGGGTGTAACTCAAGTAATTCTGTGTAGCATAATCATGCTGAATTACATAAGAATTTAGCAAGATTACGTGTAATTCCCAGAGAAGAGAAATTCTATGGTCAGTAATATTTCTTAGCATACTAGGATGCATTTTGAAGAAAGAGCGCTAAATGCAACAAACCGCAAATAGCAAGCGCGCTCCTCCAACTTACTCCTGCCATTTAGTGCTATTTCCTTAGCACAAAATGCCCCCTTGCATCCAAAATGGACACGGCAATGGATTTTGTGCAAAACAATAGCTCTAAATGCAGCAGAACATGATTAACGAGTGGCCATTCACTAAATATGCTCTTGAAGTAGGATGTTTTCCCCAACTCACTCTTAACTACGAGAGCAGGAGTAATCACGCTATTATTGGTAATCCCGCATCAAAGAGTAATGTGGAATTGTCGAAATTACTCCAAGTTCTCCAGTGTAATTAAAATTCCACCCAAGCCTAATGATTAGTCTTTTTCATGCCACATAATTATTCAGCTAGCAGCTAAAAGTACTTTAGCAAATGTCACTGCGTAACTCAAGTGGCTCTGATTACCTTACACCTGTTACTTCCTGTTTATATAGCGTATTATGCTGCTTCTATCTCTTTAGAACAGTTAGATGCAAAAATAATAAGCTAACAATCAGCATTATACTTTCAAATATTGAAGCAATAAAACAGTTGTTCAGATGATATAGATCGCATAGGAATTTTCGCACAGGTATTTCCTGAAATGATGTTATGTGTATTTGTATAGCGCACAACTCGCCCTGGAGCATATCTTGGTGCTGAGCGATTTTATATACATTGCACTAATCTGTGTACAAGATTGGATCTCTGGGCAGGTGCAAAAATGACATTTACTGACTGCAAGAACAATAATAGGCATGGGGCGATTGGGGCAATGGTTAGCGTGAATGTTGGTGAAACATTGCACCAGCTCATAGTGTTAAATGTGAGTTGGTGGATGCAGGTGAGGCTACCAGCACTCATTTTTGGGAACCAGCACTCACTTTCCTCATCAGACATTTGCAAAAAGCAAGAGAGTGAAAAACGCTCAAATGCAACGAAGGAGTAGGAGCCAGAAGGAAATCCGACACACAGGGAGAAAGCAGGAGCCTGCAAGACTTTGGGCACCCCGCTCATTCTTTTATACATTAAGCACTGCCAGCTGCTACGCAATCTATGCAATACAACCTAAAAGTCTTCATGGATGCGTCAATTCAGTTTATGTGAAGGGGCAAAGACAAATATTTCACAATCCTATCATTATATCGTCTCTCCAAAATCAGTGATATTTATAGAATGGGATAAGTGTGGATGAAATTCTGTTTGTGGCCTAGGTAGTGGGGGGGGGGGGAAGAAGGACTTTCAATAGCAAAACGCATTATACTCTTCCACTGAGATCTGGACTAGAGTGTTTGCACTTCAGAAACATATTGCCTGCGCTGCAGTCAACATATAAATCAGACAGTATAATTCGCAAGTTTTTTAAACCTAAGCAGAGATATAAACCTGAATTCCATCTGCAACAATAGTGAATGCAGTAGACTATGACTGCTAGAGCCAACACATTGTGAAATGTTGTTTTACCTAAACAATTTTCTGTTCAAATAAGTAGGATAGCATTTTAATAATATTGAGAAATTAATCAACATGTAGGCCCACATGCATCAAAGCAAAAACCGGTCGCAAACTGGCAGATTCTCAGAATCTGTCCCTTTGCGACCGGTATTTTTGCATTTGAGATGCATCATCCCAAATGCAAAAATCACAATTTAAGTAATCTCTAAATTGCGATTACTTAAATTGCAATTGCATTTAAGGAATCTCAAATTGAGATTCCTTAAATGCAATGCATTAAAGTAAAACAATCAGCGATTTCGCTAATAGGGGGAGCAAATTACCATGAAGTTGAACTTCATGGTAATTTGCAAAAACTTTGAAAAATGCACTAAAGTGCATTTTTCAAAGTTCCATTTTACACACACACATGCCCATGGGGCTTTTGTGTGTGCAAGATGTACTCATATGCAGATTTCAGGGGTGCAACAGGGTGTCCTTTTGACACCCTGGCACCCTTGAAATTGCATTCTCAGTTTGCGATTCTCTAATTGAGAATCGCAAATTGAGAATGTCTTCCCATTCATTCCTATGGGCCTCTGGGCCCATAGGCATGAATGGGGAGGTATTCCTTAATTGTGACTCGCAATTTGCGAGTCGCAATTAAGGAATGTTTAGAAATCTCTATTTTTTAGGCGATTTCTACATGCATAGCCTTTTGCTATTCCTTATTAGCAAATCCTTATTTTTCGCTAATAAGGAATCGCAAATGGCATTGTTGATGCATGTGCCAGTAAGTTTTTAATAAACATTTAATGCATTTACATGCAAATATTATAGTAGGCAACCATATTTACTCGTATTAGGCCTCGTTAGCTAAAGCAATGAGTGCCTTATAAGCTGAAATGACTAGAAAAATCTTAGAATGCATAAATAATGAACTTTCCCTGACCTTTCTATGAACATGTGTTTTTCTTAATGAATAGTAATTGCATAAATGTTTTCATCTAATACTGCAAATGTTTCCTCTTATACAATGATCACTGCTAAAAAGAAAATAAGTTTGTTATTTAGTATGGTGTTAAACCTGTCATACTTAGGGTGGTCTTTCCCCAAATGTTTTGCCTTTTTGTCTCCCGTTTTTGTGGATTCTTTTTTTTACTTTAGGACTCTGAGCACTTTACCACTGCTAACCAGTGCTAAAGTACATGTGTTTCTCCCCTAAAAAATTATTACATTGGTGTATACTTGATTGGCATATTTGTTGTACTGGCAAGTCCCTTCTAAAGTGGTATACCATATACCCAGGACCTGTAATTCAAATGCTACTAGTGGGCTGCAGCACCGATTGTGCCACCCACAGAAGTAGCCTTTCAAACCTGCCTCAAGCCTGCCACTGTGCAGTTTACTGCTACTTTGACTTGGCATTTAAAACAACTTGTCAGGCCTTGCCAGGCCTTAACTCTCATTTTGTACATATAATTCACCCCTAAGGTAGGCTCTAAGTAACCCTAAAGGCAGGGTGCCATGTAAGTAAAAGGTAGGACATATACTTTATTTTTTGCATGTCCAGGTAGTGGTAAACAGCCTATTTCATTTTTCCCTACTGTGAGGCCTACACCTCTCATAGGCCAGCATTGGGACTTTCCTAATACACTTTTAACCTGTAATTCCTGATCAGAGAGGAGTAGCTTTTCTATGTTTCACATCTTTGGAACAGTAATGATAAATCCTCCTTACTGGTGAAGTTGTACATTACTGCTTTAGAAATGCCACTTTTAGAAAGTGAACATTTCTTTGTACTTACCGCTTCTTCTGCCTGACACCCTGTCTCCAATACACTTCTTGGGTGGATGACAGCTATACTTTGTACATTCCCGCTAGACAGCCACAAACACATAAAGGTGAGGCTCATCTGCATTCCAAACACTCATCTGCACTCATCTGCATTTCGATGGGTCTTCCTGGGCAGGGAGGAATGGGAGCAGCTGACACTTACACTTCAATAGGTAGTGTTCTGTCCACACATAAAGCACTGATTTATCACCCCCAGACAACCTGGCAGCCAGGACTTGGTTGAAAGGTATCCTTGTGTACTGCAAAGAGCTTTTTTGATGTCGCCCCCTACATCAAAAGCACTTTTGGGTATAAGTACTGGGTCTTTGACCTCCTAAAATCAGACATTTCTGAATCCTGAACTGATCCTCTCTCAGAAGGACTACTGTGCAGCTTAAATGTCTCAACTGGACTGTTTTTCTGGAAGGACAGCTTTTCTGCTTGTTGCCCTGCTGTCTGCTGCTCCCTGACTCTGCTGAAGGAGAGCTGGGCATGCTGACTTATCTCCTGTTTTCTGACATCTCAGGGACACACAAGACTTACTGTGAGAATTTGTAAGTATAGCAAGACAATGATGTCTATATTTTGGCTCTCCAACTGTACATCATCTTTTAATGAGAAGGTTCAATAAAACATACAAGTGGGGACAAAAACAGAAAAGGCTCAGGCAATACAAGAAGGTGTGGCCAGAGAAAATTATAGTTATTTGGTCAACAGAGAATACATTAGAGCACCTTAGCACATATTAAAACCAAATATACATTTGTGTCAGAATGCATAAAGATGACTTCAGGACAAGACAAGTTGATGCCTGAGGCAATTGCCCATTGAACACAATTCTGAAAGGGGGTGAGGAGGAAAGAGGCAAAAGAGGGGAAGAAAGAGAAAAGCACTCTGGGAACAGTGTGAATGAAAAGTGCAATAGCGCTTGATTCTGGTTCTTCGTTGCATCAGTCCCCAGGAACATGGGGCCCTTGGGGACATAAAAGAATTAAGTGGGTGGACATTCACAGCAATAGCTCCTTCTCTCCCTGGGGCTTTGGCCCTCCTGGGGAGGCTTTAGGAAGTTGGGCCATGGACTACCAAACGCATCCCTAGCAAACTCACTCCTCCAGGGGATCATACTTCTCACTCTTTTATACCTTGCCATGTTGGGGCATTTTTAATTCATTTTGTGTTGTTGTGTGCTCCTGGTGGCCAGCTTTAGACACCAGGAGTGTTGGATGTCAGGTTTCTGGTCTCTAAATTTCCATTTTCTTTTTTTTCTTCCTGGACCTTTGCTCTTTCTCCTATGAAGGAGAGCTCAGGGTCTTCCTTCCTGTCTGTACCTTCCTGCCCAGAATCTGCCTGGGTACCTCACACGTCTCCTGGGCTAGGGGTCTTCCTCGACAGCATCACAAGGGGGCATCAATGCAGATTACCCTCCCTAAACCAATCCCCAGGTCCTCTGGCTCCCTAGTCACTTTGCAAGATATCTGTGTGTCAGAAGAAATCAGGGACCTCCTTCTTCTGGAGGTCACACAAATGATAGACCAGTCCACAGAAAATATTGGGGAATCCTTCTGTGCCCCCAGTGGGACTCTCCCTTGACTGTCCCTAACAGGCTGTGAAGGTGCCAGTAACAATGGCCCTGGAGCAACAAATCCTAGTCCTGGGTGCCAGCTGAGATCAAAAGTCCGTAAGTCTTCATTTCCAGTGGAGGTCAGGTTTCTCATTTCATCCACAAATGTGAAAAGGTAACCCTTACTGTTTTCATTTTAGACCTGGCATAAGGGGGAAACAAAAGCCATAAACTGTGAACAATATCCCACACAATCTGTATTTCTTCTACTATGGCACAACGTGCATAGTGATCTGACCAGAGACAAGATCAAACAGTGTTTTTTTGATTTATTATTTACTTTTTTTATTGGTAAATATATACTTCAATACTTTAATTATTCATGTCCACAATAACATTGGGGCTCAATAGGATGGCGGTCGGACTTTGTCCAACTGCCATCCCTTCGGAAACGAGGCTGCCCAACTATATATCTGCGGTCCCGCCATTGGAAACATGATGTGACCGCATTCAAGGGAGTCGCAATGTGTATCTTTTGTATTGCAGCATGTGCTGCGGGCTGCAGCACATGCCTTAGTAAAAAAAGATACACATACATTAGTGTCAGATGGTCTTTCCACCCATGACCATCCGCCCGCCATCCTAATGTGGCGGGCGGTCTCACATGGTCCGATGGCGGTGGGATGGCCACCGACGGGATAATGGTGGCAGTCCCAAAACTTACATAAATTCTCCATAATCAACTTTTGTGGGACATATTATTAGAAAATCTTGAACATATATCATTATTTACACCCCCATCCTTTAATCCACGCACTCATTTATGCACAAAAAAAGACAACCTATCATACCATCCACCAATAATATTCCCAGCCACTCCACACATACACCAAGGTTTACAACAGTAAAAGATTTTCTTTGCCATTGTTGTGTTGCAGGCTGTGATCTCTCCTAAAAACAGTGAACACATGTTTCGGTGAGGAAAACAGCATTATCCAAACCACCTTCGTTAGGACCCCAAGATATTGGACTTATGTTCGAGGTGGCTAATGGGGGATTATGCAGCTCTCCAAGGTCACATTACAATTGCTGTGTGAAGATATGATGATGTACTTATCCCTTATTACTAATTAAGTCCTCTAAACACTATGGTGACAGAGAAGGCTCCTTATTTTTCCTTATTTCATCAGATACATGGATGCCACATGTTACACGGAATCTCCTGAAACTACTTGACAAAGTTATGCATATAACAGTGTGACGCCCTGGTAATCGTCCTTCACAGAAACTGCACATACGGTTGTAGGCATGCTTGAAAGGCTTGAACGCAATGATATAGATATTGTGCACAGTTCACAGTTCTTCTTTCATCCAACCAGGCATTCCTCTGGCGTAGTTTTCCATAGGTTCAGACCTTTCTCTACAGTTTCTCCCTTGTAAAAGGGTTTTTAAGTGTAATGGAAATTTCTAGAAGCCAGGCACATCTTTCCAATCCTAAGGCAACACTGTATCACTCCACCTCTGCCCCATTCTCCGGCACATCATTTGGGACGTCACGTCACCGCCCCGGTAAAACGCCCTACACGGGCCGTCACTGACTGTACATTACAGAAAGAGTGGATAGTGATCGGAGACTGGGCCTGGTCTGATTGCCAAGAATACCAAGATGCAGTGACGCATTGAAGCGTTTGACATCTTGGCAGTGACGGCCCGTGTAGGGCGTTTTACCGGGGCGGTGACGTGGCGCAGAGGAGGGGCAGGGTGGGGGGTTGCATTCGGCGATGCAGCGCGCGCAGCGAAATTCGTTTTATTAATTTTTTCGTAACTTACCTGAAATCGGCCGTTTGCCGCATTTTGCAACCCCCCACCCTGCCCCTCCTCTGCGCAACGTCACCGCCCCGGTAAAATGCCCTACACGGGCCGTCACTGCCAAGATGTCAAACGCTTCAATGCGTGACTATACAGTCTGAATGGGTTGTGGTCAAGTTTGGTGCACAGAGGTAGTGAAACGATTTAAGGTGCAAGAGAGTGAAGAGGTGCTCTGCTGTGAAGGAATACTAAGAATGCCAGAGCTGACTGTTAATGGAGTCAGGTGTTCAGTACTTGAGTGTTAAAAAGTGCTTTACTCAAATGCGGCTGTTACAAAATAACAAAGTAACAAAGTCCCAGCCGGAACATATGTGCATCTCTACTGCAACAAGGATTACAGTTTGGAATTCCAAAACACATAACTGTAAACAAAACTCATCATGAGAACTGAAGACAATTACAATATATCTGCATGAATGCAGCAATATAAAGGTCTCTCCCGAACTCAAATAAATGCAAGCAACGTCATAATACATAAATGCATGTAATTAAAACTTAAATGCAGTGATGCACAAATCTAGGACAAAAAGTACCAATATACAGTTTCACTACATATGAGAAAACAAATGTGAGACTGATTCAAGGGTAACTAACGAGTGGCATGATTTACAGATAATTATACAAGTCCTCACTGATATTGAGACCTGATGGTGATTTTGTGTTAAGCTCCATTATGTAGCGTGTTTCCAATTGCCTGAGCTTTTTTTCACAGTTGTCACCTCGTCTAAGTGGGGGTACACTATCAATAACAAAGTATTTCAGATGATTGAGATTGTTGTTGAGTACCTTCCTGAAATGCCTGGCCTCCGGGTAAGCGGGGTCATTGTTGACAATGGCCCGTAAATGTTGTAAAATACGCAAGTGAACTTGACGTTTGGTACTGCCTACATACCTGAGACCACAACTGCACTGTAGTATGTAAACTGCAAATTCAGTTCTACATGTGTATCTACTTGTGATAGTTAAGGGTTCAGTATGGAAGGTAGCGCTGACTTGTGTGGTGTTAATACCAAACCTACAAGCTCTGCAGGTGCTGCATTCAAAGAACCCCTTAATGTCAGTAGGCCAATTGGATTTAATAATGACTTCTGGGCTACTTTTAACCAATGCGTCATGCATGGAGAAAGCTCGCTGATATGTGATTGTGGGGCAATTGGCTACTAGGGTGCCTAGGACCGGATCGGTCAGAATAATACGCCATTGTTTATTGATAATGAATCTTATTACGCGCTCTTCCTTGCTGTAAGTGATGATTAAATGTGTGTCAATCACCCAATCCTTATTGGAGTTAAGAGGGGCTTTAGAGTCACTCAAAACACTCCCTGGTCTGCCAGACAAGAGTTCTTCCCGGGTATTGAAGTAACTCTGGTTATTGCTGTATATAGAGTCTGGTCAGTATAACCACACGCTCTAAATATATATCCATCTAGCAGTAGCTCACACTCACACCTTAGCAATTGGTATACTGATGCTTGTATTTAGGGCCTGAAAGAGTAATATATTCTTAAAACGTGCCCCATAAAATAATGCATTTTACCGTATCGATTGATTACAGTTAATGTCTTCCAGTGCTCATAAACTTTTGTAAGAAAATATTGAAAAAAATTGCTTTATAATTACCTAGTAACCATTGTGTATTTTCACTTCAATTTAACCCCAAGAAAATCAGTAAACTCGGATTTCTGTTCCCTGACAGCATAATAGTGCATGCAATTTCTAATCTGCCTATGTTAAATTTAACCGTGAGAGATTAATAACAAGATGAATTAATTTCAGTTTCAGGTGTATGTAATCTTTGTAAGTTACTTTATTTGTACATTTTCAGCATGTATTTCAATTATTTCTTAATATGCTTAGTTGAACTTTGCCCGAATCACTCATTTATGAATTAAACTGAGCAGAGCCTTGCGCGTGATTGGAAATTGTAAAGCAACATTTGTATCTTGATGGTCAGAGGGACAGTTCATTTTGGGAGAATGACCATGTGCATCAAGTAAATTCATATGAGTGGAAATAGCCAGTTAAAAAATCTTAGGTTATGCTCATGAATACTTTTATGGGCTCTGAGAATGGTTTTGGAACTGACTCTTTGTGTTGTCCAAAGCCTGTGCAAAGATATGAGAATGGAAGATTTGATCAGGCCATTTCAGGCTAAAGATGAGGAGGTCTGCATGACTGTGAGTGGTTTGTGGTTTGTTCATAGACTGAGCAGGAAGTCCAGCATCAATGTAGTTGCACTAAACAAAGTTGGATATTAATATTGAGAGCAACAAGCTATAGGCTACATCTCATACCTGACTTAGGTTTGGTGAAGATCAGTCCCATTATGGTGTCACCCCCAAAAAGAAAACTCAAAGATGTTCCACACAGGTTTGGACAGCAGGTTGAAAGATTTACCTCTATAGGGATCCCATCAGTTGAAATCCACAACACTCATCCCACTTTACATTCTTTCAAAGGAACACGTTCATGTACACAGACTTACCCCCATGAAGCCACTGTCTTATGAGAAACCCAGAACCCTAGTTAAGATCTGCACCAAAGTACTAAAGGGTAGATTTACTTGCATTTCAAGCAGTGCAGGGCAGGAAGCAAAATTGCTGCTCTGCCTTGTGTAAAAGGAAGTGAGCAGAAATGCACCTTATCTGCTAAGATGTGCTTTGTTTCTGCTGCTGTCTCCTAGCACTGGCACACTGTGTGCTGCCTAGTGCCTTTGCATGTACCCTTCCACCATAGTGCAAGGGTATCTGTGTTACAGGCAGGATTATTTTTTGTGCAGGAAGGTATACCTTCTACAGAAAAAAAAGAAAAGAGGGCAGCATACAACATGTAGGCTGACAAATAACTCACACTGCTCAAGGACAGACCACGTGACTGAGTTTGACTCTTTGGATACCCAATTTAACTAGTCAGGTGAGTGAACTACCAAAATTCAGTAAAAGAAACTTGCTCTATCCCATTTGACACTCTTTCTAAATACTAAATCACTATCCTATTCCATTCTGGATGTTAAATGGTGGGGCTAATGTAACACCTTTGTCATAATAGTACATAGCGCAGAAGCCTGAGATCCCTTCATATTTTTCCCCATTTTACCTGCTGGGTGACTTGGAGAATTGAGCATTAGGTAAGAGAATGTAGAACATGGTGACCTTCCTTCATCTGAATATGGAGCTACTCCAGAGAGTTCTCTGTTAGGCCAAGTAAAAAAAATAGGCTGCTATAGTCATATTCCACTATCAGCTCCAGAATATCGCTCTACTAGAATATCATCGACAAAAAAATAGAGGATCAAACTATCGAAACAAGGTACATAGATGTGAAGTTAAAAAGTTTAGTTACCCATGTTTATTTACCTTCTTGGTATTACGGTCCTCAATAACCTGGCCATGATAAACTCTCTAGTCAACATTTCCCCATAAAACCACCCTAGTGTATGTTAGATGTTTATTCTCGAAACTAAATCTTCGCAGAGCTTTCCGGTATAAGTGGATATGAAAACCAATGGTATGCGACAACTCACATTGAGACTGCTACTGTTTATTTTGAGGTTCATGGACGCATTGAAGGAGAACTCTCTTTAAAAAGAAGGATTCTAGCTTACTCAAGATCATTGTATGCGACATTTTGGATTGATGTCCTATCCTTATGCATTTTAAACAAGAATTGGTTTAAATTATGAAAGTTAATTGTTTGTTAATATGTCATCCAGACAACGTTTTCACTTTAGCACTTTTTGGCTAATTAGGCCTAGTCTTAGAATGTTTCATTAGGGCATCTTTGTGTAAGAAGGCAACACATTGTGAAGTTATAGATACATCTGGGTTTTAGGAGACAAGTCAGTTTTTAATCGAGTAGTGGTTTGAATGGTACCACACTTACAGCTACATGGATCAATCAGAAAGTTCACAACCTCCCCTTTGCTTGTCCTTTAATTGACATTTCTTAAATATAATATGTGGCATTTCAATCGTTTAAATGTTAAACCGAATGGACATTGATGAATGATTGACACAATTTTGAATCTGAAATTCAGATCTTCTTGGAACAACTGGGCAATGCTAAAACTCATAATATGTACATAGTGTATCTTTTCAAGAGATGTAAATTACCCAAATGGTAAAAGTGATATTAAAAAAAATACAATTATCTCTCCCTTAATTCTTGTAAATGCAATGTGACTGGAACATATTGATGACTAAAAAATGAAAGCATGATAATTGGTTTTTCTCAACTTTTGTTGCCCACATTTTTATCAGAGATTATATTTCGATGCAGACAAAACTGAGATAAACTAGTAAGTGGGTTTTAAACGGCTGGAAGGAGGCAGAGATTGCTGGAGCTGATGTCGTTCTAAATGCATTCCAAGTTAATAAACTGCATTACATCTAAAATTGATGGCTTGTATTTATCTCTGTTCGCTCAGAGGATGAACTCATTTGGTATTTTAATGTTGAACTTTACTTTTCAAATATTTTCTTCCATGTTTTTTTTATATAAAGTGGCAATTCACTGCAACCTGTTACATAAACAATTATGCTTAAAGTTTAGAGAAAAGAAGTGCGGTTTCATTTAGATGTAGAAATGGACACAAATCTGTAGCGATTATTCAGAGATGAGAACAAATTCTGCTAGATCAACAAATATTAGCAACGCCAATAGGTCTCACTTGAAGATGAAAGTGCCTGTATGCTTCCAGCCATACAGTTATTCAACCACTCAGTCGCTCAGCTTCTGTCACTGGGTCATTCATCATTGTACTGCATTCACCTACGCCCACATCCACAATATTCCGCACAGAAAGTCACTGACTGTTAAAAGCTGCTCGAATGTGTTTGAAGTGTCATCAACAAAGTAGCATGCATGCCACCAGACACTGTCTCCTAAGTGGTCAAAAAGAGATGGTGCTGAAGCAACGCAAGTATCTCTTTCAACTCCAGAAAAGCAAGAGTAATGCCACAGAGTAGGCCTTCCAGTTTCCAATTAAAGTCAAAAACACCTAGACAGAGACGTTTTAATTCTTAAACCCACACAGAAGGTGACAGTGAAAGGGACACACTTTTATCTCGTTAACACAAAGAAAGCTGCACTTTTGTCCTCAGCCACACAAAGAAAGTGTGGTGCAGCAGCAATGTACCATGGGGCCAATTGGCAAAGACATATATGAGTGTGTGGAGCAGTCGTCAGGGAGCAGTATTTCACATACTCATAAAAACCTTCGTGAAGCAGCCACAAAACATCTAAAACTGGAATAGTTTGGAAGCAACCATATAAAATTTTCACAAACAGGACAGGATGAGGGTAGGATGTGGCGTAATGACCAGAGCTGCTGACTTTAGAGCTGGGGAACCATGTTCCTATCTGGGTGTTGGCTCAATATTCTGTGACTGGGCAAATCACTTTATCGCCCTGTGCCCCCCCAAAAAATAATGCAACCCTATTTAATGCAACTGGTGCTCGTGATAAAGTGCTCCAGTACATTTGGTTCGAGTTTGCTCTAAAAAAAAATACAATTTGCTAATAAGGAGTTGTAACATTCAGTGCCAATTCATAAAAGCATTTATTTGTGATTACATCGAGGCATATGCCTGCAGTAACAATTTAACGTATGGCGTGTGATGACGTGTTAAAGAAAAGTTATACGGTCAACAGCAACCCAACAGGGGTTTGAGTCGATTAAAAAGACCAGTTGCAGGTAGGACTGGAATCCTCCAACTCCGATCATTCAATGCCGATGTTCTGCAGAAGGTACAATTTACTACTGATTGATTGACTGATTTAAACTTGTCTATACTGGGAACGTTCAATTACCTAAAAGGTGTCTTTATGCTAACCTCCGATTATCATTACAGAAAGGCATAGGAGAAGAGGGGGCACCAGCTTGCATATATAAAGATTTCAGGAGTTTCCTAAATGTTATTAAGTGACCACCTCTTAAATGGGGGGAGGGGGTGGGTTCAATGTTGAATGGCTAAAACAGAGAGAGCTAGACCTCCCAGTCAAACCCGCTGAAGGACAGCTAACTGGCGGGCACCATTGCTGGATCTCAGCTGCTGAGGAGGAGGATAATGAATACATGGGAGTCTTAAATAGACGAGGCCCAGGGAGTGACAAGCATTTAGTGTAATGCACATGGCCTTAGAAAGGATCCTCTTGGGGATGGGCAGCCAGTGTAGCATCTGTAAACAAGCCAATGTAAAACCAGTAGGCGGGGCATCAAGTGCCATCCTGGCACCAACATTCTAAATTCACTGAAGTCTTGAGAGTCAACAAGTGGTGAACCAAGAACGCAGTGCAGTTATCCAGGCGGCTTAAGATCAGAGTCTGGCTCCCAAAGCGACACGACTCAGAAGGTAAAAAAGGAAGAATATTGTACAAGATGTTTAGCTCAAAAAAGCAGATAGAAGGTAGTTTATTAGTCTGGGGTGGGGGGGCAAGTTCAATTCAAAGAAAACTCCCAGGTTTCTGACCACCAAAGCCGACATGGGAGGGGGCCAAGCTGGGCAGGCCAAAGACCAGCAGGAAGACGCTGGGGTTTGTATGTGCCTGAAAAGATGATAATCTTGGTGTTGTCAGTATTCAAACTCATGCAGGTCTTCCTCATCTAGCCAATCACAGCAAGCATACAGTCATGGAAGACAGTATTTTTATTCTGCACCTGGTCATGAAAAGAGACAAGTATTTCTGAGTCATCATAGAACATTTACACTTGAATGCACACAAGGCACACTGTAAATAAAAAAAACACACGTGTGAAGCAATAAACGTTCCTTTTACATTCCTTACTGGTCAAGTGGCTACAGGGGCATGTCAATAATAAAATGTGTGTGGCATACAAGGAGCTTTTCGAAGCTTTGAAGGGAGAAGTCACGCGAGGGCTCTGAAGATGCTAGTGACTGTTATGTCCTGATGTTAGCATACAGCAGGACAACAAAAAAGAAAGCATAAACAGACTTAGGTCGTCTCGCCTCTTGAGAATCAATGGGAAATGTTTTGTCAGGACCACATTTTAGAAAAAGAAGAATTCGCAAGCTTTATTTTGACTTTGCCAATGCTTGTTGATTTATAATCATCCCAACTCTAAATCAGGCCCGAGACCTTAATACTTCCGAAAATGGTCTTATTGATTCTTAAACGCCCAAATGTATCCTTAAACTCTTTTGCTTCAAGAAGATGACATACTATACATACTGCAAGAAGCTACTGAACCTTGTCTACCACTCTCCCAGGAACAAGTTAAGGGTCAAAGTGCATTTCAGACCTAAGGATGGCTGAGCTCGAGTACGTTCATCTGTCTGTGTGCTTCACTTCTATGATTATGCGCCAGATGTGTGTCAATTTGTCCTGCCTAAGATCACATATTGTCTGAACGCACCAGAACTCTTCACATGGTAACAATGCAAAATGCTTTTCAATGTATATGTAGAGTTAACAGAGAGATATACCTTAGTGAACCAGAGAAAGGGCAGACCAATAGTTTGGAGTAACGAAGGGATTGAACAAGTGTGCTTAGGATTCATCTGGAGAAGAGGAAAGACAAGACAAGTTTTACTCTCTCCGATGGAGGTTTCCATAAGAAGACTGGGGACCTAATTCAGAGGGTGGCAGACAGGTGATTCCGCCACAAACGTGATAGATATCCCCTCCACTCTATTACAAGTGCCTTTCGATATAATGTCAAACTCTAAATCAGGGCCCTTTGTTACTCTGTCCTCACCTATGATCTCCTAGCAAAGGGAAGATGGAAGCAAACGGTTCTCCTGAAATCGAACTCTACTGGGCGACCACTAAGCTTACCATCCCCTCTATTGGCAACTAGACACACCCACCAGGCCGTCTTGAGTGCATCCACGTGTATTGCAAATGTCATCGCAGTGGCGGCTTGTGTCATTCATGCATTACAATGTTGGCGCAGCCAAATAAGCAGGTTGATTCTATTTAGATCAGAAACATGCATGTGTCCATCTTGTAATGAGTGCCCAAGGGATCGAAACTTTATATTTATTGTAGGTCCTTTTAAGAATAAATTAAAAATGTATAAATTGTGTTATCAAAGGTTGGGATAATTTTAAAACTGATTGAGTTTTGCTGGTATATTAATAATTATTGGAGAGAATATGTTCATTCCTTATAAATGTTTTTAACTGTATTTTTTTGTATATATCTTGTTTTCAAACTTTTATGATTGACAAGAATCGAATAACGTTATTTTGATGATGAGTGACCAAGTTAAAAAAACATACAGCTTATGTTTCGAAATTCCTGAAATGAGCTTACTGCATGGTGAATGTCCCCCACAAATGCATCAGCAGTACCGCAGGCTCTTCTGTATCAGAACATGAGGCCAGGGCGAGTCTTGCTAACACAGCCATACCCAGGCATCAGCTTTAGCAGCTAATTGAGGCCGCTCAAGCATGTAGATGTCACGGGGCATATAGAGAAGACAAGGAAAGAAATGTTTCATCATTTGTGTACAAATAAGCCCCTGCAACGTGAGCTAATGTTTGCTCCAATAGGAAACCATTTGCATCGCGATTTGTTGACAGTGTGCAATGGCCTTGGGCTTTAATGAGAAACCTGGAGGATGTGACGCACACAGTTTTCTCTGCACGTCACTCACATATTTTAGTTTTAGGATGCGAGCGCGTGTGTCCGGAACAGCGGGCGCCATGACCTTTGAAAAGTGCACTTTCTGAGCAGGGCACACACAGATGACAAGCAGCCGGAGTTGTGAATAGCCTCCGCGGTGACTGGACGTGACAGGCTCAGGATATTCAGAACTGCACATCAGTGAACACGTTCTGGTTTGTTTGCTTGAGAGAAATGTGCATTTGTTTAACTGGCTGAAAAGTCAAGTGGAAAACCATCTCCTTAGGACACGGGAAAGCTGTGAATTGTAGACCACTTGGTGGATGTTCTTGAACTTTCTTGGTGTGAGTCACCAAGCACAGGCTTTCCTGGGAATCTAAAATACTTCTTAACAGCAAACGTTTTGTGAACATGTGGATATCTTTGGCAAACATGGCTTAATTTGACACTTCATGGTTATGTGTGTTTGTGCAGAGCAGCCTTTTATGTAGCGAGAGCTACTTCTGATCATCGTGAGCGACTGAAGACGAAACAACTCGCGCATTAGTACCAGACACCCTCCATCCCGGCCTCATTGACTTTAAGCCTAATGTCCAAAGAGCCAGATACTAGGTTTGAACAAAATAATTTGACTAGGGGCACTATGACAGGGATGTCACGTGTGTAAGTGAGGGCGTGGTCCTTTCGGTAGGAGCGGTTCCTGCATGAGGGAGTAGGGAGCGGAGGACCACCAGTCTCAGTGGAAGGAGATTGAAAGACTGGTCTGAGGCTGCGGCACTTATACTGTCCAGTCTGGTAGCAGTGCAGCACAGCTGTTTACAAACACACGCTGTGCATGTGAGGTGGATGACTTCAATACTGCATAAATCCCGCATGCGCAGTGTGCGTCTGTGAGGCAGTGGTGTGGGCAAGCAGGCGATACCTAAAATAGCAGTTTTTCCAGGGTTTTGGTCGAATACTCGGCTCACCCGAATCTATGACATAGCTCAGAACATCCTTCTAGGATTCGCATTCCTCCTCTGACTGGCTGACCCTTGATACTGTCAGCCTATGGGAATGGGAGGCAGGATTTCAAATACTGCTTCTTTCGTCCTATGCTGGGTTCATATTTCCCTCCTTCCTTCAACCAGCTGCAGCCGAGCCTGAGAGACACCTCCGGGAGAAACACAGTGACCTAGCTGAAAACGGTGAGTACAAGTGCACCTTGCTTCATTTGTCAAGCTGCCTTAGAGGCCTGGCACACGTCATCTGCCTTCCATGGCTGCCAAATTTACAGTCTGCAGGGATAAACGGAATGCCCTCCACTTTCAAAGTTCACCGGCTGCCACTGCCTTGGGGATGTATGAAAATATGTGCGTATGAATGGGATATGTTTGTATGGGTGACTGAAAGCCTGTGTTGTATGTACTGGCAGAAACGGAAATACCATTTGCTGCATGTGGCACTATTACATGTATAACACAAACATACAATAATTGTTTTTTAATGGCAGAAACTTAAAGTGCAGAAAAATGTTGTGCAGACATTTTCATAATATGGAACATTTTTCTGCAATTTAAATGTCTCTCATTTAAAGAAATGGCTGTAGTTTTCAGCTATACTTATGGCACAGTGTCTACTGGCCACTGTGAGCAAGAGGCCTGCAGTTTGTAAATATGACACTTTGAAACAGGAGAAAATTAAAACGAAAAGTTAACTTAATCATTAGGGTACCTTTTCATTTTCATTTTCTCCCATTTAAAAGCATTCAGAAACATATTTGTGTTCACAGCTTCAATATCGAGATGACAAGGACTTTTATTTATGAGTTAAATTCCTCAGTGCTTCAGTTGTTCACCTCTGTGCCCCACCCAGCCCAGGACATAACTCTGACTGACCACTGCTCATTATCAAGCCCTGCCATCTGCAGCCTGATTATCATAAAATAAACACTGAAGTCCCTCAACTTTAACCCCTTCAGTGCCCATGACGAGATAGTCTCGTCATGGAGCGCGGTTGCGCTGTGCCCATGACGAGACTATCTCGTCATGAACCCCGCCCGCTAATGCAACGCCCGGCACAGGGCGGGGAAAGGGCGGGGCACTGAAGAGGTTAAAAGAAAAATATGACCTTGTGTTTATTTAAAAATGAAGTCAAGGTTGTGAGCTACTCTGAAGGTGTCTGAAAGCTATTGGTAGCTCATGATTGACTGGTAGGAGACGCCTGGTATAGAGTTACTGCATTCTGAAGTGTACCTCAAAAATCTGGAAACTTGTTTGGCAGCCAACAGCAGTGTTTGGAAAGTCTGTGTCTCTCTTGAAGCCCTATCTAGGCCAAGTCCTCCCTGTTCACGTTCCCTACTCAGACCATCTACTACGCCAGTTCATCTGACCAGCTATAGTAGGCCTCTGTATACATGTACGTGTGAGTTATTTGAATAGGCCAACCTAGCTGAAAGGCTACTGTACATGGTTAGTCAGCAAGGGATCAGAGAGGAACCTGGGTTCTGAGAGTGGAAGTGGAATGTTACTCCATTGTGGTGTAGTGCTTTTTCAAGATTTGCGTCTTCATCTTTTTTCTATGTAGTAGCACGGTTGGGATGGTCCTAATGGAAAAGGCAATCTTGTTGCACAGACTAGGTGCATAAATTAGGAAGGTGTGTTGCCGTCTATATTTATGCATGAGGCATGAGTTTATATTGTGAGGATGCTTTTCCATTTACTATTCCAAGGGTATGTGGCATCCATTCTTCCCACTTGTGTTACGGTGACAGGATGCAATCCATTTCACCAATGCTTTACTTTACCTTAGTACTTGATATTACTTAAGACTCACTCCAGGAGGATTGTCTCCACACTGCTCTCTACAGGCATAACATAACTGGCTAGAACAACCAAGTTTTAAGCAATTTCTTAAAATTCTTAAAATTGGGTCTTGTGCAAATGTGGAAAGGAAGGTTGTTCCAATGATTTGGGGCTGGATATGTAAAAGCTCTGTAGCCAAATCTAGCAGTATGAATACGTGGGATCTGCAGAAATGCTTAATTGGAGGATTTTAGATGTCTAGAAGGGAGGGAGTGATTCAGTTTTGAACACAAATATGCGGGCTGAGATTGATACAGGACCTTGTGTGTCAAACACCAGAGTTTGAATAGTGCCCTTTTTATGGTTAGCCAATGCAATTTTTTCAGAATAGGAGGCGAGAGTGACCGAGCGGGTCGATTGCAGATCAGCCGGGTAGCAGTATTCTGAACGTTCTGTAACTTAGCCAGCAAAGTGTCATTGGCCGTGGCCAGCAATTCCTTCCAGGAATACACGTGACTAGTTATAAGAATCCAGGGTCCAAGATCAGATGACCACCAGTTGGATGACCAAAGGTCATGTGCTTTGCCAAACAGCACAAATTCAGATTTCTGACTGTTTAGTTGGAGGCATTTATTGGTCATCCACCTTGCAATTTCTATCAGACAGTACATGAACAGTTTTTTCACCAAGTCTGGATCAGGATCCAAGGAGATAAGAAATTGTGTATCATTTGCGTATGACACAATCTCCACTCCGCAGGATCTCGCAACACATGCCAGGGGGGTAACATAAATGTTAACTAGGGTAGGGCTAAGGCATGAGCCCAGAGGGGCTCCTCTGTTGGAAAGTAACTTTTTTGATTTAAACTGTCCCATACAGACTTGTTGGGAGCGGTTATCAAGGAAGTCCTTAAACCAAAGTAGTGGCCTACCATGAATTCCTGCTTCAAGTAATCTGCAGATAAGGATGGAATGGGAGACTGTGTCAAACGCAGCAGGCAGATCCTGTAGGACCAGCATTACAGGAGTTCCTGCATCGAGAGAGAGAAAAATATTATCCGTATCGTCAGTAACCCTCACCAATGCTGTCTTAGTACTGGGTAGAGCTCAAGGAGAGGTCTATGATCTTATAATCCTCAAAGAAAGATGTTAGTTGTTTATTGATGTGGCTTTCAAGGGGTTTTACAAGCAAAGGTAGTAGCAAGGTGGGTCTGTAATTCGTGAGCTCTTCGACGAGGATCATAAATTGCTATTTGATACCATAGGCTGCAGGCCGCAGTCAACTTGCATCTTATTGCGGCACTTTATGACTAATCATAGTTCTTTAAATCACAGGCTAAATAATGCTATGGACCAACTATAAGCCTTAATTGGCAGTGGTGTTCTCCACACCTGTAGTTTGCAATGAGTGCGAAGGTTATTTCCCATGCTCTGTTTCATATCTCAGCGTGGAGTAGATAGCAATCCTTTTGACTCTTTGGGAGAATACTGTTCTTCATTGACTGTATTGTGGTTACATTGGCCTGAATGAACAATGCTGTCTCATGTTGCAAGGTGCATCAGTGTTAAATGCAAAGGTTACACAGAAAAAGGTGGTTTGCAAGAGATAGATGATAACCTGCACAGTCAGCACACACACCTTGTGTTATACATGCATATGCAGTTCATTTGTACTAATGGCCGAGGTGAGTTGCCCATATGCTTCTAATTTTAGGTATGATCTACAGATACCTTTAACAGTCTCATCAAACTCATGTTTAAAAAACAAAAATAATAGAAATAAATACATAACAAGCAGGGTCACATTTTGGCTCTTTTCAATGAGAGAAAGACATTTTGCTTGTGTACCGGTGCATAACCGCATAAATAATAGCCAGTTTTTCTGTCACAAATTGTTGGCCAATAACTGATTTAATTTCTGCATTGATTTTGTTTAGTGTTATTTGTTTTTACTCCCTGGCAGTTTTTCACCTTTAGCAAATGTGTGAACACCAGCTTCAATCAGAGGCATTTTAATTTTTTATCCCATCTACACCTTTATTGCCTATTCTTTCTTTACACATATCTACTTATGTATTTGGGAATTACATTCTATGCTGACTGGCTAATGAATGCTGCCATTTTTATCTACACTTCTGTTCTAGTAGAAACTTCACACTCAGCAATTTTCTTTGGTTAATCTGCCACACCCTGTTGTGTAGCGGAGCAGAGTATCTGCACTCTACATAAGAAAAATAATCTTCATGCTTAGGGGTGGGTGTAACTGGCATAATTGTCTCTAGCGTAATGACTCCATTTTGCAGCAAAATTACTTATAAACATACGTGACTATGTGAGAAGCGGAATCCAGCATTTAGCATTATTTGCAAAATACACCCTTATGTCCAAAATAGGCCTGAGATGCATTTTGTGCTAAAAAAATAGCAATAAATGCTACAGGATACGAATAGCAGTAGCCGGCAGTCACGCACTCTCTCTTAGATCATTGTTTTTGTGCGTCTGTTGTAGGATTTCAGCCCGTGATTACTCTTAATTACTCAAGCTGGCATAATTGCATAATTTCAGGAATTTTGCATCACAAGAGTAATGTGTATCGACTGGAATTGCTCCGTTTACTCCAGCGTAATTAAAGTTTCAGCTAGGCCTAATGTAGCTGCACTTACAACAAGCTGGCAACCAACTAGGTTTCTTATGAAATACGTCTGATTTGATCTCCCTGTGGGCTGTGGTCAATGGATTCCATCAATTTGCAGTTACTTCGGTGAGACAAGCAGTGATACCTATTTTTAATACAATGCATTTCATTGTTAATATCATCATGTCCATAACTCTAGTGCTTGAAACCAATTTCCCTCTTGCTGAGCTCATCAAAGGAGCACAGCATGTGATGGGTGCCCACTTGACTGCTGGACTACAGACAACATGGTCATAGCACCTTCTGTGTTTCACTTGTGACTGAAACCCATGAGGAAGGAGCTCAACAATAATATTGATAACAATCACATGTATTGCAAGGAAAACAGAAATGTAAACAATATAATACAAGTGATGAAATAAATTGTCAGAAAAAAGGTATTGAGCTTTTTCTCACCAGAGGATTTGAAACTATGGGTAGATGAACAACAGTGGCCATAATTCATTGAGAAAGGGATGCTTGCCATTCTTAATAAGAAACCTACAAATGAACTTAATTGTGAATTATTTGTTTTCTTTGTTACCATTTGAAAATAATGTTCATTAGTACACTCTTCATAGACTGTTGTGATGTGAGAGTCATCGATAAATCAAAAGCTGTCAATAGGGAATGATTGAAAATGTATTCGTTGTGAATTTAGAAAATATAATAGTTGAACACGTTTGTTATGAGAATAGTGACAGACCAGATTGGCAGGATAAATGATAACTGTGTGAGATGATACATTCTCACTGGCCCTGTAATGCTATACTCCATTTGTGAAAAATGTATATATTTTATAACGATGACAACATTTACTCCTCACTTAGATTTGGTAGGGCATTGAAAACCTTCTAATTTTGGAAGTAATCTCTAGATACAGAGCAACTTTCACAGACAGCATTTCCTCCATAACATTATCAACACAGAAGAGAAAATTCAACCAGTGGATTTAGTTCCATATTTTCAGCATCTTCCAGAAATTGGAGGTTTTTCAATTCTTTCCAAACTCTAAATGAGACACTTAGTATCTCTGATGAAATTATGATTTCTTTAAAACATAGGAAACTGCATAATGCTATCATTCGCTCAAAACCCTTCATATTCTGATATATGTTGGGTAGCAGTGGGTAGTTACCATTCAGCTGGGTGTAGAGACCACTCCCATGGAAAATTCCTATGTCGCTGCTTCCGGTATGAAAAACATCATCATTTTCCTGTCTGAACAATGTTCAGACGTCTCTTAAAATGCTTTCCACAGTCATTGGTGAGAGTGCCAAATTGCGAGATATCAGAATTTCCAGCAACTAGTTTTGTGGTTTTCACTTGGAAAATCACTGATAGGTATAGGGAAGTTGGGTTGCTGGGGTCAAATCGAGTGCAATCTGGATGGTTACCCAGGACATCAGTGCCAGGAGACCTTGTGCATAGAGTGTTTTAAACTTGACTATTGACTCCACCAGAAGTGTTTTTATGATCTTGAAATGCTATTTTCAAATAGTCATGTTTCAGCAGTTTCAAAGTTATCCTGCCACACTGGTTTTGCTGCCTATCAGTGACATTTTCTATAGGTTAGGTTTATTTGTGTGCTTACGGCTGCCTCCAAATTGTTGGAAACTCGTGAAATTTTGTTTTCTGTTCACCAGGCTACTGATATAATGTCAGAACCCGAAATCTAGAATTCCAATTAGAACATTGCAATGGTGAGCGCTCCTACACTTCAACACACCAAAGTACCTAGCTGGCAAACTGGAGCTGTCTGGCGGCTGTAGATCCTCTAGGATCGCCAGCAGCTTATTGTTAAAACCTCAGAAATTTCAGAAAAAGCAAACCTACAACCAAGTCTTCTCCTAAAATTTGGAACTCCCTTCCTAAAACCAGACTGAAATCATCAATCACATCATTCAAAAAAGAAGTCAAACTGTTTTTGATAAACAAAACTCTACTCTACAACTCTCTGACTCCACATATGGATAAATAGCTGACACAGTGTCTCAACCTGGGCTCTCTCTCACTGTCGTTGTCTGAGTGTTTAACTCACTGACCTCCTCCCGATTTACAACGGGTATTGACAGCATTTGTGTTGCTTAGTTGTCATGTCTTCTTCTTGCCTAACCAATAAGAAAGTGCTCTGACATCCTACTAGGGTCTACTCCATGCTATATAAAACTTTATATATAAATAAAATGGAGTGCTATGGGCTTCTAATGACTGGTAGAAGCCTGGAGCATCAAAATTCCAGTGTTTGTTCACAGCAACAGCTGTGAACCAAGGCCTCATGGAGCCCGAAGGGGATTTCAACCCCCTCTGGCTCTGTGAGGCCTTTGTTTTTATAAATTAAAACATTCTGCTCTAGAGGGCTAGAATGTTTTAATAGCCTAGGAGCCCTCCGTAGTAGGCTCTACTGGCTATTAAAGGTCAGCTCCCTTGTTAAAGGCCCTCATCTTTGGCTTGGGCCTTGAAAGCTGGAGTGGGCCTTTAACGGCCGGTGGAGCCTGCTACGGCGGGTTCTAAGGCTATATTAGAATTGGAATTTTGGGAGTTCCATTGAAGACATGAAGTGACTTAGGGATAATAATAGCTGGTATAACCCTTCAGCTCCAACATTCCAATGTTTGTCTTTCTGTTTCTCTCCTTTTAATTTAGAACATTCTACCCTCAGTGGGTGAAATGTTCTAACAGCTCTATAGCTCTTCTTCCTCAGGCTATACTGGTTGTTAAAGCTCTCTTGCTTATTTTAAGCCTGAGCCACAAAACTCAGGTGCAGGGCATTTAACAACCACTATAGACCTAAACACTTGGCTATATGGCTATTTTAGTAGTTGACTGCAGTATCAAAAGAACTGTTTACATTTATTGTGCACCTTATGACCACAAAATCTCATCCTCACAAGTGTTTTGTTTAGAAAATATGGTAGAATCACTTTAGCTAATTATTCTAAACCACTGGGAATTTTAGGTGACTTATAAATTCAATAACAGAAACTTAAACCTTTCGACGAACCAGTTCACTTGTGCCTAAAAACCATCAGTTGAAACTAATAAGATAGATGGTCAACACCAAGTGCATTTCAGCTTTATTAGACCTTATCACATAGCTTAACTTGTGGCTTTAGACACATTGAGCAGCACACCATTCACATATGGACATAAACCTCATACTCAGATAAAAATAGGGAAAGGGGGGAAAATGCCCTGTCAAATGCTAAAAAACGACTTGGAATTCATTAGTTCGTCTTTTCCATAATTTGCTAGTTCATCTGTACTTTTGAAGAATGGGTTCCAAACTGATGCCATACATTTTATATCGTCTTGTAGGTTTGCTTTGATAAAAACCTACAATAACAGTAAACTACCAAGTAAAAAACACCACCAATTGAGCCTTCTTTCACCTACTAACTCCCAACAATTCTAGCTTAATGAGACCTTTTGCTCTTTGAAACACACAATGTATTTTTTTTCATTGGGAAATTGATACACTACAGTGCTTGTTATTCTGTCATTGGAGGATAAACTAAAGTGAGATGTTTTCTACATTTTTACTTTTGTAAAGATCCAGTAACTTTCACACAGTCCAAAAATTAAGAGTTTGAAATTAGGCCATCATTATAAGAGGCCTTCAATTCCTCAAAGGACTACTAATTATGTCACCTCACCCTTTGTGAATTTTAGAAGTACTGTGGACCTCTCTTGTTTCCATTGGCGATTTCACCTGCTAAAAGCAGCGGAAATCTCTTGAAAGGGACAATTACCAGAGGATTCTGACCAAGAATTATTGATTGCTTCAGTTATTTCTCTTTACTTGGTATTCAAAGGGATGAACTCAGAATGCCTGTGAATTCTGTACCTATTAAACGAAAGTACCCCTGGGATCATTAACTCCAGGGCTACAGAATTAAAACCCCAGCATGTAGGAACATCATAAAGAGACCCTAAGTGGTAAGCTGCAAGTTAGGGTCTGAGGCCAGGAGTGAGTACGTAATATGACCACTCTATTTATGCCAAGCTGCTGTAATTGATACATTGTTTTGTGACAGGCTGCCAGGTCTTAGCCACCAACTTAACACATGTGTGAAAATTTGGTCACTTTAGTCCTTGAAGACCTAATAAAGAATTTCCGAGATTCTGGCAATTTATGGAAGGTTGATCATGGTGGACATTGAACTTTCTTTAGGTTATAAATTATAAAAATGCATTTGTCTGATTAAATTCCAACTGATTTCTTTAAGTTTCAATTTGGTGATAAAGATATTGCAGAAAAGTTATGTTATGTTATTGAGAAAAGTTGGTACAATAAAAATTAGACGTGTACTCCTTCTACTTCTATAAGTTAGACCAATAATCTCAATTGAAATTCAAAAGGAATATTGCATAGGATCGTGATAAAGAGAGAGCATAGTGGTATAATAGCAATTTATTATATATTGAAGAATGGACATTTTGGCAGATACGATTCTGCATTCAATGGAAATTAAATTACCATGCCAGTAAATATTTAGCTCAATCACCCTCACAGTTTCATAACCTTCTCCTAACTGGACTAATAAAATCAAAATCCAGAGATTTAGTTCACTGTAACTATACTATCAAAGTAAAGATCAGATTTCTGTCTTTGGAAAGTGAGGTTACTCCTCACTTCACTTAGGGACCATCAGGCTTAGGTGGCTCTTTGGGAATTAACTCCTCTATCCCGTGGTTAGATTCCCTTCTGAATGGGTTTTATAGACTCTACTTAGCATGACATTCCAGCATGACGCTTTCAGGCATGTTCAATTTATAATCTGATAGTCCTTTTCAGTCTTGAGAATGGGAATCAGGTAATTGATATACATTTACATATATAATAATATATTAAATGAAATTAAACCAAATACAATATTAGGATGGAAAAGCATGTAAATTCTCTTAAACTGCATTTAAAAATAACAAATTCTGGTTTGGCTAATGCCATGAGAAATATTTCTGAAAACAATGCAGGACTGCTACTGTACAAAGCTTTGTGGATAATACAAAGGGCCTTAAATGTGACCCCTTCGGGCACCGGCAGCCAGTGAAGGTCATGAATGCCCTTGAAAATTGGAGCAAACTTGAAAATCTTCAAAAGCAGATGTGCAGCCTCATTTTGAAGTGACTGACGTTTCCACTGCAACCTTTTCTCTAGGCCCAAATATAGGGCATTGTAGTAGCCAATTCGCGAAAGAACTAATGCTCAGTATCCTAAGTGGAAGCAGGAAGATGTAACCTTTATTTGATTTGAGAAAAAAAGCTATTCATCAAACCACACCCCGAGGTTTTTCACTTTTTTGAATGGGAGACCAGAGTGCCTAAAGAGGGAAGCCACCAAGACGTATTACAGAAAGAGCTGTTAGAACCAAAGAGTATGACTTCCGTTTTTTCAGAATTTAGGTTAAGACAATTTTCTTGCATTTAGGTAACAATGTTGGACAAGCGATCCTTAAACTTGGAGGCTGCAGCATCAACATCAGAGTAGATGAACAGAACAATTTGTGTGTTATCTTCATATGACACAACAGCAAAGCCATAAGATCTAATTTAAAGTTTAGCCAATGGAGTGACATAGATGTTGAAGAGTGTACATGTTAGTAAGGAGCCCTGAGGCACCCCACATGGCAAAGTAAAAGGATCAGAGGTATAATCACCGAAGGCCACGCTATGTTTCCTTCCTGAAAGAAAGGAACTAAGAATGATAAGGCTGAACCTCTATCCCTGATCCCCACTAGCCAGCTGATTAACAGTGAGTGATTCACTGTATCAAATGCTGAAGAGAGGTCAAGAAGAATCAGCGCAGTTCTACCACCTGAGTCCACCTGTTTGCGAATCTCTTCGGTGGCAACCGGCAGTGCTGACTCGGTACAATGGGAAGACTTAGACCCATTTTGCGAGGAGTCGAAGATGGAATGGCTATCAATAAAGGCCGTGAAGTTAGCATGAAGTGCATTTTACAACATTTTAGCTGGTAAAGATATATTTTTTGAGTCACTGGGATCCAAGGTAGACTCTTTTAGGAGCGAGCAGAAAGATGCCCATTTTCGTTCTGTTGGAAAGTGACCAGATATCAGAAAGCTATTGAGCAACATGGTAAGATGTTTAGCCACCGTTCTAGATACCAAATGCAAGACTGAGGGTGGACAGGGGTCCAGCGGGGATTCTGATTTAGTAGTTTCCATGAGATCCAAAGTCCGATCCTCAGAAAGAGGGGTGAAATGGTCCAAGAGGGTCTGTCTTGGTTCGGCACCAACTATAAGTTCTTGGGACAGAAGATGGGACCAGGTATCACAGCTGGGCAAATCCCATTGGATATAAAAGAAAATTAATCACAGATCCCTAACACTATTGCCTGGAAGTATTCTGGCAGCCTATCACAAAACACTACAGTAAGAGGAAAAGATTGAGAGCTATTTTAGTTAGTTAGAGAGGGAAGAAACTGTCCTTAACAGTTCTTTAATAGAATCCTTGGCAGAACAAATTTTATCAATAAAATATTTGGATTTCTCTACCACAATCAACAATTTATACTCATCTATCGCATTTTTATATAGCACTTTTTTTGTCTTCATCATAATCAAATCTCCACTTTCTTTCAAAGGCCCTACATTTTTGCTTAAGCATTTTTAACTCAGAGGTGTACCAAGGAACAGTGGGGGATTTCCTGAGGCAGTTGAAAGTTTTTAAATGTGGTTCTTACATAGCTACTGAATCCAACAAGTGAGTAATGTTGCTAGTAGCAACATCAATATTTCCATTTAAATCTGGATTCGATTGGTTTAACAACTGATCCAGTTCTGAGGCAACAATTTTTTGCCAAGGGCGGTTCTTTATGATTTTGGAGGAATTGGCATAGCCATTACCCTGATGGGGACTATAAGGTTAAAGCAGACTGCATTGTGATCCGTACAGATCAGTGGGATCACTTGATCAAAGCTGATCTTGGGATTATTAGTAAATATGCCTTCAAACGTGTGGATGGCCTTATGCGTTGAAAGATTCACTATTTGGTATAGATACAAACTCTGAAGACAATCAGTCAGATATGTCGTGTCTGGATTAGCACACATATCCAAATGGAAATTGAAGTCTCCTAATAAGGTAAGATTAGCAAACTTGCTAGCAAACAAATTTACACAGCAATAGACCCGACCTTTGTCAAACCTCACTTATTACTTGTGTAGTTCATATTAGGGTGGAAGTTTGCACTATCTGTATGGAAAACATGAGGGTGGAAGGACAAACACTGGCTTCACTTCATGTTGGATGTCAACCTCAATGGCAAAGCAATGGTCTGTATGCTCACAAGTTGTATTTGAACCCTCACACCTACATCACACAAAGAACCAGGGGGCGTGGCCAAGCTCGCTATAATGGCAGATGCAACTTGCTAGTGAAACCAAAGGAAATGATGGACGGAGTGTTGAACATTGCAAGCACTCACCCCCAGTCAACTGATCTGGGTTTAATCCATCACCGTTCTTTAGCCCACTCTGCCACACCAGTTCAGACATGGCCATATGCAAATCAGTCTGACCCTGTGCCTCATGGGAACAGTCCAGCACGAACTGCCAAGCCATGTCTTCCCTGGACCGGAAACAAGCTTCCTAGGACCGGTTTCTGGCATTTCAGCCGTCTTCAGCCAGTCCGCCACCTATCTCCCATAATCTGGAATTCATCTGTATGGAATATGGCCCAGTGACGGTCAATCATGCCCACAGCCACACATAGCCCGATGTAGCCTGGATCTGAGATGAGCACCGCCTAACTGCAGTGGAGATGGCAAATCCATCCTGGGCCGTGACACTCCCTGCTATAGGCCCGCAACCCCGCAGCACTCTGCGTCCCTGCAAGCGAGTGCCTGTGGGACCCGGAGAGGCCGGGGACTGTCCTGGTGTTGGCTGGGTGTCTTTTCCAGGACCCCTGCATCAGCGCCCTATTGCGGCCATCCTGCTGGTACCTCCCACGACAGAGCTTTCTGAGTATCGAAGGCGGTTGTGACGTCCTGTGCCATGAGACACTGCGGTCTTCAGTAATCAGGTACAACCGTGTGGCTGATTGGGCACCGGAGTGCTGGAGCAGAGCCGGGCCGATGCCCCATCCCCGCACCGCATTGGACCGCGCAAGGCCCTAAGAGAACCACGCGCCGGTGTGAATGGGACGAGGGGCCCTCTGGACCAAGGCATAGTGAAGGCTGTATTTCCTGGGCCTGCCTGGGTGCAGAGAGCAAGCAGAGCACCAGAGCCTGGGTACGATGTTGCCGGACACCGCACGGCGTGGGAGATAGGGTGCAATGCCATGTGAGGGGCCGACTGGGGGACTGGACCTGGAGGCCCTGAGGCAGTTGTGATTGAAGGCGGGGTGCATCGGGATCAAGACCTTTGCCATGGCCATGAGGAGCCCAGATGATTCTTGCTGTGGGGGGGCGTTGGTCCGGCACTCTGACCTGGGATAGCCCCCATGGAGACGCTTTATTCATCTCGCTGTGAAGGTGGGAGAGGCGACTCCCACACTCGCCTGCATCACAGCCGCGCTCCCACACTGTGATGGGGAGCGGGGAGGCTGCCGTCTCCGCCACATCATAATTGCATTGGAGGACCAGCCTGACTGTTGGTCTCATGCTGGGATTATCGAGTCTGCACATTGCTTCATGGGGCGTTCGCCCTGTTCCGTGAAGCATACGTCCTGTTCTACACCATCAGATGAGCCCCTCTTCTTAAGGATCTTAGCAGATCGGCCCCATTGATGGTACTCTGGACATGGCGATCTGTCTGGGTGCAGTGGCACCCTCACATGCAGAACATCTCGGGGGTGGCTCTCCCCTATCAGCTCCTCACTGGGACGCCCTTAGTGTGGGACCACACTACTGTCTGATTTGTACCTGGAGGCAAGTGTTACCTCTTCCAGCGATGGTAGGTTTAGGATTGTAAACACCACGATATCTCATGTCCATGATGGGCCGCCTTCGCTCTGGCACTGGAGGGCCGTCTGGACAGCCGCAGCCGACCTGGAGCAAAGCAAAAAAAAACGCCGGAAGTCCTACCCAGTGATGCTATGTCCAATAAATTAGATGTTGTTCTTGCTGCAGTTGAAAAATTGGGGACCTCACTGGAACAAACACATTCCTCCCTGGAAAACAAGATTGATGCGGTAGTGACAGATTTCAACCTTCTACATGCAGATCATTGCAAATTGGCAGACAAAACCAGTGCATTGGAAGATATCCCAGATCACGGGTACTCGTAGTATGGCCCGTGGGCCGTCAGTGGCCCGGCAAGCCTTCTGTGGCGGCCCGCGGACCTGGCAGACATCGTGTCTGTGTTTAAAAAAAAAAGGTTTAAGAGTGTCAGCAAACACCGCCGCAACAGCACGGACTCAGAGCTATGGGGGCCGGGCAATAGTCAGAGTGAAGATGCAGGGACGCTAAGAAGAGGTGAAAACCAACAAAGCCTCATTAACATGCAAATGGTCTTTTAAAGACCTGTGAAGTACTCGGGTGCGGCTGTGTGTGTGCCGGGAAGCTGTCTCAGCCTGGGCTGCCACACACGCAGGGTGAGGTGACAGAGGGTGACAGACAGAGGGGGACAGGCGGAGGGAGACAGAGGGAGGGAGAGAGACAGACAGAGGGAGACAGAGAGAGAGGGAGAGAGAGGGAGGGAGACAGAGAGAGAGAGGGACACAGAGAGAGGGAGGGAGACAGAGAGGGAGACAGAGAGGGAGAGGGAGAGGGAGGGAGACAGAGGTAGGAGGGTGACAGAGGGAAGGAGACAGACAGAAGGAGACAGAGAGAGGGAGAATGAGGGAGACAGACAGAGGGAGGGAGAGGGAGGGAGACAGACAGAGGGAGGGAGGGAGACAGAGAGACAGAGGGAGGAGACAGAGGGAAGGAGACAGAGGGAGGGAGACAGAGGGAGGGAGATGGATACAAAGGGAGGGAGGGAGACAGAGGAAGGGAGACAGAGGGAGGGAGACAGAGGGAGGGAGACGGATACAAAGGGAGGGAGGGAGACAGACAGAGGGAGGGAGACAGAGGAAGGGAGACAGATAGAGGGGGCAGAGGGAGGGGGACAGAGGGAGGGAGACAGAAGTAGGGAGACAGAGGGAGACAGACAGAGGGAGACAGGCAGAGGGAGACAGACAGAGGGAGACAGACAGAGGGAGGGAGACAGACAGAGGGACACAGACAGAGGGAGGGAGACAGAGGGAGGGAGACAGACAGAGGGAGACAGACAGAGGGAGGAAGACAGAGGGAGGGAGACAGACAGAAGGAGGGAGACAGAGGGAGGGAGACAGACAGAGGGAGGGAGACAGAGGGAGGGGGAGACAGACGGAGGGAGGGAGACAGAGGGACAGAGGGAGGGGGACAGAGAGAGGGTGACAGAGGGAGGGGGACAGAGGGGGAGACAGATGGCGACAAACAGATGGCGACAGACAGACAGACAGACAGACAGACAGAGGGAGACAGACAGACAGAGGGAGACGGACAGAGAGGGAGACAGAGAGAGAGGGAGACAGACAGAGGGAAACAGACAGAGAGGGAGACAGACAGGGAGATAGACAGACAGACAGAGAGGGAGACAGACAGACAGAGAGGGAGACAGACAGACAGAGAGGGGGACAGACAGAGGGAGACAGACAGAGAGGGAGACAGATAGAGAGGGAGACAGACAGAGAGGAAGACATTGAGACAGAGAGGGAGGGAGACAGAGAGGGGAGACCAAGGGAGGGAGAGGGAGACAGACAGAGAGGGAGACAGACAGAGAGGGAGGCAGCGAGAGGGAGACAGAGAGAGAGGGAGACAGACAGAGGGAGACAGACAGAGAGGGAGACAGACAGGGAGATAGACAGACAGACAGAGAGGGAGACAGACAGACAGAGAGGGAGACAGACAGACAGAGAGGGGGACAGACAGAGAGGGAGACAGAGAGGGAGACAGACAGAGAGGGAGACAGACAGGGGGGAGACAGAAAGAGAGAGACCGTGAGGGGGAGACCAAGGGAGAGAGAGGGAGACAGACAGAGGGAGACAGACAGAGAGGGAGACAGACAGAGGGAGACAGACAGAGGGAGACAGAGGGCACCAGAGGGAGGGAGACAGAGGGTCAGACACAGAGGGACGGACACAGAGAGGGAGACAGATGGTGACAAACAGATGGCGACAGACAGACGGAGGGAGACAGACAGAGGGAGACAGACAGAGGGAGACTAAGAGGGAGACAGAGACAGGGAGACAGACAGGGAGACAGAGAGGGAGACAGACAGAGGGAGGGTGGGAGCCAGAGGGAGGGAGACAGACAGAGGGAGACAGAGAGAGGGAGACAGACAGAGGGAGACAGACAGAGGGAGGGAGGGAGACAGACAAATGGAGGGATGGAGACAGACAGAGGGAGGGAGGGAGGGAGACAGGGAGACAGAGATGGAGACCAAGAGGGAGACAGAGGCAAAGGGAGGGAGACAGAGAGATGGAGGGAGACAGACGGAGGGGGACAGAGGGAGGGGGACAGACAGAGGGACGGAGACAGAGGGACGGAGACAGAGGGACAGACACAGAGAGGGATACAGATAGTGACAGACAGATGGCGACAGACAGACGGAGGGAGACAGACAAAGGGAGACAGACAGAGGGAGACAGACAGAGGGAGACAGAGGGACAGAGGGAGGGAGACAGAGGGAAAGAGAGGGAGGGAGACAGAGAGAGGGAGGTACAGATAGAGAGAGGGAGGGAGACAGAGAGAGAGAGGGAGAGAGATAGAAAAGAGAGAAAAAGATGTGTGTATGCCGGTGAGCAGCCAAAATATCGAAACTAAAATATCTACCTACACTAATATCGAGTTTTAAATATCGAAGGGACAGAATATCGATGTCAATAATATCTATGGACAGAATATCGATCCTAAAGTAAGTATTTTAATATCGATGTTAGTAATATCGAAGTTAGTAATATCGACATCAAATATATCGATTTTACTAATATTGATGTTACTAATATCGATATTTATATTATTGTTATGTATTTTATTATGTATTTAATATGTATGTGTTATATGTTTTTAGTTGTGTTCTACTGGTTTTAACATATATGTATACAATTTTTATATGTTAACAATGGTTTTTTAAGTCAATTTTGTGTTTTAGTACCGTAGCGGGTTGTGGGTTTCTAGGGGAATAGGGTGGGAAGTAATTTAATTATATGGAATTCATTATACATTTTTAGGAATTATAAATTAATTTAAATTAATTTTTGCGTTTAAGTTCTGTAGCGGGTTGTGGGTTTATAGGGGAATAGGGTGGGAAGTAATTTAATTATATGGAATTAATTATACATTTTTAGGAATTATAAATTGATTTTAATAAATTTTTGCGTTTAAGTTCTGTAGCGGGTTGTGGGTTTATAGGAGAATAGGGTGGGAAGTAATTTAATTGTAATTAATTAATAATTTATTTTCATTTATTGGTATTGATAATTATATTATTGTTAATTAAGTATTAATTGGTAATTACTTTTTATTAATTGGCAATTAGTTTAATTAGTTGATTAATTGATAATTATGTTAAGTGTATTATTTTATTAGTGGAGTGTGTCGTGCGTTTATAGGGGAATAGTGTTGGAAGTAATTGAAATCTAATTAAGTAATTATTAAATTAGTTGTTGGGTATTGATAATTAATTAATTGGAAAATAATTATTAATTGGTAAATATTTTAAATTATAATATTTTGGTTATGAAAAATAATTAATTGTTGATTAATCATTAATTGTGAATTAAATATAATTAAATATTATGCATTGATATTTCTAATTAATATATTAATAAGTAATTATTAATTGGTAATTAATGTGTAATATTTATTATTTTGGCGTATGAAAAATATTTAATAGTTGAACATGTTTTAATTGGTAATTAATGTTTCATAATTATTATTTTGCGGTATATATTTTTTTAAATTGTTACATATATTTTCATTGGTATTTACTTTTTAATAATTCATATGTTTTTGGTTATGAAAAATATGTTATCGTGTAATATTTATTATTTGGTAATTAATATTTATTAATTATTATTTATTGTTATTTATTATTAATGTATTGTTAATTAATTATTCTTTGGTAGTTATGTTTGTAATAATTATTTATTGGTATTCGTAAATAATTTTGAGTTATTTAATAATTAAATCACTAATTATTTTAAATAATTATTTTATTTATAACTATGTTATTTTTAACTTCGACGCTATCCAACACTTTCCCTACTGTTGCACCGAGTGGGAATAGTAAATTTTATCCCTACGCTATCCAACACTTTCGGTACTGTTGCATTCTCTGGAGTTGGAATAGTAATTTTTACCCTTACGCTATCCAACACTTTCCCTACTGTTGCACTCTCTGGAGTTGGAATAGTAATTTGTACCCCTACGCTATCCAACACTTTCCCTACTGTTGCACTCTCTGGAGTGGGAATAGTAATTTTTTCCCCTTCGCTATCCAACATTTTCCCTACTGTTGCACTCTCTGGAGTTGGAATAGTAATTTTTACCCCTACACTATCCAACACTTTCCCTACTGTTGCACTCTGTGGAGTGGGAATAGTAATTTTTACCCCTACGCTATCCAACACTTTCCCTACTGTTGCACTCTCTGGAGTGGGAATAGTAATTTTTACCCCTACGCTATACAACACTTTCCCTACTGTTGCACTCTGTGGAGTTGGAATAGTAATTTTTACCCCTACGCTATCCAACACTTTCCCTACTGTTGCACTCTCTGGAGTGGGAATAGTAATTTTTACCCCTACGCTATCCCACACTTTCCCTACTGTTGCACTCTCTGGAGTGGGAATAGTAATTTTTACCCCTACGCTATCCAACACTTTCCCTACTGTTGCACTCTTTGGAGTTGGAATAGTCATTTTTACCCCTACGCTATCGAACACTTTCCTTACTGTTGCACTCCCTGCAGTGGGTATAGTTATTTACACCTGTACGTTATCCAACACTTTCCCTATTGTTACACTCCCTGGAGTGGAAATAGTAATTTTTAGCTCTACGCTATCCAACATTTTCTTTACTGTTTTTTGTTGGAGCTGGAGTAGTAGTTTTATTGTCGGTGCTATTTAATATTTTTTTTATTATTTTAGCTAATGTAATATATAATTAATTTTAACAATATTCAAATTAAATGTAATTTTTCAAATGTGTTATATATAATTATTTAATTTTTATTCATGTTATTGTTTTATGTGTATGATGTATTTGTAATTTATAATAATTTCTAACAAGTTATAAGTTATTAAAACAATTATTAAAATGTATTATTAAGTAAGTATATATATTATATATTATATGTATATGTTTATTTAATGTTTTATTACATTATATATATTAATTATTAATTTTAAACATTATAAAATATATTTAATTATGTTTATTTTATGTATAAGTATTATTTGGTTTATTTTACATATTTTTTTTAACTAAAAAATACTTTATATTTTTAATAACGATATTTTTGACATTCTATATTTTATTTTCGATATTTTTGTACCTACCATGTTGTAGATAGGATCTCGATATGCTTGTCATCGATATTTTTGTGTCGATATTTTTGTAGGTCGATTTTCTGTCCGTCGATATTCTGTCAGACATTCGTGTATGCCGGGTCTGGTGGTTCAGTGGACGAAGGCGTCTGCTGCAGGGGCCTGTGTTCAACCTCATGGTCACGTTTTTTTTTGCTCAAGCCCCCCCACTGACCCCGCCCCCACCGGTGCGGCCCTCGCCATAGATACAGCTCCACACATACACTACCCCTTGGCCCCTGTAGCCCATACACTACTTACGAAAACACCCATGCTGGAATGACACCCATTAATTTATATACCGGTAATGTCTGGGGCATTCACACACCAGCCCCCAGATACTCAATTTACTCCTACCTGAAGGGACTTCAGGCCCAAATAGTTCTCATGCAGAAAACGCACCTCACACCACCTGAAATTGCCTGCTTACAGAGGAGATTGCAAGGTACTCCACTGATTATTTGGCATTTGCCCAGGGGGTCAGTGGCGGCTCGCAGAGAGAGTGCTGCGGAGCGGTGAGCGGGGAGGCAGGGTAGGGGGGTAGTGGAGTCAGACATACGACGGACAGGAGTAAAGTAATTAAATAAATAAATAAAACTATTTACCTTGCGCTCGCTGCATCGCCGAGTTGACGATGCAGCGAGCACAAGGTAAATAGTTTTAATTATTTATTTACTTACTTTACTCCTGGCCGTAGTATGTCCGACTCCACTACCTCCAAACCCAGACCCTCCCACGCCCTGCCCCACCACCCCACAGCACTCCCTCTGCGAGCCGCCACTGATGACATAAGAGTCCCGCACAGAAACCGCTGCAGACTGAGCAAGCCGGTGGCTGGCCTGGCTCATCCATCAGACACCCGGATGCCCAAAACAGAAGTATGCGCGCAGGACGGCCCGTTAGTGTATACACAAACCGAGATATGTTACAAATTCACACGTCATTATATTGAACTATACAGGTCAACAACCATGGCCTCGCCAGTGGAAATACAACAGTACCTCACTGCGGTTGAGCTCCCCCGTCTTACCCCCGAGCAGCGGCTAGAGCTGGATGAGCCGATCACACCAGAAGAAATACATGCAGGTATCCGCGCCCTAGCCACAGGAAAAACTCCCGGCCCAGATGTATGTGTATCACAGTTATGCTTAAACTGGAAGCATGCTTTATTGAAAAAATGATACTAATTCCTGTTTGAACACTGTTGATTGTCAGACATTGAACTGTTAATATTTTACCTGCATACCCCAAACTATGAATAAAAATACAAAATGCCAATAAAGAGATTAAAAAAAGAAAATCACACAAAGAACCAACAAATTCAGAAAAAACATAATTTGTCTGCCTCCCATATTAAGGGTGGTCCTGCTTGGGATGCAACAATTATTGCATCCTTTAAAATTTGGCAACCTGGGGATTGGAGTTTAAGAAGTGCAATAATAATATTAGTTTGGTACAAATTGTGGGGCATAATATCAAGACAGGCGATAAAATTATCGCTGCTTTAGCGGCAGAAAACTGCGATAATGGGCTTGATAATATGCTCTATGGAATTCCAATTGAAGCCCATGTTAGATGTGAAGGACATCTAACCTGAGCTTCAATTGGAATTCCATAGAGCATATTATCAAGCCCATTATCGCCGTTTTAGCGGCAGTTTTCTGCCGCTAAAGCGTAGATCATTTTATCGCCTGTCTTGATAATGTGCCCCTGTGTTTTTTAAAATAGGACATACCGTTGACTAAGTGCTAAGCATATCGCATGTACTGATTGGTATTTCTCGAGCATTTTCTGCAGTAAAATCTAGCAGGTTTCACTTGCCAAAATGTACTCTGGGGAAACTACAGGGGGATGCGGTAGTTACTATGAAACTACGATCAATGTGCAAGCAGCAGTTTGCACAGGGGTCGGAAAAGAATGGGCCACATCTCACCAGTACCAAATATGCGCATACCTTAGGTGAGTGCATGAGAAACAAATGACTTACCTGCATTGGTACCAAAATGATTATAAACCATTTTACTAAGAGCTATCGTGCACTGTAGACATTTGTAAAAGACACAAAGCTTTCTGTTGTCCTCCATTGTCAAATCTCCTGCATATTGTATAGTTGGTCATTATTGGTTACTGGTCATTCAATTTATCAAATGATCCACTTGAGAAAAACGTACAACTATCACTACGTCTTCTGCGCTGACTTTTAAGTCAGGTTGAAATAAGGCTGTCGAAATATAATCAGGGTCACTGGTAAAACACAATTGCTTGGCCACAGTATATTCCTCCTGATTGTGGGTTTATGGATATACAGGACTTGTCACACGTCTTTTTATATAGTGTGAATTTGACCTGAATCCAATCAGGTATCAGAGCGCTTTACATAGCACCAGTTACGTTACATGAGGACACACATTCATTTTTAGGTCTTGCCTGACCCAGCGCATGCGCTGGTCTGGCAAGACTTTTTGTGAGGGCTCCAAAAGGTGCTACCAGGCCAGCCCAGAGCTACAGTGCATGTGCGCGGGCGCCGAGCTTTACCGCGATTACTTTCACGGCCGCATGGCTGCTTTTATGTTTGATCGTGATTGTGATCGCAATCACTTTAACAACCAAACGGCTGCTTGGCATAGCCACTAGGTCTCGCTTTTGGGACCTTATAAGTATTTAGTTATGGCTAAACACTTATAAGGTCCCAAAGGCGAGACCTATTGGCTATGCCACTGCTTGTTATTTTTTTGGTTAGGCTGGGGAGATTAGGATATTTGCCCAGAATCACAGGAGGTTTAGTGTCATTACCGAGACTTGAACCCAGTTCCCCCAGCTCCAAGGTCGAGCTTCCTAACCGTTAGGCCAACTCCTCTCCCCAACATTCCACCCTCTACAGCATATTTTGCACGTCAACAAAACAAAATGTTTCTATGCCAAACTAATCCACAGTCACTTCCTAAATATGGCGCATGAGGCGCAATGGCCGGGACTTTGCAAAGATTCCACGGCCACCTTTCAGTTGCCGACTGCTGTAGTCAAGTACTAAACTGACACCCATGAAGTGAAACCTTTACTCAGAGGGTATCAATGTTCCAGCGATTGTAGAATGACAGTTGTCTACCAGGGCGTGCGACCCGCTGATTCTTCATCGCTATCGACATTTGACAGATGTTTTAATGAATTGTTCACACTCTCTGGGTCTCTTTGTAATTCTGGGTCTTCTTTACAGAGTCTGACAGTAACACCTACACTTTTGTTACATTATCAATCTTCTTAAAAATATTTTGCTGCTACGTAGTTTTAAAACTCGTATTTTTATATCACTTTGGTCATTTTATTTACTTATTCTGTATACGTATGGTATGTATGTCCTGCTTGTATGATTATATTTTTAATCAAATAAAAGTTCTGGCACAGTTGTCTATCACATGGTACACTCATGAAAAAACTTGACATATGTAAAAGTAATCTGAGCAAAGTTAAAATATGATTACTTCTTTGTCATGATAATGTTTTGTTTCAATATTTATACAAACTTATGTCACTTCACCGATACTTTTGAAAAACGAATTCCAAGAGGAGACACAGCGTACAAAAAATCCAAAACATTTTATTCGCCGTATAATATCTGAAGTCTTGATTCTTACAGCGAATCCTTGCGAGGTAATTACAATACACACATGGAATGCAGAATGCTGCCCTACAACGCTCCCTCTTAATTGAAAGAGGTACTTCTAAAGGCCAGGCAATTGCACAGAGTAACAGAAACCGAAGAACAGTTCTAAAACATAACTGGAATATGCAGAAAAAAAGAAAATCACAAATGTCCAGGTGTATAACACAGGCCTCTGCAGCTCCTGCGGTGCAGGTTGGCCCCCCACCCTCCAGAGGCCTGCAACACTCAGGGGCCCCACCAGGGCCGGACTGGGAACAAAAACTGGCCCTGGCAAAGTGCTCGGCCGGCCCCCCGGGGCTTGGAGGTGCCGCCGAGCTCTTTGCGAGGGCCGGTTTTCGGCCGATTTTGTTACAGGGCCGATTTTGCAGCTATGCTGCAAAAACGGCCCTGTAACAAAATCGGCCCCCAAGGGCCCAAAACCGCCCCCACCCGTGCGGCGCACCGGGGGATTGCCCAGTGCCCGCTACGGCCAGTCCGGCGCTGGGCCCCACTCAGTCCCAGGGCAATGAATATCTGTGATAAAAGAGAGTTTCGGGGGCCCGCACACATTTCATTAAATGAAGTTTGCACGCAGAGGTTCATTTTCTGCTGAGTGCAGTGTATATTTCACACAAAAGGCGTGATTGCATGTAGCCTATTAAATTGCAATTCTTGAGCAGCAATGTTTATCGTTTAAGGTAAATACCAGGAGTGATATAGCTCGCATCCCTGATTGCATTTTGACAGGTTAAACCTGCAAGCATATCAATTTGTAAAAATGGCTCATTAATAAAGGGAAAGGTGAATTACGGTGTGGTAAGCACCAATAATTTCACATTATGCCCCATTTTAGGGCAAAACTCGGAATAGGTGATAATTTTCTCATATGATGATTACTGTACACCTTGGTGTCTCATTTTATTGGATGCAATAATTTTTGGATCCAACCCAGAGTTCTCATAACCAGGCCCCTGGATTTTTAGCCTGAGAGTAAGAACGGATGGTATTTATCCTCATGACCAAATCTTAATTTGTTGGTGATGAACATTTTCAATATAATGCGGTGAACACCCGGTAACAGCACCCAGGTTCCCCATAGCCCATCACAATGCTGCAATGCAGCGTTGTGATTGGTCTGAGCACAGTGGCTCGGCGGTCAGATGGGGACAGGTGGCCCGAGCATTTTCCCCACAAGACTCGGTAATGCAGCCTGGTGGGGAACATGTAAAGTGTGCTTGACTGTTTGGCCGGCCGGAGACGGCTGGCCAAGCAGTCATGCGCACTTGGAGTGTGCAGACCACTCTACCCCCTGTGCCACCAGCCCAACCTCGCCCTAACCAAGCCCTGAACCTGCCAAAAATAAAATGATAACACCTACATTATTACCATTTTATTTTTCCTGCTTAAACAGCAGTGCGGCAATGCTCCTCCACCTTAACCTAGAAGAGCTTTTTTTGACAAATCTTTGTATTTTGCATAGTGTTGGTATCTCAACTGTATCGATCCATGATTAAATGGAAACAGGGGGAGATACTACCTCCACAGAGTGTGCTGCACAATGCTATGTAATATGCCTTTTCTTTTTGCAGAAGTTTTCATTTATGTGGCATGATTTAGCCCTGCACTGTTGCATACTTCTTGGCTTTAATTCAACAAACTTGGTTGAGGGCTTTGGCCCTTTAAGAATTGTGAGAGAAGGACCAGCTAATTACCATTACAGTGAAAGGATATCCCTTGCTCATCCTTAATTGGGTTCCTTTGTCACCAGAATTGGTGTACCTCATAAACTTCATTCTTGTGGTGACAGACAATATTCAATGAACTTTACTCTTCTTTGAAACTCACGTCCAACTCTACCTCTTGATGAGCAATTCATTCATTTTTATTGTTTGTTCTCTCTTTTCAAATTGGTGTCTTTCTGCCTCACCAACATATGTTATTTGTCTTAAAATTGATTATTAATAAACAGTTAAACTTAAACCCATCAAGTACTAGTAAAATATGATGCAGAGGATTGGTAGCACAATGTGTAACTCAAGCAGTCCTATCCCTTTATTTTCTTTAAGCGCGGCCCAGGTATATTACCTGAAGAGACAATTAGTGAACCTTTGTTTAGACACTTTGATTGAAAATGTTTTCTGTGTTCCACAATCTACATCATTGCATTTTAACAACACCTATATAGGGGCAAAACCTAAGGAGATCTTCTTCAGTAATATGATTCAGCATTTTCTTTTTGCCTTATAAATTTCAAATGCAAAGAGGAATCTTGAATAATCAAGCAACTTTTTTATTTTCCACATATTTAGACACCTAGAGAAAGTTGCTAGATTTGATGCTAGCGTACCACTATGTCTGGGTTTTTCCCCAGAGAGATTGAGGTTCTTGCTGATGGGCACTATCTGGAATGGAAGCTAGGAGTATATTAATCAACCTTAAAGAGTGCACATCTGCTCACACTGCCATGCATGAGCATATTCACCAATCACAAATGCTTACTGATTACCCGTTGGCATTTCTAAAATCTTGTCTGTGAAACACAAGGGTTACCCTCTCTTATAGGGATGGCTTTTTAAACCTATTGCTTGATTTGATTATTACTTATAAAGCATCATTCACCAACACAGGCAACTTGCCACCAAGAAGCGATAAAACATGAAGAAAACTAATTGTAGATCAACTGAATAGGTACATTTTCTGAGTCTTTCTAGGCACTAGGTAAGACTCAATGTTTTGATATATAGTGGACCTCTACTCCAAAGAAGGGGTACAAGATAGGGACGGTGTAAGCACCTGACTTACATTGCTTGAGATGTGGAACTGAGAATAGTAAGTGTAAAGTGGAATACAGACTTCATAAGAGTGCAATGAACCTAGAAAACCATGAGCATTAGACAAAGAGGTTTGAACAGAACTTCTGCATAACAGGAAGCAAGTGTGTGATCACATTTATGCAGACTGCGGACCACTCAGGCTTCTAAATTCTGAATCCTCTAAAGTTTTACAAGTAGGGATTATAGAAGGCCTACGAGCAGTAGAGTGCAATAATCAATCATACAGAGAACAAAAGTGAATGCTATCAAGTAAGAGATAGATAGAGCAAGATTTTACACAAGAAGCTGAGAATGGAGAAACATGTTATGGAGACATCATTACTCTAGGCTTTAATGGAAAGATCAGCATTCAGCAAGGCTCACTGGATTTTCACTTCGTGCATTGGGGAATTCGCTTCTCATAAGTTCTGAGACAAAAGGAATTTATGCAGTAAGATCTCAGTTGTGAAGTGATGTTAAGCTTGAGGAAACTTCTTACAGACTGGAAGTCAGCTTGGCAGTAAAGTGAGAGGCCTGGTAGTCAAGGTACACAATTGAGTTTGTATCAATGCATACAAAATTACAAGACATCCAAAGGATCTGGTTAACTGAGCAAGAGTACACACGTGGATGTTAAACATCAGAAAGAGAGAGGAGTCCTGTGGGGGGTACATAGTAGACAAAGGAAGAAGCAAATCAATATGATGAATTGACCACTTGAGAAAGATGAGAATGTGGTTAGGATGATGTCTTTGATGCTTATGTTTTGCATACCATTACGCAATTTAACTTAGCCTGATGAAATCTCTGAAATACTTCATAGTCCTCTTGAGAAAGTTTCCATTTCTGGACTGGCATGTCTGGTATTGCCACAGAGTCGTGCAGGAAGGAGGACTGCTGCACTACTGTCTGTTTTCCATGGCAAAGTAAAACATTATGTACTTAGTGAGGAAAATGTATTAATGGTCAAATCAGATTTGGAAACGTTTCGCAGAAAAGTGACATAATGCAAATTTACCTTGTGCTGTCTAATATAAACACTGGTTTAGAACCAATTTTGCTACTTAGCTTATCTTCAGAGGACAATACTCATTCTTTGTTGAAGTTAACAGCCCTGCTTTTCAGAGAACAATGTGGTATTGTAAATAAATATCCCCTTAACATGGATTAGCTACCTAAAAGGGGGCAGGAAAAGTTGCTCCTGTTCCCTGACACCGGCAGATAAAATTGTTTCTGCAGCTATCAAGCCACTTTTTTAACTTGGAAATTACATTCCCAGAGCCCTCCTAGATATTCTGACTCCAGTCCTAGTATTACTCTTTGCCTTAACAGAAGAAGGAGGCTTCACCTTAATTGTGGAGTAGTCCTTGGATAGTCAGAGCCACGTTTGATGCAGAAAGAGGTGAGCCGTGGATGTAGAGGTTCTGGGAACTTTTTGACTAAATTAAATAGAAAGTGCTACAAAAGGAGTTAGGCATAGGCAAGAAATTAGGAAGGAGTGGGTAGGAATCTTCTACTGGTTAGTGCACAATGTAAGACTGGCACCTCACTACATCCTCCTCAGAACATTCCAGGATCTGAGAAGACTATGCCTGAAAACTTATGGACTCTTAACTCCTGCTGGCACCCATTGACAGCAACTTCTCACCAAGTATAAGATGGCTGACCACAAAAAGCAAAGTGACTCCTGACTCCAAGAGGGCGCTGCTGTCTAGAGAGAACTGGACCCTGTATTTGCTCTAGCTTGAGAAACACCTGGTGCCTAGAAGCCTGCTCTTATCGCCAGATGGATGGAGGGGTGAATAGGAAGAATATTCCCAGTGACAATGTGCTGAGGCTTGCCTAGTGAGGATGTACTTATGACGGGCAAAAAAAACAGGTAAGTCCCATTTGGAACGTTTTGCTGCACTGAAAACTGGTTCAGTGCGATACTGCAGTAAAGATATCCAGCTTTATGGAGCCCTCCAAGATACAGCTTCCTGTGTTCCCCCACTGCAGATTGTGAGATTAAAAAAGTGAATAAGTCTGGAGGCAAATCCTTCAGCAAATATATTCCAGAAGAGAGAGGGGACCTAAATGACATTGAAATGCAGCTTTGTCTCACTCTGTTGTTTTGGAGCCAAGATCAGCAACTTCGGCTGGATCACGACGAGAACGTATCCACATTTGGGGAACCCTCACTGGCTTCAACCTTTGACTTTGCCCAGTGGAAAAAATGTGACCTTTATATCAGATTCTGACTGAGTCTCAAGGTAAACACTTTCCCATGGGAGACATCCTTTACATCGCGGTCTTCACACCGCAATACCTTTACAACACCTTCCCTACTGTAACGTAGGCTGGAGTTGGAACAGTAAATCATACTCGTTGTAACGACTCGCGTTGTAATGCCTGCGTTGTAAAGGTATTGCTGTGTTAAGACTGCGATGTAACATCACATATTCCTTTCTCATACACTCCCACATGGATTTTGAGGCTAATTCCTAATTACTCATTTTGATAGAAAGGGAGTGGCATCAAAAAGTTACTCCTCCTAGAGGCAGGTAAAAAATTGGAGAAAAGATTCATTTTCTGCAAACCTTTTCATATTTGCATAGATGCTGCACTGTAGAGGACACATACAAAGTGGTAAAGTGGTAAACTTTATCAAAACATGGAAATTGGTGCTGCCAGGGCACCCTTCTAATATAAAACCTAAGTTTGATGTCATACAAACATCCTTGCACTAAGGTGCAAGGGTGTGTGCATTGGCCTAAAGCAGCCTAAGGTATGTCAGCAGTAAAAAAGAGCGCAACAGCACTATATCTTTGTGGATATGATGCTGTTGTGCTCTCTCCTGTTCACAGAGAGCAGAGCAGCAGCTTTGGCTACAGCGCATCATAAAAACCTAGTTAATCTGCCCCTTCATTTCTCCAGACCAAGGACTCTTGCAAGGTGCAAAAAACCTCTATGAAAGCACCATTGAACTGCAGCTAAATTAGCACAAAAGCCCAATCACTAGCAGGAGTTAGTAAGAACTAATTTCCTCCTAGAATCCAGGGACATACAGAGAACTTAATTCCTGTTGATGACCACCACTGAGTTCTTCCAAAGAGATGGCTTGGTTGAAAATGGATATAGACTAGCCAGGTTAAAGGGAACAGTCTATTTTGTAAGAAAAAGGAGGCCCCAGCTATCCCACTGGAGGCTAATAGACTCTGGCACATGCTCATGATGGAGCATATCTTCCACATGCTATTTCTAACCAAAAGGGCATTTTCAGAAATGTTGTGCCCTATCATTGTCTGACAGTGGCATAATAAAACTTGAGGGGGCCCCCTGCAAGATATATATGGAGGTGTCCCCTTTGGAATCAAACAGGAGCTCTCCGGTCAGGGTACTGTGCTGAGGGATCAACACCCGCACCGTGGGGGCTGCGGGGGCCTATGTTACGCCACTGTTCATTACATGTGTAGAATTGAACTCTTGTGTTTCCTTCCTCCCCAACTACGAGCTTCGTAGCTCTTTGAATGGAGGTGGAGGTTGGATGATGAGGAGATTTCTCTCTCCTGACAGCCACCTCTTTTAGTACCCCCAGGAGAATGGTGTGATCAAGTCCTCCCTTGCGCAAAGTCTCCCTCCCCAGCACCGAGGGTCTTATTTTGTTAAGAAAAGGGAGATGAAGAGCGGCTATTCTATCCCTTTTTATGTGTTCTTTTTTCTATAATATCTTCATATAAGGCATTGTAAATCAAGAACTCTTGATGCGTCTTGAGCATTTTTTCTCAAATTCCTAGACCCACTTACATACCCATGTGCCACTCTAAATGCCACCATTTATATTCTTGTAAGCTCTCAACATGTGCCCAAGCTCACTATTGACCTGTGCTGATTCGAAAACCTTAATAAAAAAAATTTGAGCAAAAAAAAGGGGGAGCCGTCTATCCGATATCAATAGCAGTGTCACCACTGGCTAATGGCGGACATGAAGGTGGAGCTAATGTATGGTCTGCCATCAAGTCCACAAGCCTCACTCCTCTCTTACAATAGGTGAGGGAATGCCACTAAAATGGCAGGGGGAGACTTTAATAAATGTTTTACATTCTGTGTCATGGCCCTGTCCATCTGTCTTCACTATTTTAGTGTTGCCAACTTAGAGCAAAACTATATTTGATTAAAATTGGACAGTTTGCATGAAAAACCTTATTCTTATTTATGCTCAAGCCACAAACTAAATCCCTCCTTGCAAACACTGCGTGCCTCTCTGCTCTTTATTTTATCTGGAGGGAAAATATCATTTATTATTATTCATCCTGATTTATTATTTTAATAGAAGTGTCTTAGGCCTAGGATGTCGTCCTGGAGAAAGTGCCATGGCCATTACTAATAGACTGCCATACTCACAAAAAGTGCAGTGCCTAGAGACTGTTAAGTCCCTGTACTGTGTTTATCTATTTTATATAAACATGCACTTTTAAGGACATAGGAGGCACATTTCTCATATCATCCTGAATAGGTTGGGGGATTTAGAAAATGATTCATCTTTTTTAAAAGCGAAAATTATAGAATTGGTTGAATTAATGTTTTTTCTTCTTTTAAGTCGTTTCTTTTAATTTTGGCGGGCATGTTGTATTACAGTTTTCATTCAGTGATCTAGGGCAATGCTGGAGGCCTGCTTCTGAACATTGCTTTCTCTAATATTCCGAATTCATTTTCCACAATATATTTGAATATTTATGGATCAGAAAAGCAGAATCAGGTCTCTACGTCGGAGGGCATTTTCATCCTACAGATACAGTCAGTGATGTACAGCTACACCAGCCGCGGTGCGTCCATTGGGGCGTAGGGGCGTAGCCCCACTAGCCACATCGCCCCCTAAATTCGTGCAAGTGAAGCAAATGATTTGAAGCAATTTCACAACTCCGCAGTCTCGCGCTGCTGGGACACGCACGCGGCAATCCACTGAAGGGGGAGGAGTGGGGCGGGGCTGCGGCAGCACTCAACACAGTTTGAGTGACAGACTGTCACTGATAGCGGCGAGTGCGCATGTTTGGGTTTGGGCTGTGACCAGCCCGTACATGCGCACTGTGAGCCACTACCATACTCAGTAAGCGAGGGAGGGGGGAGGGAACCCGAGAGGCCGTCGCAGCTCCCCAGTCTATTAGGGGCGGGCCGTATTCGTGCCCTAGCCAATCCTGGCGCTGCTAATGCAGCGTCCGGATTGGCTGCGACTGCGAGTGAGACACTTGCCGCGCAGTCTGAAGTTGTTCCTGCTCCTGACTGGCCCAGACCTGTTCCTGCAATCCTAGTCCGGACCGGCCGAGGAACTGGAGACAGACAGAGGTGGCGCGGGATCGGGATCAGGTACGTTTTTTGTTTTTTATGTTACCCCCCCGCTCTCCGAGAAGGAGGTGGTAAATGCTTGCGTGATCTATTTGGCTGGCAGTGGTGTGGTGTTGGAAGGGCTGAGTAGGTGAGTTTTGTTCTAAGGTGTGGGGAGGGCAGAGTTGGTAAGAGCAGAGCTCTAGGGTGGAGGAGACTGGCCATTGCAGCTTCCCATAGCATCGCACATGGCTTTGGAAGTGGTGTCTCCACACCCAGGATTACCAGATCCGGCGTTTGCAGACCCGGTAAACCTGCGCCAGGTGAAAAGGGCTGGAGTTGTAAACACCTCTGAGGGATACCGCTTCAAGCCACTCGGTATGAAGGCCGTAGTGCCTTTCCCTCCACGCCTCTTATCTCAGCCTCACACACATCTTCCATGCCTCGTCCACAGTTTTGTAAATTCCTGCAACCATTCACGCCTTCTCCTCCCGAACCCCCTGGACCCTATTTCCGGCCCCTCCCAGACTCCAAGGTGACTATATCCCTCTCAGACTCTTTGGGGCCGCTGTTCCTTCCATCACTGGAGAGCTTGTTTTTAACCCTGACGCCTTCTTCATGACCGTGCCATTGAATGCAGGCCTCTGTGCTCCAACCTGAGCATGATTAAAGCCACTTTTCATTCCAGCGCCATTGGGGCGACCTTCCTGCTGCCGCATACACCGCACAACTGAGAGTCTGAGTACACGTTTCTCAGCGCTTTCTGAAACATAAACAACCTCTTGACACACGTTTCGTTCATTCTCCCTTAATGCCCCTGCTTTACACCAGCGTTTATCTAGTGCCTAGTGGACGGCAGCAGGCGCAAGCCTGAAAATACAAACTCCAATTATATTATCTGCAAAAGAGCTAGATTACTTTTTAATGAACGATGTATTTGATTTAAAGTAAAGAGTATGGAATGTGATTTTTTTTACTGGTCTTAAAATGGGAGTTGTAAGCTGTGAACAATATGTGTGTCGGATGGGTAATTTTCTCACGTTTCTAGCTGTGGGTGACATATATCAAAATATATGAATTAGTGATTTAATAAAGATATATAGGATGCTCACCATTTTTACCAACTGGATGAGCTACTATGGTGTTGGTCATTAAATGGTGCGAATACAGCCCCTAGCAGTGCATACTTTTCCAGCAGAACGCATTGGTGACTTAAAGACATATCTACAAAAACATGTTTGGGGTCAGAACCGGAACATGTTTTTCCATACGTACAATACCATGTTACCGAATCACAATTTGTGTTTAGCGATCCAGTGTGCTTGGACGACCCTACCAAATATGCAAACTCCAGTGCTATGTATGAATGTTTGTGACCGAATTATGGCTGCAAAACATTCATTTTTACAGACACCTTTAGGGTCGTGATAACCATTCGCAAATGTAAATGCGGAACACATATTTTTAGGAGCACGCTGTGGTTAACATAATGGGATGCATTTAAAAAAAAAATGCTCTATTAAACATCAATCACAGACTTGGCAGCTGCGATGGCAGAATTACCTAATGGGTCACAAATTGTGACCTACCTCATTTATATTGTACTTCTAGAGTGCGCTGCCACTCCCAGAGAAGCACTGAGGCGCTAAGGCGGTAGGTCTACTATGACGCCCTCCTTAGAAATCGCTATTACTAATTTTTACATTTTTGTACATTAGGAATTGTGATTTTCTACTAGTGATTCACACAGAATCACAATAAGCAGCTACCTATGTTATGCCATCTATTAATGTAATAACTGCACTTTCACAATTGCTTTATTAACCTTCCTGCTTTCTCAAATTTGCTTGAAAATGCACGATTTTTCTTCTTTTTTTTCAAACTTTTCTTGGGGGGGGTGACCCCCCCAAACCCCCCTTTTGGGGTTCGAGCGCGCTCGCTGCGCTCGCACGCTACGGTGCTGTATGCTAATTCGTTTGCGCCCCACCACTTTAAAATCTCACCCACCGCACTGCAGGCTACCTTCCATTTTCTCAAAGGCAACTCGGTATTAATTTCCCGGAACACACTTGAATATTTATGTATGAGAAAAATAGAGTCGCCTGTAGAAATCAATAAAAAAGCTCAACTTTCTAAACAAAGTAATGGAATGAAACAGGCGAGCTACCTAATCGTGTGTACAATACAACGTAGTAGGGATGTAACACGTTTTCAATATGTGAGAAAGTCCTGCGTAGATTCAGAATATTGGCATATTTGTAGTTCACCAAGTGCTTTATAACTTTTATGCCCTAGTGTAATGTTTCCTTAGAGATTGGTAATATTTCCAAAGCACTGTTCGCTGGCCACTTGGGCTGTTTTCTCATAAACTAACTTTAAAGTGAATTGGGATTTTAATGTCGAAAGAATTTACAGGGGACAAAAAATCCATGTGAAAAACTGAAATGCAGAATTTTTGCATACTATGGTGTTGGACCTGCCAGCCTTAGGGTGGTCTAACCCTTGGCTTTTTGCCTTCCTCCTCTTTTTCTAGCTTCGTTTTTGCCGGAATTAGAACTCTGAGCACTTTACCACTGCTAGCCAATGCTAAAGTGCATGTGCTCTCTTTTCTAAACAGGATATTATTGGCTTATCCCCAATTGCTATATGTAATTTACTTATAATTCCCTAGTAAAATGCACTACATGTGCCAAGGGCCTGTAAATTAAATGCTACTATTGGGCACGGATTGTACCACCCACTTATTTAAATATGGCTCAGGCTTGCCATTGCAATTTAAACTGCCATTTCGACCTGGCAAAAATAAACCTTTTGCTAGGCCCAAACTGACCTTTTTAATACAAATAAGTCACCCCCAGGGTAGGCCCTGGCAGCCTACAGGGCAGAGTGCAATGTATTTAAAAAAGCATGACATGCACATTTAAGTTTTACATGTCCTGATAGTGAAAAATTCTTATATTTGTTTTTTTACTGCTGTAAGGCCTATATTTCCCATGGATTACCTTTGGGATTACTGTTTTACATTTTACAAGTGTAATTTCCAAATGGGAAGATATGATTGGTTCAAATTTGATGTCTCTGGAATCCGAATTTAAAATCCTAACTTATGGTGAGGTCCGATTTTAAAGTGCAATTCTGAAAATGCCACTTTTAGGAAGTTGCCATCTTCTTGCCTTAATCATTTGGTGCCTGCATCCTGTCTCTGGTCACATGAGTGGGTGAAGTTGGCAGTTGTGCTTTGTGTATTCCTCCTAGACAGCCACACACAATAGGAGCTTTTGTGTGACTGAATGGGCCATCACAGGCAGGATGGGAGGGAGCAGCTGGACCCAGCCTCACTTACACCTGTATAGGCAGTGTCCTGTCCCCACACAAAAGGGCTCCATACCCCCTGTAGTTAGTATAGAGCCAGGGAAGGGAAAGCAGGGCATATGTGCACATCAAAGGCATGCCTCTAGAAGCTTCTCCCCATTTCAAAGGTACAGCTGTGTATAAAAGATGACCTTAGACACTTTGGACCTGTGCATGCTCTGCCAGGAAGAAGGACTGCTATGCTTCTGAAGGACTGCCACTCTGCTGGACTGCTTTGTGCTGGACTGCTTTGCTGTGCTGGCCTGCTGCACCCTTGTCTGGGTGAGCAGGACTGGACATGCATCACTTGAACCCAGAGTGACTCCAAGGGCTCATTGGCTGGCCTCCTGACCTTATGCCTCAGCAACATAACAGGCTTCCAACCAGTGGTGCTTTTGAAAGTGATGGTGCAACCCCAAAGAGCTCAAATGTGGTCTGATATAAACAGTGTTTTAGAGCTCTGGACATAAGACTGTAGGCAGTGTGAGTTTCTCTCTCACATTGTCTGGCAGTGTTTAAAAATTAATAAAACAGTATATAAAGTAACAAAAAACATACTTACCTACTCTTCCCCGGTCCGCTGTCCATCGCAAAAAGGCAGCAAGGGGTCTTTGACTTCCTCAACCAGTCCTGACACTGCTCTCAATCTGTTACCCAGCAAGAGAGAAGTGCCAGCATTGGTAGAAGTGAGCTCGTTCAGCAAACCTATAGGCACTGGAGATCTGTGCCTGTTCTCCACTCAACTGCAACTCGACTGCCTAAGACAGTTTAAAGCGTGCATGTCAGGGCGGCCATCACAAGACAGCCATCCAAAGTGATATACACACTTTAAACTTTAAGTGTTTAAAACTCCTCCTCACCTCTGCCAGTTGGGCATAATGATCCGCTTCAACACTTGGCTCTGGCTGGCTGTCTACACTGAAAAATAAAATGGTAATAAAATAATTTTATTTTTCAGGATTGCTGCACTGGCAGCAGGGAGAGTAATGCTACTCTTACCTAATGAAGGCATTGCAGCTGCTTCCAACCACCTCTACCCTGCCAAGTGGTGCCACCACACTCCTGGACCCCTGGAAGTGGGCCAGTGGGCCTAAGGTGCTTACCAGCAGAAAAGATGCATATTCCTGACTGAGCAGCCCATTACCGTGCAAAACTGATGCATCGCCGCTGCTGTATGGATTTGGGTTTGTCACAAAGACCCACATATTCCATTGCAGCTCTCAAAACTGACGCATCGCCCCAGCAGCACAACGCATCTACAGCCCAAGTCATCACATCTTGTCGACGGCATCCCAGATGACAACAGACTTCAGATCCCAGCTTTGCAGCTCCTTAGAACTGACGCATCACCAGCTGCGCACTAAATCCCTGATGCAGGACTTCCCATTGCAAACCCCGTCAATGTGAATCTTGACGACGATACAACAGGACCTTGCACCGCATCTTCACTACACATCGAAACCAACGCATCACTGAGGCTCTGTGGCACATCTTCAACTCGAATCCATGCAATGATTGGCAACCAGGATTTAAGGTACTATGTTTAGCGAGCCTAACTGGGTCACTATTACTGGTCCGCGCTCCATTTATTGCTGTCAGCCTGAACTTGTGACTTTGTCCCGGTCTGGCACGACCAGGTATCCTCTCTTTGTGCTTTGTGCTTTTTGGCACTTTTTCACTATAAACGTTAAAATTCAATACTTCCCGCCCTGTTAATTAAATTTTTGTCAATTTGGTCTTGTTTTATTTATTGAAAAGCGCTCTATTTTTCTAAATCTATGGTGGGGTCCTCTTATGAATGATTGTTATTGTTTTACTGTTTGAAGTGTTACACAAATACTTTACACATTACCTCTAAGTTAAGCCTGACTGCTCTGTGCCAAGCTACTAATGGGTTCAGCACAGGTTAATTCTGGGTTTCCTTGTGCCCTACCCTGACAAGGATTGTGGTTGCTGCTGGACCAGGTGTGAGGGATGACCTACCTGCAGGAGCTAAGCCTGGGTAGGTCATCGTGTGCACCTCTGTTGTGGACTCCCACCCACCTTTAAGGTTCAAGCTAGGAGGGCACAATATTAACATTATTTGCTTTTGCATAATTATGCAAAATTCCAGTAAAATTACCAGGAGTGTAGCTTGATCAGCAAGATTGAGGGGGGTGGAAGCTTCAGATTTTCCAATAATGATTCTGGCATAAAATGTTAAAATACATTATATGACAAGCAGGGTGCATGAGAGGTGCTAAACAAGTAAATGTGGATTGGTAGGGGTACCAAGTGAGAAAGAAACCACATTGTTAGACACTTTCAAATCAGAGAGGGACTGAGTTTGTGGTTTGTCTTTGTGTATGCAAAAATTCCTGGTGAAAACCGACAGACACCTCACCATAACTGACTGAAAGCACCTGTACCCAACTATTTAGCAAAAAATACATTTATTATGGGGAACTAACACCCCAAACAACCCCCCTAAACCTACGCCCCTGAAAAGTGCGTGAACTATTGCGTAAATATTCAAAAAGAAAATCTGTTTTTCGTGAAATTTAGCAGCTCACATTCTGGATGTTCGCATCGTTTCTGTGCCATAATTTTGCCACGAATGGTGGCATATTATATGGTTCTGTGAAATGGCATAACTGTGGGAATTTTGCAGAGCAAGCACAAGTCCAAATGCCCAAAAGAACACAAATTACACCAGCAGAATTTAAATGTCACTTGGACCTAGTTCAAGGCTATAAGATAGCTCAATGAGTTAAGTGCTTACTGTTGAGATGATTTAGCATAACAGAAATGTGACATGCTTGAAACCTGTCAGGATTGACTGAGCTTTTCACCTTCTTCTGAGTATCTACCAGTCGGAAAATCATAAGCCCACTTACTAAAGCTGTAATTCAGTCATTGTCTGTGTTTTCCTATATGCAACATACACACACACAAATAGTACTGTTAGTTTCAAAATCAACAAATTATATAATGACATATTATTCACATTTCTTAAACACCCTTTCAATGGCATTGTAATCTATTCTTTAGCTCAGTGCCATGTTGTGCAGATGTCTGGTTGTCAAAATTCTGTTAGTCTAACTTGAGGAAGAATTATGTGATAATGTCTATTGTTTGCTGGTGTTTGATTGTACAAGGTTGATGGAGAGTTGTGAAAGCATAGTAAGATTGATCTAAGAAGATCTTTTTAGTGGTTTATGTATATGGTTACGTTTGCCATTTTCATTCTTTAATTGTTTAGGAGGGGGTCAGTTTTACATTGTTCGGCCAAAGTACAGTATATTTTATATATGGATCACAATCTAGGTCAGTGTCTTATGAGTCAATGTTATGCGAGGGAGAGTGCATTACTATCAGTACCTTAATGGCCAGGAGCTGTAAGGTACTGAGTACCTGTACTTCTTATCTTTGAAGGGGAGAGTACTAACACTTTTCAGCAGTGAATCAATACTTATAATTGGTGAGTACCAGCATTTCTGAACCAATCAAACTGTTATATAGCGCAGCTTATCACCCATGAGGTATCCAGGTGATGGGCTGTGGGTCTCAGTCAAAGAGCCAGGTCTTGAGTCCCTTACTGAAGTCTGCCAATGAGGGTGCTGTTCTAAGGTGGAGGGAAAGGGTGTTCCAGGATTTGCTGGCAAGGTCAGAGAAGGATCGTCCTCCAGTGCAGCAGTGCGGGATGCGCAGTGTCTGCGCGAGGGCGAGGTGAGCGGAGCGTAGGTTCCTGAGTGGCAGCTTCAAGTTCAGACGGTGGTCATGTATGCCAGTCCTCGGTCATGGAGGGCTTTGTAGGTGCAGATCAGGAGCTTGAAATGGCATCTAATCTCAATGGGAAGCCATTGGAGGTCTGTCTCTCAGGTGCTGGGAGATGTGGGTACTTCTTAGTAGCAAACAGATACTCTGGGTGAGGGAGTGACTGCACTTCTCCCATTCAATTTCAAACACTAGCTATTTTCTGCTATTTTTATCAAAATGTTTCTGGGTATATGTTGGGATGATGTGCAACAGTGACATGATTTGACAGCACTTTGATACCTATATGGCTTTAGTTCTATGCTGCAAGCATTATGATGAGAGGATTCTGAGTTTGAACATTGGTAGGTGAGATTGGAGACAGAGTACCATGTTATTATTAGGAATAGAGTACTATATGATGGCTGATGAAAATCTAAATATGGGCTATGGGATGCGACTGGACGTGTGATGATTGCATGTGGTGAAAATTGGCTATAAATTATTGATTCCAAACTTGTTTGATGGCTTTGGGTGCAGACTAGTTCAACTGGTTATTTTATTTGGTGTTCTGTTGGACACAGCATTCCATTCAAGCATCATCAAGTTACTATGGTAGCTGTTTCATTCCCTGCATCTGTTTTGGCGATTTATTTGAGTATTCTAGCTTTTCAGGAGGATAGGACTGCTTGCTTTTCAATAAAAAAAATTCTTAACGAAACTAGATTATTTACACCGCTAATGTACTTTCACAGGGAGAAAATTGCAGATTGTAAGAACTTGGAAAGCTTCACAGTAATGTACAAATAATGGAGTGTAATTTAACGCCTGCACTACTTCTTTGCAAATGGGATTTATGAAAGGGAACAAGGAACTCACATCTGCGCGCTCACATTGCTGGATTGAACGCATCATTCAATAGAAAGAAAACATTGTTTCAAGTGAGGTAACTACTTTGGTTGATGTGAGAGTATGCAGAGAGTAATAATTGGGAGAGGAGTTGGCCTAACGTCAAGGGTGCTCGACCGGGGAACCGGGTTCGAGACTCGGTAATGACACTGAACATCCTGTGATTCTGGGAAAATCACTTAATCTCCCCGTACCTAACAAAAAATGAATGTGTGTCCTCATGTAACGTAACTGCTGCTATGTAAAGTGCTCTGATACCTGATTGGATTCGGGTCAAATTCGCGCTATTAAAAACTCTGCAAAAAAATCAAATTAACGAGGTTCCAGGAGATAATAGAGAGTTTGAAGAAGGCTTTTGTTAAGATTCCACAAATAACAAACTCATCCACAAGACCACTCCGAGAAGCAGCCACCGAAGCCCAGTCTTCAGTTACAATCTATCTGGAGCTACCAGCTCCTAGGTTACAGATTACAAGCTCCTGGGATACACAACCACTAATGGAGGTGGTTCTATAACCCAGGATACCACACAGGTCTAATTCAAGAAGAAGGGAGGAAGAACCAGGCGTGTCTTGAAAGTGTCAGTGATCCAGAATACTGGATCTGTATGCAGTGTATCAGTGGTTTGAAACTGAAACTCGGGTTACAAGCCTCTGAAAAGTTAACAGTCCCGAAGTTGGGAAGATAACTCGTTCCCAAGAGGAAAGTTATATGCTTTGTACCCCTGGCCTTTTATGAATGTAGAAAACCCTGTCGTAGAAACTTTTGGAGAAAAAAAATCTTTTTATAAAGCCATCCCTGCTTCCTTTAAGGGAAGCAGGCTGCTTTATAAAAAGTGTTTTTATTGAAAGGCAATCGCAGACATGATGGTCTGCTGACTCGGGTCACCAGCCCTGTGGTAGCCAGCAAGTGATCCAGTTCAGTGCCACCCTTAAAAGCCTAGTTGCTCCCAAACCTTTCAATGAGGCAGGGGAACAGCAAACTGGCTCAAATAGTCCCTAAATCATTTGTAGGCAACTACATAAGTTGATGTTTGGTTACATCATTGTTCAAGTGGGGTAGGAATGCTAACTGATTTTATTTTTTTTATTAGTCACCCTCCATGCATGTTAATCAATGTCACAATGCTTGTTATACATAACATAACATGTGTATTTGTAAAGCTCACGTTCACCCCTGACGGGGCATCTTGGCACTGAATAACAGTCTTTTTTGAAGTAGAACACTTTATGTACATTTAACTTTTATTTTTTAGAAAATTAGATAAAAGCCTTAGCAAGTGTCATTTAGTAAGTAGTCTTATATTTGTAAAATGGCCCATAAGCAGCATATTATTTAGGGGTGTGAAAATTTGAGAAATCAGGAGATATGGAATTATGCGGTTTGTGTTTTAATCTTTACAAGCTTGGTGGTGGCCGCATTCTGATGATTACTTATTAAGATTTTACAAATGCTGTGGTGACACATCCAATAAAAGACAAGTTAAGATACAGTGTGGATTTGCGACTTAGCTTTGGGAATTGTGTTATTTAGCAATGCTTTTTGAATCTCCGCTCTGCAAATTGAAAACGGTCAGAGGGTTTCACTAAACCTGTTCTGCTTTATTTTACGATAGGCATCAGCTTTTCCTCTCAAAGTAAGTTATGAACAAATTTGAAGCATTGTTGACGGTTCTCTGTTTCTAAGGAGCCTTAAGAACTTTTCAAGGGGAAGTGCACAATACAGTATAATTAAATAGCATTTAATATTCAAATTTATTTCCAAAGCAGATTGAGTTGTGATTAGGTTAACATGACTCCAGATGGTGGAAAATAAGTGTCCACGGATGCTAAATATCAACAAATCACATTTCAGTCTTTTCTTAGATGCAGAGAGTTCCCTTTTCTTAGCTCTAAAAGCGCTTTGTTATTTTGCATAGCTGTGCTTTAAAGGGGTATTCTGAGGTGTCCCTTGGACAGATCAGCACAGCCACACATAGGCTTTGATGCAAACCTACTAAGATAGCCAGTTTGGGCTTTGCATCAAAAACTAATGCCATTTTGAAGGGGAAATGTTGCAGGGCATGAGTACATGTGGTCCACAGCACACATCCAAAGCATGGGATCTCTGTGAAATGTGTCTAGGTACAGGAATTTGTACTGGAAGGGGGTGCTTTGAGTACAAATCCTATATTAGGCAATGCACACTCATCTCTGCTCCATGGTGGGAGGCTGCGCATCATACAAGGAGCCTAAATAGAGTCCGAACATACGGGTTGACAATAGCAGGTCATCTTAGAAGATATCGTTATGCACTGTCTTTTTCCCTTGCACAACACAGCATAACAAATTTGGTTGCTGTGCTGTGTTGCGTGAAAAAATTGTAAATCTGCCACAGAGCATGGTGGAGGAATATCCACCTGTGAATTCTTCTTAAAATGTAGCAATTCTTCTTGAAATGGGAAATCTTTCCATTACCATCCAACCCATTTTATTCACCCAGAACTCACCATGAGTGATATTCCCGTGAATCCATCAAGGATGCTGTGATTGATGGAAGGCAATTAATGTTTTTACCCACTACCTTTGTCAGGTTCTCTCAGTTCAGTTTGTTACCAATTGTTAAGTATTAGCTTGAAGAGGCATTTTAATGCAAACCCAACGTGGGTAATTGCCCAGGACCTACACCCTCGAAGGGATCCCTGACAAAGTTATCAAGACAGTCAGAAGTTGTGATGTAATAGTAATAGGGATGTGCATGAAAAATACATCTGTTTCTAGTTTGACAGCTGGGCAAGCATGCTGTACAGAAGCATGGTGTGCAGGCTTGTCATGCCCAACCTTAAACCTGGCACTCTCAGGCAGTTGGTGGGAAATAAGTTAAAACCTCTGCCTTTCTCAGGCCTTTCTCCTTGTTTCATATCAGCTATTTACCTCAACCCTCTCCCTTTAGCTTTCTCTCATTGCCTATATCTTCATTGCTATACTCCTCCCAATATATCTCAACTCTCTCTACCTTATATGTATGTCTCACCTCTCTCTCAATGCACCTTTCTCTTCCATACTTCTCTCAGCCTGTATAGCCTTACCTCTTGTCCTACCTTTCTCTTGGTATACCTCTCTATCAGCACCTCCTCCCACTCTTTTTACAACAGCTACCTTTCATCTTCATCCATCTCTCTTCACCTCACTTGCCTGTCTTGCCTGTCTTGCCTGTCTTATCTATCTATCTATCTATCTATCTATCTATCTATCTATCTATCTATCTATCTATCTATCTATCTATCTATCTATCTATCTATCTATCTATCTATCTATCTATCTATCTATCTATCTATCTATCTATCTATCTATCTCTCATCTATCTATCATCTATCTATCTCACCTCTACATCTCTCCTTCCATCTCTCTAAAGTTCACGTCTCCCTACCGCTAACTTAGCCCTTTTTCTGCCTCACTTATTTGTACTTTCACACTCTACCTCATTTCTCTAACTCATATTCCGCTACCTCCTCTCTTTCAGCAGCAACTCTCTTTCTTAACTTATTTAAACCCCCATTATATCTCACCACCTTACCTATCCAACTCCCTCTCTTTTTCTCCGGTTCTTTCCATGTCAACTATGTTACTGCTTTGATCCTTTCCCACTATCTTCTTTATATTGTTTTCTCAATCTATCATTACCACCTTTCTCTCACCACGTTCCCTCCAAATCGTCTCTATTCCAACTCACCCTAACTCACCCTTTTTAAAATTTTTTATTTATTTATTTTATTTGAAGAGTTTTATATAGCGCTGGCTAGGCCCGGAGGTATCAGAGCGCTTTACATGAGGACAAGCATTTGTTTCAGAGCACAGTTACAAGTTACATAGTTACACAGTTTCAGAGCATAGTTACAAGTTGCTGGAGCGTAGTTACATGCGTTAAAAACATAAACGTAAGGTAAAAAGCAGGTAGCAGATTCCCACACCTCTGCTGTGTGTGGCTCCCTTTACACTGTGGACTCTCTCAGAGGGGTCTCTGAGACACCAGGGTATACATACTGGATCCCTCCCCAACAAGGGGAGAGGGAGTGCTTTGGCAAGGGGCGCCATTCCCACACCTCCGCTGTGTGTGGCTCCCTTGATGCTGTGGACTCTCTCAGAGGGGGCTCTGAGACTCCAGGGTATAAATGTTGGATCCCTCCCCAACAAGAAGGAGTGCTTTGGTAAAGGGCACATGGTTACAATAGTTAGAGTTGCAAAAGTCCAAGACAGAAGAAACAAGTCCCCAGGAGAGGAAAGAGGGAAGAGGGGGGCAGGGGGCTGGGAAAGAGGGTCAGATCAGCAGTGGGGGTGGAAAAACCTTGTGGGGGCCCAAGAAGGAAGAGTAAACAGGCCCCACGCTTAGATGGGGTCTCATAGTCATCAATTGAAGTCTGGGCGCCATTTTAGAGTCAGGCAAGTCCCAGGTAAGGAGTGATGCTTAAGGGGGACTGCTTAACCCCGTGACTCAGCAGTTTGTCTTGTCTCTTGTACTTAGATTCTTTATTCAGTAATGATTTTTGTCCAGTTAAAACCTCATGATCCTCCTTCACCGATGGTATTTCCCTGGCGGGGCCATTTTGGAGTCAGGCAAGGCGTATCCCTTTAAGGAAATATTAGCAAAGTTTTTATTTTAATGGGGAATTATTCAGGCACCCTCCGGACCTCGAAAATTCCCAAATTGGGTCTCCTGAAGCTTACTCCGCTCCCTCACTCACCACTTCTCCGCCCCTGCAGCGCATCCGCAAGGTGTGTGTGATTCTCACGGTATCGGCGCCGAGTCAGGCGGACTCCCTGTGAGCTCGCCGGCTGATGCTGCCTCTCGCGTTTGGTTGTACTCAGGTTTAGGGGATGTTTTTATGCGGGCTTTCGGCGTCTGCGATGCTCTGTGTGATCAGGGCAGAAACCATCGGAGGCGGTTGCTCCACTTCTGTTACAGGTGCCCACTGTGGATGCAGAGAAGGCAGCTCCAGGTCTCGCCGCTCCCTCGATGTGGTCTCCTGAGGGGCCACTCCTGTTTTCGCGGTCCCGGCTTTGTTATCCAAAAAGGGTGAGTCCGCTACGCTTCCTGCGCCATTTTGGGGCGCGATCGCCTGGCGAGATGTTAGCCGATTTCACGGCAGCGAAGCGGATTGGGGGAACAGCGTCTGCAGCGGCAGATGCTCCCAAAACTCCGATGTCAGGAGTGAGCTTTGTCACAGCAGAAGCCAATGCACTTACGAACATAACCCTAACACTCCAACTGGGCCCATACAGGTAGTATTTTTATTTAACTTCAATACTTCATATCAGAGGCGATGGTCCACAAATGGACCTTTCTCTGTCGTAAGGGGTGAGAAATCAAGATGTCCATTTGTCAGGCACCCAATTGAGGACCATTAATTGGCAGCCAACTCACATATTGGTGATCCGGTTAAAGTATGTTATTCTCAAACTATACTGCAAAGATAAAGTATTGCAATTGGGTAGACTGAACCTCCTAAAGAAATTTAGTCTAACAAGAATCATGCAAACCAAGAGTTCTTCTATGGCTACACAAAACAAGAGCGAAAGAACCTAATGTTCTGAAAATAATCTGTGACTATCTCTGTTATGCACTTAAAATCAGCACAGTTTCTGCAAAAAGATCATTAGACACAATAAGACTCGGGCAACTTTAGATAATGTGGTTACTGTATTAAAGATACACATTAAATGCATATAAGTAACATAAGGTTAGTCTACATATATAAAACTACACATCTAGTTAAGATAATCTACCCCTAAATAAAAGAATCCATGAACAGGATTGTTTTTTAAAACAAAACAATTTCTACCACTAACAAAACAAGAGGTGCGTTCTCAAAGATTCTCTTAGCATGGGCAAAGGGATCAAGTTAAAGTCCACTAGGGGAAAAGTCCATGGGAATGGGCAAGGGGAATGGAACAAAAATCAGGAAAGTCCACGCCTGGTTCTTCACCAAACTGCTCCAAATCATCAAACAGGGAAGTTCATCAGCAAGGGCAAAAAGCAAAGTGCATTAAAGTAAGTCTGGCAGGCAAGTTGGAGGCAACGAAAGTGAAACAGGGGGCGTCTGAGCATAGACACAAGCTTGTCTCCTTTTCCTGAATAACATGGTTTTCTAGTTCATATTTGTCATTATGACATCAATGGTCAGTCCACAATGATCTGATCATCATGTGAACATCTTTTTTTCTTTCAGGTACAAATTTATACTCCAGCATATTTTCCCATGCACACCATGAGAAATGACTGTCGTTCCATCCTCACAGGTTAGTCAACAATGAGCTTATTTACTTTCTTGCTCTCCATGAATATAGTTAAGAGTTTACTTTCCCACCATTCCTACACAATGGGGTATAAGAAAGATCTTTGTTGTCTAAAGGAATGTCACATGTACAAGAACAAATAAAGGAACATTTAAGAAAGGTATGAATGTCCATTGTACAAGGCTAAGAAATAATGCAGCCTAAGGAGAAAAGACATCTCAAGCCTGTTTTAAATTCAACAGTTCATATTTAGTAAAATAAACTCAGCATAACGAAAAAATCACACATTTCATATATAAGCCTTTTGTAATGTTGTCCGTGATTGTTACACAGAAATCTTCAACCTTAACTGTGGCCTACTACCACAATTTCAAAAAGTAGCAACACGTAAATTAATTATAAAAATCATTAAAATAAAATTGTTTTGTATGTAAGTGTTCTTTATCCTATTAAGCGCTTATACTGAAAGTTTCAGACATGTAACACCTTTAAATTAGGAACTGCACAAATGCCGTGTTTGTTATAACACTCTGCAATGAAGTCAATCACACTGGTAGGCTGCTCAATAGTTTTTTATGCCATCTTTCCTAAAAATATTAAGCAATTAGTTACTTAAAACATCTTCAATTACTTAAGTGATTAATCCTATTGTTTCTACCTAGTTAGGCACCCTTTTACGGTGCTGGTACATCTAGTTTTCTCAGTTTCAATGTAGTTTTTCTAGACCTGTGCAGAATGCATAATTTCCATTGTCAGGATAGGTCTTAGTTGTCGTGCAAGGCAAGATCAGCTTTTATGCCGCATCACCTCTTTCTCCAACTCACAACTCACTGTATCTCTCCCTTTCTGTAACTTAGTATTATGCCCACATGTCTCTACCTCATCACTGTTACTCTTGTTCACTTTTATTCTCTCTGCACCTCGTCTGCCTTTCTAAGCTTAATCCCTCTCTCTCTACATTTCACTCTGCCTCACAAATTTCATTATTGAAACTGTATTTCTAAATCTCTTTTTATTTTGCACCTCTTGCTTCCTCACTAAGCTCTCCATGTTTCCCTCATTGCCTCTCCTCTTTACACATCTACCTATAACTCCATCAGCCTCTTTCTGTGCTCACAATACCTCTCATTCAACCTAACTTCTTTCTCTACCATACCCTTTGGAGAGCCCCACTCTTCTTAGTTCCTCTACATTTCCTTTGCAATAATTCTAGCTCTCTCTACTTTTCTATCACACTCTAAAACCTTACCTATCCCCTCTATCTCTCATTTTTTACCTACCTCTTGCTCTTTCACACCTGTATCTCCCCATCATCTCTAACTCCCTTCTCCCTCTATCTCACCTCTTGTGATTTGTTTACCTTCTTTAACTCTCTGAACTTCGCCTGTTGCCTGCCCCTTCCATGTCTATTGCTTAGCAGGGCTAGAGGTCACTGTCTACCATATAAGTGGAGAGAAAGAAGTGAGGAAGGTAAAGAAGGGGGAGAAGGATTAAGGAGACAATTACATAGCAGTGCCTTGATTTACACTGTTAGAGAGATAATTTAAGTTTTGAATAGGCATTTTTTTATGGTTACAAATATTAAGCAATTAAACTCTATGTCCATATGAGGTATTTAAAAATTATACACTGATTCATTATTATTTACCAAGTCACACTTACTTGTTGGATGACTAAGAAAACCGATATCCAAGTTGAAAAAGTTGGTTTCATCAATGCTTGTTCAAGCTTTATGTGGTTACTATTTCCATGATGGACACTGGGCAGATTAAACTTTTTGCGTACCACCATTTCTGCATGTGTATCATAATAAAGACTCGAATTAGCTGAAAATGAGTAATAGATTAAAAGATGTTCTAAAGAGGAGCACTAAAATATCTTGTCCTTGACCTCAAAATCAGTAAGATAGGGTTCTTGTGGTCAATTCAACTTCCAGGCAATGCTGTCTTTTATGCAGCTTGTCTGCACATAAATAATTTGAAGAAGAGTATTGGCAGTTTGAGCACCAGCATTTCAATCCAAGCACGCTCTTTGAGCATGCCATACCTCTACAGCTCTAGAGATTTCTAGTTCATTCATCCAAGTGTCTTGCATTATAATTTTATATATACAAACTTTTTTCCATAGCCATTATATCGAAGACACATTTCCCCTCCCTGTCTGTCTTGAGTTGATCTATGCCATCATTAAGAACTGGTGAAGTGTTTTATATTTACATAGAGATAACCTTTGACAACTGAAGTTAGTTCATAAATTCCAATGAGCAAGTCCAGCTGAGAGGTCTCCGACAGCAAAGTCAGTGGATGATGGCTAAACAAAGTCATCAATCTAGTCTTTTCATCCAGTTTGTCATCTAGCTGCCATGAGATGGACAGAAATCTGAAGTGTGAAAACATTTTAGAGAGAATAACTACACCTTTTAAGCACATGCATCTGCAGTCTAACTCATGTTTAAAGATGAAGTGGACTTCTCGATTATACTGTCATTTCTTCTTCAGTCACTTATGCGCTCCACTGAATTATTTTAACCCATAAAAACACTGTTTTGAACCTATGGTGTTGTGGTTTTGGACCTCTGTTATGGAGTTAGACCCCCAAATCAGACTCACTCAACCCAAGTTCTATGGCAAAACAGGTTTTTGCAGATCAATGCAGGCCTGAGTGAGAACATCTATTGTCTGACTCACTCTGGCATCTGTGCATTGGCAGAACTGTCACAGATGGGGCTCAAACATAATACGATTTTTATTGGGGATAAAAAGGGAATAAAGATCCTCATTTTGAGTACATTGTGATGCTTTTCGTTCTGCACTATTTTTGTTTTACTGTTCCCTCAGATAGGCTTAAGGCCAAGAGTAGTTAGTTGCCTCTTAAGGCCAAGAGTAGTTAGTTGCCTTGTATCCAAATTAATGGATTAGGAACCCAAATATTAGGTAAGTTTCGACATGTATGGGTTCCTTCACACATTTAATAATGTGGTATATTTCCCTGAGCTAAACCTAATGAGATTCATGCTTGAGCTACCCTGCTGGGAGAGTAAATTGCTCTACCGCACCAGCCTACATCTCAGAGGCCACAAACAACAATGGGCCCATCCAAGGGTGCTTAGGGTTCTCATGGGAGAGGACAGCGGTAGGACGACATCACCTAAGCTGTTAGCAGAACCTCCCTGTAAAATGGCTTGAAGGACATTCCCACAAGGCACACAGGAAGGAAAACCAGACTTCTGGCTCCAGTCACCCCAATGGCTTCCTTGGATTTTGCGAGGGAAGAAACCAGGCCTGGGTGGGCAGAGCTATCTTGACTCACCACCATTAGAGAGATTTGATTCTGTGTATTGGCTCATGTGTCCCTTAAAGAGTGAATAAGATTGACTCCCATGCCCTAAAAGTCCCCAGGCTGTGCCACGATCCATGCAAACCAGCAAGTGGGAATGAGAAGGGTGGGCAAGAGAAGCCCACATAACAGGGCAGTCAGGCAACCACAGCTGCACAGTCCTCTGCCAACTGCCTAAGTCAGTTGCCCCCCCATTGGTACAGTGGGTATAGGCCAGAGGCCCTACAGCCGCTATGCAGTACCTGGTAATAGTAAGCAGTTGCCCCACAATGAGAGAAAAAAAGAAAAGGAAAAGTTTCACAGGCACTGCAGCTGCATCCAAACACAACATTAAAAATACATATTAACTTGCTGGCCATGACTGCAACAGAGGCATAGTAGAACACTTCTTCAGGAATGAAAGAGCACCTCATACACCCCTGCATCTTTGAACATTTGTATATTATTGTGTGGAGCCCATAGAAGAACAGGGCTCCTGGAGTCACAGTGAGCACCCAAAAGCCCCCTTATTAAAGAAAACACGTGATATCCTGAGTTTCTACGCTGGGAGGATCAGTGCCCCTTACAGAAGCTGAGCCCATTATTAATTAATGCTCAGAGTTGAATATTTTTGTATCCCATTAGAGTAGCAGACACTGTTTAGATAGGTCTTTTATGGATGTATGTCGTTACAACGCACACTTTTACAACGCATGCACTTACAACGCATTTTTTACAACGCAACATCCACTACAACGCATTCCATTACAACGCAGGACACTACAACGCATTTTTAAAAACTACCTTTACAACGCATTCCATTACAACGCATACTACCTTTACAACGCATACCATTACAACGCATAATATTACATTGGATTTAAGGTAAGTATTGGATAGTATAGGGGTAAAAATTACTATTCTTACTCCAGGGGGTGCAACAGTAGGGTAAGTGTTGGATAGTATAGGGGTAAAAATTACTATTCTAACTCCAGGGGGTGCAACAGTAGGGCAAGTGTTGGATAGTATAGGGGTAAAAATTACTATTTCTAACTCCAGGGGGTGCAACAGTAGGGCAAGTGTTGGATAGTATAGGGGTAAAAATTACTATTCTAACTCCAGGGGGTGCAACAGTAGGGTAAGTGTTGGATAGTATAGGGGTAAAAATTACTATTCTAACTCCAGGGGGTGCAACAGTAGGGTAAGTGTTGGATAGTATAGGGGTAAAAATTACTATTCTAACTCCAGGGGGTGCAACAGTAGGGCAAGTGTTGGATAGTATAGGGGTAAAAAATACTATTCTAACTCCAGGGGGTGCAACAGTAGGGCAAGTGTTGGATAGTATAGGGGTAAAAATTACTATTCTAACTCCAGGGGGTGCAACAGTAGGGCAAGTGTTGGATAGTATAGGGGTAAAAATTACTATTCTAACTCCAGGGGGTGCAACAGTAGGGCAAGTGTTGGATAGTATAGGGGTAAAAATTACTATTCTAACTCCAGGGGGTGCAACAGTAGGGCAAGTGTTGGATAGTATAGGGGTAAAAATTACTATTCTAACTCCAGGGGGTGCAACAGTAGGGCAAGTGTTGGATAGTATAGGGGTAAAAATTACTATTCTAACTCCAGGGGGTGCAACAGTAGGGTAAGTGTTGGATAGTGTAGGGGTTTTAATGTAATATTATGCGTTGTAATGGTATGCGTTGTAAAGGTAGTATGCGTTGTAATGGAATGCGTTGTAAAGGTAGTTTTTAAAAATGCGTTGTAGTGTCCTGCGTTGTAATGGAATGCGTTGTAGTGGATGTTGCGTTGTAAAAAATGCGTTGTAAGTGTAGTGCGTTGTAAAAGTTGCGTTGTAAAGGTTGTATACCGTCTTATATGGTTGTTTGGCAAATTGGTGTAAAAGAAGTAGTGTGTGTTGCTGCTGCACTGCTCGTCTTTTTTCATGAAAAATAATGTCAAAGCCAATAGATCTGGCTTTTTAATAGTTAATGACGGATCAATTTTGAAATTATTGTGGTAAAGCCTGTAGGAATGTACAATTGATTTCTAAGGATGCCGGTTTGATTATAAACACCTTGATAAAGTCTGTAGACCTAAATAAATATAAATTGTGTGGTTTTCTATATGCTGTTTTAGCAGGTAAGTTATGCTGATGGAATTGGTCACGGTACCTCAGAATTGCAGGTTTGAATGTAAATCTAGAGGGTAGTGGCCCACTGTGTTATGTTTTTTAAGGACTGTAATCTGCACCCAAGGTAGCTTGAAAGTCCACTTTAGAAGGGGTTCCAATTGTTTTTTCCCTATGTTGTTTTTTAGATGTTTTAAATTTTGTGTATATTTATGTGTTCACAGAAGTAATTTATTTTTAAAATAATAAGCACTCATTTGATAATGATTTAATAAGCGTTGCTAGATGCATTGCTGAGTTTTGAATTTCTAGCACATACCCTAGTCAGCCTTGCACTACTCTTCTTCACTACCATGAGAGTTAAGTGCTAAAAATGGGTACTTAGCTATTGGATACAGAAGTGAAACTCTCTAGTGGACACAAAGAGACCTAGAAACTTCAGATTTCGCTGGAGCCTCCTAAACTGAATTTCTTGCAGTAATCTACTCCAGATTCGGAGCCACATCACTTTTTGTCAGAGCGCTTTATATGAGCACCAGTTGCATTACAAAAGGATGCATTCTTTTTTATAAGGCAAAGGGAGATTAAGTGATTTGCCCAGAATCACAGAATGTTGAGCGTCATTGCCAAGACTCTAACCTGATTTCCCAGATTTGAGATCCACCGTCGTAGCAATTAGGCCACAACCTCTCCCCCAACACTTATGGGTAGATTTGCATAATCTAATCTGTTACAAAGCTTAACAATAATTCACAACGGACCAATGACTGGTTCAACGGGTCCAACCCAGAAACCCCCCATCTATTGCTAGGTGTGTCTTATTCATTGGATTTTCAAGAGTTCAGAAGAAGCTCTCAAGGTCACACTAACTACAGAACAATATTTGTAAATCAAGTCCAAAGCATAGGTTGGAATGAACAGCCTAGGTGGCTAGCCCTAATAACATCCACTATTTCTAAATTGTGTTTAATTAAAGCATGTTACTTTGCATTCCCTACAGATCACGGATGTGTGATAATTATTAAGCAGTATTAGCAATATTAATATAATGGAAACAAGGACATCAAATACCCAGACCTATTTAGAAAAGAGGTAAAAACATAATGAGCAAAATGAAAAGCTCTGAGCAGGAGCAACCTGGGTCTTTGGACCAGCGGCAATGCACCTTCATTGGGTTGACTTGTCAGGTTTGCCACAGTCCTCCAAGGTCTTTGGAGCCAAACATTTATTAAATCACAGGTTTGCAGAATACTGGAAGGAGTACCATTTGACAAAAAACAGCTCTTGTGGATCAAGGCTCACTGCAGCAAAAGTCACCAGGAAGGTCCAATCGATGATCTGTTGGATCTGGTCAACTGGCCTCTTCCGGCTTGTTGCAGCTTGTTGTGTCCCTGTAGCTGAACCATAGGTCTGCCAACTGTTCCTTCGAGTCCACTTCTTTTTCTTGGGTACAAGTGGGAGCAGGTACTCAATGTCAATTCTCAACAGCAAATTCTTTGTCTTCCACAAGTCCAGTGCTGTTCTGAAGAGGTGATTCCAGGGGTGATCCTACCCACTTATGCAGCAATTCCTGTGTGTCCTACTGCAAGCAACTACACTGTGCCATTCTCTGTCCAAATACAATCGGGTGAAGCCCTTCTTCCTTTATGAAGAGCCTGTTTGCCCATCTTAGAGGTGTGGCCATGGAACAAAGCAACTACCGCCGGTTTGGGGTAGGTCTACCGATCGTTACAAGGAGAACAAACGACACAGAGGTCATGTGTCTTTAAGCCATCGTAGATTGATAGGGCCAGGCAACTCAAGCCTTTAGGTCGTCCATCACATCCTTTGGTACTTTTCTTTAGATGCTTACGTGGTGATCCAAGGTTAGTTTACCCACATACCACGGTGTGTAGATTGTAGAAACATTAATTGGTCCTGAAGAATTGCCGCTTGATCAGTCAGACAGTAAGGAATGAAACATGTTGACCACTTAGAGTAGAGCGCAACATCCTGACACATAACATCAGGTAGTTGCCACTCTTATAATTTTAATCAGGTTGGAAGCCAGTCATAATAAATCTGTTTAGTTGGACTTCCTTACCTGTTTTAATTTACTACAACCTCCACTTTATCTACACCCATTAGGCCCCTCACACCCACAGCACCGAACGGCAGAAATAAAAGATATCCGCCAAAGAGCCCCTTAAAGGGTGCCCGTCAGGTATTGCAGCGCCGACCCGATGAGGAGCAGGCCCATGATGAAGCATGACATGCAGCTGGCTGGGTGTGTGAGGGCCCTTATTCCGAAATGAGGAATCCCCCTTTCCCTCCTTTCGCAGTAGGACCACCTATTTTCTCCTGTTGCGACACTTTCTCTCCCTTTTACTGACCCACTCAGGAACTGCATACCCTCTTGGTAGTGGTACAGTGGTATGCCAGGAGAACTTATGCCATAGCCTCTACCACCCTTGCAGTGGACCATCCACACTATTTAGAGAGCTGTGCTTGACTGGTGGGTATCATTAGGGTGTGAGGAGAGCCACCGACATGACTGTTCCATTCAGTTCACTAAAGGCTTACTGAGAAGGACACCCTGTTTAATGCACCCACCAGGCAAATATTTTTGTTTAGAGAAAATAATTCTGAAACACAAACATGGAAAATTGGTGATGATCTCCCAACTCTAGTCTTAATAGAGCCAGTTGCTAGTCCTTGTGACCTCGTGGCCTTTTGGTGCATGAGCCACCAGGTCAGAGGGTTCACATGGCTGGAGCCAAGGAAGACCCCACTGATGTAAACACAGTGCTTCATCCAACTCTAAATTAAATGGAGGAACGTAAAGTTTGGTAGAATGGGACCACTGCTGATTCATGGAGGTGCCCGTAACACCAAACTTCTAATGAAGCCCTTGCTCTTTAAAATGGAAATCCAAAACCTACAATGGTGAGAGGTGGGCTGTTTTAGCTAGAAAGGGTCCTTCAAAGTTGGATACTTATTTTACGGCATCCTGCTGAGGCCTTGTGTCTTGATGCAAAAAGTTCAAAGTGGCATAAACATGAAAAGTGTAGCTTCGTAGTGTCCTTTGCTGCTAGGATAACCTTGTCACCTTGTACTGGTCACAAGCTTTACCTTCAGACTTGATCACTGTTTTGGAGCTCAAAATCCTCTATTTCTACCTATAGGTGACTTAGGTAGTTTCAAAAGTAGGCTTTTACATGCCAAAATGGTTTCCTTTAACTTATATCTACCGTGGCCTTACTCACAGCAGGGCTTCAATGACATTCTTTAAGATATAGTTTTAAAATCACTGATGTCAGTAGTGTAAATCTACAGTCTACTTAGAACAGCTAACTTGCCGGCCCCTGGTGCTCTTTTCACACAATTGCACCTTGGCCTTACCAAAAAGATAATACCATTTGAAGGTTAGCTAATCTCTTTTCATGGGCAGAGTTAAAAGCCCAAAGAGAGGGGATTGTTTAGCAATTTCTCAGTACCCAGAGCCAAAATATGCTACTAGATTGTTCAGTACAAGCAAAAATAATGGGCATGCCTTTATAGAATGCCCTTTCGCACAACATACAACTTTTTATCTCTTTTTCTTCCCTCACATCTGACCACAGAGATACACTTTCTAAATGTTAATCTAATTTGGGATTGGGAATGTCTTTTGGTTTCCAACATCTATTTTGCAATACTGAAATTCTCTCTCCGCACTGATATCTCTGAATTTTTTCTATCTTCAATTTTCTTTCCACCAGTTTAATTTGTCTCGTCTTGGCCAACTTGCCATCGTGGCCACCTTTGCTTTGACTGGAATATCTCAATGGTCTTTCTGTCTTGTTACATTAAGAACTATCATAAGAGCAAAATAGGCTCTCTTTTCAATTTTACTTGTAACAAAAACCTTATCACCAGTTTAATTCTCTCTCTCCTGTGTTATTGTTCTCCTTTCTTACTGCTCATCTTGCCTAGTCCCTTGCCTCTCTTTAATCTGGTTTTAATTTTGTTATCCTACAGCAATCCACGTCCAACTACATACCCTCATTGCTCTCCTCTGGCTCACTTTAGCATTCTGTATTTACTTTCGCTTTCTCTGTTTAGTAGTTAACTACATCCAAGGTCTAGCTCCCCTTTCGTGTCATCACTACTGAGTACTCAGTTCCATGTTCCTGTCACTACCTTGTCATCCACTTCGTAAGTTTATCAGGTCAACCCTTCACCAACTTGTGCACCCTCTTGTCTCAGATGTTTATTAGCCACAAGGCTGTGCAACGCTCATGCTTTCAGATGTCTGTTCCTCCTTTACACTCTCTACTGTCAGCGTTTAGTTTTAAAAAATTCATTTCTTCTGGAAACCTGAACATCTCAACTTTCCATCAATAGAAATTGCTGCGGTGCACTAGTATTTATTTTATTTTATGGAGTGTGCTGTAACTTGATTGGCTGGATCTTTGATTCACTGTTCGTATGCACAGCCCCTAGGGGTAAGGACGCCTAAAGAATATTATATACGTCCTACCTGACATCATTGCCAATGTCACTACCACTATTCTATGTTGTTTCTCTTTTTGACGTTTCTTTTCCGAATACCAGCCTAGTTTTCCAAGTCATTAATTGTTTTCCCTTTAACAACAATTACTTGCTCAGGATATGCCACCGCCTGTGGGAGGCAGAGTAAGCCTCGGCGATAATGCTCAAATTCTTATTGTGGGGAAAATATAGTATATTTGTAGATGTGCAAAGTTTTTATTGTTACACTTATTCTAAATACCGTGCTTTGGGCCTAGTTTATTTTGACTGGTACGTCACAAGCTCACTTATTGCTGTGGTGTCACTTGCTGCCTCAGAAATAACTGAGATGCCTCTGCCCTTGAGGAAATGGTTCACTCATTCCACTATTAAAGGCAGTGTCTGTATCTTTATTACTATCTCACACATTGTAGTAACATTCCTACCAGCGTTCCCTCTTCTATGTCCACCTCTATTGCATGTCTTGGAGTTGAATTAGTTAAGGTGCTGCAAAAGTGCATCTACCACATGAAAGCAATCCATGAGACGAGCTGGGTGTGTTCTCTCTGCAGTAGTTTTTGATGTAGATGTGTGTGGTATGACTTTTATATTAATTGTCTCAATGCAGTGCCTAATTGTATGCACCTTTTCTCCTTGGAATAGGGCTTCTGCTACCTTGTGGCGACAGTAGGCAACTGACGCTGCGCAGCCAGAAAAGTGTAAACGAGGGTGCCCGATTGCAATAAATTACCTCAAAAACGGCTTTGGTGCTTCAGGAGGGCCTGAGCCTCAATGGCAAAATGTCATTTTGGCTGTGCTGCTAAAATCCGTTGACCCAGACCTCCCCTAGACCACCCTAATTCTAACTTACATGGCTTCACATACCTGCCAACTTGAAGAATAATCTCACCGTGTGAGGAGGGGGCATGGCATTGAAGGGGCGGGGCCTTGTGCCGAGAAGTATATACGAGGCACTTTTAAACCTCACCAAGCCCCCAATCCCCCTACCCCCCCCCCAAAATAAACTTGATGAGGCTTGTGGTGATGTCCTGGGGTGTTTTCACAGCTCTTACTGAACTTCAGCACTCCGAGGCTTTCTGAAAACTAGCTGGAAAACCACTATTTACAGTGGTTCCCAGCTCGTTTTTCCTGCCACAGTGTGATATCAGCTCCTCACAGTCGCGACACATGCAGGTAAGCATGGTGGGGCAGTACGGGGATGGGGTGGGGGGAATGAAAGTGACAAACGACAGAATAAGTCAAATAAATAAAGAAAAACACCTTGTGCTCGCCACATCTCCGAGTCGGTGATGCGGTGAGCGCAAGGTAAGTGGCTTTATTTATTTTGTTTTCTCTACTCTGTCGTTTGTCTCTTCCGCCCCCCACTCCTGCCTCGCCCCCGCCCTGCCACGCTTACCTGCACAAGCCACGACTGGCTCCTCACCAGGAGACCATATAATGGGAGCTGATATTGTGTGTCATACAGTGGCACCATGTGAGTTGGCAGGTATGACTTCACAACAACACCAGGAGAAAAGACATAACCTACACTTAGTATTACAACAAACATGACTTCTTCACAGAAAATAAATATTACTAATATTTTGCAACGTTTCCACTGCTAAACAATCACAATGATGGAAACCACTGAAACATGCAGTAGGAAAGAAATACTGTTTGTGGTAATAAACATCTATTCCCCCCCGCGTGCCTATGCAGCCTTTTATGATGGAAGTTCACCCCAGAAATAAGCATATATGGAATGTGATGGAAGAAACCTCTCCTATGAAACCATCCTCTTCTCTTCTTCAACTTCTCCAGACAAATGTTCAGGGTCATTCCATAGTCTGAAATCAATTCCATTACAACCAGCCAAGGACAGACATTTGAGGCCCACATTGCACAATCACAGCAGATCATTGGCAAGCCTGAGCGTCTCAGTGGTGTGTACTTGGCATGTTTTGAAAAGCATAGGTGCAAGGAACTTGGTTATCCTGAGTGAAGTGACGTTTTGTCATCCGCATCCCCTGGCAAAGCGACCACGTTTGGGGGAATCTGCCACCTGGGAATCTTTAGCTGGTGGCACCTCAGCAGCGCCCAAGGATTTTTTCATTGGAGCATCGGCCAAGCTTTGACTTCTGCAGGCCAAGCGGCTAGTAGTTTGACAAAGTCAATCTAAAACAGTGATGCCTGAGTGAATGAGCATGCTTGTTTTGGGTTCTTGTAAGGCTCCACTAATAATTATCTTTAAAGAATAAAAGTAGCAGTTGGCTTGAACCTAATAGTCCAATGTTTTTTTAGGGAAAAATTATGAAATAATTCTGGTCGACGGAGGGCAATGGATAACATTGCACAGTGTGTGGTGACATAACAAAACATAACCAAAGAACATGTAATGCAACACAGAGCAACATGACATAACATAACATTCAACAAAAGCAAGAAATGCCAGTTGAGAAACTTTATAAAACAATGCATGAACGGGTTACTTATTTCATGAAAATGTTACATGAACGCACTTTTCACATCAAAAAGAGACAAAGATGTAGCACAGGTAGATATGCCCTCTTCTTTGGTCATACAAAAAAATATACACCTTTAATTGTTCCTAGGTTTGTTAACGTTGAAAGTGTAATTTCCAAGAATACCTGTCCAGAACTAATGGACCTGGTAAGACACTGCTGTTCTTTAATGCAAATGCAGGTAAACCTGTCTTTAATGCCACAGATCAATGTGTCCCCAGTTGGATGAACACATTTTACATTTCTGAAATGTAGCAGGTGATCTTGATGTTTAACATCAAGCGATCAACTGTGTCTGATTACAAGAAGTCCACATTAATTACAATTCCCCATCTAGGTCACTCTAGCGTGCAGAGGAATCAATACCCCGCCAGATTTTCTTAGAGATAAACCAGTAGATACAACACAGTTTTGCCTGTGTAGATACTTTATTGCATTAACACATATTTTCTAATACAAAATGTAATGTCATAATCACGCACAAAATCCTCTTTAAAAAAAACGCTATCTTGAGATCATTAGTGTCAACGTTTCCAAGTTTAATAGCGTTTAAAAAATACTAGCGTTAATAAAAACACAAAAAAGTAAAAAAGATTAGACTAACACAGAAAATAGGTTTCATTTAGTGAGAAGCACTGAAAACTATAGGCCTAATAAAATCAAAAAGATAAATGTTAGCAATGAAGAAATCAAATACTATGACTAGATGCAAAAATTAAAATGCAGTAGTCAGACCCTATTTGTGTGGTGGAGGCACTGCGAAAACTCGAGCTAGTGGACCTCAATGGGCAAGACTGGAGTTGGGTGCCTCTGATGCCCTGAAAAAGTACACCAATGGCTTTGCAAACTGGACCAAGTACAATCCCTTCTGCATTTTACTCTCAGGGACAGCAGTCCCAGGTTTCCCAGGTAGGTGGTGGGGGGGACTCAAGAACACAGGACTCAACAACCACCCTCAACGCATTACATGAATGTCCCGCCCAGTGCTTTACTGAACTTAGGAAAGAACAATAATAGACACATTATTATTATTATTATTAGTTTATATAGCGCTGAATCACCCCAAAGGGGTATCTCTGCGCCTAGGACAGAGTGCAGCAGCCAGACCTAAGGGAATCAGAAAAGATGAGTTTTCAGAAGCTTCCTGAACTGAGAGAGGCTCTGGCAGTCACAAATCTGGAGGGGCAGCTCGTTCCAGAAAGCAGGAGCAAGATGTGTCACACCCTTGCGTGCCTTTTTAATTCTAGGGGTGCAAAAGAGGAGCTTGGACCCAGATCGAAGGGGCCGTGAGGGGATGTTTTTGATGAGTTTAGCAGATAAGTAGAAAGGCCCCTGCTCATTAAGGGCTTTAAAAACAGTGCAGCCTATCTTAAATTTCACCCGCTTTCTCACAGGGAGCCAGTGGAGTGTTTTGAGAAGGGGAGTAGAAGCCGTTCTGAGTGGAGCGTTTGCTACCAGACGGCCAGCCGTGTTCTGCACAACTTGTAGCTTGTTTAGGGACACATCGTTGGCAGATGCCAACAGTGCGTTACAATAGTCCAAGCGACTTAGTACTAGGGCTTGCATCAATGTTTTTGGGGTAGAGGAGGGTAACAGGGGGAAGATTCTCCTAAGCAAACTGAGTGTGTAGAAGCAGGTGCCAGCAGTAGTAGTGGGTGGCGTGAGCATCGAGTGTGAGGTTCTGGTCGATCCTGATTCCCAGATTCTTGACCACTTCCTTAGGAGACGGGGCTTTGCCCATTTCCTCTGGCCACCATCTGGAAGTCCAGCTTATAGCTGCTCCTCCAAACAGCATGATCTATGATTTTTCGGCGTTCAATTGGAGGAAGTTAGTCCTCATCCAGGCAGCAATGTCTTCATGCCTTCAGAAAAGATGAGATGTATATCAGGTCGGTTTTTATCAAAGGTGAGCAGGAGCAGGGTATCATCTGCGTATGAGATGGGACTGAACCCTAACTTCCTCATAAGTTTGGCTAAGGGGGTAACATAAATGTTAAAGAGAGTAGTGCTCAAACAGAGCCCTGCGGTACCCCCTTGGTGACTTTGGTGGCATTTGATCTAAAGGTCCCCAAAGTAACCGTTTGAGTTCTATCAGTAAGAAAATCTGTCAACCACTTCAGTGCAAGCCCCTGTACTCCAATGCCCCGAAGTCTCTCCAGTAGGATCTGGTGCGAGATGGTATCAAATGCGGCCGATAGGTCAAGCAGCACCAGTAGTGCCGCCTGACTATTTTCCATGGAAATTCTGATGTTATCCGTTACCTCAACCAGAGCGTATTAGGTACTGTGCTTGGCCCGGAAGCCTGACTGGGAGACATCAAGGCAGTGAGAGGCTTCAACAAAGTCAGACAAATGTCTGTTTATGTGTTTTTCAATAAGCTTGCTCTGAAGTGGGAGCAAAGATATGGGACGGTAATTTGAAAGCTTGGTTGTAGAGATCTTGAGATTTTTGCGAATGGGTACAACTTGTGCAGCTTTCCATTCTAGGGGGAGTCTGCCTGTACTCAAGGAACTATTAAGAATGGTACAGATGGGTGTGGCTATCTGTGCGGAAAGTCTGGATGAGATTTTGGCAGGAATGATATCTAGGGGAGAACCAGATTTAGTTTTGTTAAGGAGAGATTCAATCACTACCAGAGTGAGAGGGGGAAAGCAGTGGAGCTGCAAGGTAATGTTAGGGGGGGCAGGATGTCCTGCTAAAGAGTGCAGAGAAGTTTTATTGCACGAGGTAATTTTCTGGTAAATGTCTTTGATTTTTTGGGTGAGAAAGGAAGCTATATTGTCACACAGCAATTGTGATGGGGATTCCGCAGTTTCGCAGGCTCTGGGATTCGTGTAAGACTTCAGGATCTGAAAGAGGGTTCTAGAATTGTTCCCAGCTTGCTCCAGTTGAACGGTGATATGTAGCTTGCGAGAGGATTTAATATTTTTATAGTAGGAGGACAGTGCAGCTTTGTATCACTCTTTATCTTGCCCACTGTGAGAATGTCGCCATATCCGTTCTAATTTTTTACATAGACTCTTTTCATTTCGTAAGGCTGGAGAGTACTAGCTAGTGGGAGTGGCTTTAGGGTAGTGGGTCTGTGGCTTCATAGGGGCTACATTATCTATAGTGTCTTGAATAATGGAGTTAAAATGAGCTGGTTGTTCTTCTACACTATAAGTGCTGGTTTGGATGTCCCAGGAACAGAAAGGGGACAGGAGTTGTTCAGGCTTCAGTTTATGCCAAGGTCTGTACCAACGTTTGGTGTGAGATGTGGGGGTGGAGGAGCTTCTGGGGCTCATTAGTTGGAAATTCACCAGAGAGTGGTCAGACAAAATCAGAGGGCATGTTTCCCCATAGAGGATATTCGTAGAATTGGGTAGGATGAGATCTAAAGTGTGCCCAGCCATGTGGGTAGGGTCGTTGTTGAGCTTCAAGAGACCAGTGGTGGCCAGGTCTTTTAGGCAAGCTGTGGCGTCGCGATTGAGGGCATCCTCAGTGTGGATGTTGAAATCTCCCAGGAGTAGGAAGTTACGGGGGGAAATAATATGTGGGGTGATAAATTCCATCATTTAAAATGGAATACCACACAGATAGTAGCAGCAGTTACGAATGGGTACTGGAGCTCAGGTTACTGCTCCTTACCTACCACTGTCTTTCCCAAATTATTCCCAGGTGTCCAGGGTATATGTCCTTGCCTCACCCGGTCAATACTTGTTGTGGATTGTGTTGTATGTCACTGTACTGAGGTCAACAAAATCAACCTACAAAAATATATCCTCCCACATCTACTTACTTTGACAAAATATGTGGAGGTGACGTAGTGGATTCAATAATTTTATCATGAAATAAATCTCATGCCCTGTAAGGACCGTGCCGAACGGTTGACATTAGGTTTAACCTAGTAGTACATAGAAATATTTATATTGCTGATAGGTTCACTGTCCTACTTACACTAATGGGCAAACTTTGATTGGTTCATTATCAGAATGAAATGTGTTATGTTGCCCTGCCAAATTGCTCGGCCAGATTCAGAAACCTACTCTTTTAACTTCCATAAATTCAAAATGTTAACAGTGGTCATAATTCCTGGCTTCTTAGAGGTGTGTTATCTCTATATACGTTTATCAGTATTGTATATTTAAAAACACATAAAATGTTGCTTATTTAAGAGTATCGGTGTGCGGAACGTTTTACAATTAAAGCTAAAGTCAATAGGTGTCATAAAAAAATTCACACAAGTCCAGAATTTAAAATGATGAGTATAGAAACAAGCAATTAGAAAATGTAATAGTTCAAAGAATACCACGCAAACATTGGCTAATACCTTCAAAAAGAGGAAAATGTCATATGCCAATGTCATAAAGTAATACGATTTTAAAGGCAAGTAAAATGTTATGGTGCCTTATGCCAGGTAAATTACAAGTGGAATTTCTCTCCTGAATCTTAGTAGGCATTTGCTGTGAGGGGATAGCATTTCCTCCTGAGTGTCATGTCCCGGAGTCCAGCCAGCCCCGGAATCCGGCCTGTCGAGTACAGGAGCAGGTATAAAAGGAGCGTAAACGCTCCCGAACGCGCTTAGCGTTCTAGTTCTGGGCCCCATTTCCGTCCGCGCACACTTGCCTGACTTCCTGTTGTCCTTGCTTCCTGTTTCCTGTGTGTGTGCGCTTTGCCGGCGTTTTCTCCACGGGAGAACGAGTCCTCCTTAGAGCCTTTGATTTCTGGTGCTTTCGTTAGGACTTAGCATCAGACTTTCCCTTTGGCTTTCTTCCCATTTCATGGGGAAGATTAATGGCACATTGAACGCGGAGTCCCTTTCGTAACTTCGCCCACCGGGAGCTTCACCCGGACTCCCGGAGCCATCACAGTTCCATTCTGAGCTCCGTGTCCACACTAAGAGTGAAAGAGGCATTTCCTTCTTGGCCTCGTTCCCAGTCCCCTTTAAGTATATCGCGACCCTGTAGTATTTTTCCCTCTTTTGTTCGTTATTCCTCATCCCTGGTAAAACGTGTGGGAACTCCTCCTTTGTATAGCTGGTGAATATTCACTTGGGAAGACTTGAGTTAACCACTTGGTGATTACGGAGAGCTGCTACTGAACCACGGTAACAGCGCTTCGGCGCTGCTTTTTGTTTCTACATTCATAAAAACCCATATCTAGTGTGAAGTTAAAGAACAGTGTAAAGAGCAATTGCAGTCCACTGACCTATGTGACTTACTTCCAAATTAGGTGCTATACATTCACCTGCAGCTGACATAACCCTTACACGATTCCTGTTTCACGTATCATAAGTGGGTGGTAAGTGGGGAATCATGCATTTACATGGGGTGTAGTCAAGAAACGTAACATCAATCTGAGTACACGTCTTTCTTTTGTATAGGATCTTCTTTCAGGTCGTTCTACATATGTAGTGGTCATCGTGAACTGGCTGTATGATCCAGTAGGGTGCTTCCCAACTTAGCAGGATGCTGGTATGTGAGTCACGGGGTTGGAATTAACCATTGAAGAGATTTTAGGATTGCACACCTGCATTAACAATTCTTTCTTTACAGTAATATTCAGCCTCACTTACACCAGACGTGGAGCCCTTGGTCTTCCTGACGTTTTCCCGCCTTCCCTTGTTTTGTTTCCCTGTTTTCCCCGGGAGTGCCCTCCGTTTCTCTAGAGTTTGATAGAGTCGGGGGGTCGCCGGGGAAGGCTGTGGTATTCTCTCCGGATTCCTGGCGCTCCTGCGGAACCTATTGGTATTCATTACACTGAGATGGGGAGTTTTTCTGCCAATTACTTTGGTGGACTGCTGACATGCATCTTGAAATTGATGCGACACATCCTGAAGTGAATCTGATTGACAAGTGACAGCTCTTTGGGAGATGGACATCAGCCAGAGACAACATTTGAAGCAATAATTGACTGATGCCTGTTAGTGGGTCGATGAAGCTATACCTGCTCTTTTAACAATCTCCCAAAAACATGTACATGACGGCTAAAATTCGCTAGTGAATGTATTGATCCCTGGAGCACTCTTTTGCACTCTGCGCCCCCCGGTGTGGGAATGAAAAACCGGTAATTCAATTTGGAAAAATTGGATTCATACAGAATTGATAAAATTTGTATTAATCGTGTCCGTGCCCAAACCAACAAGCAGGTACTCAAATCAGACAAGTGTGCTATGTGATGTCTATTGTCAAATGCACAGCTCAAGAAGGATAAGCAGAGAAACATAGCTATGATCTAGCACAGAGGTCTACAACCTTTTCTGTTGTGAGAGATTCTTCTGCTCATGGAAAGCCCCTGGAGCTACTAGCAAATTCTATCACTCTAAAATAGTGACTACATGTGTTAACATTACATTTTTACCACTCTAAACAGGATAATCAATAGTGACCACCCAAGACGTTCAGGTGAGGTTAACAGGGTAAATTACAGGGAAAAGCTTATCAATATTAAATGCCTCCATCTATCTAATATCAGCTAAAGCATCACTTGCCCTCAGCCACAAAGGACATAAACTTAGCAATAAGTATCCCCAACACAGCTTGAATTATTAATCTATTAGCTTTCTGTGTTTTAGAGCTACAAACATTTGTCTTTTTCAGCATATCAGTTTTTGAAAAATCACATTTTGTTAAATCAAATACCATTTTCCAGTTTGAGCAAAGAAACTCAATTTTTCAGAAAAACTGAATTTATGCCTATGGAATGTCCGTTTTCTTTTTCAGGAAATATACAGTTCCCAGACATGAGCTTATCATTTTCATCAAGGACCCACATGGACAAATGTCTTGCATGGGCAGAATCAGTTTCAAATGTCCAAGTCTTATAATCATAGCTCAAGGATGCTCACTGTAACACCAAGGATGTCTGTATTATGCCACAAATGCCCACCATTATACCAGAGCCTTCATTGTGCAAAGGCTGGACACCATAGCAACCAGGATGCCCATCATCTATCAGTAATGACCATTTTCAGGGATGGTTAGGATGGGCCAGTCATTCTCTCAATATGAAATGATGGATGCCAGTAAGCCACAACTAGATCAACAATGCATGAACGTCAATTCGCCAAAATGCCACAGGTATCGGAAGTGAAATCAAATACCATTTAACCTTTACTTTCACTCACATAGTCATGCATGCTTAGACAAACACACACATTCACACATATACACACACTCTCTCTCACTTGAAACACACTCTCACCCGCAAGCACGCACACAGTATATATTTTAAAGTATTTTTTTAATTACCTTAGCTGTCAGGGAGAGTCATATTCCAGCTAACTGTAATCAATTCTTTATTACAGTAATAGGTAATACAAAAATATTTTTCACTATTACTGTAACAAACAATTGGCAGAAGACAAGTAAGTGGAGCCACAACCGACATCCATAAGGATGAGCAGCTCTTTTATTCCAGGCACTAATTTTGCCACTTCTAAAGCCAGGGATCACAAAGGCAGTGCCATGGGTTACATAGGGCAATCCAGGGGTCGCAACTGTTCCCTCCACAATTTCCTGTAAGATACCAGACTGTAACCACACAGGGGGTCATAGACCCCATTTGGCTAGCAACTCAACGGCCAGAGGGATAACTGCCCTGCAACACAAAAAAGACTCTAGTAACAATGGAGCAAATATATCTTACATGCTACTCAATGCCAGATCTCTGGTTAAATATCAACTGGAGTTTGTGATTTAATACAAACACAAAGAGAGACATGGGCCGACGCCAGCTCGGGCTCAGACATTGTTGCTGCCACCCCCACTGGCTACGCAGTATATCGTCTAGATAGACAATCAAAAAAAAAGGGGAAAAGGGGAGGAGGTTTGGTGTTTTTTTACAGCGAGCACTATAAAACAACTTTCAAGCCACTAATTTCGCCAGGGTTCAAGGCCGCAGCCTTTTCCATGCAGCCTGCAGATTCACGGGCTATCAAGGGAATGTTAGTCTATCGTCTGCCAGGATCCAGATGCGGGTTTGCAGATAAGCTTAGTACACTAATAGAATTTTCTGGTATTGGGAGATTTTAACTATCACTTGGAAATAGAAAAAGACCCTGACTCCAAAAAACTGTTTGACACTATGAATACGTTTGGTCTGCCTTTAGTTACCAAAGGTCAAACGCATGGGGCTGGTCACATGTTGGATGGGATTTTTTCCCAAAATTTGGATATAAGGTTACTTCCATCTCTCCCCTTGACTTGGTTAGACCATTGGGTGATCAACTGGCAGATAATGACCAAAAAATCGACCATGACCAGAAATAACACCCAACACGCCCCAAGTAGAACCTGACATAACATTCGGCCAGATGCTCTGAGATAGGCCATCGCTGCCATCCCTCCCTGGCAATCAGGGGAAAACCTGGAGCACAGTGTAAAGAATTTTGCATCTTGGCTGAACACTGCTCTGGACTTAGTTGTTCCAAAAATTCACAAAACCACTTGTAAGAAAATATCCCATTCTTGGTAAAACGAAAACCTCAGACAATCAAGGCAGGACTGTCGGAGACAAGAACAAAAATGGAGGAAAAACTACGAAGTGGAAGAGAAAACCATATATAAAACTAAACTAGCCAAACACAAAAAATATATCATAGAAGCTAAAACAAAATATTACTCGGGCACATAAAAGCTGCATCTGATGCAAATAAGACTCTTTCCTCAGTGATAAAAAAACGAACAACACCAGCTAGTTCGAATAATGCAGGAACAAATCAAAACATCTGGGATACACTAGCGGGTTTTTTTCAGGAGAAAGTCGCAAATATCTTTGATAAATTTACCACACATAGAGCTACACAGTAATTCTTTATTGTTTGATTAATTAAAATCTTACAATGTTTCCAATACAAAGACATATGTAATAAATATAATACATTTAAAAAGAAAAATTATAACCTAAAGAATTAATTTAAAACTTGTTCATAAAAACATTTTTTATATTTTATACTCCCAGTTTTATAGATGCAATCTTTAGGAACTTTACAAAGGCAACATTCCTGACTATATCGTTCGAATGAAGACAGACTTTGACTGCCTGTCTACATGTCCTTGTTCCACGCATGTTAAAATGAGGTTTCAATAACGTGCATCTTTCATTTCGGAGTCCTGGACAAATACATAGAAGGTGGACAATATTCTCTTCTCCACTTTTACAAAGTCTGCACAGTGTGCTGCTACTAGTTTTTTTCCACGGAGGGACATGACTAAGGCCTGGTAGAATTCCAAATCTTGCTCTCATAAGACATTGTTTAATTTTCTCAGACCAAGGTGTCTCCAAATATTCTTGTACTTTCTTCTTTTCGTATCCATTTATTACTGCCCACGAGTGTTTTCTTTTTGCTAGTGTATCTTTGTCGTGTACAAGTGAAAGGTGGTTTGTTGTTCGATTTACTAATTTTTTAAAGGATCCATTGTTTATCATATTATTCCAGATTGGCATTAATGCAAACTCTTCTAATGCATCATCGAGATATTTTCTTACAACTGATTTGGTATTCTTATTTATTTCTTGCCAAAGTAACTGAGATATATGATTATCATGGTCATTTTTGATCCTGTACCACGTTTTAATGAATTGGCCTTTTCTTGCAATAATTTGATTATTTATCCCGAACTCCAGTCTAATTTGTGCTGGGGAAGCATTATTTGGGAGATAGAAGAGAGATTTATATGTTTTTGAAAGAACCTTATTTAATAGTTCTGCATCCGTCCCCATTAATGCCTCACTACCATATGTTATTGTTGGGAGCAATTTCGCCCCTATAATTTTCATAAGCGGCCGATACGTCAGAGTTCCGAGCGATTTCTGTGCTATCTTGAATGCTGCAGTTAACGAGTTAGCTTTCCTTTGTATGTCTAGTTTTTGTAATTGATAGTTTCCATTCTGGTCAAATAGTACACCCAGATACTTGTACACTTCTATTTGTTCCAGTTGGGTATTTTCCATATACGATTTATTTTTTTGTCTCAATTTTATATTCCTAGTGACCACCATGATTTTTGTTTTGGATTCATTTATTACCATTCCATTTTCCTGTGCATACAAAACTGTTCTGTCAATTAAGCGCCGAAGACCTATTTTAGTGTGGCTTAGAAGAATGGCGTCATCTGCATACATTAGGTTAGTTATCAGCTTGTCCCCTAGCTTCGGAGGATGTGCATTGAGTTTATCGAGGTATCCTGATAAATCTCCTAAAAATAGATTAAAAAGTAGGGGAGCCAACACACATCCCTGCTTTAACCCGTTTGTTGCAGGGATCTCCTTAGTTAGTGATCGGCCGTCCCCCATCCTTACTTTTACCCAAGTTTTATTGTGTAACAGTCGAATCAGTCTTAATAGATCAAATGGAATGTTTTTTTCAATAAGTTTTTGCCACAATAAATTCCTTTGCACACAGTCAAAAGCAGATTTAAAATCTACAAAGCACAGATAGAGGGGCATTTTTTCTCTCAAAGATTTTTCAATTAATAGTGCTAAACTGCTAACGCCATAATATTTGTCATTGTTCCAAGCCCCTTAATAAAACCAGTTTGATTCAATGGCAAAATCTTGTTTTCCGCTACCCATTCATTTAGTCTAATTAATAATATTCCTGCAAAAAGCTTGGCGTCTGTATCTTGTAGAGTGATGAGTCTATAGTTCTCCGCAAGCGCCCAATTGCCCTTCTTAAATATTGGGGAAATTAGAGATCCTCGCCAGGACTCAGGGATGTTACCTGTTTCTATAATTTTGTCGAATACCTTTTCCAAATAGCTCGAACAAAAGACTGGGTTTTCTTTAAAAAGGGCAAATGGTATCCCATTGGGGCCTGGTGCCCCATCTTTCTGCTTCTTTATTAGTTTTACTAGTTGTTCTTTCGAAATTGTAAATTGTTCTTGCATCTCATCCCATGCTGTAAAGCTCTCTATTACGTTCTCACTCATTTTAGTAGCTCCCTTGTTGATAAGATGTTTTTCAAGAAAAGTAACCCATTCTTGCTCAGTTAAGGTTGATGAGACTACCAATTTGCTCGGCCGTACTAATTTGTTTATAATATTCCAAAATTCTCTTACGTTTGCTTGTTTACTTGCATGAAATAATTTAGACCACATTTCTTGTTTTGCTTGGTATTTCTCATTCCATATTAGCTTCTTCAACGATTGATTTAAAGCTTTAAGATTGTTCAAAGTTTCATCATTTGTTACCGTGGTTTTTATTTGTCTTCGTATCTTATTTCGATCTCGTTTTAACTTTGCTATTGTATACGGAAGATTCATATATGAGTCCTTTCCTTCTTCTTTCCATTTTACATTCCTTTTATTGAAGTTAACCTGGGTTTGGGGTTTCACTATTTTCTTAGTGAATTCCACCCACTGTTCAAATGTTGTTTCTGTGGTATTTCCAGTAAAACAGCTCTTAATAATATTCTCAACTTTTTCATTCATAGTATCCTTATTCAGTTTAGTCCAAATTAGTTTTTTATAATTTATTGTTCCAATATACCCCGGCACAGTATGGTAAGGTTGGTTAATACTGTGCCTAATGTTAGTATTTATTATCTGCTGACAATGATCACTATCTCCAACTTTAACTAATCTATACGAATTTATGTTTTGAAATAAATTGAGTGAAACCATTGTTTAATCAATCCTAGTACTTCCATTGTGTGCGATATATGTATGGGCGGGGGGTGTATCCTCTTTAAATCGGCCATTAAGGACTCGCAGTCCCAATGCTTCTATGTCCTTGATGAATGTTCTACCAATTTGATTTCGTGCTTGGCTATATGTGACTCCTTGATAGTCCTGCTGTGGGATTGCCCACTGTAGGTCTTGTAATTGTGAGACATCATCCCTATTGAACGGTATTAACAAATTGAGATTAAAATCTCCAGTCATCACATAGTCCACCAATGGATTTTCTATGATTAGTTCCAATAATATGGAATTAAGGGTCGCACATAGGGTTGCTCTACTTATTTTTGTTGGATGGATATATACATTGATCATAATCAATGACATATCCTTTTGATCTGAGCTTTTATATTTTAGTTTGACTATAAGTATGTTTTTACTATGTGTAACAAGTTGCTCATGTTCAGCCTTTATGGAACTAGAAATAAAGGTTGCTAACCCCACACTAGGGCGTCCATACCTATGTGTTTTACTTGCATTTTCAAAATATCCAACATAACCCTCTAATACAAAAGGGTTTGTTTCCCAAGTTTCCTGGAGGAATAGAATGTGACAGGGTAATGGAATAGACCTTATTTGTGCATTGGTAATCTTTGTCCCTACTCCGTTTATATTCCATGAACACATTCTCAACTCTGTTACTTTAGTTGAGGGGGTTGGAATATAGTTCCTTCATTGTTCTATATTACTATGCAAGGCCTGTGCAATCCAATTTTCGTTTATTCGTACGGATGTTTCTATTATGGAAGGTGGTGATACCTCTCTTGATGTGCTAATGGATCTCCCCCGGGCATTCCTTAATACTGTTCCTTTTTGATTGGTATTTTTTTCTATTTGGAGCCGATTTGATTCACTAATAAGTGGAGTAGGATAGACTTTCGGCTCCTGCTTTTTGATAATTATTCCCCAGGCCTTGAATGTTGAGAATTCTTTTAATATTTTCTCTGCTATTGTCATAGATTTTAACGTGACCAGGGTCAGTTCTTTAGTACTGTTCTTCTCGGCAATAAATTCAATGGAATTAATATCATCGTTCTTGATGTTGACTAAAGCTGGAATTGATTTAAATAATCTAAGGATATTCCCTCTGTTCAATGTGTCATATCTACCTCTGGATTCGTATTCAGGTTTAAATATGAGTTGTATTTTCTCGACTGTCAATAGTTTTTCTTTGTGTATATCTTCCATTATATAATTTGTTCTATATTTAATTAGTTTTTCTCCTTCCCGTTTTTCAATTATCAGGTGGTCCCAGTATGGTAATTTGGTTTTAGACTCTACTGTTCTTTCTCTACTCAAACTTGCTTCCTTATTCCTTTTGACTTCCAAACCTGCTTCTATATTCACATTGTGATACTGATGTTGTTGATCATATGGATTTATAGATGTTTTTAATGGCATATCGTCATTTATTCTATTATTATGATCGTATTTTAGATTAACCTCTTGGATTTCATCTTCTTTCTTTATTATTTCTGTAATTAACGGTGATTTAATTGTAGTCATTTGTTTTTTTATCTTCTCTTCTTGTCCTTTTATAGTTGTTTGTTCCAGTAATGATTCTTTTACAAATATTGGAAATACTTTTTTTGGTTCATTTTTCGTTATTAGAGAAGTTCTTTCTTCAATTGCTTTTTCTTGTTGCAATTCATTGTTTTTTGATGTACCATCCATTTTTGTTGACTCCTCATACTTACGATTATTAGACTTTTGATTTTTCCTTGCTTTTCGTAGCTTTTTCTTTTGTCGGTATGACATAATATAACCATTTGAGTCTTGCTCTTTACAATCATAGTCCACCTTTGTTTCAGTATTACTTATTTCCTTTTGTGAGGCGTCCCTTTGTAGGATTTCTTTTGACATATCTCTTTCATCATGTGTGTTTTCTTTTTCCTGGGTGATCCTCAATGTTATTATCTCTTCATTATCCACTTTTAACATACAATTCTTTTCTTCCTTTTTTTTTTTTTTCTCTTTCCGTATCTTCCCGTTTAAATTTCCTTATATTCCCTTCCTGGCCATTTTCTATTTTTATAGCCTTTTTTGTGTCCTCTATTATAGTATGCAAAACATCAGGTATTGCTACAAGCTTATCCATAAGCGGAGTACAAATACATTCAATGACATTTTTTTGTTGTTCTTTCTGGACTCTAATTATCAGATTATTTAGCTGTGCAAGTTTGTTATCTATCCCTGAGACTGCATTTGCCATCGTTGTTAGTAGGTCTATCTGAATGTCCATCTTATTCGATTGATATTTTAATGCTTCTAGAGTTAGTGTCGATGTTTGATAGAAAATGTCCCAATTTATTCCAACATCCGGGATTATTTTCTCTTTCAGGTCACTCTCATTATCATTTAACCTTCCGTTTTTTTGTTCCGTTCTTAGTGGATAATCCGATATATGGATGGTATTTGATTTTGTGTATACATTATCAGTTATTTTATTAGTTGATCTGGTGTTAATTTCTTCAACTAATGACTGAGGTTTTTTCATAATTTCCACATTAACTTCTATCGGTGTTACTGGTCGCCTTGATCCCATCATGCCATTTTTAATCTCCTGTATATCCAATATTTCCAAATCATCTAATCCAATTGATTTTTCATTTTTTGTATCAGGATGGATGGTTATATTTAGGATATCCTGGTCTGAAATTAGGAATTCCTGCTCCTTCCTTTGCATGTTACAATCTCCGTTTTGGGGAGTACTTTGGATGATTTGCCTACTGTATCTTTCCGTACTTATCGTACTTATCGGCTTCATTGGAGTTTGTAATTTATCATTTTCCATATCCTTATGCATATTGATAAGAGCACCAGCAGGATCTTTCATAAATTCAAACTTATTTGGAATTTTTCCAGATTTCGCAAACATTCTGGCTATTGAGGAAATTAAAGTTTGATTTGCTCCTGCAATATTCGCTTTTACCTTTGGCTGTTGTATTTTCTTTGTACGTCTGACCGTTGTTCCCGTTGTTCTCACTCTGCCAGAGCGCATATTTCCTTGTTTTCTTCCTATAGAGAACTTTGATTTTTGCAAGGGCGGTATGCACAGGTTCGCTTCCCCAATATATAATAAACTGGGTGGTATATATACTCTCCTCTGTTTACTGTTCAGATTATATACCACTCACCACCTCTCATTCATCCTTCAGTGCTCACCCTACCAGGCTCGACTGCCCTATAATAATTGACAGCTGCCTTCCGGGAGGGGGGAGCAGAGACAAGGGCAAAATGGAGAAGCCGAACACTGTAGCAATTGTAGCAGGACCTCAATAAATTGATGGTGATAGAGGGCACCCTTTGCTATCTCCACCTAGCTCGCCTGGACCAGGTTATACAAGTTGTCTATGCTGTTCATAAGAACTTTCCGTGATTTTCCGAAACCTTTCTCCTCCCTTTCAGCTCCAAACATTGCTCCCACAGTACACAGTATGCAGTTCACCGCTCACAGTTCGCAAATTCTCAGTCAGTCGTTCACAGTTCACAGTTCACAGTTCACAAAACCCGGTCACCCCCAATTGTAAACATAGAGCTGGCAATTATCAGGATGAACACGTTCCAATTGGACTGCCGAATAAATTTAGTCTCTCCTCTTTTAAGGTTCCATCAGAAGAACAACTTTTAAAGTCTATCGGACTCATCAACTCGGGCGCGCCACAAGACCCGTGTCTCCCCAGTATCATGCATATGATCCCAGCTCAAGTAGCACAAAATCTAGGGCAAATTTTTGAGAATATGTTTGCAAAAGGATATTTTACCAATTACTGGAAACAAGCTTCGATTTTCCCCCTGTTAAAAAACCCCAACTTGAACGCTAAAGACCCTATTACCTACCGATCAATATCTAGACTTCCTTTCTCCACCAAGTTGGTAGAGAAAGTAAAGAACCAACAACTTTCTGAATATTTGGAGGAACACTCCTGACTAGATGACACACAACATGGGTTTAGAAAGCATTGCAGTACATGTTGATAGCAACAAAGGAAACACGAGAAGTACTGGATAGGGGTGGGACAGCTGCATTGATCCTTTTGGATCTTTCTGCAGCTTTTGATATGGTCAGCCATGAGATTTTGGCTGACCATATGCTTAGGCTAGGGATAGAAGGAACAGCCTTTGATCTCTTGCTATATTTCTTGGCAAAAAGACAAAATAATGTGAAGATGGGCCAGTTTACCTCCAGATCTTTCTTCTTGCCCTGTGGAGTTCCCCAGGGCTCACCACTGAGCCCAACTTTGTTTAATTTTGATGTTACTCCACTTGTTTCTATTATTTAAAAAAAAACGGCTTCTCCCCGGCCTCATACGCCGATGATACCCAAATTGTGGTATCATTGGCTAATTCTGATACCAATTTGGGCCCGGATTTCAGGTCATGTATGAGTAAGGTGAGCAACTGGATGGACTGTAACTGTCTCAACTTGAATGCTAATAAAATGGAAGTTATCATTTTCGGTAACAACCCCTCCTTCTGGACTCTTACCCGAACCCTCAAACAAAGTTAGAAACTTCGGGTTCGTGGTAGACAAGGAACTAAAGTTTAGGGACCAAGTTAACAAAATAACCTCGGCCACCTTCTGCTCCCTAAGGTTAATAAAATGAGTAGAAAGATTTCTGCCACCCAAACTACTTAAAACAGTGATAATGGCACTCATTCTGACGAAGATTGATTACTGCAACAGTTTGTATCTCACGCTTGCAATGGGACTCGTAAAAAGTCTTCAGAAATTGCAAAACACGGCAGCTCATTTCCTTTGCAAAATTCCGAAGTATGAGTCAGCCAGAGGAGCAATTAGGAAATTACACTGGCTGCCAGTCAAGCAACCATGTAGTTTCTAAACTCTCTGCATGGCCTATAAATCTTTGCATGGACTTAGGCCAGACCATATAAAAAAGAAACTGAAATGGTACATCCCAGCAAGGACACTTCGATCGGGCTCTGCAAGGAACTTGATTGTCCCCACATTAAGAAAAGGCACCTGGGGCGGAAAGCGCTTTTTTAGGGCCATACTATGGAACAGTCTCCCACCAACATTAAAAACTGCCCCTTCCTTACTCTCCTTTACAAAAGCCTTAAAGACCTGGCTTTTCACTCAGGAGTAGAAGTTTTTTGCGCATCTGCCTTACTCCAACTACGTCACTGTCTCAGCCTAATCAGATTTCGATAGCGCCAAGATGACATAGGGCAGGAGGTCACGCTTTATAAGTTACATTACATTACATTCTCTATGGAACCTCACATTGGGACACTGCATTTCAAACTATTTTCTTTATTACACTTGGTATACTTGAGCCTTTTTACAATAGTAGCACATATTAATTTTTGCAAGTTGAAACAGAAAGCAAATAGCCACAATACTTCATCAGGTTTTGACGCAATTGTGCAATTTGTGCCACACCCTAATTGGGGCAAGGAAGAGGATGCTGAGGGAAAATAGAGCCACAGCTGTAAGGGGAGATTTAATTTGCAATCTATTAAAAATTCAGCAGTCGGGATTCGTTGTGAGTCAGGTTTGCAGGGATCCATGGGGATTTCTTCAAAGCTTTTCATTTATTCTTATTAACTACCCTCTAAATATATATGGTCAAATATTTCAGTGCTTCTGGCAGGGACGCCGGTCAACACTATGCATTTCAAACCTGGGAGATGGCTTCTGTGGGTCTTTGTCAGGACAGGGTTAGGTTCTTCAATGGTGCTTGGGGTAGCCTGGCTCGTATTAGTTTGTAATTAAAGATTTTTGTGTGTGTGTGAATTCGGCCATAACTATGTGTGTATGAGAGAAGCTCCTAAGCACTCGGATAAGCATAGATAATTATCAGCAGGTTTGAAACTCAAATGTGGAATTGAGTACTTTTGAAGCAAATATAGTTGGGGAAATGTAAAGGCCATTTTGGGCGCCTTTAAAAATACTAAATGAACAGAGAAACACTTTTGTTTGTTATGGCTACTTGTTAAACAAAATATTTTAAGATGACCCAGCAGCACAGAATAAGGGAAGTACATTGTTTCACATATTTTAGGAAACCCAATGTATCTACATTGACAGAAAATAGATGCTGAGAGTGAAAATAATTCAAAAGCCCACCAAAGCAACATTATTTCCTCAAAATAAAAATATCCTCAGAACAGTTGTAGCGGATCAGACACAATTCAATTTTGAGAACTCAGCTGGTGACAACTGTTCTATCTGAGATTAGAAAATGAATTATAGATTCTCGCAGAGCTTAGAACCTGCCTGTTGTGAATTTAGAAGATGTAACATAAACAAAGGGATAGCAATCCCAATTGATATATTATCCGGGATAACATGTTCACTAGCAACTGGAGACAAGCTGTCAATATATACATCTGTGCATGTCCAATGGTCGTGGTTACATTATCTAGAAAATAGAGTGATAAGAGGGCTCTGATTTAGGCTGAAAACATAGGACCCTTTTAGAAAAACAGTTCATACAATAGCAGTAGCGGTCCGTGGAGGGAGTGACGGTGGGGCAGTGAGGCGGGGCGGGGGAGGGGCAGGGTGGGGAAATGTAAACACCGGAATATGGATGAACGGAGGTAAGTACACATTTAAATAAATAAACAAATTCCTTTGCGCGCGCTGCATCGCAAAATGCAATGCAGCGCGCGCAACGAAATTCGTTTTACTTATTTAAATGTGTACTTACCTCCGTTCATCCATATTCCGGTGTTTACATTTACCCACCCTGCCCCTCCCCCGCCTCACTGCCCCACCGTCACTCGCTCCACGGACCGCTACTGTACAATAGGTGTCATTCCAAGTCGTCCTGTTAGGTACCCGGTAGCTCCACCCCTGCAGAATTACCGATAACAAGGGTGCTGACAACTTCTTGGTGGGGCGTGAACGGGCAGTGCAAGTGGGACCTTCATGTTCATCTTAGTAATGTTTTTGGCCCATTTTTGAGGGCCCAGATTATATGAGGCTGTGTGCAGTGGCCTTAATGCAATCATGCTTCTCTTATAAAAAAAATATGGTTCCAAGTCTGTCTCTAAATTGTAGTGCGCCACCATCACCACATCCTTTTAAGTATAGTCTAATACAGAAAATAAAATTCAAGAGATATTTAATTTGCTGAAAAAATTAAGGGCTAGATGTATGACCATTTCATTTTGTGCCACGCAATTTGCGACTAATTGCGAGTTGCAAATTGTGAGGCGCAAAATAAAATGTACAACCAGTGTGCTTAACACTGTTTGCGATTCCCTATGGGGTCTCAAATTGCAAGGCTCATTAATATTAATGAGCCTCTTGCAATTTGCGAGCCCGTTGGGAATGGCTGGCCCTCCCAGGGATGGTGGCCTGCTGGGCTCAGTAGAACACCATGTCTGGGACTGCTTTCAAATAAAGCAGTATTTTTTTAAATGCAGCATGAAGGAAAACGGAATGCATTTAAAAAAAAAAAAATGAAACGTTTTCGTTTAAATTTTCTAGGGAAGGTAGTGGTCCCTGGGACCACTGTCTTCCCTTAAAAAAATATTTTCACATGCATTTGCAAAGGGTATGGGGTCCCCTTCCCATTTGCGAATGCATTACCACCTACTTGAAGTAGGTGGTAATTTTGAGTGTTTTGCGACTGCAAAAATACATTAGTACATGGATTTGAGACTCGCTATTTGGAAGGGGCGTTCCCTATTTAGGGAGTCGCAAATAAATTGTGACTCCCTAAATTGTCTTTGTACATGGCCCATGATGTTTTTGCATGCATAAATGGGTTCGCAAACCCGTTTGCACATGCAAAAACGGGTCGTACATCTGGCCCTAAGGCTCTTCTGGTTGCAACTTGCAGTTTCATGTTTGTATGAACATACATAGTTTTGTAAGCAAGTTTCTCAATCCCTCAAAGCCTATCTCCACAGGGACGCATACTGTCACATGGTCTTTTAGTGGTTCCTTCATACTTGATCTTGATTCCCCTTTGCCTCCCTACATTATCAAAAAGTTTCATGCTTTTTCTGCCTCTTGCATTGCATTCCACGTGGGACAGGTTCCTTGCTCTCCTCCAGTGATATGTTCCCTGTGTAAATGTTGGACTCAGTTCAAATCTTCTCATCCCCATTGTTTTTAAATTGTGTTCACCACAGCTGAACCGTTACACTTATTCCTACTATATCTCTTCATAGGAGGTCTTCCCACTGCTTCTGAAGCATAGAGCATACCGGGGAAGGTGGAGGTTCAGGCCTTCTGGGTTTTGTCAAATTAATATGATTCACAATAGGGAAAAGACAGCAATACATATGATATGCGGATTAGGATCACATTGGTTCATGTCCAATCAAAGATGGCCATCATCTTCCTACTTTTACCTGAGGTTTTCAACATTATAATAAACAGGGAATACATATGCACTTTCCATTGCATTGAGATCTCATTAGTGTGTTTCCTCACAAGACTCCAGCTCGCTTAATACAATCCTAGCTTTTCTCTGACTTTTGTCTATGTTTTCCTTAATTTGTTCTAGGTTTGTTTATTTGCTGCGATAGTTAACCTACAATTTCATCAAAGAGTTGCTTATTTCTCAAACCTGTTACTCTGCTCCTCTGCCATTGGGTTTCTGCCCCATTCCAGGGATTAGTGTTGATACCACTTGGACATTCTTCTGTAGCTTCAAACTTGGAAGTCCACCCTGGCTCAATAAAGCCTCTCCTATGTATTCACTGATGAAAAGAAGTATGACATCCAGGCAAGACATGGCATTTTAAGGATCAATGTGAACCAAGAACTTGATTTTCCAAGTTGATGCAAATACTTATCTGTTCAGGTCAGTGCAGTATATTAAACCTGATTTCCATCTTAAAGCCCTGGACCAGCTCCTTCCAATCTTAGGACAAACCTGTTTGGCTTCCATGGCTATTGCAATCGTAGGGTTGCCACGTTTTTTTAAACTTTATCATTTTGAAAAACAAACAACATACATAACTACCCACAGTGTGGGGAATTAATTGTGTACATTGACAATAGTATCAATAGTGGAAAGACCAGTCCAGTAAGAACATCAGCATTGCAACATGTACTGAAATACAGTGATCGTTCCAGCCACAAGGAAAAATCAACAGGTAAGCAATAAAGCCCATATGTAAGGCCGGTGTGCATACATTTCCACAGGGCAGGAGTGAATCGTGTACATATGCCAGGGAAGTAAACCCCATCAGTGAGCTAACCATGTCACATAGCCCCCTACTGTTCGTGACGCTGCAAGTAAGCATGAAATGTTTGACAGATGTCCCATGAGCAAGGGGGGGAGAGAGTTGCACAGAGGCATAGATTTTGCTAGTAACATCGCAGAGGGAATCGTTGGCACCGATCACCTCTTCCTCAGTGATTGGCTCGCCTATGAACTGTTGCTCCCAAAACATGGCGACCTCTGATATGCAGTCAACAACCTTCCGCAGCACACCTAGAGGAGTATAGGCAGTTGTAATAGGAGTTGAGTTCCTTGAGAATCACACTGTGCATGTCCCATCATTGAGCAGCAGCTCAGGAATGTAGCTGCCACCCCGCGATGGGTAGAGCAGCTGCTCCAGTGTACGACCAGGCCACTCGCCCTCACTATAGCGCTGGGCCCTGGCATACTTCCCCATATGTGCCACATCACACTTAGCTAATTAACGGAATTTATCCATGAGAGTCATGTGCCTCAAGAGCTATGGAATGTCCAACTGCTATGTATCTGAGTCTTCAAGATCACACAGTGCAATCTCAACCTGCAAGAAGCTGTTACTTATGTCGCACAATATGCCAGCGTGTTTGGAGATACAAATCCACCGGATATAAGCTTTAAATGCTTCCTAGAGGTTGGCCTGTGTTTTAACTGATCCAACACTGAGTTCATAGTTTTCAACAATAGGGGATCTAAGTTCTTTATGGAAGTCGTTGTCATGATGAACATTGCAGGGGAAGCGCCAACCGTGCTCCACTCCGCTGCCATAGGGTATTGACATCACAACACACACAGTGTAATGGTCTGAAAACATATGTGGGAGTGCAGCCATCTCGCTGATTCAGGGCAGCATGGTTACAGATAATAGCCAATAATCTTTGCTGGACCAGGTGTTGTTGGGGGCTGAGCAGAACGTATATCCTGGGGCATGGGCCAAATATCGCAGAGAAAATGGGCTTCACAGATATCATGGAGTACGCAGAGGGATTACGGTTTACCAGTTGGGGGTACTGCTGTGGAGTCCATGAAAATGTTAAGATCACTCCTCATAATTACATGATTGGCATCTCCCCTTCTTAGTAGTGAATAAATTAAGGAAGAATTCCAGTGAGTCCACATTTGGTGCATGCAGATTAAGTAGTAGCACGGTATGTCCAGTCAATAGTACCGCAACATACCTGCCCGCCTCATCAGTAAAGCTATCCCTGGGAGTGAAGGGGACAGAGTGATGTATTAAAATAAATACCCCGTAGGAATATGTAATATAGTTATGGAGAAGTATCTATGTGGGCCCCATGGTGATGCATAAGTGTGTGTAGCTCTGTGGGAGTGTCTCCTGCAGGATCTCCACCTTCACAGCATGGCGCGTGAGATACTGTATTACTTGCTTACCCTTCCCTGGGTTATTGATGCCTTGTATGTTCCAAGTGAGAAATGGTAACGCGACACCCGGGTAGATAGTGCTACATGACATGGTTATGTAGTGAGGTCAGGTGTTGACTGTTGGCATAGAATCAGTGTTGCAGGGTCTTCCACTAAAACAAACAGAACAACGCAATCCAAAGAGAAAAACACACACCTCCAGCCATCCCCTGCCCTCACCAGGCCCCTTAAAGCCCCGTGAATTCCCACAAAAATAAACAACATTTTACCCACGAAGGCAAAAAAAAAGAAATAATATCACTCGGTGTACACTACTGGTGGGGGGGCGAAGCTGTGGCCTTCGATCCCCTATGGAGCAGGGTAAGAGAATGATGAATTCAGGATTCTAAGCCAACAATAAGGGAAAACAAATACAGCCATCTAGCTTGTGGCAGTCTGAAAGGTGCTAAGACAAGTGTTGCTATTAGTTGGGCCACTGATATGGCTAGTGCAGGGACAAGTAAGCAACCACAGGAATCAGTTCAATCTGGTGGAAACAAATCAGAGCTACTTGTGGCATGTAAGTCTGGTGCAGAGTGTTCTGGAGTGTTGCAGCAGACAGGTGGGTGGTCTTTAGTATATTGCTTGCAAAAGGCCAGTACTTCAGCAGGAGTGTCAAAAATGTGTGCCTTACCATCGATGTCAACACAAGCGAGCACGGTAGAGCATGTGTGAGGATTCGGCATCTGAGAATTTACGGTGTGCCTCCTGAACCATCAATGTGAAGTCTGGAAAGAAGAAAAGTTTGGAGCCTTGGTAATATATCTGTCCCTGCTCGTAGGATAATTGGAGCGCAGCGCCACAATCCCCGAAATTTAGTAGATGGGCAATTATGGGATGCGGGGGAGCCCCAGGTTTTGGGAGTGATGGGCCTGCGACACTTCAAAGGTTGAAGTGAAAGGCTTGTTGTCGAAAAGTATGTGCTCCACGAAATGATCCATCCTGCCCATGGACTCCGCCACACCAGCTGCAGTTGTTGCAGTGTGATCTGGCCTCCAAATCTTTACGGCAAAGGTTTTGGGGAGGCGCTCTAACTTGTCAAGCATTTTCAGCATTTTTGCAGCACTGTCTTCTAGCGTGGTTGAGATTCCTTTGGCGCCGTCAAGACGGGTCTGATGGAGGTTCAGGTGCTCCTCCATATGTCCAGCTTACCCAAAAGAATGCGAAGCACGCATTCGTACTGCGGAACCCAGACTGGATCTTGGCAAAAAGGGCGTCTGTAGTGTGTGGTTGTTCTGGGCCGGAAGGGCCACCCGTGCTGTCCACCATTACAGCAGGTGCCATAGATCTATTGAGCTTCTTCACCCACTTAAATAGCAGTTTATTCTGGTGTGGGTCACTGCATCTCATGCTATTCAGAGCCCGGAGGTGGGACTGAGGGAAAGAGAGGCCCAGGTGTCAGGCTGCAATTGGACGAGGCTGCTGGATCGAGATATGAGATTGGGGCCACAATTTAGGGACTATGACATGGGAATACTCCAGGTAAGCAGCTGCATAGCCTCCATTCAGGGCACTAAGCAATCAGACTCAGGTGACATGCTGTTAAGAACAGGGAGGCCATGCCCAGGGCTCAGCCAATGATCAGGCTGAAAAGCACTTAGAAGCCAGTAGCCCCCACTGCAGAACATTTGTTGTCACTGTCGCTGGTGGAGTCCCACTTCAAATCCAGCCAGCTGACATTAGAGAGCCCACTCTAGGCCATAGAGCTGCAGTTACCAGAGATAATAAGGAGCAGAAAGCAAGGGGCATATAGACATTCAACTCACCTGATCCCAGTCGATGGTTCCAAAACTGACCACCGCGGGTACAATGATGCGGCACAGGGCACCTTGAGGCGAAGGGGGAGGGGTGTGAGTCCACTTATGCCACTGTGTATGAAAGAGCCCCGGGAGGCTGCAGACGAGACCTAGTCAGCCCTCTGGGCGAGAAGAGAGAAGCCGGAAGATTATCACTGCCCAGAAACAAATGACAATGGTCAGGCATTGAGTCCGGCAGAGCAGCAGTGCCACCACAGGCAGGGACAGGCTCGGACGCAGGAGGTTGGCTCCTCAGCACGGTATAGCCTCTGATTGAGCTTGTCATTCATCAATAAACCCGCAATGAAGCCCGAGCCATCACTCGGTTCGCCAGTGGGGGGGCAGGCAGGCACAACGATGGAGCAGCCAAAAAGCAGGAGCTACACCACAGGAGGGCCCGATCATCTGCCCAGGCCTCAGGCTTGCTCAAGGTGGTGAGCCATGGGGTCTCCAAGTATGAGGCAGGTCACCATGCAAAGCTTCACTTCGCCTCCCGGGCACACCATTCATCCAGATTGTTGGTAAGGGCGGCACAGCCCTGGTGCAGTTGCGGCTACCACAACTCAGATGGTAGTGGATGGCATGGTAAACTGCTGAAATCCTTTTTATTGGGAATGCAGGGGCCGGACCTTAAGTGCCGAGCAACCATCCTGTTTGCCGGTATGGCCATGTCCCCATAGGGTTGGGACTTGATTATAGTAACTCACTCGATTGGGAATTCCTGTTGTTTGCTCAGAATGCTCTGGCTTATCTTCTACATGGTGCACAGACATTCATCACACTACTTATGGTCCATCATTGGCTTTTGCTGACCTTCTATTTCCTTGTGCAGCATTAAAACACATTCAGTCCATTGCTTTTGAGGTCCAATATCAAAAAAGCAATATGTGGTTGTTTATATTCTATGCGATGGGGAGCAGTAAGGCGTAATGTTGTAGGTTTTTTGCCAATTGGGATTGATTTAAGACTCATTCATAAATGTTTGGTCCGATTAATTAATGATACATATGAGCTAAAACTGATGGAGCAGAACGGAACCAGGCAAATCCCCAGCAACCATAAAACCCACTCTCAACTTTTTTTATCAGTCACATTTTTATTGTCACAGTGAGTCTCCCCATTCAGGCTGGGTGTGCCCAGACAGGGTTCTAAGCTCAAGTTGAAAGTGGACTAAAAATACAATCCACTGATGAGGCACAGTAAGCCTAAAATACCTATGTTTTCCATTGCATATGAGGTTCAGTGTTTCATTTAAGGAGGCTATGGTGTAGGGGGCTCCTACCCAGAAATAGACACTGCTATTTGACCTGCTGCACTGTCAGAGTATTTGCAGAGGCAAACTCTGTCATCACAAGATCCTGGTTCCAGAACTGTTCACTTCCAAGGGAGCAATCCTTGCAGTTCATCAGAACTCTCTGAACCCCTCTGGCAGGACTCCGTCCAGGACACTGGCATGCATCAGGGACTCTGGCAACGACTGGTGCCATGGAAGACAAAGTAGGCAGAAGACTGGGTACAGAGCTGCCCAAGAGTACACAGCGAGTCGAAGGAGAAAGGGAATCCAAAGAGGAAGCTCTGTACAAGAGAATAAGAGAGGTAAGGCTCAGAAAGGACAGGCCTTCAGAGGTGATTTAGCATTCAGAAAAACTACACACAGGACATATATATAAAACAACATTAACATTAAAGAAAATGTGAGGTAAAGCACTCGGGAGCTCAGCTCACACTCTTACCCTATTAAAGGTGTAGGGATGTCCCGCACATCCACTCATCCCCTTTCTACATCAAGGTGGATGTGCCAGTGAGCTTTTTTGTGGAATAAGTCTCCACTACCAATAGGAGTGTATGCATTATTGAGCATATATAACGCATTTCTCTAATGTTAATCCCTTTTTTAAATTGTTTCATAAACAACTCAGTTCTCAGAGTTTGACTACAGGAGTCCCTCAACCCCTCCCTTCCCATGGGTCATCCCTTCACCTTTTTAATAGGGTAAGAGTGTGAGCTGGTCTCACACCTATTTTGTCTTGGAGCACCACGTATGCAGTGACACGTGTGCTCACCACATGCACTTTGATACACTTCGTGCATGATTTACAATCTGATTCACTACTGGCCAGTATGAGTGTTATTATACTGTTTCACTTATGCTGTCCCATATCATTTTTCCTTACAGGTGTTCCAAAAAATGTCATGGTAGAGTTGGACTAGAGCCAGCCTACGAGAGTGGATTCATCTTTGTCTCTTAGAGACAAGATAGGAGCCCCTTTCACTTACGCCCTGATGAATGCCATGGACCCTCCTGGCCATAGTGTCAGAAACATGCTGGCAACACAGAATGAGATGGGGTACTAAACCCCTTAGTCTCCACCACTAATTTTTTATATCGAGCACGCTCTGCATCATTAAAGATTTCACGCAGTATCGCGCATCGATTTTAACATCACTCACTCACTTTTTCAGCACGGGCCCTCACTTAGTTATAGAAGTGCCTCCTTGTCTCCAGGTTGGGCCCCTCCCTTTATCAAACGTGGTTTTTAAAGGGTGAGAACAGCCAATGATGAAGCATGACACCTCGTGGTGTGTGAGGCCTGTCCATACATTTTTTGAAATGTCCAACACCACCTAGTCAATCCGCATAATGTGCCTTATCTTTCACTAAGAATCAGACATTGAGACAGGGTAGCTTCTTGTTGTGTGAAATATGTTGGTTGGAGGCTAGTTTACCCTGATTACTCAACAGCCTCCTGTTCCCCCCCCCTTTGAATAAAGGGTTTCTGTGTATATATATATCTTAGAGAGAACAGCCAGATCAGCCTAGACATCCTTTATAGCATTGAGTTCCTAGATTTGAAATCATTTATCCACGCTAGTGGCTCTCTGCCAGAGCCATACATGACTTTACAAGTTTCCGGCAAGAATACATGCAGCTGCTCTCATGAAGAACTGGCAATGACCTCGGAGGCTGAGCTAGTTGTTGCCGAAGGAGATTGTGCAGCAGAAATCTTGCCTCATTGTGGAGCTTCGCCTGTTCTCGAGGGTGCAGGGGCGAAGGAGGTGGAGTTTATTTTACACTGATCATGTTAAACTTCACTGATGTTCTGTTACCCTGCTGGCCAGTGGCAGGAGGGGGTGGGCATTTTTTTAAACCAACAAATAACATAAAAAAGTTTAATCCACAATATATTACTTTGTCTCAGTGAAAAAAAAAGTATTTTTGACCTGTTTTTGTTAAATGATCAATTGCTCAGTAAAACGATTGCTGCTTTTCCATCCCTCATCTCTTATCTCCGTACCTCCTTCTATCCAAAATCTCATTTTAAGCCTTCAGTAGCATTGTGTCTGTTATGGCTATAAACATGATTAAAAACGCTGCCACTATCACAATAAGATACCCTTGGAAAGCTTGCAACTCGATGACAAATTACTTCTGAAAGAAAATCACAAGTAGCATATTCACTTATCTTTTTCATCAACCGTGGATATTATTCTAATGTTTTTTTTTAAATGTGACTAAGATTTGGAACTGTTTTTTTGTATTAACTGTTGTACACACACACACATTCGCAAAACCTTCCACTGATCATACATACATACATGCACGCACACATTACCTGGTTAAATGAATGCTTGACTGCTCTTTGCTAGATATTTTTCAAACTTGTGAGGATAAAAGCAACCTTCCGAAACGTGTTTTTATCTCCATCACACATCCTCCACTTCAAAGTCCTTGTTCAGACAATCTCTCTAATCACGGTTAACTCCCATTTTACTCTTTTCAAAAAATGAGGGGCCTCATTTACGAGGCCCCTAGCGGCATCTTTGCGCCACTGGAACGTCACTTTTTTTATACTCAGGTGGAGCAATGTGCCGCAGCATATTTACAAGGCCACGCAAAGCCACTTTACGTGGTTTTTCATGGCCTTGTAAATATGTGCTCCTTTCATGCAGCACACTGTGGAAGGGGCGTTCCATGGGTGTTGCTGTGGGCGTTCCCATGCAACACCCATGGAATCTGAAGCAGTCCCAGCTTTACGAGGATTCGTAAACCTGATAATGCGTCAGACTCTAACGTCACCCCAGGGTGGTGTTAGGGAGACGCAATGAGAAAATCGCCTCAGCTGATAGATTTTGTACAGAAAGGTGTCCCTTCCTGCACAAAATCAACCAGCCTCGCAACGCAAGCTCGCTTGCACCATGGCGCAAAGGTGCCCGCGTTGGCGCATTGTAGCCCATTGCGCGCCTGCCCTGGGGAAAGGGACAAGAATGCACTTCATCTCATAGATACGGCCCATTCCTGCCCTTTTCTTTTGACGCAAGGCAGCGCATCAAGATTCCTTGTGGCGCTGCTTGCGCCAAAACCTCGTAAATGAGGTCCAAGGTGTCCCAGAAACATGAGTGAAGTGCCAGCAAGAGCTCGGAAATCATCCAACCCTTGAACGCAAAGTCCAGGGAAATATGTGTATGAATCCTAAGTGATACAGGACACTAGACGAAATGGCAATCTTTGTTCCTTAAAGATTTGTATGTACTGCACATGGATTTACAACGCATGAGCAGACTAGAAGAGGGAAATGAAGTAAAGAAGCACAGGCGTGGTGGCAACATTTAGGGTTATTAGAGGCCCAAATGTCAGCCTTAGCAAACTATGTGTTGAGACTATTTTACAGGTAGAGACAGTTCAAATCTGCTTAAAACTACATGAGAATTTATGGAAACATTTGCAAAATTTCTGGGATAATAGAAGATAAAATCTATAAAAACAACCTTGAAAAATCATATTAAAGTAACTTAGGGCAATATCAACAGTACTGCGGAAGGTACACTGTACTCACTGAGGCCAATTCACAAAGACGTTCAAGAGAAAGTGAAGTACTACTCCTGGGTCCACATTCTGGATATGGTGCACAGTATGATTTGTTCCTGGGCAGTGTACTGTCCCACAGCAAGTGTGTTGTTCCCAGTGCAGATGTGAACTTGTGCCTGCTCTAAAAACAGCACATTAGTGAAAGGCACATTTCACTGTGCATGGGGCAATCAGCATGACTTTCAAAGAGGGCAGAGATTCTCCTGCAGATGGATGCAGTAAATAACTGGACGTGTCTGCAGGGGGATGCCTAGGAGGGTACATGGGACACTATTTCAACCTATTCCAATGTATAAAGTAGGGCACACTAAGGGTGCACCTCTGTACCATGCCATGCTCTGTAACTGCACCTCCTGAAGGTGTTAGTGCAATAGATTCCCACATTTATATGGGGCCACACCCACATGTAAATTAGGGAATGCTGGAGCGGGTAGTACAAAATTTTGTATACCCCTCATTTCTGCATGTTTATATTAATCCGAATATTCTATTAATTGTAATATTATTAATCTGTTTGTAGTGATATCTAACCAACTATATTAATGAAAGAATTACACCTGGGATTTGCATTTGCATGGCTAAACTCATTTGTATACTAATATATGTGCGCATACTAATAGTAGAAATTAGAATATTGCATAATATATGTTGCTTTTGTAATGTAATTGTAAATTGCACCAGATGACATCGTTGGGTGAATATAAACGCTTTGAATGTTGCTATCGTGCTAGATTATTACATACACATAGGGGGATTAGTGAGGGTTTAACATTGTATTAACAATGTCAATGTTTTAATTACATTTTGTGTTTGTTTTACTTAAGTTGACCGATTTGGGCCTTCGTAAAGATGGCTGACTCCGACACGACGGCCTAGTCATTGTTCCACGAGGATTCGGGTGAAGTGCGCCTGCGCCACAGCCAGCAACAAGTGGCCTCGTCTTGACCTCATGTGAGATGTACTCATCAAGGACGCACTGGGAGAGTTGCCAAGTTTGCTAAACAAAAGACTGTCTTTAAAACCGGAACCAGCAAGCGTGATGATCTAACAAAATAGACTATGTGAGAACTTCACCGAATGACCCCAAATCCTCCAATCAGGACTTTCTAAAACTGATTTTGTTACATGTTGACATTAAATTTATTATAAAAGATGGTAGAATAAAAAGGGACAAGGCTATGCGATGCAAGGCATGTAAGGCTGAGAATGCTGACACTGACGAAGAGGACGGTGACACTGATGGACAGCTGTTTATCCTGAACTTTTGACAGACTGAATTGCTGCCAGACTTTGATGAATTAAAGACTTTTCCACGACTTGATTACCTTAGAGGACGACTAATAGCCAGATTAGGTAACTATATGACTTATTAAAATTGCAATTGATTAGATAAACAAAATTATTATTCTAACAAACAAATGTGTCGGGTGATTTATTTAGAGAAATTAGAATAAGATTAAATGTAGATTAAAGAATTGAGTCACCAAATATCCAATTTCAACTAACAGATCCATCGACTAAATGGAGGGAATATCTTGAGGTTCTGAGTTTAATAAAGGTACTTAATGTATGTTCAAGTAAATTAAGTTCTTTAGTTGAAAAGGTATTCCTTTCATGTCAGCGTTTGGACAATTTATCTCTCCCGTGAGAACGGATCAATGAAGTGTGAGTGTTGGTGTTATGGCCCCACCAATGAATGTATTGAGTGAATGTGCTAGTGTGATATTTGATCTGTGACGAAGAGAGGATTTAAAATTCCATGCTGCATCAGGAACACCCCCTTAAGATTGCACCAGTGCAAATGAGATCTATCCATCCATCCATCCATCCATTATCTATCTATCTATCTATCTATCTATCTATCTATCTATCTATCTATCTATCTATCTATCTATCTATCTATCTATCTATCTATCTATCATCTATCTATCTATCTATCTATCTATCTATCTATCTATCTATCTATCTATCTATCTATCTATCTATCTATCTATCTATCTATCTATCTATCTATCTATCTATCTATCTACCAACCTACCCGTTCGTCCTTCCATCTGTCCGTCTATCTATCTATCTATCTATCTATCTATCTATCTATCTATCTATCTATCTATCTATCTATCTATCTATCTATCTATCTATCTATCTATCTATCTATCTATCTATCTATCTATCTATCTATCTATCTATCTATCTATCTATCTATCTATCTATCTATCTTTCTATCTATCTATCTATCTATCTATCTATCTATCTATCTATCTATCTATCTATCTATCTATCTATCTATCTATCTATCTATCTATCTATCTATCTATCTATCTATCTATCTATCTTATCTATCTATCTATCTATCTATCTATTGTAAAACTCAAAGTTCAGGAACCACACTCACACAGGTAAGCATCAGTGCAAACAGTGTTTATTCCTGGGTCCCCAATGTTTGCATGAGTCTGTCCCTCAGTGAGCGTGGTTTCTAAACCTTATGTTTTGGATTTCTTATATGCGACTTCTTAGATCTGCACCCAGTCACGCGCTACATCAATGTAGGGACAGGCATTGTGAAGGCAGTTCTATACATACATTTTCACTGGAAAAACAAAGGTTAAAGGGCTTTATGTTTGGGTGAATTTTTGGGGGGAAACTAACAAAACTACATAAATTAACCAGTTAATGTAAAGTAACTATAAACCGCACCCCAAGATGCACAGTGTTTTTATCAATGATTTCATTTCAAATGTCATTAAAGATGTTATCGATGCAGTCATTGCAAATCATGAATGCAATAATATGTGAGAGTACAAGCAGTTCCTGGTGAGTTATTTGAGATACACAGTGTGGGATTGGGTGAAGGGCCTGTTCTTTATCCAGATTCTACACCCAAAATGCCCTGTCAGTGGCAGCTCCTCTGCTAAGGCAGCAGTGCGTCGCCCACTGCTATTCAGCAGAGTAAGAAGAAATAAAATGATAATAACTCCATGTATTATCATTTTATTTTTTCTTGTTGCGGAAGCGGCAGCTTTGGGAAGCAGAGTGGGGCGGAGCTCCTCTGCTTAAGGAGCAGGGGAGGGAAGGAGTGGTTTTCACTCCCTACGAGCACATAAATGTTAGGCTGGCTGTCTTGGGCCGGGCAAACATTCATACGAACATAGCATGCTCTCCACCAAGGCTGCATTACACTCTGGCTGGAGAACATGCCCAGGCCCCCATTTCCCATCTGAGCGCCGAACCAGGGCGCTTAGACCAATCACAACGCTGCATTGCAGCATTGTGATTGGCTCAGGGAAGCCTGGTTGTTTCCGGTGTTCTTCCTGTTTCGGCCAGAGGAAGGAGTGGAGAGATGCGATGAGAACAACGCAGTTAGGAGAAACATTTTAAATTTTTTATTTACCCCGGCCTCTCTGCCTCGCCACCCCTGATCAGTGCCATCCACCACTTTGCCTTGTGCACCCAACAGCCCTACGTATTCCTAGCTCCCAAATGCACACAGCAACTTGGAGTTCAGCCAGGGCCAGGCTCTGAACGAATCTCCTTCGGGTACCCAAACTCCATTTTTTTTATTTTGTTGCAAAACGGATACACAGATCCAAAGCAATTTTTCGTGGGGGGTGTGCTGGGGCTCACTGTAGGTCAGCAGAAGGTCCCTACCCAGCCTCCTTATATCTTTTTTAATTTCATTTTGTAGTACTCGGGGACTGAGTCCTCGAGCCCTAAGATGGTGGCTACAACTTGTGGAACCTTGGCATTACCCAACCCTTTGCGTGTGCCCAACCCCTTTTTTACATTTGTTTGTGCCACGGATATGGGGGATCTGCTGTGATTCTCCAGGAGGTTGATATAGGGCTTGTGGTGAGTCCGCAGAACCTTAGAAGCCCCCCTAATTGTTTTTTAAATCTGGGACACAGCACATAGCACAGGGGGTTGGGTTACCCCTCCCCTGCCCCCTTTTATTGTTTTTTTATTGATTTTGTAGGACTCAGGGACATATGAGTCCTAGTCCTAAAATGGTGGTGCTTAGATGTCGGTCTTAAGATGGAGGCGTATCGGCATTGGAACTGCGATGTGAAATATACATATATTTTGGGGCTTAATTCCACAACATCTACTAAAAGGTTTTACCCTAAATCAGAAAAAGTTCATATTCTGGATCAAGATCTAGCTTTCTGCCAAACTTCTGTGTAATTCTATTCAACTTCTTTTACTGTATCCTGGTTCAATTTTCAAATTAAAAAAATTGCATTTGGAACCCTCTTTTTTCTCACAATTGCAGCCAACAAAGTAGTCATTGCAATTATATGATGGAGAAAGCGTCATATATGGGATGTCAATGGTGTTAACTAAGCCCCTATACTCGCATTGTGACACTTAATTCTTCCTTTGTGACCTCTGGTCAGCCACAGATGTAGGCACTTGGCACCCAATATTTAATAATAATGCCTCCTTTCTGTATAGTGTTACCTGCCTTTTTCTAACTCTTTTACATAAGACACATACTGTTGGCTTTACTGATACCTGGGAGCAGGAACTGGAGAGGAACATTCTGCTCTATCTGCAAAATGTATCTATTACTACAGCTGGCAGTAGAAGGGGCAGTGGTGGGAGCAGAGTGGAAACATTGAGAAGGGTAGTGTATTTGTTCTCTTTTCTTTACGCGCAGAAGTAGATTAGTTTTTTCTAGCCTAAAAATACCTTTCTGCTCTAGATAGACGTCGGTAGACAGTGGTCTCCAGTCCCTTCAGACAAGGAGAGTGGAGACCCACTGTAACACACCCTGGTACACTGGGAGGCACTCTTGGCACATTGCTCATTGCGCCTCCGCAGATTTAGTCGTGCCTGGCATATTCACAGGCGCCCTGGAACATTTCCAGGAAATCTGGCATCTTCAGCCCATTAAGAACTAATCATTGGCACAGTTAGCCGCACATCTGACACATCTGCTACAACCTCCAGGGCATGTAATGACACTTTGATGCTTTAGGTAGCACACCTGTCACATTCAGCAGCATCTCTGGCAGGCAAACTGCTCATAACCCCTAGCGTGCATTGCACAGCAACTGAGTGTAACCCTTGCATTCAGATCAGAAACTTGTTCAATCTATCATCAGCGCAACATAAAGGACAACACTGTTGTTTCCAGCACCAACATTTCATTTAGAACAGTGTGTTTACATAGTGGATTGTCTGGAAAACCCCAAGGCACATCTAGCTGCACTTTGGCTTCTTATACTGCAATGCTTGCACATTCAGCAGCATCTCTAGCTCGTTAAGCAGTAAAACTGATACAGTGAGCAGTACCTGGTATTTCCAACAGCACTATTAACATATTGTGCTCCACCATGACATACTGAGCAGCATGCTGATGTTGCTGAGAGTGCTTTGACATGGGAAACAGGGCTATGATATTACTGTAAGCTGTCTTGTATATTGTGCAACACCCTGGCACACTAAGCAGCACCCTGCCATATCATCCTGCGCCCGGGCATACTGTGCCACATCTTGTCATATTGACCAGTGCTTCTTACATACTCTGCATCACTCTCATGTTAATGAAACCCTTTTGCTGTATGAAGTAGGCACAGCCGCAGACCGTGCAGGGAATTTCGACAGACGATGACCAGGAAAAATTAAATAAACAATTATTTTCCCTGGTCATCGTCCAACTAAATCCCCCCTCCCACCCAGCCCCACCAATCTTACATGCAAAGGCCATGGCTGAGTAGGCGGCAGCCTGAGATGTTTAGCTGCCCAATTAAATATTTGAGAAGTAGGGAGGTGGGGCTCGCCTGTAAAGTAGATGGCAAACTTTTAGAGTAATCCAATATCTTTCCTTCATCCTATATAGTCCCCTGCTGTATTTTGGTTAGGCTTGTGCTATAGAAATGCCATATACATACATACATACATACATGCATGCATACATACATACATACATACATACATACATACATACATACATACATACCCATTCCAAATGGTGAATACTTTGGTTTGGATGTCCTGCACGCTGATATTAACTTTACTTGCTACATGCCGATGATCACCATTTCTAAACTTTTATGTGTGGAGGCAGCTATGAATCACCTGTGATGTGCAGCCCAGATATACATTACCTGCTCCCCACATCCATTGACTGAACCATGACTGAGTAGGTGGAGAAGACTGAGCTGGGGAGCGAATAGTCAAAAACATCAATGCAGACCTACCTGGTTTCATAAGCACCACTCAAAGACTGTGAGGTGCTGGTGCTGCTACAAACTAATCATGTGGCAAGCCACCTCCTGGTTCCAACCAGGAGCATATCTGAGAGGGGAGGATCATGCTGGGCCTAAGTCACCACCGAGAAAAAAGAACACCCTGATGGAAGCAGAAATCACCGAGCCTGCCAAACAAGTGCTGCACTATTCAGAGGGGAACTGCCATCTTTGATTGGAAGAGACTCAGACTGATGGCACGCCAAGACCTATAGGAGGCAATAATGTTTCTCTCCCACAAAACTGTGTAACTGCTCATCACTTCATTTGGTGTATACTCCTATTGTGCTGTAAATGCTGGGAAATAAAGCCTTCAGACAGGTGGGGAAAAGGAAGGTTCAACAGTCCGAAGCATTGACAATGGATACAGTTACACTTCAATCACTCATGGCAGAACAAAATGGCATCAAAGTCTCAACCAACACAGTGGAATAATCTACCCAGACACCAAGAGAGAACTCAAATCAATGACTATTGCACCTAGCGACCTTCAAAGCTCAATCCGACAGAACAGACAAAATTGTTAGATACTGTTCAAAACTCCAAACTGGATGAAAAAAAGGTATTGACTTAAAAGACAGACGTAAAAGAAAAAACTTCCACAAATTTGGAGTCCTTGAGTCTGCAGAAGGAGCCGGGATAATAATAAGATTTGCAGCTACCAAAAATACCCAATCTAAAAAAGACGTGCCTAGACCTATCATAGCCTGCTTCTCACGCCACCAGCATGCATGCTAACTAAGTCAAACATACAGGCATCCTCATATATAATAGACAAAAAGTCTCATTTGCAGTGGACTTTTCATATGAGAAAAACTTTTCTGTCAATCTTTCCTTGCATTGCAGTTGCATTCAAGAAAAGGACATTAAATATTGCCTACTGGATTGGCCAATGATGCTGATGACTGAAGATGGCAAATCAAAACTATTGTATGTTCCAGGTGAACTGGAAAGATTCCTAGAAGGTGGTGGACAACTAATGATGGACACTATATCTATATGGAAGGGATTCAGAAATAAGACGATTAATGCCTCATCCATTGACCCTGATCCTCACGTGACATGTCACAGATTACACATCCACCCTGGATCGTGATACAGAAGATTCCTCTCTGAAAGGGTAGAGACAAACTGAGGTTGCCCCTCAAAGTCTGAGCTACCGTTCTCACTCTGAACTCCTTTTCTCGCTGTATATGACCATCACAACTGGTGCAAGAAAAGATCATCTGTTGTAAAAGAAGGAAATTAACTTAAAACAACTAAAGCTGCTCTTGTTTGTCAAGACCCATTCTGCTCACAATAGTGGTTGTGTAGACAAGTGAACAAAGGTGCACCTATTTAAAGTTCCCGATACTCTTCAGCATATTACAGTTATTCACCCACAGCTTAGTTTCCCAACTAACATAAATACAATATATCATTTCCCTCTGTAGTATATAGTGCTTGATGAGTATAGAGATCAAAACCCTGACCAACCCTGTTACAATATAAGAACTGATTACTACTGGACCCTCAAAACTGTCTTGTAAGAATAGCTACTACTGTGCCCCCTTGAGGAGGGACACTGGCCCATGAAATACAAAGAATGGTAAATCAGTTACTCCATACAAACCATGTCCTGAAATACATTTCAATAAATGTTAAGGGGAGAGGATGTGGCCTAACGGCTAAGGCGGTCGACCTCAAATCTGAGGAACTGGGTTTGAGTCTCTGCAACGAAGCTCAACATCCTGTGATTCTGGGCAAATCACTTAATCCCCCTGAGCCTGACAAAAAAATTGAATGTGTCCTTGTGTAACGCAACTGGTGCTCACGTAAAGCACACTGATCCCTGATACCTTCAGGTCAAGTTTGCGATATATACAACTCTGGAAAGCAATGTTTCAGCAATGTTAAATGCATAACAGTACTGCAATGCCTGACTACAGGACCCCCAATTATCCGAGTCTGAATATGAAAAATTCAAGAGGGACAGGGTGAGTAAGTTAATTTTCTCCAATGGGTCTGACAAGGATGACAGGTGCCATAAATTCCAATACTTGCCCTACAAAAAAGTGGAGTAGACATTCTCATTCTTAAGAAATTATCAGCTAGAACACTAAAGGTGTGGACATACCCAGCAGGGAAATATATTTCAACAAAAATAGATTTCGAATGATGGATGCACTTTCATTCTTGCCCCTATCTACGTCCCCTACAGCCACAAACCTGTCTTTTTCCAAGAGTAATAGATTTCTCACAGAATTTGGCCAATCAAGTACTTTAATTGGAGGAGAATGGAACAGTTGATCCTTTGCTTGGTTCATTGGGCCATCCCGATCTCTGAAATGTCAGTGACTGAAGCATTGCTTAATTTGTAAATGAAAGAGTGCTGGTGCCCACAGCTCTGCTCTGAAACACTCGGCTGGTGCAATTAAATGTGTGCACACAGAATACCAAGGCTGTGTAGTCCTGAATCCACCCCAGCCCTCTTTAATCCACTGCCAGACACTCCCCGCCCCATCATCTCACTATTTCTGGTTACTGCTTTCTCCCTGTGTTATGCTTTTTCGTCTTTCTCTTCCCTCGTCTTTACTGTTTGTCTGTTTTCCCTCTGTTGCTCTTGGTCAATGTCTGATGCATGAAAATAAGAGCCGGTTCCCGAAAATACGTGTCCGTGCCCAAAACCGGCAAACACCGGCTCAAATTCAGCCCTGGACTGAAGCCTGTTTACAGACCTGATTGCTGATCATTCACTCCTGGGCCCGCCCTTGGAATCTGAATCACCCACCGGACCGCATATACATTTGTCTTGTGCACCCATGGCACTGACACCAGACTAGACTACTTCTTACTAAATGAAAGCAGCTGCAAGACTGTAGCTGTTGGCATTTCAGATCATGCACCAGTTTACCTATAGTTTGATCCGAAGTTCACCATCTCTGTGTCTAAGACCCTCAGAATGAACGTACAACATTACAGGCTCCCCGAAGGAAAGGAAATAAAGCAAAATCAATTTAGCAAATATTTTAATGAACAAAATCTTGAAATCCTAAGTACGTCATCAAATGATGAGCAGTTCAGTGTCTGTATGCAAGGCCTCCAACGAGAAATAGATGCACCAGAGACGATAACATCCCATCTTTGGAGAACCCATCAAACCTCTCTATAAAAAGGTAAGCTAAGAGCCCTACCAAAGAGGAAATATGAACCGAACACCCTTTTCTCATACATGGCAGAGAAAGTAGCAAAATGTATCAAAAGGAAAAGAAGATGAGAAGTCTGGGAGGCAGCTAGCTCCTCAAGTGAAACAGAGAGAAGCCACGTCAGATATACCAGCAATATTTGCCCCTGGTGTAGATTGCTTTCAAATCTGCAAGAAATTACAAAGGAATTCAACGTCTCCTACTCTAAAATACACTGAAGACATAGATGCTGAGAATCCCCCAGTGAAGGAATTCATGGCTTGCCTACCCATCCCACATCTCCCTGCTGACTAACAGGAGGGACTTGACTAGCATGCTATGATCAGGAAATGTGGGTTCACAAGAACACATATTTGAGATTAGCCACTGATCCTACCAGAGAATGCCAGAAAATTTTCATCGAAATTTTAGATCAAGCATTTGAAATGGCTGGAACCTTGCGAGAACTATGAAAGTCTTGAATTCTGCTCGACCAATAGCAGCAGCAGTTCACTCTCCCCACACTGCACTAGGAAAATATGTGATCACCTGCTGCAAAGAATTGTGGAGATGCCATCCTACATCCAAGCTACAGGATACTGTTTGATAAACCTCTGGAGTTTGGAAACTTATCTAGAAGATACACAATTGTTATGCTCCATGAATGTGAACTATCTGTCTATCACAATACCACATGCAGAAAGTATTGAAGTGATAGAATAGTGTTTACTTAAAAAATAAATGGAAGGCGTTAAAATTACATTTCTGTTGAAATTGCTCTAACTCAGTGTCCATCATAATGTTGTTAGCCAAAGTGAAGAACACTTTCTTCAAGTGACAGGAACATCAATGAGCTTTGGCGCAGCTCCAGCCTACGCCACCTTGTTTGTGTGTAAGCTTGAACTCAAAAACATATTTGCGAAACCTGAATGTAGGTAAAATTTAATAATGCATATCTACATTGATGATATTTTCCTAATTTGTAAGTGTACAGAAGAAATCAGAATCAAAATATAGGGTAAGTGTTAGAAATGGGATTCCTGGTTGACTGAGGTATGCACCCAGGCCAGGCAGGAACCACCACTCTAGTCAGGGTAAGCTAAGTACACACTAAAAGATAGCCTGTGCACACCCTCTGGTAGCTTGGCACAGAGAAGTTAGACTTATCTAGAGTGGCAATGTGTAAAGTGTGTGTGCACCACACACACACACACGCACAGTAACACAATCAATTCACCATACAAAGACTCCGGACAGAGTTGGAAAAATATATTATTTGCTGGACCCCGGTTTTTTGTTTTAATTTGACCCACCTGTTTTCTTTTCTCCTGTCTTGATGATGATCCTGCAGCCCCCTTCGCCGACGGGCTATATCTCAGACATAACAACGTGTCCCGCAGCCTGTAAGGCATGCCTGGAATTGGCCCTATTTGTTTCCTTGTAGGCAGATTTTTGCCATTTTAGGAGTTGTCTGGCTCCGTGCAGTTGTGGCGCCATATTTTAGCAAGTTTTATATCTGTTTAACTATTATTTTATTGTTTCTTTTCACACGTTTTTTTTATATTCACTTTTATTTGACAGTATCCTGCCTGCTGCAGGGGAGCCTGGGGAGGCTTGTGGGGTTACTGGACTCTGGCTTGTGTTTTAAATTTGCCCACATGTTTCCTGTTCTCACGTCTGGATTAAGATCTAGCAACGGACTCTGGCAATGCACCCTGACCATACCCCCCTTGCCAGGCTGGGTATATCTATGAAATGACAGCACATCTGTGCGCATGTCACTGTCACACCAAAAGCAAGCCCATCGGCACCTGTCTGAGACTGGAATGTGCCAGGAACCCTGGGCCACTTTGTAAGTACCCAAATACTTTTTTACTCCAATTTAAAAGTAACGGTACACACAGTGCGTGCAATCACTTCAGTTTTTTAATCCCCTTCAAGATGTCTTTGTTTGTAACACATCCCATTTGTCTTGTCACCTGAGCAAGACTACTCTCATAATACTCCCTTCCACGCAACTTCAAAAATTAATTTGTACATTATTGAACGCATGGTTAATGATTAAACATAAATATGAGATCTTTGAGTACCTTGCATCCCATAGCCCTGATATTTATTTTCTTAGAGAAACATCGGCTAATAAGTCTGCCGCCCAAGATTTCATCACCGATTTGCCTGCCAGCTACTTAATCAATAGACTGGATAGAGAAGTAAAACATAATGTAGGTGTAGCACACATCTGCAAGAACTCTCTAGAGCTCTCCTGCCACCCAGTAAAGATTATTGATTGGGAAGCCCTTTCCTTTGGCTGCAAAAAACCCCACAATTTTATGTTTCATGAACTCTTGAACTACAGACCTCCAGGTCCCAGAACCAAATTTGTAGAAGCCCTCAGTGTCTTCCTTTAAGGGAGTGTGCATTGTGGTAATTTTACGGTGCCAGGGGACATTAATTTCAATTTAGATGATCCTGAAAATAATAACTCAAAACGTGCTGAGGGCAGCTTACGGAAATACATGCCCATAGTGGGGAGGGACACACTCCTGACAATAGAGGTATATGATCAAACACAGTACACCCCCAAGAAGGCCATACTTATTAGTAAATTTGGACTGGTCACTGAGAGGTTTAGACAGAGGTTCAGGGACAGCCACAAACTGTCTACACAAATATAGGTGAAGGTTCTTGATTATTCCAGCCACGCACTGAAGGGCTAGGTGAGGGGCAGCATGGTAGAAGATTATACAGGGCAGTACAACCTAACTTTGGGAGAGCACATGCTGAATATTTGTTTTGGAGGGCTGCATCAATACCTGGTTGAAAGCAAGCTTACCGATCCCAGGATGTTTGCTGAGGAGGTGGACATCTGGGTCAGGACCAGTGTGTCCAAATAGGTATCTGGGAGTTACCCCAAGAAGGGTGGTTCAGGTTCCCCTCAACAGAGTGAAGGGGAGGAAAAGTCTCAAGTTAAAGGGGAAGGAAAGGTTTCCCGTGTCCCTTCTGAGAAGAAGGAGGGACGTTCTAGTGGGCAATAGCCCATGGTGCCCCATTTCCAAACCCACTTCTTTGATTGGTCTCAAATAGGAAACAAGCAGGGGGACTCAATCTTTCCAAATAAACCCTCCACTGGTGGGAACTCTACAGTAATGGCCAATGTGGCCTTGGGGATAAGTAGTCCTCAGGGGCAGGTCATGGACCATACCATGAGCTCCCTCAGCTGGGAGATAGTCTCAGAGGGGGAGCAGGTGATCCCTGAGAGTGGGAGTCATCATGTCCACCAAGTAGAAGCAAATGGGGTCCCAGTCACTGCTCTGAGGGATATTGGGGCTAGCCAGACCATGATTGTGGAAAGCCTGGTCTTCTCAGAGTAGTGCACTGGCCAGGTGTGCAGGGTGACTCAGGCTCAGGGGCAGGACTTTTTCCATCCTATGGGCCTGGTATCCCTAGAGTGGGATAGGGAGGTAACCCAGAAAAGGGTCATAGTTAGTCCCCAGATGCCCATAGACTGCATTCTGGAGAATGAGTTGCCCCTGGTGTCAGAAGAGCTGGGAGGGGCAGTTCAGTTTTCTGAGGTTTCAACTCCAAAACAAAGGGTACAGAAGCTCATATGGATGGGCAGGGGGAGGAAGGACCCACCCCTGACTCCTGTTCAGCTTAAGGGTACAGACCCTGGTCTGAAGGTCCAGTTTCATAATACCACCCCATAACTGGTGGAAGGTGGAAGGTGGAGTGGAAAAAGAGTGCGATGCACCTGGGGCATCTGCCCCCCACTCTCAGAAGCAACAGAGTACAGATGCCCTCGGATGACCTGGGGCCTAGCTCTTGACACTGACAGTTTTCCTTGGGTTGGGGACTGAAGTCAGACCCAAGGGATAGAATGAGCCACATCGGTTTGTTGGCCATGACAGTACTGTCTACCTACTGGAATGCATATGTGAGCAACTGAAGTTTAGGTGCTATACAGACGCGGTCCACCGGTAAGGAGGAGGGTTCCCCATGAATCAGCTCATTGGACACAGATAGTGTAGACAGAGGGTTCCAACTGGGTTCAGAGAGGGATAGAACTGGCAAGTGGCCCTACAGTAGTGGGCCATTATCCATGTTTGATCTGATTAGTCTACCCTGGCTTTAGGCTGAAGGAGAGTCATGCTGGAAAAGGGCTCTCTCTGAAGGGTCACCCTAAACATTTTGCCTCCCGCCTCTTTTTTCTGACCTCGTTTCTGTTGGCTTTATGACTTTGAGCACTGCCAACCAGTGCTAAAGTGCACGTGCTTCTCCCTTAAAAATTGTTTGATTGACTTAGCTACAAATGGCATATTTAATGTATCTATAAGTCACTAGAAGAAGTTGTTTATCAAAATGAGTGCTAAGAAGGCAGAGCTCTAAACACCTTTGAGAGCATGGGCAGAAGCCCACCAGACCCACACAGAAAATGAGGAGGTACGGTTGGCATCTGAGGAAGAATTGGAAGGAGACCTGGCTGTGCGCCTCGACAAGTGACCTGTTTTGGAGGGGGGAACATACTCCCAGGACTGGAAGTCCATTCACGTGCAGGGAGCAGTGTGTCATCTAGGAGCCTGTTCCCAGAGAAGCTAGAGGGCATGAGGGAGGAGAGAAAGCTGAAGCTAGGCTTTCAAAACTAGAGAAAGTGCAAAAGCTTGCAAAATTGGGGAAGGAATAAGTTCTAAAAGAGATGAGACTGGCCATGAGGAAACTAAAATGGGCCATGAGCTAAGCCTTAGGGAGCTGGACATTAGAGCCATGCAAGTGAAGTCCAGCAGTAGTAGTGGCAGTGTACCCGTTGTGTCCGCTGGAGAAGGGAGAGTTCACATCCTAAAAGATATGGTACCCAGTTTTGTAGTGGAGGATAACACTGATGAATAGTTCTCTTCCTATGAAGTGATTCTAAGAGTGAACAAGGTTCCTGAGGAGTCCAGGTGGGGGTATCTTGTGGAGATACATGCCCACGGCGGTGAGGGGCACACTACTGACACTAGCAGTAGAGGATCAAACACAGTACACCCCATGAAGACCACACTTGTTCGTAAATTTAGGCTGGCCCGTGGGAAGTAAAGACACAGGTTCAGGGGCATCCACAAACTCTCTTCCCAAACATGGTCTGACTTGCTTGATCATTCCAGCAAGGCACTGAATGGCTTGGTGAGAGGTAGCAAGGCAGAAGATTATACAAGGCTATACAACCTGATTCTGAGGGAGCACATGCTAAATATTAGTTTTGCAGAGCTGCACCAACATCATTAGACCTGATTGCATTATCTAGGGAAAGTCTAGTGGAAGCAGGCTTGCACGCAGAGTAATGTCCACTGGGAGAGCTTTGGAGTGACCCTCTGAGTGACCCACTGAATGTCATTTTGCATATGGGTGATAGTGCCGGAGAGAGTTACCACATCAGTAATAGGGTGGACTGAGGACTCTTGTCTGATCAGACAGGCCTGAGGTCTGCCATATTTGTCACTCTCCTGGTGGACTTTGACCGCATGAGCTGTGAAATTATAGTAGCTCAGGTGCTCCAGGAGAGCTGTGTGGAATGTTTTCACATCTGTGAGTTGTCGGGAGAGTGTGGGATTGCCATCCACAGCTTTGTCTAATCTAGCAAGGTGTTTCTCTGCTTCCACTATGTCCCTATCTAAGGTCCAAGTGACTCCTACTATCTTTTGAATACAATCCTCTTGTCACCACCTTGAAGGCGTCTCACTCATGTGTCCTGGTGTAAGCAGTGTTATGGTTTCCAGAGAAATATTAGAAATATTGTCAGATGTGGTCCCCCTGCTTGTCTTAAAAGACTGGGTCCTCCAAGCAATCCCGCGAAATCATCCACGTGGGCATCGATGGATGTGGAGGCACCCACCTGAGGTCCATCACATGTTCATCATGATTGGAGACAACACGCCTCTGGTAATCTGAGTTCTGAATGAGGGATACCTGGGAAGATGAACAGGCCTACTGAGTGAAAGGAATAGAACTGGGTCTCAGGGTTTTGAAAATGCCATGCATCCATGAGCCCTGTAGTACAAGGGCTGAGTCATGCTGGACCTGACAGAGACTGCTGGTGGTAAGGGGACCCACTGCATGACCTATGCGAGGAGTGGGGCACAGATATAGGAAATCGGCAGGAGAGGGGGTAACCTGACAGGTGGAGTGGGGAGGGCAGGCAGTGACAACCTATGCAGCTGCAACAATATTCACATTATCACCTCACACTTTAATTTAAAAAAACAGATGTAATGGACAGCTGTCTGACCACACGAGGGGCACCTGTCAAATAAGGTTGTCCACTGCCTGAGGTGTTACCAGTGATGGAGTCTGAGAGTTCCTTTGAGGCCTTTCTCATCGTCTGTGGCATTGATTCCCAGGGTAGCTTCTGCCTTCAGAGTCTTCGATGATCTGTTCCAAATTGGGGAATCTCCTCAGAGATAACCGAAGGCCAGCCCCTGTGCGGGACTTGCCCCGTCTCTGGTGACGCGGCTTGGGGTGACCCAGTGCGGGTTCGGTGTGAGCCAAGGTTGACTCTCTGTGGTGTAGCTCAGTCCAATCCTAGGCATACTTAACATCCGTGTATAAGATGGTGGCGCCGTCAGACATTATCTTGAGGTGGGGTGGAAACACCAATGAGTATTACACCCCAGTTGGTGGAGACGCCTCTTGACTTCCTGGAAGAGAAAGCGCTGGTGCTTGGGTGTAATCTATAATTAGCATGGTTATTCTGACCACCAAATCGAAGTGGAACCACCTGTTAGGCAGCACAAAGGATAACATCACGGTCCCTAGAGTGTTTAGCCAACATGAGGCGAGGAGGAACCCCCTTTGGTGGGTGCCAAGCTAAGACACGATGAACTCTCTCCAGGGAAAAAGGAAGGGGTGAGATCTGAATGTAAGGTGAAAGATTTGAACCAGGATTCCAGGTATGCAAAGGGGTCTTCAATCTCCTCCAGTAGCCCCTGGAAGCGAATGTTACTCCTACAAGAGTGACCCACCAGATCCTCTGCCCTGCCCTCGAGATGTTGAACAGAGTCCTGCAACTCCTGGATGTAGAACAGTTATCCACCACCAGTGGTTGTAAGGTCACAATTGTTTTCTCCCCATACGAGACTTTGTCCGAAAACTTACGGTGGTCATCACACAAGAAGCTTAATTCTGTATCTAAGGATCCAAGTCTGGTCTCCATGGATAACCGTGAGTCTTCTATTTCTTCCAGCACCTTGTCCAGTTATCCGAGGTAGAAAGAGATGGGGCGCTTTCCAGCAGTAGAGTGTCTGGAACAATGGTGGGTGGATTTGCTGAAGCCGACGGCAGGGCCGGAGCGAGGGAACGCAGTCTGTTCATGGCCGATGACACAGTAAGGCTGGAGCTATCGACGCAAGGTGAGGTTCGAGGTCGTGGTAAGTGAAAGGCTTGAGGGCAACTGAGCATTGGGACGAGAGGAGGAGGAGAAGAAAAGTTTGCGCTGGTTCCACTGGCAGCAACAAGTAGGTTCTCCACCGTATTGAGTGGATCCTGAAAGCAGGTAAAGGAGCATGAAAACAAGAGCCAGAACATCATAATGGAGGAGTTACATAGCTACATAAATGGTACACAGCGGCTCAAGTGAAGTGTCCGAGCTGTACATGGACTTTTACCATTCCCCCATACCCCAATATAAGCTCCGACCTGGGGGGGGGCAAAAGAGCACCAGGTCCAGGTGCTCTCAACTGGGTTGGTATAATGCACAGTGCTGACGGTGAGAGCTACATGAAGGGCTTGAGGCATGGAACCCAAAGTAAATGAGACCAAACCCCTGGAGAGATACCCAGTGGGCCAACAAGATGATCAGTGGGGGTGGATAGCAAGAAACAAAGTTCCGCTGGACCTCCATGCAGTGTAGATGTCCCTCGCGTGCCTTGTTTATGGTGCCAAAGAGGGTCTAGGGAGAGCAAGAGGGAGGGGGCCACCAAATACCCCCACAAGATTCAGGGAGAGTGCTTCCAGGGAGAGACCATGTAAGGAGGAAGAGAAGGTGGTCTGTGGGGAGCCAGCTTCAGATGGGGGCACCAGAGTACTACTTACCGCAAAGGATCTCACCTGTTGTCCAATGGAGGAGCTGTAGGTAGGGGATGGCAGGTAAGGAGGTCCAGGAACCAGTTTGTGGGCCGTTGGGGGATGAGCGAGGTCTCCCCGCCTGAGACGGCTGCTGTGCTGTGGCCATAATGGGAGATGAAGTGTGCAAGGCCCCCTCGTGAGGCAGCATGGAGCAGAGCTTCTCCCGGGTGCCTCGATGATGCTCTTAAGTGGGGAAGCTAAGCGTGGGTCAGGTTGGTGAGAATAGGACACCCCACGTCGCCTAGCTGAGTGATTCACAGGGTCAGCTCCCCTAGCAGGGGGTCACCGCGATGGGTCAGCCCCCTGGATTAGTCTGATGGTTTGCTGTAGAGGAAAGCACGTCTAATGTCCATGGAGGGAGCCAGGGAGCAACTGCAAAATTACCGCTGCAGGCGTGATGAACTCCTCATCCAAAGTGACTGGTGCGGCTCTCCGCTACATGGCCGTGTGTTGTGAGGCACAAATGCGTGGTCCACTCAGATGGCCCGGAGGTAACTCCAGAACCCCAGCAGGAACAGAGTGGGGTTTAAAGGGTCATCTGTGCCCACCGGCAGCCATTCCGATGGGCTACTGGTCTGAATTGTGATCGATTAGCAGGCTGACGGACAGAGCTCAAGTAAGTTTTACCTACTCCAACATGAGCATGTATTCAGATACACTTTTTCTCGCTATTGTAGCCAGGAGGCATTGTTTAGCAAACATCTCATTATTTCACCCACCATGCATTTGGTTTTATTAGGATCCTCTGGAACCATTTTGTTTTACACTTTCCAACATGAGCATTCACACATATATATTTCTTTTTATCTCTAGTACCTATGAAATAGCGTTCAGCTAACAATTGCCTCTATATACTGTATAGACTTAATGTACTACGGGGGTGGAGAAGTTTGGCTGTTTACATCTAGTCCATAATGCTATGGCATGCAATGTGTAGTCCTTCCTCCATATTCATCAGGAAGGCAGCCATTTTGAACACTATCCTTTTTAAGCGTCCTTTTGGAGTCTGCACTCTTTGATACGTAGCTTTCTCACACAGGCGATGATTGGTGTGTATTTCTCTTGCTGTGAACAAACCTAACCTAACCCTTGCTGTAACAATATTCCTGGACGGGCATTTCTACATTTTTCTATGTAACTTTTCATGAACAATGGCTGCATCACCTGCTCCAAACCGGAACAACTTTTCAAGTCAGTACATTTTAAAAGCACACCCATTTGCAATACAAGGATTTTTCATCTTTTTGTACTCTGAAATATAGATTTGGCTATAACAATTGCTGTATATTTACCCACCACAAAACAGCTTGCAATGTATTTTTTATTATTTTTTACAGTGTCAGAGAACAGCTATTAAAGACTTTAAAAGAAGTGTTGTTTCAGCTCAAATAACTGGTGGCAAGAAATCCGTGGTTTGCTCGGGGATGTTTTTTAAATACAGTCCATGATTGCTGCGTTGTACAACAGGCCTTAATAAGAACCGGATGTACTGTGTCAGTAACATAAAAGGAAAATCATTTCACTCTGGTTGACCTTTTTCGGATCTTCTTTAGAATGTAACATATTAGTTGATAGTACATTTTGTTTTGCAACACGTTTGTCGTGTTCCCGACCCCACAGACCACACGAGACACGCAAGGTCTTTCAGGTATTCTTTATTTGTTATTCTTCGTCTCACGAGTGGGCCCTGACCTCTCGCCCTGAGGTCCTGCCCTGGAATGCCCTTTGTTCCCCTTGCCCCCCTCCTCTCACCGGAACTGGTGTCCAGTGTCCTCTGGCCTCTGCCCTTGTGTCCCAGGGTCCTAGTGCCCCTGGTCTGGGCATGACATCTCCCCCCTTGTTGCAAACAAACATTTTTTTTTTTTTTGTACTTAGAGAGAGAGAGAGAGAGAGAGAGAGAGAGAGAGAGAAAGAGAGAGAGAGAGAGAGAGAGAGATAGCGTCTCCACGAACCTCTGTCTCCTCACATTTCTTCAATTAGTCTTTTTGTTTTCTTGCATTCTCTTCTCGGTCGTTGCGTTCTGATGTCCGCTGGATCCGTCTCCTCGTGTGTCTCTTCCTTCAGCCCATGTATTGGCAGCTCCTCTTCTTTTGATTTCAATTCTCTGAAGTGCGAGCTGTTGCGAGTGATGTGGTATGGCCCTGCTGAAGCCGTTATCATTGGCCCTTTCACTCCTGTCACTGTCAGTGGGTCCCTTGAGAAAACACTGTCTGACTTTCGCACTTGTCTCTGCCGTACCACCACGGTGTCTCCTTCTTCTATCTTTGTGCTTGCCGCGTGTCTTCTCCGATCAGCATATGCCTTCATCTTTTCTTTCGCTTGGGTGTCTCTCGTTGCTATGTCTTGTCGCTCTGTGCGTTCCTTTTCTTTCACTTGTGGCAACCTCGTCCTGCTTGATCGCCCCAACACCAGTTCTGCGGGGCACCTTCCTGTGGAGCTGTGAGGGGTGTTTCGATAATCCCTTAGGACCTGGCACAGAGCTTGTCCTATTGAGATCTGTGTCAACTTTGCTCTTTGTATTGCCTTTTTGATTGTTCCCATGAACCGTTCTGCCATCCCATTTGCTTGTGGCCATAGGGGAGTTATTCGTCGATGATTGATCCCGAGGTATTCCATGAACCTTTTGAACTCTTCGCCTGAAAATGGGGGCCCATTGTCCGTCTTCAGTGTCTGTGGTGAGCCTCATGCTGCGAAAATGTCGTCCAGGACGGGCAGTGTTGCGTTTGCTGACGTTGAAGCTACCTGCCTCACTATTGGGAATCTGGAGAATTCGTCTATTATTACCAGCAGGTAATTTCCTGTCTCCAGAGGTCCATAGAAGTCAGCCGCCAGTTCTGTCCACACTGCCTTTGGTAGACATTTGCAGTGGCTCCGGCTTTGATGGGGGACCTGTTACTTGGCAGATGTGGCAGTGCATCACGGTGTCTTCCACCATGTTGTCCAGTCCCGGGAACCACACTTTTTCTCATAGCATTTTTGTTGTTGCCACAATCCCTCGATGTGACTCATGTGCTAGTTCTACTGTCCTTCTCCTCAGAGTTTGCGGTATTACAATTCGGGTGCCTCTCATCATTATTCCATTTTCGCTTTCGGAGAGTTCTTCGCTGATCTTTTTGAATGCCAGCAGTTCTTCTTTTCTCACTCCTTCTTCCCAGTTGTTGTTGTTGTTGACGTGCCTCCACCTTTGCTGTTTCGTCACTTTCATTATTGCTTGCATGGTGGGGTCTTTCCTTGTCTCCTGTTCCAGTTCTTCCATTGATTACGTTGCCGGTGTTTTGAGTTTGAGTGCAAAGTTTAGGTATTCCTCCGCCATCATTGTTGCTTGAGATGCTTGTGGCTGGAGGTGCCTTGACACATAATCCGCAGGATTGTGTTCTTTCCCTGGTTTGTGTATTATTTTGAAATTGTAGTCCATTAGCCCTATCCCCCACCTCTCTATCCTGGGTGGTATTTTTGCATTTGGGTTTCCGTATATTGTTATCAGCGCTTGGTGATCTGTTATTATTGTGAACGGTTTTCCGTAGATGAACATGTGGTAGTGTTCACATGCCCATACTACCGCCAGGCTCTCTTTTTCTGGCTGGGAGTATCCCTTTTCGACATCTGATAGGCTTTTGCTTCCATATGCTACTACATGTCTTGGGGAGTCTTTTCCTGGTTGGTGTTGCGCCAGTATTGCCCCTAGCCCCACTGGGCTGGCATCTACTGTCAGTTCAGTGCATAGCCTCGGATCAAAGTATGCTAGGTGATCTACAGCCGTTACGGCGCTTCCGATCTCCTCAAACGCTTTGCTGCATTTTTCAGTCCATGCGAAACTTTGGCCTTGTTTTGTTAATTCCCACAGTGGTGCACTTACTGTAGCGAAGTCTTGAATGTACCTTGCACAGTAGCTGGCCAGGCCAAGAAATGACCTCACTTCTGCCACGTCACTTGGTTGTTGTGTTCTTTCCAGCGTTTTTACCTTGTTGCGATCCGGTCGCATTCCTTTCTTGGAGAAGATGTGGCCAAAGAATACTAGTTCGTCTCGCTCCAACTCACATTTCTCTTTATTTAGTGTCAGGCCCGCCTGCTCTAAGTGAGAGCATACCTCTCTTAGCACTTTGTCGTGCTCCTCGTTTGACTTTCCAAACACCAGGATGTCATCGCTGTAATTTAGGCTGTTCTTTACCGGCCTTATTACTTGTCGTATTGTCTCTTGGAATATTTCTGCAGCCGACGATACACTAAAACTCAGACGTTTGTATCTGAACAGGCCTAGGTGTGTGGAAAACGTCGTGATGTATCGAGACTGAGGATCTAGTTCTAGCTGGTGGTATCCCTTGCACAGGTCTAGTTAAGAGAACCGCCTCATGCCTGTTAGACAGCTGATCATGTCATCAAGGTGTGGTCCGGGATGTCTCTCGCGTTCAATTGCTTTGTTTGGTATCCTCATGTCGACACAGATTCTTATTTTTGACGTATCTTTCTTTGGTACGGCCACAATCGGAGACACCCATGGTGTTGGTCCTTCTGCTTGTTCTATGATGTCTTGCTTTAATAATGCATCCAGTTCCTCTTCTACCTGCGGCTGCAGGTGTATTGGTACCCTCCGATGATGTTGCGCTATCGGCCTTACTGTTTCATCAATGTGTAGTGTTATTTGCCGCCCCTTTAGCTTCCCTAAGCCTTGCAGTAGTTTGGGGTATTCATTCAGGATGCTTCCTTTGCCTGATATATTGTAAGTCATTTCAAAAAGACCCATCATCTGAGCCGTGATGTTGCTCAGAAGGCATTGCGCTGGGATGTCGCCCTTTAACACATGAATTTCTTCCTTCGTCTTTTGGTCTTTGTATGTCAGTTCTTCTGTGAATTTCCCCATGTTTGTTACTGGTGTTCGGGACCCCCAGGTGAAGACTTCAATTCGGGACGGCCTCAAGCTGGGCTTTATTTTCATTTTTTCGTATTCCGACACACACATGATGTTACACGTTGCGCCACTGTCTAGGACGAACTTTGCTTTGTGTGACCCAACGCCTATTGTCACCGATTCTGTCTTTTTCATCTTGCTTTTGTCTACCAGACATATGCTTTCTCTGCTTTTGCCCTCCTCATTTTGTTCGGTAGTGACATCCGACATGAGATAAAGTCGTCCCGTCGGTACCTCTTCTTTTTCTTCTTCTTCTTCTGATTCTATTGAGGGGCTCCTTATTCCTGTTTCGACGTGTCGGACATGCCTGCTGGCTGGTGCTCGTGGCCTTTCTGTTCTTCCTCTATCATTCCTGAATTGCATTCCTTGACACACACTGGCATAGTGATTTCTCCCATTGCATTTCCGACATGTCTGACCAAACGCCGGACACGGCCCTAAATGTGGAAATTCAAGTCCACACCTGTAGCACGTTTCTTCCGGTCGCTTCTTCACTGTCTGGTCATTTCTGTCCTTTTTCCATCCACTTGTGCGGTTGTTGTTTGTCATTCGGTGCACTTGGTCCACTGATCGTTCCTTTCCTCGTTCCATTTCCTTTGCTTGTGCTGTCGCTCTTGCTTCCGCTCTTGCTAGTGATAGGATGTTTTCTAAAGACGTTGGTTCCTTTAAAATTCTTGCACGAAATTCCGTGTCACGGCAGCCCTCGATGATGCGCAGTCTGATGGCTTGTTCGTTATCGAATTTGTCGAACTCACAGTGTGTTACTAGCTTTCGCAGTCTCGTTGCGAAGTCATCCAGCATTTCATCTTGTTGTTGGAAAGCGATCGTGAAGGTGTATCGCTCAAAATCAACATTTCTCTGCGGGTCAAATTTGTTTGTCAGGCACGCCTTTAGTTTGTCGTAGGTGGTAGTCTCCTCTTTTGGCAGTGTCACTAGTCGTTCTTTAACCTCATCCCCTGCTAGGTTTAGAAATAGGCCTAGTTGCTTCGCTGCTGTCACATCAGTCGCTTCCATGTATCTTTCAGAACGCCTGATCCATTTCTCCCACCGTATTCCTGCTTGTGGCTCTGATGGGTTAAATGGTAGTGGTCTACGATATTGCGCATTTTGTCTTTCTGCCATCCTTTTATTTTATTGCTGCCTCTTTATTTGCCTTTGCCAAAGCTTGTTTTCTACTTCTGGTGTTTCTTTATTTGTCCTAGCCAATGCTTGTTTTGTCACTTCTGGTCCTTTTTGCCAGTGCTTCTTTTCTATTTCTGTTGTTTCTGTGTTTGTCCTTGCCAATGCTTGTTTCCCACTTATGGTGCCTATTTATTTGCCTTTGCCAGTGCTTCTTTGGTCACTTCTGGTGCTTGTTTGCCGTTGCCAATGCTTCTTTCCTCCTTTCACTGTTCTATTTGGCACTTCTTTATCATCGCCTGACCTCAAAATGGCCGTCACGCTGTTCTCTTTTCCTATTGGGCTGTTTGCCTGGCCTCAAAATGGCCGCCGGTGGTCTCGTGATGCTTTGTTCACTAATCGGGGCGCTGCCTGACTTCAAAATGGCCACCCGCTGCTTCTAAACGCTGAATGTCCTTGTTTCTGCCTGACCCTGCCCTCTTCTCGCGATATTTCGCGCTTCAAACAGTTCACTGCGCGCGTTCACTCGGCTTTCCAGTCTCCTAACCGGGTGATGCAGGACAGTCTTCTTGCGCTCGATGACGGTCGGGGTGGGCTCCCGCGCCGTGTCTTCTTCTGTAGCCGCACACACGAGCCAGGGTGGGCTCCTGGTCTCGATGACGGTGTCTTTCGACGCAACGGACCGCCGCTCTTCGTTCCTCTGCTGGGCACACGATCACGCACCTTCGTCGCCAGTTGTCGTGTTCCCAACCCCACAGACCACACGAGACACGCAAGGTCTTTCAGGTATTCTTTATTTGTTATTCTTCGTCTCACGAGTGGGCCCTGACCTCTCGCCCTGAGGTCCTGCCCTGGAATGCCCTTTGTTCCCCTTGCCCCCCTCCTCCTCTCACCGGAACTGGTGTCCAGTGTCCTCTGGCCTCTGCCCTTGTGTCCCAGGGTCCTAGTGCCCCTGGTCTGGGCATGACAACGTTTCTGCCTTAAAAGATTTTTGCTGAGGTTTGATGTGGTTCACACTGTTTTTCTCATTAAGGTCAGTGCACCGAAGAACTTCTCTCTGTATATTTCACAGCTAGCACCGCGTTTGGTTAGTAAAGGGGATAGGTGTCGATTATCAGAGATATTTACAGTAAGTGGAGATTGATTTTCACTATGTACAGAAAGCGAGGTTCCTAAGTAAAAGGAGTATAGTTTATTGCTGAATGGGAGTGAACAGTGATTGTACATATTTAAGATTATTTTCAAATTCTATAACGTTTTGTTGATTTGGTGTTTTCTGTGCTTTAATTTGCAGGTGTATAATGTTTTTCACACTAAAAAGGGCTTTGGCTGAAATGCATTGGAGACAGTATCAACAGTTTTGGAAAATAATAGTTTTTCGGGTTGGGTCTGTAGTGAAATGTAATTCTTTCAAGTTGCACATTAAATAGAGGGGCTTTCTGCATAAATAGAATTCCTCAAGCATACATAAATGCTTAAAATCAAACGTTTATCAAGTTTGTTTTACCCTGTGGTGCCAAAATGTAAGTTCTGGGCTCCCCAGGCCCTTCTTTCATTCACTGCCGATCACCCTGATCCTGAGAAGCAGCCTGGAGGCAGACTATAATTTATATAAACTCTTTTCAGGGATTTTGTAAAAGCTGGAATCTCACACAAGTAGAATCAGAGTGCTACAAGAAGAAGGGGTTTCCTTATTCCTTATACAAAGACATATATGTTTGTTATATTTGTGGTTCAAAAACCCACTGCCGCCCTTGTCTGACACATAACTTCCCATTCCAGGATTTAGGATAGTCAATAGGCCAAATAAGGAGTTATATTGCTCAGCACATATATTAGAAGGGATGCACATGCACTTTACTTTTGGTTACCAGTGTCAAAGTACTAAAGCTAGTAAAAATTAGGATCAAGAAAAAAGCTAAAAGTATGGGACGACCAGGCAGATTTCCCACACATTATATTACGCATTCCATTCTGAAGTACAATATCCAATAATAATATTCAAAGAGAATATTTGAGCAGTCACACCATATTCCGGGAAGCCGGTTATTATTTTGAGCAGTGCCCTATTTTGGCAGCATGTGTGATATTTGAACAGCACTGATGTGTATACTGGCAACATCCTGTTTCATGCTCACACTACAGTGGAATTTAGTGGGAACGGTTATTATCACAAGGTATCTAGAAACATGACTTGCTATTAAAGTCATCATAACTCCTGAACCAATTGAAATCTTGTTCGTTCTGCCCCTACAAAGGATAAGTTACAGCCTTATTTTGCTGGAGAATTATACATCCCATAGGCACTATTTCTTCCTGCAGACATCCAGCATTATTAATGGGTACACACCTTTTGACAGGAACAAAGTATATTTTGGGGCAGGCTTGAGGTATTGATTGGAGTATTCCTTTTGCTTCCCTTCAGAAATTTCTATTAGGCCGATGTCCTTTTCACCGTTTGATTGAAAAAGAAGTGTTTCAAATGTTTGGCCATATGCTTTATGAATGTTATGAAAATAAAATCTTCAAGCAGCCGTTTGTAAAAGTTGGGGTCAGTCGCTCTGCTCACTTTCTCAAGGTCTCCGGGACTATTGTTAATGATCTTTGCAAAACCAAACACGTGGCAAAGACGAATGTTTACATGGACATGCTATCTTTTAACTTCCTTTGATAAGAGGGGCATTGAAAAGTTGGCATCCGTGCCTTTCTGTTTCCTGATAACAGTTCGTGTAGTTGGATTTGAACCAACACTTGCACGTGTTTTGACATTTCGTGTCGGGCAGGCATAATTTCCCTATTATATTACATTGTGCACCAGCACTCAATAAAACATAATACTGAATTCGAAAACAGTGCTCCAATGATCCACAACTGGACACCCAGGTATTAAAAACAATTCCTTACAGTACAGTATTCGAGCTCATCAACATTCTGCCATCCAAAACAATTCTTTTTTGTTGCCAATGCTCGTTTGCTTACCCAGCATTTGAAAACAATCATTTTTCTTATTTCTTGATGCTCCCAATTCTGCCAGACATTTGTAACAAAATGCAGACACTGGATGAGAAGCCCAATTTCTCATAATATAGTAAAGTGAAAGAGTAGGGGTAAGAGACCAGGTCTGTTGAATCCAGAGCCAGTAACCGAGCAAGGCTATTCATCATTCGTTAGGGCATTACGTTTATCCTTTTGGTAATTGTTGGCGTAGCTTGTTTTTTGGACTGATGTTTTATTCTTAGATTTAAAGTCGCAATCAGCATCATAGAAATTATTAGTCAGTAAGGAAAACTCCCTTAGGTTCAGAGATTAAGGGCTGGCTATCTTTACCATGCAGTTTATTTATAGCTTACTTTCCAATGTTCCTGTTACATTAACGACACCGTTAGCCAGCCATAAGATTCTGAAAGATGATCATGTCCCAGACTTCACTTTTCCTTCGTTAAACTGAAGGAAAACTGATTTTTCTGGAGAAAAATTACTGGTCTAGGACTGTTTTTGTAGTAATAATATTTATATTGTTACCGTGTTGCACAGGTTTCGCCCACCTTTGGTGATAGCTCAAGTTTTCCTTATACTATTGCATTCAAAATTGTACCTTCTTAGCATCCGCACCACAAATTACCTGGAACAAAGCCCAGTGCTCGAATCATTATCGGGTTTTATTTAGTGTCTTCATGCCTACAGTGGAAGAACGTCTTCAAGTATTGAGTGTCAGCTTTAAATCTACAGTGATCATACAAAGTCTTACATTGGCCGTCCAGTGAATAGTTATAATAAACTTAAACATATTTCATCTTTTATGAAAGCAGTTCAGGGACTGGAGCCAACCATTACATATAACGGCCACACTCTTGAACTGATCCTGAAAATGGCTCTATTTCTCCACTCTATGCAGATGCCCAGTGACAGGCAAATGTCTTCTCCCCCATTGGGCTCCATGAAAGCGGCAGTGGGAAAGCCAGAGGTGGCAAGTAGCCCCCCCCGTATTGGTGCAGGGCAGAGTACGCGACGTTGGCACCCTTGAGACCGCTGGAGACGAACGCCCGGAGCAGACCATGAGGACCTTTGGGTTGAGTAGGCATAGAAGATCTCTGAGACAGTAAGAGGAGCTACTTCTGGAGGTGAGGAAGAATGCTAAAGAGAGGTCCAACAAGTTGATTGCAGGTGAGGTCCTCGCCCTGGGTGATCTCAGTTCCCGGCCCTGAGTGATCTCAGGTCCTGGCCCTGGGTGATCTCAGGTCCCGGCCCTGGGTGCAACGCTTGGGTCTCACCTTCATGCAAGTTGCTGCCTGTCCCTCACTGACCTTTGTCAGCTAGACTGTGGTGGGCCTCTTGATCCCTCATCTATCTTGGACAAAAGGAGTGCAAGTGGCTACTCCCACAGACTGTGACAAACGCCTTGGAGCAGCTGGTGTATGTTTATAATGGCTGACGGGAATATGAAAGGGATGTTGGAAGAGTTTTTCAAATTTCAAGACAGCACACAGCAAAGGGGCAAATGTGGATTTGCTATTCATGGCAAGAAGATTTTATCCTGTGAAAGAGGCTCTCATCAAACTATAGGGGCCTTGCAATTGGACTTGAGCACCTAAACGGAGGACACTGTAACATTCATGTACGCATTGGAATCTAAATATTACTGTTTATCTGAGAGGAACACAAACAGGAAAAGATTGATACAAAGTTTGAAACCCTGGAGCAGATGGTCACTGATTTGGACTCTGCAGTCAAGGAGGTGCACGTAGATAAGAGGTGGTTGTTTGAACACATATTGAGGATGGACTAAAAGATTGAGCACCTTCTAGACATCTGGAGAAGCAGTGCAATGCTCAGTATTTTTTGAATATTCATAGATAGACAAAAGACTTGCAGACTAAGGTGAAAAACATATTGCACCCATGTACTGATCCTCAGAGTATCAGGGGTTCACACCTGATAAAGGAAGCACAGTAATGGTGGGTCTTTGGGATGCCATCCTGTAGGACATGATCTTGTGGGAAGTGACCAACACTAAAGCTTTCTAACATGTTGAATGATACATTTTTCTGTTCCTGGACTTCAGCCAGGCCACCATGGAGCTCACCAGGGCTCTACATCTGATAATGAGGGAATTAAAAGGTTAAAATGTGTGAGCTTCTCTCCCCAAAGTTTTTATGTAAGAATCAGGGGTGTAGCTTCCGGGAGGTGTTTGGAGTGTTACACCCCTTCCCCTAATAAATGTATTTTCCAGTGAATAAGTTAGGTACAGATGCTTTCAGTCGGGTATGGTGAGGTGCATATAGGATTTCACCTGGAATGTGTACATGCACACATTGACAAACACACACTCTCATCTCTGTTTTGAAAGCCCTAAAAATCTTTGATGATTTTGCAAAATATTGGGTTTCTCTCACTTACTACTTCTACCAATCCACATTCATCTCCCTTTTTCACTGCCTCCTAACCCCTTCTCATGCACCCTGGTTGTTGTATAATGTATTCTAACGTATATGCTAGTGTGAGTGTCAGGAAATCTGTAGCCCCACCCCAATCTCACTGACCAAGCTACTCCCCTTGGAAGAATATCATTGTTAGTATATACCATTAATATTGTGTCCTAAATATCATACACAAAAATATCATCCCATTAGGTGTAGATTTTCTATTATTACTGCAATGAGGCAATACTTTTGTAAATTATATTTTGGGCACAATATATTTGTCCGTCAATATTTAATTTATTCAGTGCACAATATCCTGTTGCCACATCCACTTAACAAATGAGAATAAAGGTGGACTGTGAGGGTATGGTATGGTCCTTTACTGAAATTATATCTGCTAGGACAGAGATGAGTGTGGAGATTTTGGGTCTTACGAGCTGATGGAGGATGTAGGAGGCCCTTTGATGTGGATGGTTTTTACTGTTAGTCCATTGTCTACCTTCCCCCTCTGCTTCTCCTTCCTTTTCATCAGACACTGGTTGCACATCACAGGGTATTCTATTTCTGATTGAAAGTGATGTTTACACATGCATATGACAAGGGCGGCTCCTCCACTAAGGCGCAGGAGCGTCACCCCACAGGGAAAATGAAATTTTAACAACAGCATGTTATTATCATTTTATTTTTCAGTACTCCTCTGTAGGGGCGGGGTGAGCTTGACTACCCATAGAGCAAGGGGGAGATGTGGTGGAATTCTCTACGTGCGCATGAAGGTTTGGTGGGCTTTCTCGGGCCGGCCAAACACTCATGCGCACTTGGCATGTTTTCCACTGGTCTGTGTTGCACAGCCTGGGTGGAGAGCATAACCAGGCTCCCATTCCCCATCTGTGAGCTGAACCACGGTGCAAGACCAATTATGACACTGCTTTCAGCAGCATCGTGATTGGCCAGGGGAGTCTGGAAGCCTGGGTGCTTCCTGTTCCTGCATCTGACTCCTGCACCGACAAATTGAGGACGGAGGAGAAGCGGCAGCCGGCAGGTAAGTTAAATGTTTTCCTTTTATTTTTTAACACCCCAGCCCTACCACTACTGCCCGTAGCAGCTGCTACTGGCATATGATGCCCTCACACCAGCCTCTTGGGTTGATGGTGACATATATTGTTAATGTCAGCTGTGGAGAAGTGGGTTCTGATGTATTTAATTTTCACCGGTTTTTTAATTAAATTGTCACACCTAGTTTTTGCCTCTCTTCTGTAAGTGAAACCCCATCATGGAGTCTCACCCATCGTAGGTTTCTGTCGAAATGGTTGTGAACTTTAACCACCAGTGCCAGCTTTTAAAATAAGGACTACTGCTGCACTGCTGGAATATGACATCCTGTGATTGAGCCTGGTATCTAACCAAGGTTAGCCTGTCACAGATGGACCCTTAATAAACTGCCGATGGACTATGTGGGCCTTATAATTAGGCCGGTGAAAATGTATCACAAACAGCACAACTTGCAAGAATCCATGAAAAAAACATACCACAAACACACAGGAATAACAGAATGTGAGCGGCTGTTGTTCACGGTGGTGTTGCTTAAATGAATCCTTTCACCAAAAAGTGACGCAAAGATAGATTACACACTAAAATCTTGCTCAAAATTACAGATTGGATTTCACGTAATCATGCACAATTTTATCATAATTTAGTCGAATTATGTGAACGTAAATTATGTAAATTTCACACACCTCTTACTTATAATTTAATTGGACAGCCAAAAAGAGAGGTGTCCTTTTTCTTTGACTAAAGAGTATACATGCAGTGCTTCAAGGTATTTACACTTTGGGTGAAAACTGTGCAAAATATAATTTTGTAATGAATCAATATAGAAAGGTGATTTACATAACTTTTTCTCTGTTGAACGCGGTCTTGCGTGCTAATAAAATATTTTTGGGCTATATATGCACTCATTTATTATATACCGCAGAGAAAATCCTAATGTCATGCAAATGTAAAAGTCTATTGCACACTGTACCATTGCCAATAACCACCTGCTCATCACATTCAGGTTTCTATAATAGGGTCCCATTTGAACACCATACACCATTTTGTTTTATCTACACCACCTCATGATTGAGATGGTCCTACTGCAAGTGCTGTTTCTTACTAATAATTTATGTAAAGCATACAGTTCCAAGGAGCACAAGATAACTTTACAGGGATCATTTGTCTTGTGGCAGGATATTTTCCTTCATGGGGTGCTGTACATAGAACACTGAGGTAAATATGGGGATGATGCCAGGTTTCATTAACCAATCTGTAATCTGGAGTGGATTAAAGCTATGTCAATAGGGAAGTCCACATCACAGACCTTTGTCATATTGTGTTTGTTAAAGGTTTCTTCGAAAAGTGCTTCATTGCTTCCTGCAACTAGGCCTGCACTATATCAAATAACTAAAATATAAATTAAAAAATATATATCTTCATCAAATAATAATCTTTATTTATTTAATCTTTATTTCGGCCAATTTGGCCATAAAAGATATACAAAAAAAAAAAACACATATGAAACATGTAAAACCATCAAAGAAAAATAATCAGGAAACACATTTGGTACAATATAAAATCATTCCACCCTACGAGAAAAATACTACTAGGGTGAATCAGATAAAAGGCCATGCGATTAAAATTATGAACTTAAAATTAGGTGGGAGCCTGCGACTTTAGGATACGGGTGCGAATATACCAGACATTAGTAAGAAATTTAGCTAGTGCAAACACAATTGGACCTGAAACGTCAGTTTTTAAAATTCTATACACCGGGAGGTACTCCCTAAAACCAAGGTTTCTGATGAGTGGTAGGAGCCAATGTTTCCTGGCGGCCGTGTAAGTTGGACAAAACAAGAGCACATGCAGATCGCTTTCCTCGGCACACACACATGCCGGGCATTGCTTGGTAGAGGGCGGTGTTGACCAGGAGCTGGTGTAAGATCGCAGAGGCAATGTGCCATATCTCCATTGGAGAAATAGCTTCCTGGCCAACACAGGAGACATAGCGTCCAGGACCCTCTCCAGCCTGTATGAGTCCTTGCTTTGCGCGAATACAGATGTTAATGACCCCTCTTCCTTGCAGTCTAGGGCCATAGATAATTTCTGCTCGTGATAAGCGTTGGCCAAAGCTCTTCGTGGGATCCTTAGTGAGGCGTTAGCTGGATCCGACCACAGGTCGGGGAGCCCCAGTCTCACACAGGACTTTTTTATATATTTTATCCACGGGATCTGTAGAGCTTTAGGGTGGGTTAGAAACTCCCTCAGTTCCGCCCTGTAGGTAGAAAGTTCTTCACTGCTCCATAGCCTTCGCCAGAAGACTATGGGTCTGAGACCTAGTTCATCTGCTATTGGTCTCAGTCCCAGATCCATCCTCAAGGGGAGGAGCGGAGTGCTAGACGGGAGTGCTACTATCTGTCTAATGAAGTTATTCTCAGTTATAGACAAACTGCAGGAGGCTATATGACTCCACAGTTCCACCCCATACATCAGAGCTCCTCCGGCCTGTGCTATATAGATCTGGATAAGCGGCCCCAATGGTCGATATGTGGGGCTTTTCATCAACCGAGCAATGCCGCCAGTGGTCTGCACTAATTTAAGATTAACCCTAGTCTGGTGTGTTCCCCAAGACATGGTTTCATTCAACGTTACACCGAGATATTCAAAGGTGGAGACTCTCTATAAACGTGATGATCCCAGTAGGGGGTTCGGGCGTGATCTTAGGGTTGGGTTCAGGACCATAAACTTGGTTTTAGTAGCATTGATTTCTAACCCCCTGTCTGTGCAGAATGCCACAAAAGAATCAAGGATCCTCTGTATCCCCATAGGGGTTTTGGACAGCAGCAGGGTGTCATCTGCAAACATAATTGCAGGCACCCTGCTGCCATTCAACTTTGGGGCGTCAGTGTATTCGGTGCCATTGAGATGGGCGATTACCCCGTTGACAAAGAGGCAGAACAGGGTCGGTGCCAATACACAGCCCTGTCTAACCCCCCTGTCAACGGGGAATCTGTCCGTTAATTCCCCAAGTTTCCCGCACCTGACCCGGGCATAGTTATTATGATGCAATCTCTTTAAAATTATCAGGATATCCGGGGGGACCCCCATCTCAGCCAGAACACTCCAGAGTTTCCCTCTGGGCACGAGGTCAAAGGCGGCCCTCAGGTCCACAAATATGGTGTATAAACTGCCACCTTCCAATATCGCTGTCCTCCAGTAGATAACGTTCAAACGAAAAACCTGATCCACTGTAGAGACTCCCTTCCTAAATCCCGCCTGATACGGACTAAGGGCGCCCGTCTCCTCCACCCAGTCCTGAAGCCGATTCAGCAGTATCCTGCAAAACACCTTCTGTGAGACGTCAATTAAACTGATTGGTCTATAATTGGCTGGGAGCAGGAGCGAGCCCTTTTTAAATATAGGAACCACCTCTGCCCCCAGCCAAGTACTCGGGATTTCCATGCCGTGCAAAACTCCATTAAACACAGCGGCCAGATAGGGGGCCCAAACATCGGGCTCCTGCTTAAACAGGTCCCCGGGCAGGCCATCCAGTCCTGGCGCCTTTCCACCTTTAAGTCCTGTTAATGCTACCTTCACCTCCCCCACTGTTATCAAATCCCCGTCATACTCTGCCAATCCAGTATCGATATCAGTCATAGTTTCTCCCAGCTCAGAACTGTAGAGAGACTGGAAGTGTGCCTGCCACACCCCTGCTGCAATATTTGGCTCTATTGCCGAATGGAGGTTCCCCGACCCCCCATTTACTACTCTCCAAAACATTCGGTGGTCTCTTGTTGCGAGGGAAGTGGTGAGCTCCTCCCACTGGTTCTCCTCCCATTCAGTTTTAGCGTGGGTGACTAGTTTTTTATAAGCCCGTCTACTTTCTCGCAGCTTCTCTCTGCCTATTCCCTCCTTGATGCTTCTGAGGAGTTCTCCCTTTGCCTTCCTGCAGGCTGCATTGTACCATGAGGACTTGTGTTGCTGGGCCCTCCTCTGATTCTGTACCTTACTAAAAAGCTCAGAGGCCGCTCCCTTTATAAGGTCCTCATGAGCCTGGTATAATTTCTCATGGGAGTCTTTATTGCCCACGTCATTAGCTAGATCTCCCACTTTTTCCAAAATAGGAATTAAACCTGCATAGAGCTTCGAGAGTTTCACTTGGCTCGTGGCTAGTTTTTCCCACCTGATTCTTCTCCTGTTGTTATCTAATAGAAGTTCAGGTTTGATCTCCTCAATGGTTGTTATAGAGGCTTCTAGCGCGGGATGGCTAAGATCGAGTTCAAGGGCATTATGATCACTATCTAGTCTCTCCATAACCCTAAAGTCCAAGATAGAAGACCAGTTCACTATCTGTACAAGGGCATAGTCCAAGCGGGACTCTCTTCCCACTCTGTTATACGTGGTTTTGCTTGGTACATCAGACTTAATGCGTCCATTGCAGGCTCTAATTCCATGCTTTAGGGTAAGGGCAGTAATCTGCAGTGCTACAGGCGTCCATGCCTTCGGGGAGGGTTCTACTACAGAAGGTACTGACCACCTGGACTCTTCTTCCATGGGGAATCCCTCTAGGAGGCCGACCAGCGGCTCGAAATGGGAGTTTAGATCCCCTCCCACTATATAAGGAATGTCTCTTGGCATTTCCGATAAATAGGCTGAAAGCTCCTCTACGGTGGAAGATTCACGCGAAGCTCCCACTGGCCTGGAGTAGATATTTATCAGGGCAAGTTTCGCTAGGTTCGGCCAGGCTAATAGAACCACTAGGATGTCGTCTGATGGCACCGGTAGGCGTGAAGCCTGGCATCCTAAGTGGGATGCCACCCAAGTTATGAGTCCACCGGAGGGGCGGCCCTTACCCTCCCACCTAGCCGGGATGGAAAATGACAAGTAACCTTGGTGCTTATATTCTTCCCTTGCCCAAGTCTCTTGGAGCATGCAAACATCCCCGGACTCGATGTAAGTTATCCAATCTTGAGTGCCCAGTTTATTGGCTAGGCCGGCCACATTCCACCAAATTAATCTCATGCGCGCCGGAGCAACCACAGAGGGGATTGCAGAGGTGGAGTGGAGGGGGGAGCCAGTGCCAGAGCCAGATACTACCCCAATTGCTCTATCAGGGTCATTTTCAGAGGTAGGTCTAGCCGGATCAAAAGGTTCGCTGGGACCGTTGCCCAAGGCCACAGGATTTGAGTCCGGGTTTGAGGACAGTCAGTCAACCCCATCCAGTCCATTCAGACAGTTGAAACGATTGTGATCCAAAAAGGGTGTCTCCGGAGGTCGATAAACTGGACGTGGAGCATATCCCCTATGTCTAGATCTCCGTTTCACCCTTATCCAGTTACCTTGTAACAAATCATGATGCATGCGAATGGGGGGGAAAAAGAAAGAAACTGGCAAAGTCTGTATGGTGGAATCCAGTGATCTGTTTGACCCAGCACAAATGTGTAGTACTGTCCCAGGGTCTCGAAAAGACACCATGATACAGTCCCCTGATATTGATGTTCCCATCTTCCCCAACCATGGTACCCTTCTCACCATAATGATCTCGTTATTGAGGTGGGCTGGAAGAGGTCTGTTCCAATTCAACCATTTGATGATTTTCCTCTTGAGTGAGTGAAAGTTCTCGTTTTCACCCATTTCGAGAGGAGGAACACCTGCCAAAACCACCATGAAGCTGTTAGCCTCCGGTGGTAAGTCGGGTCTCCGTGGTCTAGGGGCAGGCTTACCAGGGAATAGGGGGGCAATACTAGCATTAGGTAGGACCCCAGGGTTTATGCAAGGGGCTATACAATGGGAAGCTGGGCCTTCTGTCTGTGGAGGTAGGATGTTAGGATTGCTAAGTGGAATTGGAACTGAAATAGCCATAAGTGGCTGCAAAAGGGGAACGGCAGTGGTGCCCAAAGGAGGACCCGTGTGGGTCGGAGGGTTTTGAATATTGGGGAAGGTTCCTATTGGTAGATTGGACTCAATGGTTCTACTCTGTTTGCTGTCCGAGGTTTTCAGGCTGGTTAAAGTTGCCTCCAAAATGGTCAGCCTGATTTCTATTTTCTTCAAACTCTCGCTAATGGGCAACAGGAGTGATCTAATTAGAAATTCAATGTTCCCCAAAGAGATGACAGGGAGTGATATATTAAGTGGGTTGTTTCCTTTGTCGCTGATGGAAGCAGTGGTAATGGTATTAGTACCCTTGGGGGGAGTAGCATTATGCACATTGACTAATGGCCTGTCATACATAGATACGGACTTAAGTGTCTTTCCAAAGTCAGAATGGGGGATCTTGGTCTTCCCCTGGCCACCCCTCAGCTTCCTTCTGCGCTTGTTTGGTGGTAGGTCATGCACCTCTGCCACCACAATTTGCTTTGGCTTATTATTCCTGGTTTTAACTATGGGGGGCGTTTGGGTGAGTAAGTCAACAGCCAAACTACTGGCAACTAGTAGTGGAATGATGTCCGTAGTTTGTTTAGGAAATGAGCCAGGGTTGGGAATGCTATCCCGCAGTAATAGGGGAACGTCTTCTTGGGATAAAAGATCCTGGCTACCATTAAGGGAACCTTCCTCTTGGGAGATAGGATAGGGAGTTATATCACTGAGGGGCCTATTTTTCATGTGTTCGATCGAGCGACGGCGCTCTGCCCTACGCATCTCCAGAGAGGTTTCGTTTCCCCCATCACCCTTTACCGATTTAAAATAATTGTCCAGAGTCCCGGTGTTGCCTCCCCCCTCCTTCGCTGGTGTTCCACCTAGGGCCGATGATGGCATACCCAGAACCTATTTCACAAACCAGATAGGATCAAGGAAATGCAGGTGAAAGAGAGTGGGCCCAGCCCAGCCTCCTGCGGCCCCTGACGGCCACAGACGGTCCCGCCCTTGTCCCGGGCTTATCCCCGGGCGCTCCCGTGCGCTCCCGCAACGCGGAAGTTGCTGTTTAAATTTGTAGGAGGAGAGTTAAGCTGTAAGTGGGGCGGGGCTTGCAGGGAGAGCGGCCAGGTGGCAGGTAGCGCGGGTTGACAGGGCTGCTGGGAGACGTAGTCCTGTCCCGCCGCTCGCAGCCCTGCACTCACCCAGTCCCTCACTGATGAAATCCACAGGTCTTGACAGAGGCGGCTATCGCGCCGCAGCGGGACCCGCGAAGCGGGTTCCGCAAGGAGTGGTGGTGAGTCCGTAGAAAAGCCAACAGCAAGCAGCAAAGTCAGAAAGGTATCCCAGGGCAGTGGAGCACAGAGGGGCTTTTTCAGGCTGTAAGTGGGGCGGGGCTTGCAGGGAGAGCGGCCAGGTGGCAGGTGGCGCGGGTTGACAGGACTGCTGGGAGACGTAGTCCTGTCCCGCCGCTCGCAAACCTGCACTCACCCAGTCCCTCACTGATGAAATCCACAGGTCTTGACACAGGCGGCTATCGCGCCGCAGCGGGACCCGCGAAGCGGGTTCCGCAAGGAGTGGTGGTGAGTCCGTAGAAAAGCCAACAGCAAGCAGCAAAGTCAGAAAGGTATCCCCAATAATCACTATTACATTTACTTACATCTAAGAGAACTGAAAAACAGCCTTCAAACTAGGTACAGTTGCCACCTTTACACCCATATTAAGCCACAGAACCAGCCACTGAACCCACTTAAAAGCCTATATGACTTTTCATCATCTTTCAAAAATATATCCAACTAAATATCTGACCAAGCGCACAAACATCCTAGATTAACCCACCACAGTCAGTAAAACAAACATTCAAAGAAATTATAATTTCAAATACCCTCAATGAAGCCTGCTCCTGAAACCATCCCTGACCCAGGTAATATTACCTTCCGTATTATGTAGAACACAGGGTCTGATTTTCTAGACCCTCTAGCAGTAAGGACTGCTGGTCAATGTACCAATTTGAGTCAGAAATCCCACTGAGAAAAATGTGTGTATAATGTGTTTCAGGTAACTATCAATCCCTTGAGACATTACAAATTACTGGAACCTCCAAACCCTCTGTCGTTCAGGAATCACACACTCAAGAACACTAGGAAATGAGGGATACATTTTAAATATTAATTTTTAAAATCAGATCTCTATCCTAGTACACACGATATGAATTGTAACCACAAGAAAAACAAATACATTGGCAATTCCAACATAATTGCTATATACATTGATAGCAATCCTTCCCTCTTTCTGCTACTTCTCTGCATTAAGCTAATTCAAGCACAGCAGAAAATTAAACGCATTATTTGAGTTTCTCAGATGGTTCGCAACCACATATCTGTATGAACAATAAGGTTGATGCTCAGTGTAGTAGCAAAAGCCTGTTATTGTACAAGTCAAGATGCTAAGTGGAGCAGATGAGGGCTCGATGACTCCCTTCCTGGTAGACTTCAATTAGAATGGGTGTTATAGCATTGTACCACCTATCCTATTGGTCCCTTGTATGATGGTTTTCTGTAACCCTTTACTACTTGAACTCAGCTTTTATTACCTTATTTTGCTATTGATGAAAATCCTCAGAATAGACAATAAGTGGGTTGATGCACTTTCACATATTTTCATTATGTGTTCTTTTGAATAATAACAATAAACAGACACAAACAGCCCAATTTATATATTGGCGGTTAGCATACTCTGTTGCAACGGAGATGGAGTATCCTTACAGCCAATATAACAGTCCACTCCCCAAATTTAGATGTCGCCATAGTTTGGCAATGGCGGACGGTCCTCTGTCTCCATCTACCTCATAGTAGATCTGGGCCCTAGTGTTAACATCTTCTTTTAGTGACTAGCACCAACATTCTATTTTAATTGTAGGAAGGCTGACAGGTCCACAGAGAAACACACTGAAGCAATATTTAATAATAATTCTACTATCTCAGGGTAGATACTAGCTAGAAATATGATTCAACAACTATTCATATTTATCATAAGCTCAATTTAATGATGAAGTTGGATTTTTGTTAAATATTAAGGAAACTTTTAGAAGATTACCATTTCCCCCTCCTGAAACTCCTGAAGGCTAATTTACAAGAGCCTTCCAACTCCCACCAAGTTAGTGAAATATCCTGAATGAGGTGGGAAAACTGTTCCCAGACCAGAGACAAAGGCCTGGATGTGGGAAGGAGTTTGTGTTCCGCTGGCAGGATGACTATTTGGGCTGTGCCCAAACACGCAAAAATATACATTTATCTCGTGATTCCACTTTAACTTCTTTAAGAGACCCACAAATCCCACAATCCCACAAAAGAAACTCCTCTTGCGCTTCCTGTGAAACAGGATGTAGAGAAACCCAGCGCCTCGAGTCATTTACGATCGACTTGAGCGGTGATTGGACTGTTGTATACATCAACACCAAAAAGTAAGTGGTCCTTCCCGTGTATTTCCCCTTCTTTTTGAACAAACTAGAACCTGCCTTTAATTGAACGAAAGATGCGTATAATCAATGCAGTCTAATTATTTTCACAGAAAAATGGCTCGCTTATTCGAACAACGCAACACCTGATTACTGGCTTTCATGAGTGCACATGCTCTAAAGTAAGTGCATTCATTTTACTCTTGCTACATTTTAAATCATGTAACCAACTGCCCATAAAAATAAAACGCATTTATCGCTCTTTTATTGCAGTCAGCGCGGTATTCGTTCCGCGATGGTAAAAGTATCACAAAACAACTCGAGCTGTGAATAAATTTGAATCTTTATCCTTTCAGTCTCCTCCCGCTGACATAATGGTAAGTTACACGCTAACAAACTTTGATAAATGTGGGACACAATGTTTCAACACAGTCACGCTGACACTAAATGCCCTGTTTTTTTTTAGGTCCTGGAAACACGACATCTAATTAATTTGAGAAGCACAACAAGTGCATTATCATAACTTCAGGTATTATAAAATGTATGTGAACATGATTAATAAATCGCATATAAGAGAAAGGGGCCATTCCATTTTAGGTAATCCATTTTTATTTAATTTCAACTTGCAGGTTACACCGTGCTTTAGCCCTGATGAAAATCCCCAAATTTCTCTTCAGGATTGGAAACACGTCAGCAATTTCCATCTTTTTTGGCCACAAAGGACATTCAGAGAAGCTCTGGATCTCTGAAGAGGGTTCTCAAAGTTAATGCAGAGTAGTACTCATCCCGTGTGGCGGCAGTCCCATAAAAGTTGCCGAGTTGTAGGGCCCTATGGAATTGCTCTGTATTATCTGTACTAATAATCTGCTGGTGTAATTTTGTATAGTGCTTAAAAACTTGTATATATTTTTTATGATTGCACAATTATCATTTCACATCAGTTTAATTTATATATGCACTTTATATGTAATACAGTTGTTGTGTATTGAAAGTGTATTTAACTCGGACATGAGTAAAATGTTCCATAATTGTGTCTAACATTATAAAATAATCTGATTAAGACACTCTAAGTGTAAGAACTTAATAGTCTTAGCTTTTGTCCGCCTAAATAAATAGCGGCTTATAAACTGATAGGTTGTCTTTTTCCTCTTTATTGTATTCATACGTCCATACCTGGCGTCTGTTATTTGGACAAAACCTCCCTTGTTTTTCTCACTTTTAGAAAGTTGGCATTTTCTTACTTAAACCATTTTGCCTCTGTCTGACTCTGAATACATGTCTGGGTTAGGGTGACAACCGGGCTTTGTGCATTCCCTCAAGACAGTCACACAAAGGGAGCTGGGGTGTGACATTTGCATCCTGATGGCCCATCACCAGGCTGATGGGCCTTCCTGCTGTAGATTAGGAGTGAGGGGCTGACACCAGCACTTGAACAGGGCAGTGCCTGTCCCCACACAATGAGCTGCATGCTCCCCTGTAGTCAATATGGAGTCAGGAAAGGAAGGGCAGGTACCTTGTCAAGATCAAAGGCCTCTTTTGATTTCTCTCCTACTTCAAAAACACATTTTGGTATAAGTATTGGACACCCCCAAACTAGTTCTCTTTGGGGACCTGAGGAAACTCTGCAACTAAGAGCAGCTATGCTGCCACGAGGGACTGCTACCATGCCACTGCTCTGCTGTGTTGACCTGCTACAAGTTGAGTGCTATGTTGTCAGGGGGGACTTCCACTTTGCACTGTGCCCTGCAGTGTTGGCCTGCTGTTTGCTGCCCCCACAGTGAGGGAGAAAGGATCCTGCCCTCTTCATACAATCACCCCAAGAATTCCAAGGGCTTGTCAAGCTTGCCTCCTGTTTACGAGGCCTCAGGGCCATAAAAGTTTCATCCCTTCCACCTGTGCACCACTGCCATGAGAATTTGTTCTAGTGTGAGTCTGGCACCCATGAGCCTTAAAGACCTTGGGGAATGGCCTTGAGATTGAAAACGGTGCACAATCACTCTGTCACCACTCTGCCTCCCTGTGAGTCTGCCTGCATCTTGTCTGAGTTCTCCCTGTGTGCCACAGTGAGCAGCGAGAGCCCTGAGCATCATGGGTGTCTCGTCAGTTGCCTAGCAACCACTTGACACACTTTGGCCAGGATCCCCAGGGCCGAAGATTTGCCAAGATCTCAATCGCAGCTGGGTTCTCCTGGCCCATCTGCATCTGTGCGCTCTGCTTTGCACCAACGTGGACCCCGTGTCGAGACCGCCGATATTACAGCACAGAGCTGGCAACCCACCAGTGCTCCTGTGATCGTGTGGAGCCCAGCTCGTCTTTCTGCACTGCCTTGCGACCAAGGCCCGCCGACAGCTAGAGTGGTGATTTTGACCTTTAAGTACTGTGCCGCCAGGCTGGTGTGGCCTATTTGCAAGCCCCCCACCGCACTAGGGAGGGGAAAATGTCCTTACCGCAACCTGGTCTCTCCGCATCTGAGGCAGGGGGCGGCTGGTGGACTAAGACAACGAGAAACAGTACAGTAACTCCCTTGAGGGGAGTGGCCACAATTCCTCTTGCCAATTTAAAATGGATTCTGGCATTACTTGTTTTCCACTTCAAAACACTTCCTACGTGCTGATGCTGCTAGCACGGGTTACTTATTCAATCTAAAAACAGACTTTGTGTCCCGCTACTTCGGGCCTGAGCAATTACTGTAAATATCTCAATAGAAGTGCACTCACTTCTAGTTTCACCATAATTTACACCTGAAGGAATGGTTAAGTATCTTCAAGCACCCCCTGTTTATCAGTGGATTGCGCAATATATATTTATACATTTTTTGTTGTCTTGGTCGTATTTTATTGAGATAAAGAAATGCTGTTGGTGTGGAGACTTTTTGCTGCCATACTGTGTTAGGTGTTGCACAAATACTTTACACATTGCCTCTTAAGTTAAGCCTGGCTGCTCTGCCCCAAGCTACCAGAGGGTGAGCACAGGTTAATTTAGGTTGTGTATCTGACTTGCCGTGGCTAGAGTGGTGATGGTGGGTTCTGCCTGTCTGATGTGCATACCCTAGCCAACCAGAAACCCCATTTTTAACAGTGGCCAAGCATGATTGGGGAATGCAAGTCATAAAGGCATTGCCATATTCTAGACAAGTAATGGTGAGCGCATGTGCGGTTGTTAGTTGGATAGTGTTTAAGATGTTTTTTTATTATTTAGGAAGTGTAGGTAGAAATTAGAATATCTGTCGAGTGTGCATATGTGAGGGATTCTAAGGTGTGATTATGGATGAAGACCAGCTACTTTACCTCAGGGACAGGCCTAAAAAAACATTGAAGTTGCAACTCACTCAGTAGAGCAAGGTCAAATTTGTTTTGAAATTTAGAAGTAATGAGTAGGAATTCAGCTGCCTTCAGATTTAGCCTTCGAAGATTTTGAGGCTTTTATTGTTGAATTGTCGTGAGACATGGATATCCATGTGTCTTCTGGTACGTTATGCATGAAAACAGAAACAATGTCCTTCACAACTAAGCAGACCACAAGCTTCCCTACTGACAAAACGCCTGCACCATTTCTTCAGCAGTCAATCACTGCAAGACCGAGAGCCAAACAATTAAGAGCATCCTTCTTTTGATGTGTTTTATTCATTTGTCAAACATGGGCTATGCACCAAAATGAGCATTAGAAAATATAACACACCACCGGGTATAGAAATTAAGATAAAATAAAACAAGTTATATTTCTTAACATTATTTATTTCAACAGCCACATGTGAATGAACAAGAATCGATCGCAGCCTAAAAATATTTACAAGACATATATCCTTTGCCTTAGTAAGAGCTATTCCACCCTCTAATAGTAATGAAATCTCAAACTAGAAAATCAAAACAAACTTAAAAGGAATACACACACAATCTTTGGGGCCCTTCCCAATGAGCTACAATGCTTTTAGCGACCAATATAGTGACTCTGACATAAACGAGAACGTGTGATGGGCGCTATCTAAGTAAGTTGCGGGTGGCACAGTCTTTCATTTTTGGCGCTTTTTCGGTTGTTGTACAATATTTTTGCTACTCGCTGCTACTTCTTTATTAACTTTTTCTATAACCGGTGTTCCTGCTGGTTACATTTTTTTCCAAATTGGCACATTTAACAACCGTAGTGTATCTGTGCATAAAGCAATCTAATGTATCGCCTTCCATTAAGCAGACTCCGTTACAATGTTACAATACATGGCCTCCCTTAGATTATATCTGCCTTAATGCCTCACAGTTATTCAACAGCCGTACATCAGTTTGGGGTTTTGCCCCCAGCCCCAGCGCTTTTGGGTCAGTTGCATAATATCAACGAAAGCTCTTGTTTTCGGTCTTTTTAATGGATCCAATAACAGTGATTATTAACATGTACTGTCGCGCAATAACCACTCCACACTGAATGATAGTGTAAAAGGTCATTTATTAGGACAGGGTTGACAACAATAATTAACCAAAACATCAATAACTTATAAATATTCCCAAATGTCATGTCTTTCATCCATCATTCATTCCCCCACTCCAGTTACTCTCTCCCGCTTCACTCAGCGACCTCCTCCCTTATTCCATTTGCTTCCACACTTATCTTTCAACCACGTCCAGAATCTCCAGCCATCGCACTCTTGCATCCCGCACCCCCATCATGCCCCTATATCCCCCTCCCCGGGGGGGTGAGTATACCCGTCATAGACTCCCCACCCCTCCACAGTACTACTAGCACCAACCTTCAACCCGTCCTAAACTGGCACGCTATTCCGGGTAATTACCCGTTTCCCACTCCTGTAACATGTAGGGTGGGAGGGTGGATCAATTTACACTAGACCCCTCCCTAATGGCGCTGAGGGCAGGAAGAGGCTGAAAACTCCTCCCCTGCCCTCCTTATACTCTAAGCCTAACCCCACCCCTAACCCAACCCCCTAACCCTAACATCAGGCCTGTCCTTCCGGTCTTGCGCGAAAACCCCCGGGGAAGACTGGTCTGCCGACCCTACTTCCCCCGGGGGCCGCATTATCAGATAAGAAGGCATGCTCCCAAGGGGAGTGTTTATTCAAATGGAGACACTTTGAGTGGAACCTCTGACTAATGCAGCACAATGAGGTGGCGATAGCAGGACAAATGGACTTATAACCTCCTGACGACCCTGCACCTTGGCGAGGTGACAATCCTTAAAGACTTTCACTAGGGTCGTATTAATCAAGAATTGTAATTACACTAGCTATAAAGGCTTCTTTATCATAGAAAACCAACTTCAGCCTGCACATGATTGTACTCTTTGACCCTTATTTTGGTGCCAATATTGGATGGGTGAGTTCAAGCACTCATAAAGCCGTATGCAGAATTATAAGAACTTTGCAGCAAGAAATGTTGAAGTCATACAGGAAACACTGTGCCTGCACCATTTTCCCATAGTTATCCACATATGCTGGGTCGTTTTCCATTGATAGATTTTGCCAGGTTTTACCAGGTGAATGCGTTAATGTTGTATGTGGGACCACCACCCATCTCGGAACCCCTTATCACCCAGTAAATGCCATTACCAACCAAATCAGAAATTTCTAAATGCAGGAGCTGGTTGCGCCACAAACAGTGTACTAGTGACAGGAGTCGACAGCTTGTCCTGACTTTGGACACCTTCTCCTCAGACAAAGCAGCTTCTGCCCAGTCGCACTTTGGACTCCATTTGCATCCTTTTTAAGCTCCTTGCTGATGGTATGTCCCAACCTTAAATACAGTGACTATGGCACGCACCTCAGGATGCGACAAGCCTCTGTAAGGTCCATGAGCACATACATGACTTTACCACCTATCAGCCAAGCATGGGCACCCACCTCTTCTTTTTTTTAAAGATATTTTTATTGGCATTTCGCAAACTTCAAGCATTTGAATACAATCAGGAGAAAACATTCTGACACATGTAAAAAAGAGAAAGACAAATGAAAACGGAGACAAAGCATAACATTTCTGCTTGTCATTTTCTACAACAGGTATGTAGGGTGTTAGCTCCACCCATACGGACTCATCTCACCAATGATGTCTTTAGTGAGTCGTTCTATACCAGTCCACCATGTGCTTGCCTGTATGTAAGTCGGGTCATAATATGCCATTAATATTGTGCAAATGCAACCGATAAGTAAAAAAAAAAGAAAGAGAAGAAATAAAATGTAAACAGGCAACGGGTAACTAATGCAGAGGAATGGTGTGAACACTTGGATATGCTAATTTCTAGTAAGGTCAGGAACAATCCCAACCCGCAAAGGGAAGGCTGGGTTAGGGAAAGGGATCCCCTCATCGTCAATATCCTACTACTTTGGCGGTCCTACCCGTAGAAAGGCATGGGCCAAATCAGTCCAATCTCTCCCTATAGCAGGCATTTGAAGTCCTCGATTACCTTGGCCCTATCGCGTGGGACTCACTATTTGTTTGCGGCAAACGATCCGACTCACCCTCATCACTGCCCGAACCCGCATGCCTCTCCCATGCCGCTAGTACTTCCTGCCATTGTTGAGCCATCGGAATGGGCTCCCACCTCTGTTTCGACTTTCAAGATGCTAGCTCACTAACTCCCATGCAAAAATATACTTTTTTGTCTACAGGTGTATTCGGTATAATCGTCTATTATTTCAGCCTTGAAAAAGCCCCAGGCCTGCAAGCCATTGAATACGCGAAACACGTATGTTGGCTGTCAAAACTCCTACCAGGAAGTATAAAATGTAAACAAAAAAAATTTAACACTTTATTGAAAATCAAAATAGAACCTGTGCAATTTGTGACCTCTAGAAACTTCTGTCATTTTAAATTTCTGTAGAATGTTTATGATGTCTGCGTTCTCCAACTAGGTTTTGCGCAAAAGCCCAAAAAGAATTTGAGCATGGACTGTGGACCAGTTACCAAGCTCGCTCTATATTGACTATTCTTTTATCCCTCACTTTAATATTTGCTTCTTGCTTGAGTTTACCTGCATGATCACTACCCGCAATTACTTTTTTGGAATAAACCACTACGAATATTTGCCCTTTATCTTCTTTCTCGGTTCTGTGCCATATGATTGAAGTCGAAACCAGACTGTTTTTATACGGCAACAATTTTAACAAAGGAAATGGAGTTGTGAAATTGAAGTCTGACAGTTTTTCAGAAAGCTGGACGACAAAATCGCAGTTATTCTTCTTGTCAATTGTGCTCTGTTGCAGCAATTTTTCTCTACGTTTGGATTTTACATTTTTAGATCTTTGTGCAGATTTAAAGTGTGCATTTTAGCATGGATGCAAACGTCATTTTTTCAAGCTATCTAAAATTAATAGCCTTATTAAAACATCTTAAAACACGAATTATTCGCAGACTGTGGTTGCCCTGAAAATGTAAAATGTGTAAGGAGTGGAGGTGTAAATCCCAGAATGTAATTTAAACCTTCCCTGTTACCGAACTACAAGGGCAAGCATTGAAAGAGCAAAAACGAAATGCTCCACAAAAAATCATGAGGTGTCTCTGGTGCAATTATTTTTATATCCTCAAGCGAAGTGACATTTTGCAGTCTGAGAAATTTGTCAAGACATTCTGCTGCAAGAAAATCTTGCAAAGCCGAGCAAAGGCATGCAAAGAGGCTCAAAATCTTGATATAGCATCCACTTTCCAGAGGAAAACATTGTGTGCCCTTTTTTGCTTCAAAGAATGCTTTGTGTGTTTTGTGCTACTATACGTCAAGTGGGTGGTACTTGGGTGCTCCAACACAACCACCCAAGGGGGCAGATTTACAAGCCCCTTGCGTGACTTTTGCGCTGCAGTTGCGTCACTTTTTTGACGCAACAGCGGCGCAAACAATGCAGCCTGTTTACAACGTGACACATCTAGGGAGATGCGTCACGTTGTAAAGCCCTGCGTCACATTATACCTGCGTCGGGTATAATGTATGCAGGGTGGGAGTTCCCAAGCAGGAAGGCCTCGTAAAAGTGACGCAGTGAAATCTACAAGATTTCACTGCGCCACTTTTAGGACGCCACTGCGTCAAAATCTTGCGCCTGCTTCAAGCAGGCGTAAGTAGTGACGCAGTGTAGTGGGAATAGGCCTCAACACGCATTGCTGGAGTTGCGTCGTGCTTGCGACACGACTCCAGCAATGCGTGCCTTTTCTGCCATCAGATGCGTCAGAATTGTGTCAATCCTTGCGCCATAGTGCACCGTATTGTAAATACGGCGCATCTATGGTGGCGTAAGGGTTTCTAAGGGTGGCGCAGGGAAAGTGACGCATCTGTACAGATGCGTCACTTTCTTGTAAATCCGCCCCAAGGTTTTTAATGCAAAAAAGCCAGATCGACTAAGATTGTTAGACCAGGATTTACATTAAAAAATAATTCCTCCTTGAGGCAGGAGCCTTTGTAGAAATGTTTGTATTTTTCCTAATATTTCACTCACTATGTGAGCTGCATGGTACAGCAAACAACCAATGTGTCAAATGCTTTAAAGTTTGTCTCGGCATAGGATTTGTTACTGTAATGTGACACTTCCACAAAAACACCTGTGCTAGACATCACATATCCATTTCATTTCATTTCAATGGCTTTATTCGGACAGCTTGTATCATAAAAGCATTGTTTGACATTTGTGCAATAAAACTATGTACGAGATGATAAAAAATCTTTGAATACGAAAATTCATTTAAAATGTTAATGCAACATTTTTAGCATCATTTTATAATACACAGCATAAAACAAGTACCACTAAAACATTTATCTAAAAAAGTGTGTGTGCCAATTTCTTCGAATTCCTACCATAGCAAGTACTCAATAGTTAAAATAGGGATATATATATATATATATATATATAAAAGAGAAAAAGAGGGGCACGGTTCATCATTGTAGTGTTTGTATAAAGTGCTGGTGCTATATCCATCCGGAGAGGTATTCTAAATTTGTAGAGACATCCCAATATAATCTGTGGTTTTAATGAATGCAACGTGGCACAACTTTTTTGTGGCTGCCTCTAAAGTTACCAAGGCCTATGTTAGGGTCACCCCGCGCAAAGGTGTGTGCATGGCGCTAGGCAGCAGCACCAGGCCATGTGTAATAAACATGGCTCGGCGTTACTTTTTCCCCCTTGCAGAACGCAGCAACATTTTGGTCACCGACCTGCATTCCACTATATTTTAGTACTGCCCCTTGGGTTCGTTTTCCAACTATCAATAAAGCATTTAGTGCTGCTATTTGTTGAAATCTGGCACCCTCTTGTGGTCGTTTTTGGTGGCATATTAAGACAGCTGCCTGCACAGGTCTCAAACATATGGTGACCCCGAAAATTCCAAGGTAACATGTCTTAACTTTTATACATACTGTTTTAATTACCCGAAATGAAGATTCCAATGAATGAATAAATGAAAGTGCTAAATTCCAGCGTTTGACATTTCTAACCCCCATGAAGAACAGGTGTGTTACTCTTTTCATGTTTATAAAAGCCTTTTTACCATCTCATTATAAGTAAGCGGCTGAGTTTGCTTTGCAGATATTCGAACTCGTGACCGCAGGAACAACTCAGTGGTCAGCAGCCAGCACGGATTTTACAGAGCCAGCCTCTTATCTCGCTGCCTTTGCTTTAAATAAACAGTGCGTGCTTAAAACTGTACTCTGGGTTTACTGCACCGAAAGAATTGTGGTCGTTCACCTCATTACAGTGGTTTGTAAAAGGAAAGGCCTGGAATCAGCGCTCCGTAAACATCGACTTATTCGGTGGTTGCAAAGTTTCTAAAATATCCAGGAAACTGAAGTGTTCATAACAAACAACTACAATGCACCCGTCGCTTTTGTGGGGGTAAATATTCTCTAAAGACCTACTTCTGAACAATTATACAAACGAAATAGCTTTGAAGATAAACATGTTTTAATGCTCAGTAGGAGCTGCTTTTAATATAGTTTGTTGACTCTGGCAGGCAGACGTTTCCTGCGCCATTATTGTTTACAAGCATGGGCAATTAGTGAGCAGCCACTGTACATCTGACTGGTTTCTTATTAAGAATATGAAGGACAATTACATGCTTGTAGGAACGTGCTTTTCTTCTGGGGTTTGTAACTGTAGGGGAAGGCCTTGTGCATTACTCCATTATGTCGGCCTTTCCTTATTTTGTCACAGTATTCGAGGGCTGCGAAATTCTGCATCTGTGGTTGTCATTTCCAATGTCTGAAAAGGAAGTTCCAGTCCATTGACCAGAAAAATCCAACTTGCATTACAAAGTACTGCAGCAATACAGTAGGGTTGGTAGAAACCGCTCTAAGGCCCTCGTTCTCTTCATCGTGCTGGTTTCAAGCCCACAGCCAGGGGCGTAGCTTCGTAGGGGGTGTTTGACTTGTGACACCCCCAACCAGCAAATGTAGGTTTTTTTTTGCAAGCCCTTTGCACTGCCGGTGCGTCAAGTTCTGTGACGCACCTGCAGCGCATTTTGCTGCCACATATTTACAAGGACAGGAAAAGCCACCCTGCGTGGCTTTTCCTGTCCTTGTGGCTTTTCCTGTCCTTGTAAATACGGCCCCTTCACAAGCAGCACTTTGCATGAAAGGGGCATTCCATGGATGTTGCAGTGGGTGTTCCCACGCACCACCCATGGAACTTGACACATTTCCAGATTTACGAGAAATCGTAAGGAAATGCGTCTTAATTCTGCGCCTCCCCAAGGGAGGCGCAACAGGGAGAAATGTATTTATTTCTCCTCATTTTTCCCCTCTTTCTATGCATGCTGCATTCTGCAGCAGACATAGAACTAGGAAATCACCTCTGATGATTGTTTATGTGCAGGAGGGTGGCCCTTCCTGCACATAAACAATCATTTAAAAAAAGGCTTTTTGCAAGTTCTATCATAGGAGATGAAAAACGCAATTTCAGATTGTTTATGTGCAGGAAGAGACACCTTCCTGCACATAAGCAATTATCCCTGTGATGCAGGCATCGTTGTAACATAGTGCAAGGGTGCCTGCATCAGGGCATGGCAGCAAATTGTGCACCAGCGCAGGGGAGAGGAAAGTGATCCGTCATATCCTAGTAGATATGACGCATCCCTGTGCTTGGAAAGTGCAGCAGCGTGGCGCAGCCAAAGGGCTTGCGGTGCCGCACTGCGGCACTTTCTTGTAAATGAGGCTCATCGTATTCAATAAATAGCTGGGTACAGGATCTTTCAGTTGGGTATGATAAGGTGTCTGTCGGATTTCACTTTGGATTTTCCAAATACTCACACAGACAAAAACACACATACACACACACTCTCTCATCACCATTTTGAAAGTCTTAAAACATAGTAATTTTACAAAATATTATTTTAAATACCGCCCTCCTTTCCCTTTCCACTGGCCCTTAAGCCCCCCTCATGAGCTGCTTCTTATATAATGATTAACATAATATGCCAGCGTGAATGTCAGAAAATATGAAGCTCGCACCTCATTAGTTATTCCTACCCAACCTTCGTAAATGCTATGCATTTATTCATTTGTTTTACCTCTGATGTTGGGTATTCCAAAGTTTTCAAAAGTCTCATAGGCATGCTTATCATAAAGCTGGAGGAGTCCACTGGCACCATGCTAGACAGATGGATAGTTAACCTGTGATTTAGCATGTTCTATGTGGTACTTTACTGAGACATAACAATGACGTGCTATTCACTAGTTTGGTGTGCTGGGGTAAACGTGGGGTTTTTCACTGGAAGTTGTGGGGTTCAAGTGAGGATGGGAGGAGGGTGTTGGTTGCTTCTAAATACTGTTTTCTTATGGTGCACCCTCTCGCCTGTTAATTTCTCTTTCTTGATGCAAGACTTTTTCTATTGTTTGGTAGTATTACACACACCAATGAAGATATGCATTCATTACAGAATTATTATTTGAGCCTATGGCACAAGCAATTAAAATATTAACCTGGAATATTAGAGGCCTTTGTAGCCCTACAAAGCAAAGGTTGATCCTAGCTTACCTGGCTCCGCATAGTATTGAGGTGGCCAAATTTTAGGAGACCTCAATTTGCCTTGATATAGCACATAACTTTACAGACAATTAGGAATATGCTAATATCTTTGCCAGTTGCTCCTCTTAGGTATTTGGGTGACAACTCTTTGTTAAAAAACCCTGTTATTCAAAGTTGCCTATGTATACTTGGATCTTAGAGGATGAATTGTATATGTTCCAGGAGTGTTGCATGACTTCCCTTTCACATTCATTATCTCCTTTACCCCTAAAACTGACTCCCAAAGATTTCTGATGACATCTCATGCCACTAGCATTTATGTAATACCTGCAACGTAATCTGGTGAGGAAATTTTATTCTTGTGCTGAATCACCTTTTGGATTGGACCAACTCGCGTGGAGTCAGTGGCACTAACATAGGGCCTGATGATGGTAGTGAGACTGCCACCGACAGTGGTCTCACCGCCATAGTAAGCAGGTTTCACGATCGCCATATTACAATGGTGGGTGTTTTTTTGGTGGTCGGAAAGACCGACCGCTGCGGTTCCAACGGGCTCAAGGAGCCCGTTGGACCGCCGGAGGGGAATCATATCCCTACAACAGTCGAGGTGTCTACCAGGCACCGCCGTAGGGATTATGATGTCTCTTTCCACCTGCCTTGGCAGGCAGGTGAACTGGCCGGCGGAAAGTGAGCTCGGGGACCCGAGGCGAGACCCCCTTCCCCCTGGCCCTCTGATATTGGCACTGGGGGACACCTATGTAGCTCCCCTACCTATACAAAAATTGGTAGTAAGAGGGTCCACGGGAAAAATTTTAAAGACCTACAAAGACACTTTCCCAGAAGACCATAAAAGACATTAACTTGTCTAGAGGTCTGAAACGTTACCACCTCCGTCCATGGCTCAGTGAAGCCCAGGGTACCAATGGATAGAGTGGTGCCTCATGTCCTGAGCAGTGGCCAGGTGAGGTGAGGTTATTTATTACCTGCACACTGCGGGTTGCAGCACGTACCTTGAAATGAAATAAGTGGTGCGATAAGTTGTATCTTTCCATTTTTTCATTTACTTTTCAGGTTTGCATTATTTTGTTCATTGTACACATAACACAGTAGCTTATACTTTTTAGGTCCTGAGGAAGGCTAGACACTCTTTAGGTCACAAATAGCTGAAACATGTAGACCGACCCTCTAAACTAGAGAGTAGCAGTTTATTTTTTCCAAAACTGCCTTAGCACTGTTTTTAACCCTGACACTAAGAGATACACAATAAAAAAGATTTTTCTCTCAGTAGCCAGTTATTAATTCACTGTTCTCATTTTTCGCACTGCGCCTATCACTGAATAATACACCACAGCACATCATACTCTGAATTTTAGCATATCCTAGGAGATCTTGTAAAACATCCCTGTGCTCCTCCCTCACAGTGAGGGGGTTGCAGCCCTCAGCTGTACTAGGAGTTACAGCCGGGGGGAGATCCCAGATGATGAAGCATGTCACCTCTGGTGAGTGATGGGACTCCATTACCCTCTATGAGTTTCCCACATGAGGGCTCTACTTAGGTGTGTTTAGATACTGGTGAGCAGCATAGGATACCGTTGGGCACCAAGTAACGCTCCCCTACCTATCCCTGCACCATGTGGCAGGCACCGCATGGTGCCTGCCACGTAGTGCAGGGATATGGAAAGTGAACCCTTTTTGCATTGCGGCTGCAGCACCCTCTGCAGTGCACAAGATAGACCGCCGTGGTGGCTGTCACATTGTGATGCATCTTACGGGACCGCCGACAGCAAGTTGGGCGGTCCCGTTTCCTGTACGGTGGCAGGCGTATGTAAGACCACCTGCCATCATAATCAGCCCCATAGTGCAGGCACCCCACCAAATTCTTAACACTGACTATTTAACAAATGTCTGATGAGACGTCAGGGAGGACAATAGAGTGTAGTCTTTTCACTTCTCTTCACCTGGCACACTCTCTTGGATAGATTTTTGTCTATTAGTCAATCAACACTCCTATGGGTACAATTTCTTGAATATTCACCTGGGATTATTATCAGGGCATTCACCAGTGCTCCTGACAGTACCCTTGCCACACCCTTCACAGTATCACAGACCTTGGTGTTTCCCCTTGGAGAGCGTGACAGACCCAATCTTTCATGTGGACATCGCAGCGGATATTGAACTCTTTGCCATGAATATAGACTCTGTCCCCTCTTTTTTGACTATGATAGAAATCTTTACAGTGTATATAAGAGTTATATCTATAGCCAAACCAACTGGTGTCCTTACGTTTATCGGCGCTTAGCTCAATATTTGGGAAAGGGAGCTCTTCTCAATGACGGAATGCAGATAGGAGGTGTCTCATGACATGGCTGTCCTTGCAGAACTAGACAAACTACATGGTCAGTTTAAGGTGGTGACAGACATGAAGTTGCATATTTGGGTAAACGGGCTCAGACCTGTATTTATTGCCAAGGTGAAATACCCCCCAAAACCTTGTCTTGTTGCTTAGAACAGCCTAGACGAGGACAGTGATTAAGTCACTGCAGTCACACTCAGGAAAAATTATAACGGATAACGAAAGTATCCTGCAGAGTTTTCAATGATTTTATGCAGAACAATACTCCACAAAGTTGCCCTCCACCCGAGAGAATATTAAGTATTACCTAGATGATATTACGCTGGTCTGGGTTGAGGGTGGGATGTACAAGTATATGCTTGAACCAATTTCTCTAACTGAAATAATACTAGCAGTAGACTGCTTTGCCAATGATAAGGCACTAGGCTCTGTGGGATCTACTGGACTGAAGATTGAATTCTTCAAAAAGTCCAAGGAAAGCCTAGCTCCTCTGTTCCTGGAACTCTAGTAAGAGTCACTGAATATCAGTAATCTCTCCAACCACCAGAAAAGTTTGAATTTCTATAAGCCTTCAGCTAGGCAAACAACTCAGGGATACCTGCTTGTATGGACCATTAAGTCTGTTGAACATAGAAAATAAAGTCCTAGCCCATGTCCTCACCAACAGACTAAGCCCTCTGCTGAGCAAATTTGTCCTGTGGTAGCAGGCAGGTTTGTATTGGGGACAGCCTCTACTAAAAATGTATGTACTCTCTTTGAGGTGGTTCACCGTATTCGACCTGAGATGCAGGCAGTATTGGTGTCTCCTGTCCTGATGCAAAAAAACATTTTATTCCCTTGAGTGGGCCTACCAGTTCACTGTCATTTGTAGAATGGGCCTTGGTCCATGCTTCCTATGAATGGTTCAACTACTGCATGCGGAACCCACTGCTAACATGTGTGACAAAGCCTACATTTCTGATGCTTTAAATACCGGCAGGAACAACAACAAAGTGAAGGATGGAAAGTTTGAATTAATCCCCGTCAATGGCAATCACATGGGCCACATTCCAATCCATTGCATTTTGCCTACAATGGCAGTCTATGCCTGCCTTATGTAAATGTGTAATGACCCTGCTCCTCATAGGAACAGTTTGTTCTGACCTGCCAGGTGAGGTCCCCTCCAGAAACGACCATAAACAACCCAGACCGATTTTGCCCTACTTTGGCCTCATCAGAAGGGTGTAGCTTGAGTCCTATGGCACAGTTAGCACAGGACACATATCTGGTCATATCCATCGCACTTAGGGAATCAACTGCAACAACAACAAGGTGATAGATGGAATTCTAGAACTAATCTCAGCTGCTGGCAATTACTCAGGTTTTCATTCTAATCCATCATTTTTTCTTTCACCATGCCACTCTAGACAAAGGCCCTCCTTATGCACATCAGTATCAGCCCTGCTCCTCATTGGAACAACCCATTGGGAACTGCCGACTGAAGCCCCATCCAGAAGGGACTACTTTCCTGACCGATTTTCCCTACTTGGGCCTCATCAGAAGGGTGTAACTTGAGTCCTATGGCCCTGTGAGCATGGGTCCCACGTCAGTGCATACTAATCACTCTTAGGGCATCAGAAACAATAAAAACAAGGTGATGGAATGCTAGAAACAATCTCAGCCACTGGCAATTGATTGAACAGCATCCTAATCCATTGTTATTGTCCCACCAAAACATTTTAGAAAAAGGCCTGCCTCATGCAGATCAGTACTGACTGTGCTCCTCATGGGAACAGTCCATCTTGAACTGCCAGGTTAGGCCCTCTCAAGAAGGAACCACAATCCACCCCATGCTGGCTTCACAATGCTTGCGGTTGGAAAGCTGTCCCAAGTGACTGCCAATGGTAAGATGTATTGCAAGCACTCCTTCCATCACCTTTTGTGTGCTAAGTTCCCTAGGGTATTCCCATCTGTGGGTCCCTTGTTTACTGTGCCACAGAAACCAAGCTGCACTCGACTGAAGAGGCCCAATCAGGTCGAAACCGGTTTTATGTTCCATTTAGGGTACGACCTGACTTGGCCATTGGGGCTGAAATATTCCTATTGGAGCAGGATCATGACTGATTTGCATATGGCTAGGTCTATTCAGAGATGGCATGGTGGTCAAAAGAACAATGGATTGGAATGCTATCTCGGGCAATTGGCAGTAGTTATACATATTGGAAGCATTCCTCCCATTACCTTTTGTGTGTTGAATATTAGCAGGGGCATGAGACAGGGCCGTCCCCTGTTGCCTTTAAATGTTGGTACCTCCCGAATTCCTTTTTATCTCTTTATTAATATTCTGATCCCCCTGGTAAGGGGTTCTTCTCCAAAGTGCACAGTCTGCTTTTCAGACTTCTATGGTGTGGTGAAACCATGCATCTATGTTTAGTAAGGCTTATGCAAACTTGAGCAAGGTTGTTTTGCAGTACCTAATCCAGAGATAATTTTTTTATCAACAAAGTCACATTTTGCTGTTTACTGGATCAATCCATGCCCCACACTTATCAATTGATCAACTAGAGAACACCACCATGCCAACTGGCTAGGTGTATTGAAACAATTAGATGCATGCATTCGGCATTCTAGTTTGTAATGTAAGTTACGACTTTGCGTAACTTTACAAGGTGGGCTTTCCCACCCACTGGTGTCATGGGTGAATTTGGTTCAATGCACCGACGATGAATGTGAAAGACAAGTTATTGTAGCCCCGCAAACCACTATTCAATGTGTAATTGACATAGAAGTATAGTCTTTGGGTTACTAACAATCCCATAAAGGAATCAGGGGCACCATGGAACAAGGCCGGACTGCGAACACTAAGCCTCCCTGGCAAATTTGTCAGACCAGCCCCCGGGGATAAGGGAGGGAGGGCTGCGAGTGTGAAGCACTGCTGCGTTTGTTACTGGGGGTCGATATTGCAGCACCACTGCAAAACTAGCCCCAGTACAAAAAAAAAAAAAAATGACTCACACCATCTTAAAACCAGCCCCCACCTTTCCAGCTTCCCGGAGGAAATGCCCGATGGCTGGTAGGGCCAGTCCTGCTCGGCCGTGGAAACAGCACCAACCTTATTTTGTGATTCACAGTATCACGCACACTGTACTAAGAAGTGTTAGACCTGGCACCATTGGCGTGAGTCTCCCTTCCATTTTTCGCTGTGTCTCCTCTGTTTTTGCTGGTAATAGATGCTCTGGGTGCTGTGCCACTGCCATTCAGTGCCACAGTGCGAATGCTCCCTGTGTAAAGATGACATGTGAATTGGTACATCCATGATTGGCTTATTTGGTTTACCTGTTAGTCCCTAGTAGCGTGGCCTGTGTGTTCCCAGGGCTGGTAAACCAAATGCGGCTGGTGGGCCTGCAGCACTGGTTTGTGCCACCCACAGAAGCAGCTTGTAAAGTGTGTCTCAGACCTGCCACTGCAGTGTCTGCGTGCAGTCCAGAACTGCCATCTTGGCTGTGAAGTGCACCCACTTCCCAGCCCCTGAACCTTCCCTTGGCATCCAGTAAGCCACCCCTAGGCCAGAATGGGAGGTTTTGGCTATTACATTCTATAGTCCTAACTGACCCATAGAACATGGTAGAAAAACGAATTTAGTATGCCTGAGCTCAGAATGTTAAAATATATCTTTTAATGACGGTAATTTTTATATTCTGTGTTTGAAACTACCACTTTTAGAAGGTGGGTACTTTCTTGCCTAAGCCTTCCAGTGTGCTCTGCTATAATGTGTATTGGTTGTCTGGTTTTGGAGGGACAGGTCAGGCTGAGTCAGACCTAGGTTGAATAGAGAGATCTGCCTTGGAGTGAGGGGAGGGGTAGCTCCTGCACTTGAATAGGGCTGTGCCTGGCAAGGTGAATGCTGGCTCCACCTCCCACTGTGCGTCTGAGGGCAGACTCCCTCTTTCTGAAAGGAAGGATGCAGCTTGGTAAACAAAGTGCTCCAGGGCTGGGCAGAACTGGTTCTGGCTGGGTTCAGAGACTTGTGGCTTCTAAGAACAAAGACTTTGGGGGTATAAATATATGTGCCCAAACCCCTACAATTTGTATTGCTCCTGGACAACAAGAAGAACCTCTGTTCGTGTAACTACAGGAATCTGCAGGAGAAGGACTGTCCTTGTGGTTGTGTAATGTTTCTGGGACTGGCCTGCAGTGATTACTACTGGACTTGGAAGAAGAGGAAAAGGACTTTGAAGGAACTTTTATTTTTGCTACAGCAATCACCCAAGGGCTAGAAGAGAGCTAGCGTCCTGCAGGAGTCTCAGGCACATCAGACTCCACCACCAGCCTCCTGTTTCCTCCCAGCGAGGATTTCTATCTGCAGGTGAGGCTCCTGTGAGTTCCAGGCCCTCTAGTTCCACTGTGGAGAAAAGAGCGCTGAAAACCATCGCTAACCCCCATTAGCGAGCCGCTGCAGCCGGAAAGCGTGAGGAAAATCGTCGCTCTGCTGCCGCCGAGTGCTCGCTACCAGAGATCCTCACATCACCTGTCGGCGGGCCGGAAAACGCTCGCTAACCCAAAGATTATTGCATTACCTATCAGCGGGCCCCAAAACGCCTGCTAACTCAAGTGCATCGCATCACCTGTCTGCGGGCCTGAAAGTGCTCGCTATCCCGAAGATTACCGCATTGCCTGTCAGCAGGCCCCAAAACGCTCGCTAACCCAAGTGCATCGCATCATCTGTCTGCGGGCCTGAAAGTGCTCGCTATCCCGAAGATTACTGCATTGCCTGTTAGCGGGCCCCAAAACGCTTGCTAACCCAATTTTATTGTATCACCTGTTTGCGGGTCTGGAACCACTCGCTAACCCGAAGATTATCGCATCGACTGTTAGCGGGCCTCAAAACGCTCGCTAACTAAAAAGCATCGCACCAAGTTCATCACAGCACGGACGCCCAGCGTTCGCCATTTCCATCGTATCGCATCGCAGCAGGATCGTCGCCCCCTTGTGGAGCGCCATTTTCTTTAATCGCAGCAAGATTGCACATGCAACAGGCTCAGCGCATCATCCTCCCTTAGCGGCAAGGATTTTCTCACATCGCCGGCTTAACGTGCAGAAGTTTGTCGCTTTGTCCTGCCCACAACCCAGCGCATCATCCTCCCTTGCGGTAAGGATTCAACGCATCGCTGGTTAGCGTGAGAAAAATTATCGCTACAACTTCTTAGCGACATTTTTTGTTGCTTTGCTACAAAATCCAGGTACCTTGTGAGTAAAAGGGTCCCAGAGACCATTGCATTGAACTGAACGTCCTTTTGTGCACCTTGAACTATTTTTACATCTTTTTCAGAGTAACTCTATTTTTTTAGTATTGTGGATTTTGACTGTTATGGGTCCTGTGTTAAATCAACATATAAAGATACTTATTTTTCATAACTACTTGAGTGGTGTCCATTTGTAGTGTTCCTCATTGTGTTACTGTGTATGGTCATAAATGCTTCACACACTGCCTCCGAGATAAGCCTGGCTGCTCGTGCTATGTTATCACAGGGTTGAGCAGGGGTTATCAAAGGGTGTAGTCTGCTTACTCTGACTTAGGAAGAAGGGTCCCTACTTGGACAGTGGCCAGCCATTGTCAACTAGAGACCCCCATTTCTAACAAGAAGAATGAACACTTTTAAGTTAAACATATGTATTACTACAGGAGCAATCCCTTTCTCAGTACGTCTAAAAAAATGACAGAATATTACACAAACAGCAAGGAGACATGTTATAAGTAACAAGAACAAAATTAACATTTTCATCATTGCTAAAATGCACCTTCATTGAGCTATATTTAGTACTTAACACTCTAATCCCTACTTCTGTGCACTATACTATGAGAACATGAATGGCAGAGCAACTTGCAGTCCAAAGTGTCTTAGGGAAAAGAGACGCTTTGAATCCCTTGTCGACAGCAAAGGCTGTCTTTATCAGCGGAGGCTGAAGACAGTGTTCCCTGTGATGTCAAGCACTCACTGCAGTAGCATTCAGGAGATCTTCCCCCGGGACTTGGCTTTATCAGCTTCACTGTTCAGATGAGATGTGTCATCTGCGAAGTGTGAGGTGTTCTTGCAGCAGGTGAGACCAACCCTGGCAGAAATCTCGAGTGATAATCTGGGGGAAAGACCTCGCCTGACAAGTGATCAAGTGGCAGTCCTTACATACTAAATCTTATCAGACACTGGAATTTCTGACATATGTTTAGGAATGACTGACATAGATTATCTGCATCAAGGTATGCATTCCAGACATTTCCTTATAAACATATAAGGCAGAAAGATATAAATTCAGACTAAATTATTTTGGTTACTTGTCTGTATGTGTTTGTATTTGATCTTGACATGATGAATAGTGGATATTTGGCCCAGACGAATGCTGCATTAGATGCTGTATCTATGTCAATAGTCGAAGAACATGATGACATCACATTTCCTAGAAAGGTCTGACGACATCTGTGTTAAGAGGCAGACATGCTAATGATTCTGCATAAATCTGGGAATATGGATCTTCCATTATCTAAATTAAAGAAGATGGGGGCCTCCAAGAACTATTATGGAATCTGGGCAGACATAAGATGGAGTTTCATTTTAGGGACTTTACATTAGGTTGATAGCTAAGAAAGCTGGCTACTCTCCAGAAATGCTCATTAATAATAATTCAGCGTTACCTCAGTCCACTGGCTGATTAGTGCAATTTATACAGGCCTGTCTGGGTCTATTGAAATTGAGCCAACTTTTCCCTTATGCCATCTTTCTTACACTTGAACGATACCAAGGATGAGGGGATATTGGTGCTTTAGAATTTATTTGTCTACCATAGATTATTCAAGCGGTGTTAGCATGTCAGGAAACTTTCCCTCAGAAACCTGAAGAATTTCAGCAAATGTGTCTTTCCTTCACTATGAAGGGATGGGCATCCAAATTGTATAAGATGTCCGGAGACATCTTTACCTGTCTAAGCACACAACCAAAATACATGCTAGGAAGGTGACTTGGAGATGGTGCTTTCCACAAGGATTTGGAAGTTTTGCCCTGTGCATGCCAGGTATAAGGCTGAAAGTGCATTGATGATGGGTCCAATTCCCAAATGTCTTCAATGGCTCAAAGGTTCAGTTTATTGTAAGGAGAAAGATGAATCATATGCAGGCCTTCAGCCCCCAATGGCTATATGTAAGAACATTTGTGGCCTGTAAAGAGAATACATGATACAAGTGATGAATGTTGCTAATGTCTCCATTAATACTTGACTAGACGTCTATTATACGTCTATTATAGGCCACCATGTCCTATGCACTGTGGAGTTAGAATGACACACCCCCTTAATTCTAATTTTATTACAACCCCCAACAGTCTTGCAATGACCACTGAACTAGTTATGCTTTTCGAAATCTTGGCCCACAAGGCCATTTCTTTGGGTATTTATACAGTTGGCTCTATATCGATGTCAGTTCCTCTAACCCCCCTCACTTCTATAATCTTTACTGAAGAAAATTCTACCTGTTGATGACACTCTTTGTGCAGTACTTAATTTGAGCCACCGGCACTCATTTTTGGGGACCACCACTTATTTTTCCTCTTCAGATATTTCTGGAGAACAAGAGAGGGAAAAACAAACAAAAGGGAAAAAAGGAGGATGAGAAAGACAGGAAAATCATAACAACGGGAGAAAGGAGGAACCTCCAAGAGTGAGATAAAGGGGCAAGTAGAGTCTAGCAGTGGATTGAAAGATGCCTGGGGTGAATTCAGGACTACGCATTCTTGGTATTCGGCATGCCAACATTTAATAGTGGTGGCCGCAGGCTTCTGAGCGGAGCTTTGGTGACCGGCCCTCATTCTTTTACAAATTAGGAACGGAATTTGAGTATACGATGCATCCATCCGTAGGTAATAGTTTTACTTGTATGATTTTGTTTCTGAGATTTATATGTTTGTTTCTTTTCTGTTTTGTTAAACCCTACTAAAAATATTTCAAAATTAAATTAAATGTTGTATGTGTACATGTTCGGAGAAAATGTGCTTAGTGCATCTACATGTGGTCATAGCCACACTGGAATGCATTTTGACTTTGTGACCAAGTGGTAAGGGAGAGAGATCACTTTGCACTGGAGCACTGCCACTCTCTCTTGGGGCCATGAACCTGTGATTTTCACCACCACACTGCCTGCTCTTACTAGGAGAACGAAAAAAGAAGGGGAGTGCCGCTGCTGTTTCAAATTACCGCCACTGCTCGGGACTACCATTCCCATAATCCCCTATTGTTACACAGCTGTGCCTGATTCCTGCTGCTCTAAGAGGTGCACTGCAGTCCGGCAATTAGGGCTGTGCTGGCGCATTGTGACTCTCTCTTGGGACCACGAAACAGTGATTTCTACCACCAACACTGCCTGCTCTTACCGGGACGTCGACAAGAGGAGAGGAGAGCCACCAAAGTTTCACATCAGCACCGCGGCTCGGGAAAACCATGCTCATAACCCCCTACTGTTACACATTTGTGCCTTATTCCCTCTGCTTTAAGAGGAGCGCTGCAGTCCTGCAAACTGGGGGCTGCGCTGGAGTATCGTGAGTCTCTCTTGGGGTCATGAACCTGTGATTTTCACCTACAACACTGCCTGCTCTTACCGGGACATCAAAAAGAGAAGGGGCGAGCTGCTGCAGTATCATATCACTGCCACATCTGGGGAATTTCATTTCCATAACCCACTACTGTTACACAGCTGTACCTGATTCCAGCTGCTTTAAGAGGTGTACTGCAGTTCTGCAGTGTGGGACACGCCCGGGCAAAGCCCTGGCCAAGGGCAGGCCCATTTGTGCCCATCAGAGCCCAGAAGAGGCTGGGCTGGGCCACCCCTCTTGGTTTCTCGGTTTATTCCCAATCATCAGCTGGGGACCTGATTACACACCTAGACTAAGGTAGTGTTGGAGCTTTTGTCTCTTTGGAGTTTTTATTTTATTTTTTATGGTGGCATGGGTTAATGTTGATTATTTATTTTTGGATGAAAGGCTCACTATAGCTGTTACTCTTTTTTCACCATGGGGAAAAGGCAAGTAGAGGCAAAAACTCTGCTGATAAAAGACCAAGAACTAGTAGCTTGATATTATCTTATTTGAACACTGCGGTGGGGTATTTTGCTGATGAAATATCATCTATGGAAGATCAACTACTTCATTCTAGACATGATTTGGAGACATTGGCTAAAGAAGGCATCTCTAATCTTTTAGATTTAGGAATTGCTGCATCATGTAACAATGATGAAACACAGGATGGGGGAGTGGCAAATGATTTGGTTTGTGTAGCTACAGTCCTCCTAACAGAACTTCAAGATAAGGGGCAACCAGAGGAAGTAACACTAAGGGAACCTAAGAGTTAAAAATCAAAGTACAAGAAGGGGGTGGCTTTGCTCTCCGTTCCATCCAGTACAGGCACTTTAAGGAAACCAAAAAGGAGGAAGCAGGCTGTGGCAAATGAGAGTCCTGTACAGAATGGCAACAGCCCTATGCTAACAAAAATCTTATTGGAAGAAAAGGTGGGCTCCCTGGCAAGCTCAGTAGGGTCCCGTAGAGACTAGGTAGAAATAATCTTGAGTAGAACATCTAACACTCCAATAATACCGATTGCGTATACTCAGATGACTAAGCCTGTTCATGGGACATTAGCTGGAGTGAGTCAAGATTGCTCTTCTAGAATTGAAATGAATTGCCTCAGGGGCAGAAGGTGTTAGTGATCCAGTAATAGTTAGAAGTTACAATACTTCTTGTAATTCTGTGGGTTAATATTGCTCTCACATAGGAAAATGTATCAATGAAACCCTGAGGGGGGCAGGCCCAGGCCCACTCCTAGTGCTGAACCTGTAGTGTGGGGGGTTCTTTGCATTCTCACAAGGCTCAGGTTGGGGACACTCATTTTAGTTCCACTGTTTTGTATACTTTACATCTCCCTCCAGCCTGTACACCTTACATCTTGGTCTTGGCCAATGTTCTGTCTATTGTTTAACCTGCTCAGGAAGATTTTCAGCAGTTAAAAAATAAGTTTGTACACTGGCCTGCAGGGAGGGCCCCTCCAGAAATTTGGTCAATGCTTTTTGATTAAATAATCATGGCACGGAAGGTGGGCGGGATAGGGAATGTGCCTAAGTCATCCAGAGGGGATTGTATTGTAATTAATATTTGCAATAACTATAGGGCTGAATTTATAACAAACCCTGGTGCAGGTTCAGTATCTCCTAGCGGTATTATAGCACTACCCCTGGGTTACTTTTATAAACCCTTGTCCCTTGGGGTTGACTTTTGGGGCGGTTTCTCCCCGAGAGCCCACCAGGGCTCATAGCTTAGATAATGTTGTGAACCCTGCCTGGAATGTAGCCTTGTCCAATCGATACAAACCCTTGAGTGGACGGAATGACTGAGATTGACTGGGGAAGAGGCCCACTGTCAGAATAACTTCTAAAGGTCTAGCTACTACCAGGGCACTTCAGGTCATGTCTTGGAATCTAGCTGGGCTAAGGGAAAAATGTGATGAACATGACTGGACCAAGTCTCTTGCTTCGTGTGATATTATATCATTTAAGGAGACCTAGGATACAAGGGGTGGATTCTATATGGATTGTTCTGTTTCTTTCTCAATTAATGCCGCCCCATCAAGAAGAGAAAGAGCTACTTGGGACTTGCGACGTTTGTTAAACTAGATCCATCCTATAAAGTGGAATTTCTTCAAGGGTACCTCTCCTGTCTATAATGCAATTCATGGGAGGGAGTCAGAGGATGTGGTGGTTTCTTAGTCCCTTTTTGCATTCTTTTAGTTCTAGCTCTTCTAGCGTTCATGCTGTTGTGTTGGTTTTGGGGGCTTTTAATTTACACCCTTGTAGCGGTTGTTATATATATGAGGGGAAGGGTGGTCTGACGAGGGAGACTATCATCAGGAATATAGGGGGACAAAATGAATGAATTGTCTGCTGTATTTAATCTGGTACATCTTTTGAGTTCAGAGAATGTTCTTAAGGGCAATACTGCCCCAACTTTAGGGTGTCTAGGAGGATGGTCCAATACTGATTATATTTATGCTACTGCAGGTTTATAATCTTCTCTTAATTCTTTCTCAATAGACTGCAATTTATATAGCAACCATAATCCTCTGGTTGCCAGCTTTCATTAGGAAACTGAGCAAATTGTATTGTATCATCATTTTAAGAATACGTGAAGACAACTATTCAGGGGCATAGATTGCAGTGGGAGAAAATTGTATTGTGCCTGAGGCATTTATAAAGAAGTAAATTACATCTTTTTCTCAAAAAAATGAAACTTGTTTGAATGTAGAGGCTTCTAATCACAGCATTTTGCTAGCATATGATAAAATAGGAAGTTACATCAATACCGCCCTCTCACGCCAGGTAAGGTCAGGTTCTTCAGGGATGTGTCGCTGGTTCAACAATGTATGTACCAGCATATGGAAGGCACTTTTAGCTCAATAAAAGAAATTAAGGAATTTCTCATGGCCAGCACAATGAACGGCAGCACCCTGTTCTGGAAAGCCGTCAACCATTGTTTTTTTAAGTAAGGAGGATAGTGTGACATATCTAGCTGTCTTAGTCCCAGCTCAGGCATGGGAGGAATATTTTTCTGACCTATACCAGGGGGATTGTTTAGTCTTTAAATCTTCTCCCTCAGTTCAAGGTGCAGATTTTTTGATGCGATGGGAAGAGGTGAGAAATGCAATTTTATCCTTACCCGGGGGCAAGGCTTCCTGGGCGAATGGGGTTGCATGTGATCTGTTTAAGTTGTACGTGCATGTAGTGTAGCGATTCGGTATCGCGCGCCATGTTAGAGTGTAAGGCGCGCAATGCCTTTTCTAGATGTTATGTATTGTGTACCTTTGAAATGTAGCTCGGGGCATGGCGTTCTTCTTCGTGGACATTCGAATGGCATTTTAGCAGTTGCCGTTCGGACGTCTAACTGAGGGGACGCTCTTGCTGCGGGTGGAGTGTATTTCCACGGATTTAAATAAACCAAGTTTACTCACCGCGCTTCTGCAACTTGTTTCATCTGGCGACGATCGGGATTTACTCCACCCGTCGAACCACGCGGATTTTGGTGAATTTCGGCACGCTCCCTGTGCGAAGTTTCAGCGCCGTCGATGTGGATGCCATCAAGTTAGGACTTCGTCGATCGCCTCTTGGGTAATGAAAGAACATCCAGAGGTAAATTAAAAGAGGTTTTAATTGGGCGTTCCTCATTCATCGATGGTTGGGAGCTCATCGTTTCCCCGCGCATGCGCATATCTACCGAACCATTCCTCCAAGTGACGTCGACACGTTAATAACGTGACGCCATCTTGGATTGGGATAAACTTTTGCAACTCTACCGGCTTAAAGGGTGAATCGGCTGCTGCCTGCCTGCGTGTTGCATCTCGACGACACGCACGTCATAATTGGTACAAAGCAGGCGTTTCATGTTAGCAGCGCATCGCTAGTCTTTTTGAAGAGACTATTTGCTGGATTTTATTTATTCGGTGTATATTTCAAGGATACACACATCATTATTTTTTTTTAAAAAAGAGAAGAGAGCATTATATATTCAGAATAGTTGGAGTACATTTTCACAGTTGATTATTTTTTTTTTTAAAAGATAAAAAAAAAGACTTTCATGAGCTTATACCAACACATTACATAATTCAACGTCCATACTGATCCATTTTAGGATTACTTGTGTGACATTTGGTGAATAAGCATTCAGGATAAGAAATGTCTTCAAACAATCAACAACTCGGCCTCAACCTTACTCAACCACCACCATTTTTAAGCAAGCCTGGTAGTCCACCTATTATCTGGATGGAATGGTTTAGGCTTTTTGAGAACCACCTCGTAGCGATAGATGCTGACGGATACTCTCCTGCTCGCAAGTTCGCTATACTTTTTGGGTGCCTGGGTCAGGCGGCTCAAAGAATCTTCGATAGTATCGTCCCTATTCTGCCACCAGCTGCACAGTCCGGGGATAATCGTTGGAATGTATATGTAGAGGCCGTGGCTAGACTCAAAAAGCAATTTGAAGATGAACCCAATATTATGCTTGAACGACACAATTTTTACTCTCGTAAACAGAAGGAAGAGGAGAAAGTAGAAGAGTACATTTCCGCTCTGAGGGTGTTGGCTACTACCTGCGGATTTGGTCCATTATCTGATAACTATATAAGAGACCAGTTTGTTTTCAATTGCGTATCACGTAAAATCAGACAAAGGATCTTGAGTTGTAAAAACCCGCCTTTGTCTGAAGTCATCGAGTTGGCCCTAAGCATTGAACGTTCAACAATTACAAGTAACGTGATACAAGCTGACACTAAAACTGGTATTAATGTTATTGAACCGAAGGTAGATCAAGAAAATACATTAGCGTCAATCAGTGTGAAGTCCAAGGGTACAAAATTTGTACAGAAAAAACAAAATGTGTTCTGTTATAGATGTGGATCTAGAAATCACATTGGTAATTTCCCGGGATGTCCAGCACTTTTGAAACGGTGTGTGATTTGCAAGAAAATAGGCCATTTTCAGGGGGTTTGCAGGAATGGTAAGAAACCAATTAATATTCAATGTTTAGAAACCGAGGTGGATGCATGTACAAGTTCATTGAACAATGTTATTGTAACTTTGGATTGTGGATCGTATTGTATCAAGGGTCCTTTATGTGCTGCTGTAATCGATAATATTTCATTACAGGTTATGGCGGATTCAGGGTCACCGATAACTATTCTGAGAGACACGACATTTTCCGAATTTTGGAAGGACAAGGATTTACTCATGTCAGATGTGCACCCCAAAGCATTCGGGGAAAAGGATATAGATATGCTGGGGTACTTTTCTGGCATTGTTCAATGTCTGGGGAGAGAGACCATGACTAAAATTTACGTGGCAGAGAAGGGCAAGAATATAATTGGGTGGAAGGATCTAGCCCGTATGGGGTTGTATTTAGTTCCGGGCGACGAGAACCCGATTAAGCTAGGAGAGTTACCTGTTTGCAACATCGAGTCAATAGAAACGGGTAATAATGGCGAGTTACATGACCTCTTAAGGGAGTTTAAACTTGTTTTTAGGGAAATGGTTGGGAAAGTTAGAGGGGTGGAACACAACATTAAACTAATGCCAGGAGCACAACCGATTTCCCATAAGGTTCGCTCGGTCCCGATGAGTGTTCGTCAGGACCTTAAACTCATGTTGAAAAATTTGTGCGAGCAAAAGATTATAACCCCAACGGATTCTTCGCAGTGGGTGTCCCCCATTGTAGTTGCACGAAAAAAATCTGGCGAAATTAGGCTTTGTACCGACTTGCGCACGCTCAACAAGAATATAGTGGTGGATTGCCACCCACTGCCCAGAATCCACTAACTTCTCGCGAATTTAGGAGGGGCAAAGTGGTTTTCGTTAATTGACCTCAGATCAGCGTACCACCAAGTTCCATTGTCAAAAGAATCACAAGATTTAACTACCTTTGTGACGCCATTCGGGGCGTATAAATTTCTTCGACTGCCATTTGGGTTAGCGTCAGCTGGAAGCGTGTTCCAAAAATTAATGGATACCCTGTTCGAAGGGATCGTGGGGGTCCAGGCATACTTTGACGACATCCTGATCTATGCTAAGTCTCTTGAGGAACACGATAAAATCTTAAGACTGGTTTTGGCTGTTCTCGAATCCAGAGAAATGACAGTAAGAACAGACAAATGCAAATTCACGGTGCAGGAACTGGAATATTTAGGACACACGGTGTCCGAGAATGGAATCAAACCCAAATTTTCAGTAATTAGGGCAATTGAAGAGGCTAAAGCTCCGAACGATAAGGACGCTTTGCATTCGTTCCTGGGGTTGGCGGAATACTACGCTAGGTTTGTACCTAATTATGACCAGTCTGTAGAGCCTTTGCGTGGATTGCTAAAGAAAGGACATAGTTTCAAGTGGAGTGATGATATGGAGTCAGCATTCAGGAAGGTTAAGAAACTGATCGTTTCTGCTCAAGCCTTGTTCGCATTTAGAGATGATTGTATGTCCACCATAACAGTAGATGCTAGCATGTCTGGGTTAGGGGCAGTACTGAGTCAGAGTGTAAATGGGCGTGACCAAACCGTGGCATTTGCCTCCAGATCATTGAACCAATGTGAAAGATTATACAGCACAATAGAGAGGGAAGCCCTAGCGTGTGTATGGGCCATACATAAATTCAAAATGTACATTTGGGGGCGGAAATTTGAGTTAGTAACAGACCATAAACCACTAGTGTACATTTTTAATAATATTAATTCTGCTAGCATGTCAGCTAGGCTTATGCGGTTAGTCTCCAAAGTCCAAGAATTTAATTTGTCTGTCAGACACATTCCAGGTGGGAAAAATTTTAGAGCGGACTGCTTATCAAGGTTGTTAATGAATAAGGATGACGAAGAGGACGTTTTGGTGGATGATGTGGAATGTGTTGCGGTGGTGGATGCGATTCAAGTGTATGATTCGATATTGTCAGAGAACGCATGGAAAGACGCATGTGGCAAAGATGCAGTCCTAAAGAAAGTAATTGAGTATTCATGAAGTTCATGGCCTGAACCTAGGAATTTGGGCGGAGATCTTAGAGCTTTTGCTCAAGTGGCAAGTGAGTTGTCAGTTGAAAATGGAGTTGTTCTTCGGGGGGACAGGTTTGTTCCACCGGTTGATCTGCGTGCTGTAATTATAAACAACGCACATATAGGCCACCTAGGGTCCACGAAGACTGCAATGAAGATTAAGCAGCATTATTGGTGGCCTGCGATAGATTCACAGGTGAAATCCACCATCGATAATTGCCCTGAGTGCTTGTTATCAGATAAGCATTGGCGAACTTTGAAAACCCCGCTCCATCCTACTGAATTTCCGAGTTCTTGAGGAAATTCGTTTTTGAGGAATATTTTTTTCAATCGAGGGTGCTCCAAAGGTTATTGTCACAGACAATGGCACGCATTTTGTGTCAGAGAAAATATGTACTTTTTTGGGACAGCTTGATGTAAAACACCTCAAGGTAGCTCTGTATTCCCCGACCTCCAATGGTTTGGTCGAAAGGGGGAATAAGATTGTGAAGGAAGGCATCCAGACCGCCCTGGCGGCGGGCTTGGATGTGAATGCATTTCTGGAGGAAAAATTGTGGAGCTATAATACCTCCCCTCACTGTACAACAGGGGTATCTCCTTTTACATTATTAAGAGGTAGGGAAGCACACACTGTTCTATTTCCATCTTGGTTAAAAGAGAGATCTAATGATAAGAAGATAGATATTAAGGACGTCACCAAGAAGGTCTGCTCAAAGCAATTACTAATGAAGGAAAATTTTGATAAGAGGTGTCATCTCACAAAAGAAGATGTGTTGGTGGGAGATTGGGTCCTAATTAAGAAACCAACTAAAGTAAGAAAAAGGGAATCAAAGTTTTTAAAACCAGAAAGGGTGTGTAAAGTAAGTAAAGGAGCCGCTTTTGTTGGAAGTAGAGGGTGGTGGAACAAGAGGCAACTCGTTAAGGTTTCTGACATGCAAGCCAAGACCTTGTTAGAAAGACAACAAGATAAGGTGCGTGACGACCTTCACTGGGGTCATTAGTTGAAATCGAATGAATTGCATGGGGTTCCATGTACGCGCACCCTGGCTAATGAAGTCCCTAGTTCTCAGGGGTCAAGTATTGTATCTATGGGGGAGTGTTCACGTTCTAGTGTGAATAAAACCTCAACACAGTCTTATGAGAGTACGAGCAGTGTCCACACTTCCAGTGGACGCACTTCTAGGATTCCCAGGAGACTCAAGGATTTTGTTAGGTACTAAGGGAATAGCGTTGTTTAGATATGTATTAATATGGAAAAAAAAAATGGAATAATTTTGTCTTTGACAATGTATCTTCTTTGATTTCTGTAAAAGGGGAAAGGTGATGTAGTGTAGCGATTCGGTTTCGCGCGCCATGTTAGAGTGTAAGGCGCGCGATGCCTTTTCTAGATGTTATGTATTGTGTACCTTTGAAATGTAGCTCGGGGCATGGCGTACTTCTTCGTGGACATTCGAATGGCATTTTAGCAGTTGCCGTTCGGACGTCTAACTGAGGGGACGCTCTTGCTGCGGGTGGAGTGTATTTCCACGAATCTAAATAAACCAAGTTTACTCACAGCGCTTCTGCAACTTGTTTCAGTGCACCTCTGGCTCTCCTTCTATCTCTCTACCTTAATGCCGCTATTAGCAGCTCACTTCCTGAGTTCTGGCGACATTCTGTCATTGTACCCATATTCAAGAAGGGGAACAGGAGTGACCCTTTCTGTTACAGGCCCATCAGTCTAAAAGGGGTGGAGGTAAAAATCAGAGGACAGGTCATAATGAAAACACTAACCCAGTGGGCCGAGGAACAGAGCATATTATAGAATATTCCATATCGGTTTCCTTCCAGAAGGGATACTGTCGAACAGAGTCTTAATTGTCACCTTTTAATAATAAATATGTCCAGGCATAGAAGGGCTCTCTTCATCTATCCTCTATGGATCTCAGCTCTGTGTTCAATATGGTTAACAGAGATAAACTCTAGACAGAGCTTAGTTCCATGGGGGAATGAGAGTTTGGTTGGGTTCCTTAGGGATCTTCACGGTGATCTGGCGGCCTTATTCCGATATGGTAGCAATGGTGAATGCAATAAGCACCTAGAAAGGGGTCTAGCAGGGCTGTATATTGGCCCCCTTCCTCTTCATCATGTATGTTAATTGTCTTGAGCAAGCACTTCTTGTACAAGGTGTAGATGTTCCAAGAGCTGGGGGCAGATTCATCCCAGCTCTTTTATATGCCGACGATGCTATTTTAAGCCCCCGCACTCCTAGAAGCTTATAACGGCTTTTAGATCTTTTTGTTGAGTTTATGAGCAGTCTGGTTTTGTGTACCAATTTTAATAAATCACATGTGATGATTATGATGCCAAAGAATATAAAAATAAACAACTATCACCGTTCAGTGCCATACTTTGAGTAAGGGGAACAATTTCACATATCTAGGTATTTTAATAGATTCAAGACTTAGTTGGCAACCTTTAATAAAAAATAAATTATTTTTCTTCTTGATTAGGGTGAAAGCATTTGAAAATTATGTTGGAGGTTTACAAAGCCAAGTGCATCCCAATTTCAACTTTTGGTTGCGAGATCTGGAGCTATGTAAACTTATATTATTTTGGGAATGCTGAGAATAAATACCTCAGATGGCTTTTGGGCTTAGGGCAATATATCCCCACCGAAATACTACATGAAGAGTTAGGTTTGAGCTACATAGTAGAGTATATTTGGTTGTGACCGCTTTTGCTTTGGTGTGGCGTTTGGTTGAAGGATATACTAAGCTTGAATAAATTAATTATATTGGATTGTATGAAACTAGACAACATATCTAATATCCCCTGGTTGGGGGCAGACTTGCAGCCGCGGAAGATGGCGGCTTAGGTCGCGAGCTGCACTAGCAGACTGAGATTTCCCCTAGCAATCCGGCATAATCCTTGCACCGACACTGCCACCGAGGACACCCACTGTCATCGGAGAGTGACGGTGACCGCGACAGTGTCTGGCAGCAGTTTTGGGCGCCTGTGAATGCAGTGACATTGTGCGCTGACCAGAGCCTGCGTCGGCAGAAAATGGCGCCTGCCCGGGACCTGTGAGCGGAGGCTGCCCTCTCTCCCTGTTTCATCTGAAGCCCGTCGGCGGATTCAACAAGCCTCTCCTGAGCGGCGGCGTGTCGTATTCCTGAAGCGACACGGGTCCTGGGTGCGAGGGGAAGAGCGGGCGGCCAGGGCGGCGAGCGGGTGCTACGGCGGCCGCTATTCACCAGCATTTACTGCGGAGGTGAGGAGGAGCCTGGAGAGGCCGGGGGCTTTTCCAGCGTTTGGACTACGACACCTTGGGGCCAAGGGCAGCTGGTGGTGCCGGCCAGATGCCTTGGGATACACAAGGCCACGAGGGCGGTGGGACTGGTGAACGGCCCTCCCCCATTGATCTGGCTGTGGTGGCGGTTGTGGGCGCGCGGCTCTAGACGTGTCGGAAGGGTGACTGAGCCCTCTGAACCGGGCCTGAGACCCAACATACAGCGACAAGGCTACATTCTGCAGGGGCCTGGACTGCATCTTCGGGATTGCATCCCACGCGCTGGTGCGAGTACCTGCAGGGTGCAGGTGAAGCAACGGACTCCTGGCTCTGGTCTGCTCAATGGACATTCCCCAGATTTGAGCGCGGTCGGTGTTACTGCGGCCCATGGTGAGTGACTAGTCCACCCAATCCTGGTAATAAGTGTGTTGCCCTGAGACAGTGTTAGAAGGGGACATCCGTCATGAGTGCAGGTCCTGGCAAGGCTCCCCGGAGTGATGGTGCTCAGCTGTATCCTTGTTCTCGGTCCACCATGGGTCGCAACAGGCCACTGGCCCAAACTAATCGAATCGATTAAATATACCGTAGCTGTGAACCGGGAGGAAGGCACGATGGACGGGGGCCAGCACGATGACCCTGAGGACAGCGGCCCGGACCCCTCTCTGAAAGATATCATGAGGGCTATTAGAGATTTACGTGGTACCCTGGAGCCTAAACTGGACTCCGTGACAGAAGAGGTGAATCTCTTACGGGCAGACTTCTGGAAGATGTCAGAAAAGGTCTCTGCTGCGGAAACTGGAATTGGGGGCCTTTAGTCGAAGACAAAGAGGCTGGAGGAACAGGTTGCCGCTCTCACAAAGAACCAGGCCGACATCCACGCTCGTCTGGAGGACCAGGAAGGCCGGGCTGGACGAAATAATATTCTCATAGTTGGCGTGCCGGAAGGACTGGAGGGGCCATCGACGGACTGGTTTGTAGAAGACCTGATCCTAAACCACCTAAAACCTAAAAGTCTGTCAAAATCTTTTTCTGTTGAGCGGGCACACAGGGCCCTGGGAGGTAAGCCCAAACCTGGGCTTCCTCCCTGCACGATCATCGCCCGCCTCCCTAATTTCAGAGACAGAGACGCCATACTAAAGGCGGCAGGCACTCATGGAGACCTTCATCGCGACAACACCACCATCCATTTCTTCCCGAATTTCCCGCTTCAGGTTCAACGACAGCGGCGCTCCTTTGATGGGGTGAAAAAGGCCCTTCGAGACCAGGGCGTGAAGTACATGATGCTCTTCCTGGCCAGACTTAAAATCCTGGATGGAGAGAAGGCCTACTTCTTCGATACACCGGCGGATGCCAGCGACTGGCTAGAAGGCTGGCGAACTGTTGGTCGGCAGGGGAGGCGGCCAAGCTCTGCAATGCACTGGGGCGATCGAGCCGCAGACCTGGGTGAAGGGCGATCTACCAGTGGCAGCAAGCAGCAGACAGCTTTGTGACTTTGAGACGACTCTGGCACCGTTGTGTCAGGTGGTAGGCCGTGCATAAACTTTGCCTTTGAGCCTAGAGGTGTGGGATGGTGGGTGGTTTGGCTCTACAGTGTATGGGGGACAGGGTCTGGGGCTCTGGGTCTGATCCTTGAATGGGACAGTATATGCGACGTGGACAGTCTCTGTTCTTTATTGGACTCTGGGTTGGGCTGGGGGAGGGCGCAATACTGTATGTGGGCTGCCTTGCGGCTTATAGTGTGGGGGTGTATGATTCGACACTATGTGTGTACCTCTGCTTTATGTCTGCAAGATTATGTTTCCTCATAAATGTTTTGTTGTGTTATCAGGGCGACAGGCACTCTGCACGTTTTCTTGGTGGGAGGTTTGTGACTCACCTGGCAGGGCGGCAGGGAGTGGGGAGTTTGGGTGTTGGGGGGCTGGGCTTAGGGGTTTCGAGGGAGTTGGGGGGGCTGGGGAGTTTGCTGAAGGCCATCATATTCATCACGCACTGGGGACTGTTTTGGGGGTCACGTCTGGGACAGTAGTTCCTCCGAGGGGATGGACGGGTTTTCGATATGATGGGTGACTCACCTATGGTAAAGGTTTAGACCTGGAATGTTAATGGGCTGGGCAATAAAATCAAGCGTACATTGGTGCTACATGTAAAGAGGCACTCCCCGGATGTGGTCCTTCTTCAAGAATCACATCTGAAGGGGAATAGATGTAAAGCCCTTGATCAGTTCGGCTATAAAATGGTCATATACTCTGCGTTCACATCTGGGTCACGTGGTGTGGGTATCTTAGTATGTAATACCCTACCTTTTGTTATTTTGGGCACCTGGGTGGATGAGGCAGGCTGCTCCGCCGCAGTGGCGGGTAGATGGGAGGGACGCACATTGGTGTTCTGCTCTTGCTATATACCCATTGGCCTCCATTCTGGGTGCTTTCTCAAGCTGAGCGCGTTTCTGATAAACCTCCCTGCAGGAATGCTACTTCTTGGTGGCGATACTAATGCTGTTCTGTGCCCAGAGATTGACCGGTCTAATGCCCCAACAGGTCGGCATGGGGAGTGGGGCCTTTCGGACTTCGTTAATGCCATGGGGATGGGAGATTTGTGGCGGGCGCAGAAACCCACACTTAGACAATACACATTTCACTCGGCGAGGCACTGGTCCTTCTCAAGGATTGACCATTTCTTTACCCACTAGGATCAGATGGGGGAATTTGGCACCACTACACATATGGCTAGGGGGATCTCGGATCATTCCACTGTTTGTACCACCCTTTGGGGCCTTGTCGTAAACAGAGCAGCCTTTCCGAGAATAGACCCCTGGCGTCTCCGGGACCCTGAAATTGGTGCCAAGCTTAGGGATGGGTACGAGCTGTATTTTAAGGAGAACCATGGGTCAGTGGATTCTCAGATTATCTTATGGGAAGCGTACAAGACGGTGCTGAGGGGCCTGGCTCAGTCACTTATTGGGGCGCAAAAGAAAGAAGAGTCCCTCCAGATTCGGCTCCTGGAGAGTGAAATACATCAGCTGAAGGGGGACGCGGCTGCTACCCCTTCCGTGGATCTTTGCCACAGGCTAAAGCTGAAACAGAAGGATCTTAGGGTCTTGGCCGTGAGCGAGGCCCGAGCCTATGCGCTGGCCACGCAGCACTGGATTTACGATGTTGGCGATAAGGCACTGAAATTGTTGGCATGGTTGGAGCGCCGTGATGGGGAGCGTTCGTGGGTAGCTGCGGTACGGGACGAAGCAGGCAAACTATGCTCGTCCAGCACAGATATAGAAGAGGCCTTTGCGGATCATTTTGAGAGAGTGTACTCACCTGTGTGCATTAGAACTGAGGAGGATTGTGAGGATTTCTTAAGGGACTTTGCACTCCCCACGCTAACTGAGGAGATGTGTGAACGTCTGGAGGCGGACGTCACGGTAGAGGAGCTCGGTAAGGCGCTTATCTCCCTGCAGTCGGGCAAAGCGTCTGGTCGAAATGGGCTACCAATCGAAATCTATAAAAAACAATACCCGATTGTGACAGCACCTGTTAGACCTGGCACCTTGGTGTGAGTCTCCCTTCCACTTTTTGTCGCTGTGCCTCATGTGTTTTGCTGGTGTTAGCTGCTCAGAGCACTGTGCCACTGCCAACCAGTGCCACAGTGCAAGTGCTCCCTATTTAAAATGTAAATGTTGGTTGGATTCCATGATTGGCTTATTTGGTTTACTGTCAGACCCCAGTAAAGTGCACCAGGAGTACCCAGGGCTTGTAAATACAAATGCTGCTGGTGGGCTTGCAGCACTGGTTGTGCCACCCACAGAAGCGGCCTAGTAAAATGTGTCTAAGGTCTGCCATTGCACAACCTGTGTGCAGTCTGGTACTGTCATGCTGACTGGGCAAGTGCACCCACTTCCCAGTCCCTAAACCTTCCCTTAACTTCATATTAGTCACCCCTATGGTAGGCCCAAGGGAAGGGTGCATTGTAAGCATAAGGTAGGACAAGCCCTGATGTGTGTGGCATGTCCTAATAGTGAATTACAGCCATTTTTGTTTTTCACTATTGTAAGGCTACCTGTTCCCATAGGTCCAGAATGGGCTGTTAGAATTGTTACATCCTATGATCCTAACAGACCCAGGGAACATGGTAGAAAATCGAGTTTAGTATGCCTGAACTCAGAATAATAAAATACATATTTTAGTAAAGTTTATTTTAATATTCTGTGTTTGCAAATACCACTTTTAGAAAGCTGGTATTTGCTAGCCTAACCAATTCAGCCCGCCTCTGCTATGATGTGGATCTGCCTGTCTGGTTTGTGTGAGTGACAGGGCTGGGGAAACCCAGAGGGTCAGGGCTAGGTAGCCTGGTGGTTAATGGAGAGATTGACATCCAGATGGGTGGGAGGAGTGCACCTGGACTCTGAATAGGGGTGTGCTCTGCCACCACAATGCTGGCTCCACCTCCTGTGGAGCGGCTGATGTCTCTGCCCTGCACCCTGAATAGAAAGGCAGAGTCATGTCAACAAAGTGCTCAAGAACTGGTTTGGACTGGGCACAGGCCCCTCAACCCCAGAGGAACAAAGGAATTAGGGGTATAAGTATTGGGACCCTGCTCCCAAGAAATTAGATCCTGCTTGACAAGAAGAACCTCTGCCTGAGGAGAAGGAACTGGGAAAGCTGTAAGGAGGAGTACTGTCCCTGACCTGGGGGATTGGCCTGCAGTGGTTGCCTTGCTGCTGAAAGGAGAGGAGAAAAGACTTTAATTCAACTTGTGCTAAAAGATCTCCAAGGGCTTGTGATGAGCTTGCCCCCTGAACGAAGTCCCAGGACCAGTGGACTTCACCCCCAGCTCCCCAGAGTCTTTTGGAAGTGCCTGCTGCTGTTGTTGGGCCTTCTGAGGGACTGTGTGTCGCAAGGAGCTGGAAGCGTGACTCGAGGAGGAGAAGCGTGCCGTCGTCGGAGCTGTTGCCGTCACATCTCGCAAAGGGTGTTGCCGCTGCAGCATCGCATCGAGCGGAAGCGTCTCGCATCATTCCGGAAGTGTCTCGCAACGCCGAAGAAGCGTGTTGCCATCGCAGCCATCGCAGCTGACGCATTGCACCGCATCAAGAGAAGAGTCTCGCATCGAGGAAGGAGCGTGTCGCCATCGCAGCCATCGTAGTTGTCGCATTGCACCGCATCCAGAAAAGCGCCTCGCATCCACGGAGAAGCGTGCCGCCGTCGGAGCTGCTGTCATCGCATCGCGTAAAGGGGTGACGCCGCTGCAGCATCGCATCGAGCGGAAGCGTCTTGCAAACGTCGGAGAAGAGTGTCGCTGCCAAGGCCGCTGTCGTCGCATCGCGTAAAGGGGTGACGACGCTGTAGCTGACTCATCGAGTCGAGCCTTCTCGCAACATCGGAGAAGCGTAACGCATCTGGAAGATCTTCACGTCTTTATTTCTTTTGCACCAAGAACTTCATCGCATCAACATCGTTGCAACACTTTCGTTGCCCTGCGTGTCGCATCTAACAGGTACATTGACTTAAAGTGTCATATTTAAGAACTTAAGAGAACTAAGCAAACTTCTACCATCTAAAGTAACAGTATTGTGTATTTTTGTCGTTTAATGGTCTTGTGATAACTCTATATAAAGATTCCTTATTTTTGATATAAAAACCTGTGTGGTGTCCGTTTGTAGTGTTGTCACTTGGTTACTGTATGTGTTCACAAATGCTTAACCTATAACGCTCTGAGATAAGCCTTGGCTGCTCGCGCCAAACTACCTAGAGGGTGAGCAGGGGTTATTTTAGGAGTGTAACCCCTTACCCTGACTAGAGGAAAGGTTCCCTGCTTGTCACAAGTATCTACCTGTGCCAACCAGAGAACCCGGATTCTAACATTGGTGGTCAGCGGTGAGGATTCTGGACTTGCATTTGTGACTCATGTACAGTAATTGGTGAACACTACTTAGTGAGTGCAGACCTTAAACGCAACCAATACTTGTTGGTAGATTTCTTTTTGGACTGTCTATTTTTGAGCACTGCCAAGCTTAACCATGGTGGAGAAAGCAGCATCCATAGTCTCTGTGAATACTGAATTTGAATGGGAAGAAGAGAAATTGGATAGCTACACTGCAAAGCAGCTGAAATTCTTCTGCAAGAAGTTTAATGTTTCTACAACTTAATGTAAAAACAAGGCAGAGTTCTACAAGGCGCTGAGGGCCTGGGTAGAAGCAAGGAATGCCAATGAGGATGATAGTGCAGATGAGCAGCTGGATGAGCCAGTGGGTTCAAGAGGAAGGAGAACCCCTTCCCCTGCAGGTAGCAGTGTTTCTAGTAAAAGTTTATCTCCAGAGGAGTTGGCAGACAGGAAGGAAACCAGAGCTCATGAAATAGAGATGACCAAACTAAATGGACAACTGGCAATGGAACAAAAAAGGTTGGAAATGGAAGAAAAAAAAATCCAAATGGAGCATGACATGAAAATGAGGGAGCTGGAGTTGAAAGCTAAGGGCTTGGAAAGCCCTCCCTCTGGTGGCAGCACACCCCCAGTGCAGGTAGAGTCCAGAGTGTACATACCCAAAGATGTAGTGAAAGAATTTTTTTTAAATGATGACAATCGGCAGTGGTTTAAAGCCTACGAAGTAGCCATGTCCTCCCACCGGGTCCCTGAGAAGGATTGGGGAGCGGGGTTGTGGGGACGGTTCTTGAGTGAAGGGCGGGACACACGGCTAGATTTGCCCTCAGATGTGTATAACTGTTACCCCCATATGAAGGAAGCTTTAATGACTAGGTATGGGTTAACCCCTGAAATGTATAGGCAGAGGTTCAGGGGTTGCACTAAGATTCCCAATAGTATGTATGTGGAGTATGTGACTTTTTTTGCAGAGCACTGGATGGTTGGGTGAAGGGTAGCAAGGTTGATAATTTTCAAGGGCTTCTTGATTTAATGGCATGGTAGCACTTGTCCAGTAATTTTTTTCCTGAGCTACGCCAGCACCTGATTGATAGTAGGCTGACTAACCCTAGTAAGCTTGCTGAGGAGGCGGACCGCTGGGTCAGTACCAAGGTCCACAAGGGTCCAGTGGGAGACTCCGCCAAAGGTGGGCAGGGTCCCCAGCAGAAGAGCGGGGGGGACAACGGTAAACAGAGGGAATTGCAGAGGAGGCCCCAAAGTAATTCCCAAGGGAACCAAGGGAAAGGTTCTCAGCCTCACCCACCCCAGAAACCGAGTGGGGCCCTACAGGTACCCAGTTCAAAGAGGGCCCCCAACCTGTTACAGATGTGGTGAACTGGGTCATTTTGCCAATGATCCCAAGTGTCGCCAGTTTGGAAAACCAGCACCCCCTGGTGCAACCCCCCGGCAGACGGCTAGTGTAGCTCTGGGTGGAGAGATGGGTGTCCAAGGTGGGTGGGGTTCAGTAGAACTGTCCCTGGTCTCATTAGGAGATCGTGAAGTGGTCCCCAAAACCCAGCTGCCTAAGAACACTAAAAAATACAGGCAGTGGGTGACCATAAATGGCCATAGAGTGGAAGCTCTCCGAGACACAGGAGCCAGTGTGACGGCTGTCAAACGCCACCTGGTGTCTCAGGAGCAGGTTGTCCCAGGAGCATTTTATCCGGTTGTTGCCACCGACAACACCGAGAGTCACTGCCCAGTGGCTCAGGTTCCCTTTGAGTGGGGGGGGGGTGTCTCTGGTACTCTTCAGGTAGCTGTGAGGCCCGCCATGCCTGTAGACTGTCTGTTAGGGAACGATCTGGAGAGCTCACCTTGGGCTAAGGGGGAACGGAATGCTCACCTGGAGATGTTGGGTATGCCAGATTGGGCGTGTGTCTCCACACGGTCCATGGCAGCGAGTAGAGGTGCTCAAGAGGACCTGGAGCATGAGAGGGAGGCCCAGGAACCGGCCTTAGGGAGAAGAGGCAGGGTGCGCGGGAAACCGGCCCCCAAAGTTCCCATGGTCCAGGAGGAAGCAGGCCTTGAGGGGGATGCCCTGGAACCTACAGGGGAACAGATAGCTGAACTGGGGGACCTGCCTGAGCTGACCCATTGGCAGCAGGAAGGAGGACCCTCCAGGGAGGAATTCTGCAGGGAGCAGAAAGAATGCCCTTCTCTCGTGGGTATGCAGCAGCAGGCTGCTGACCAGGCCGCAGGAGATCAGTCTGGGTCACATTTCATTTACTGGGAGAACGACCTCCTGTATTCTGAGCCTAAGGTTGCTGAGCCTGGGTCAGCTCGTGTGCTGATGGTACCCCAGCACTTCAGAGCCTTCCTACTGGGGCTGGCTCACGATGTGCCATTAGCAGGACATTTGGGGCAGGACAAGACCTTTGAAAGGCTTGTCACCCACGTCTTTTGGCCCCAAATGCGCAGTAGTTCAGATACTCACTGCAGGACCTGCCAGACTTGCCAGGCAAGTGGGAAGAGTGGAAGGAAGCAGAAGGCTCCACTCCACCCATTCCCTGTGGTCGGTACCCCATTCCAGCGAGTGGGGATTGACATTGTAGGGCCACTGGACCCCAGGACAGCGATGAGCAATAGGTTCATCCTGGTCCTGGTGGACTATGCCACCCGGTACCCAGAAGCCATCCCTCTGAGGACAGTGACGGCCCCCGTGGTGGGACTTGCGTTGATGGGAATTTTCTCCCGAGTGGGATTCCCTCTAGAGGTGGTGTCTGACCGAGGTACCCATTTCATATCTAAATATATGAAATCCCTTTGGCAAGAGTGTGGTGTAACCTACAAGTTCACCACACCTTACCACCCCCAAGGAAACGGGTTTGTTGAGAGATTCAACCGAACCCTAAAAGGCATGATAATGGGTCTTGAGGAACCCATGAGGCGTAAGTGGGACGTCCTCTTACCATGCCTTCTCTTTGCTTACAGAGAGGTGCCACAGAAGTCTCTAGGGTTCAGTCCCTTTGAGCTGCTGTACGGACACCCAGTGAGAGGACCTCTAAGTCTGGTCAAGGAACGCTGGGAGCAATCTCCCAGGAAACCTCCCCAGAATGTATATAGTTACATGCTGGCCTTCAGAAACCAGACTAGGCATTTCAGGGAATATGCTGAGGCAAACCTGGAAGCCAGCCAGGAGGAGATGAAGCGGTGGTACGACCAGAATGCCACTTTGGTAGAGCTTCAGCCTGGACAGAAGGTATGGGTCTTGGCCCCAGTGGAGCCCTGTGCGCTCCTGGATAAGTGGACCGGTCCCTTTGAGGTTGTGGAGCGCAAGAGCCCTGTCACCTATTTGGTGAACTTGCGGACTCCAAGGAACCCCTTGAGGGTCCTTCATGTCAACCGCCTCAAGCCCCACCTGGAGAGGTCCCAAGTGGGCATGCTCTTAGCGACAGATGCTGGGATGGAGGAGGAGACCGAGCCTCTTCCTGACCTCCTGTCAGCCAATGAGCAAGATGGGTCAGTGGATGGTGTCATCCTCTCTTCCACCCTGACCCCTGAGCAACAGAACGATTGTCGCCATTTACTGGGACAATTTTCTGACCTGTTTTCCCTGATTCCCGGTGTCACTGATTGGTGTGTCCATGATGTGGACACTGGGAATAGTAGACCTGTGCGGCACAAGGTCTACAGGGTAACTGACAGGGTAAGGGCCTGCATCAAGGAGGAGGTCTCCAAGATGTTTGCCCTTGGGGTAATTGAGTCCTCAAACAGTCCTTGGGCCAGCCCAGTGGTCTTAGTCCCAAAGGCTGCAGCGCCGGGAGCCACACCCGAACTCCGGTTCTGTGTGGACTACAGAGGACTCAGTTCAGTCACCAGGACTGACGCACACCCCATCCCCAGAGCTGATGAGCTCATAGATCGGCCAGGGGCTGCCAACTACCTCAGCACGTTTGATTTGACGTCTGGGTATTGGCAGATCGCCTTGACCGATGGGGCCAAAGAGAGGTCAGCATTCTCCACCCCTGATGGGCACTACCAGTTCCGGGTTATGCCCTTTGGGATGAAGAATGCCCCTGCCACCTTCCAGAGGTTGGTCAACCAGGTGTTGGTTGGGCTGGATTTGTTCAGTGCAGCCTACCTGGATGACATCGCAGTGTTCAGCTCCACGTGGGAGGAACACCTGCGCCACCTCTGGAAAGTGTTGAAGGCGCTGCGGAGGACAGGCCTCACGATCAAGGCGAGTAAGTGCCAGATCGGGCAGGGTTCAGTGGTGTACTTGGGGCACCAAGTTGGGAGTGGCCAGGTGGCACCCCTTCCACCCAAGATAGAAACCATCCTGAATTGGGAGTCGCTCAAAACCCAGACAGAGGTGAGAGCCTTCCTAGGTCTCACCAGGTACTACAGGAGGTTTGTCAAGGGGTATGGCAACATTGTTGCCCCCTTGACGGCACTGACTTCAAGGAAGCAGCCCAGGAAGGTGATTTGGACAGACACCTGTCAGAAATCTTTTGAGGCCCTGAAAGCTGCTATGTGCACGGCGCCTGTGCTTTTGGCTCCCAACTTCTCCAAAGAGATTATCGTTCAGACAGATGCTTCAGAGCACGGTGTGGGGGCTGTTCTTTCACAGATTAATGAAGAGGGCCTAGATCAACCGGTAGCCTTTATTAGCAGGAGGTTACTACCACGGGAACAGAGATGGAGTGATATTGAGCGTGAGGCATTTGCTGTGGTCTGGGCGCTGAAGAAGCTAAGACCCTACCTGTTTGGGTCTCACTTCCGGGTTCAGACGGACCACAGGCCCCTCAGATGGTTGATGCATATGAGACGTGAGAACCCAAAGCTGTTGAGGTGGTCTATTTCCCTACAGGGTCTGGATTTCACGGTGGAACATCGCCCTGGTACAGATCACGCCAATGCTGACGGTCTGTCCAGATTTTTCCGCCTTAGTGATGAGGAACTCCCTGGGTTAGGGTAGTTCTCCCCACATTTCAGCTGGAGGGGACACGTGTTAGACCTGGCACCTTGGCGTGAGTCTCCCTTCCACTTTTTGTCGCTGTGCCTCATGTGTTTTGCTGGTGTTAGCTGCTCAGAGCACTGTGCCACTGCCAACCAGTGCCACAGTGCAAGTGCTCCCTATTTAAAATGTATATGTTGGTTGGATTCCATGATTGGCTTATTTGATTTACTGTCAGACCCCAGTAAAGTGCACCAGGAGTGCCCAGGGCTTGAAAATACAAATGCTGCTGGTGGGCTTGCAGCACTGGTTGTGCCACCCACAGAAGCGGCCTAGTAAAATGTGTCTAAGGTCTGCCATTGCAGAACCTGCGTGCAGTCTGGTTCTGTCATGCTGACTGGGCAAGTGCACCCACTACCCAGTCCCTAAACCTTCCCTTAACTTCATATTAGTCAGCCCTATTGTAGGCCCAAGGGCAGGGTGCATTGTAAGCATAAGGTAGGACAAGCCCTGATGTGTGTGGCATGTCCTAATAGTGAATTACAGCCATTTTCGTTTTTCACTATTGTAAGGCTACCTATTCCCATAGGCCAGAATGGGCTGTTAGAATTGTTACATCCTATGATCCTAACAGACCCAGGGAACATGGTAGAAAATCGAGTTTAGTATGCCTGAACTCAGAATAATAAAATACATCTTTTAGTAAAGTTTATTTTAATATTCTGTGTTTGCAAATACTACTTTTAGAAAGCTGGTATTTGCTTGCCTAACCATTTCAGCCCGCCTCTGCTATGATGTGGATCTGCCTGTCTGGTTTGTGTGAGTGACAGGGCTGGGGAAACCCAGAGGGGCAGGGCTAGGTAGCCTGGTGGTGAATGGAGAGATTGACATCCAGATGGGTGGGAGAAGTGCACCTGGACTCTGAATAGGGGTGTGCTCTGCCACCACAATGCTGGCTCCACCTCCTGTGGAGCGGCTGATGTCTCTGCCCTGCACCCTGAATAGAAAGGCAGAGTCATGTCAACAAAGTGCTCAAGAACTGGTTTGGACTGGGCACAGGCCCCTCAACCCCAGAGGAACAAAGGAATTAGGGGTATAAGTATTGGGACCCTGCTCCCAAGAAATTAGATCCTGCTTGACAAGAAGAACCTCTGCCTGAGGAGAAGGAACTGGGAAAGCTGTAAGGAGGAGTACTGTCCCTGACCTGGGGGATTGGCCTGCAGTGGTTGCCTTGCTGCTGAAAGGAGAGGAGAAAAGACTACAAAGACTTTAATTCAACTTGTGCTAAAAGATTTCCAAGGGCTTGTGCTGAGCTTGCCCCCTGAACGAAGTCCCAGGACCAGTGGACTTCACCCCCAGCTCCCCAGAGTCTTTTGGAAGTACCTGCTGCTGTTGTTGGGCCTTCTTAGGGACTGCGTGTCGCAAGGAGCTGGAAGCGTGACTCGAGGAGGAGAAGCGTGCCGCCGTCGGAGCTGTTGCCGTCGCATCTCGCAAAGGGTGTCGCCGCTGCAGCATCGCATCGAGCAGAAGCGTCTCGCATCATTCCGGAAGTGTCTCGCAACGCCGAAGAAGCGTGTCGCCATCGCAACCATCGTAGCTGAAGCATTGCACTGCATCAAGAGAAGAGTCTCGCATCAAAGAAGGAGCGTGTCGCCATCGCAGCCATCGTAGTTGTCGCATTGCACCGCATCCAGAAAAGCGCCTTGCATCCACGGAGAAGCGTGCCGCCGTCGGAGCTGCTGTCGTCGCATCGCGTAAAGGGGTGACGCCGCTGCAGCATCTCATCGAGTGGAAGCGTCTCGCAAACGTCAGAGAAGAGTGCCACTGCCAAGGCCGCTGTCGTCGCATCGCGTAAAGGGGTGACGACGCTGTCGCTGACGCATCGAGTCGAGCCTTCTCGCAACATCGGAGAAGCGTAACGCATCTGGAAGATCTTCACGTCTTTATTTATTTTGCACCAAGAACTTCATCGCATCAACATCGTTGCAACACTTTTGTTGCCCTGCGTGTCGCATCTAAAAGGTACATTGACTTAAAGTGTCGCATTTAAGAACTTAATAGAACTAAGCAAACTTCTACCATCTAAAGTAACAGTATTGTGTATTTTTGTCGTTTAATGGTCTTGTGATAACTCTATATAAAGATTCCTTATTTTTTATATAAAAACCTGTGTGGTGTCCGTTTGTAGTGTTGTCACTTGGTTACTGTATGTGTTCACAAATGCTTAACCTATAACGCTCTGAGATAAGCCTTGGCTGCTCGCGCCAAGCTACCTAGAGGGTGAGCAGGGGTTATTTTAGGAGTGTAACCTCTTACCCTGAATAGAGGAAAGGTTCCCTGCTTGTCACAAGTACCTACCTGTGCCAACCAGAGAACCCGGATTCTAACAGCACCCATGCTCGAGATGCTTAAGGAGGCACGTGAGCGTGGGTACTTATGTCCTGACCAGAGAGGCCATGATTGTGGTGATCCACAAGGCTGGGAAACCAGCAGACCAATGTGCCTCATACCGGCCGATCTCTTTGCTTAATGTGGAAGTGAAGGTTCTTGCCAAGGTCCTGGCGGATCATATACTATCGGTGGTTACAGATTTGGTCCATGTTGATCAATCCGGCTTCATGCCCCGCAGAAGTACTCGTCATAACCTTCGGCGTCTCTGTGGGGTTCTGTATATGACTGAGGATGTTGGAGACACCCAGACGACCTTGATGGCGCTGGACGCTTTGATGGCCTTTAACAGCATAGAATAGCCCTTCTTGTTTGTTGTTCTCCAGCGGTTGGGCTTTAGACCGATCTTCTGTAGCTGGGTACGGCTCCTATATGAACGACTGGCGGCTCGGGTGCGGGTTAACGGGGCTGTATCTAGGGCCTTCTCCCTGCGGAGGGGGACAAGCCAGGGATGCCCTCTGTCCCCTCTCCTCTTTGCCCTGGCGCTGGAGCCCTTGGCCCATTGGATCAGGAGGGACCCCTCGATTTGGGGACTAGCGGCAACGGACGAATGGGAGGAGCATATATCTCCATATGCCGATGACACCATCCTCTATCTGGCAAGGCCATACCACTCGATTGCCCAAGTAGTTCACTTATTCGAGCTGTTCGGTAGCTACTCTGGCTATACCATTAATTGCTCGAAGTCTGTGATTTTCCCCTTGTCGGGTACTCCCCCTCGAGTCCCATCTAGGAGCTCTGCACTGGTGGTCCTAGGAGGGATTCAAGTATTTAGGGGTGTATATAACCCGTAATAGACAGGAGTTCTTCAAGAGGAATGTCGAGCCCCAGCTGACTCGCCTGCAAGCCGATGTGGCCCACTGGCGCACTCTCCCGCTCTCTCTGATGCGTAGGGCGGCCATGTTTAAGATGCTCATGCTGCCAAGGCTACTGTATGTTCTGCAGAACACGCCATATCTGATACCCACGAGTATATTCAAACGGATCTCACAGGCGGTGCGGACCTTGTTATGGGCCAGACAGTCCCCTAGGGTAGCGCTACACAAATTGCACAGGGGGTGTATGACGGGGGGGTTGGCGGTCACGGATGTTAAATTATACTACTGGGTGGCACAATTGCAGGTGGTCAATGATTGGGTGTACACTGAAAGGGATGAACCCGCCTATAGGGTAGACAGAATGGTCATGCCACGGGGCACTTGTGAAACTCTCCTGTATGCCCGTAGATCTCATAAGGTATGGCCGTACCACACTAGGGTAGTCTTCCACTGCTGGCAGGAGGCGAATCGACTCCTGGTCTGGCCTGGCAAGTTAACCGGGAGAACTACACTCTGGCAGGGGGACCTGTTGAGGGAAGTGGCAAAGTTAACAGGGTTTAAGGGATGGCAGTAAATAGGTATTGATTATTTGGGGGATGTCTGGAAGGGGGATGCCATCCATACTTTTGAAAATATCCAGAAGGAGTACAGCTTACATACCTCACAGAGATATCAGTACATACGCCTCCACCATGCCCTACACTCCCACATACCAAGTGGCACAGTAATCCCGGAATACTCCCCGATGTAAGATCGTTTGTTACTTGATCCCATTGCGGAGAAACCCACATCCACAATTTACCGGAAACTGATAAACAATATACCCGATCTCTTGGTTAGTCTCAGAGCGGCCTGGGCCCGGGACCTTGGGAGCCTCGACGAGGAGGACTGGCAGGATGCCCTCCAGGGGCCCAGGGAGATCGCTATCCGCTCTAGGTTTAGGCTTGTCCAGTTCAAAATCCTCCATCGCACATACTATCCTCGCACCCACCTGTACACATGGGGAAGGTATCAGTCGGCGCTTTGTGTGCGGGGTTGTCAACAAGAGGGCTCCTTCTTCCATATCATTTGGGAGTGCCCGGTGATCAGTTCATTCTGGGTGAAAGTTACGGATATAATGTCTAGGGTAGCCGGGGTGCCGGTCCTGATGGACCCGAAGTGGCTTGTTGATCAAAGGGGACAATGACTGGTCGAGATATGTGGAGCTTTGGCTGGCCCTGGCTGCAGGGGTAGCAAAACGGAATATTGCTAGGGTCTGGGGGGTGCAGGCGCCCCCTCTATGGGAGGATTGGCAGCGGGACCTTGACTGGTGCCAAAGAGCGGAAAAAACGGTATACAAAAGCAGGGGGTGCATGTAGAATGGAAGAAAATATGGGCGTCCTGGCGCAAATATAGAGAGGCGGGTGCCCTCTTGGAAGGAGTAGTCAATTTGTATTGATGACAGTCACTTGTGTTTGCCGGATGTGTAATTCCCAGATGATGTCTGCACTGTTCCTCAATGTGCTAATTGTACATGGTATTATATTGTATGGTCTTATGAGCACTGCTAGTAATAAAAAAAAATTACAATATATATATATCCCCTGGTTGGTATATATAAGAGAGAACTTTAAATCTCTAGGAAGACCAGAATTATATTCTCATCCTGAAAGTATCACCAGAAAAGAGGTTGCCTGGTTAAAGGAGACCTATTACTCGAGAATGAGCCAAGCCACTAGTTCTGAACTTTTTCATTGTTAAATCAGTACCCAGAGAGAACCATATTTGTTATGTGAAATGCCCGCCTACCAGCTCTGTCTTTTGAAATTTCTTAGGTTGGGTCTGTTCCACCAGCTGTTATATCCAGAGGGAACTTAGTATAAATATTCTGATCCCCGTATTGCACTTCTAATTTCCCTTTTAAATGCAGTACTTTGCACATTGTTATGATATTTTCCATATATAAATCTCTTCGCTATAAGTTTTTAATACCCTTTTTTTAACTCAGAATTTTTTTCAGGTCAGGCCTGCCCTTTTGTTTTTACAACTTTTAGCATCGCATGAAATGTTTATGGTGTTTCGATGTTTCTTAAAAGCGTTCATAAAGCAGCATGCTCGGTGCAGCCATTAGAGTTGTTAAATCATGAAATTCTTATATTCACTGTAACTCAGTTTTTAGAATTCACGCATGGATTATTGTGTTTTTTGTGTTCATGGTTTTAAGGCAACTTGTATTGTTTTATTACAAAATCGAAAAAAGTTTTTCTGACTTGCTAGTAAAATATTGTTTAACCTAGGGCTCCAATAGAATCCTCGCACCACTGGTGCAGCTTGACACAACAGTAAATGAGCATATGAACCTAAGCAATAAATCACTTTTTAAAAATTGAAAAGTTAAATTATGTATTGCTGCCTTTCTGAGAGAATCTTTCTTTTCTCACATTAGACTTTGTACTAACTTGTCTGTGAAACTGTAGAAAAAAATTCTCTTCAGGAGAAGATGAACTCTTTGCCATTTTTAGGTCTCGCCTAGCGTTGCAGCGCATGCGCTGCTCGCTGGCAAGAGATATTGTGAGAGAGGGACTTCAGAAGTGGGCTTGAAGCCCCGCCCCTCATTTCCATTGGCTGGCATCACGTTTATGCTAAACGGTGGTCTACCATTGGAAATGAGCTGTTTGCGTTGCCTCCCTTTTGGTCCGGCCCATCCGGACTGGATCTCCTACTTCACGGCTGTCGTGAAGCAATTTCTTATCTCAAGGAGGCGTGTTATATAAACAAGCCATGAGATCCAGTCCAGATGGGCCGTCCCAAAAGGAGACCGGGCGCCGCGTGTTTATTTTTGCATCGCACTTTCACTTAAAGTGAAAGCGCAATGCAAAAATAAACAGCGCTGCCTTCCCGCACGCTGTGCATGGCAGGGTGTGACAGGCTCCAGGGTGGGCTGTCCCAAAAGGAGACAGGGCGCCACGTGTTTATTTTTGCATCGCACTTTCACTTAAAGTGAAAGCGTGATGCAAAAGTAAACAGCAGCTGCCTTCCCGCACGCTGTGCATGGCAGGGTGTGACAGGCTCCAGGGGAAGCTTCTGCAAGCAGAAATGAAGAGTTTTTGCAGGCAGGCTGAGAGCCAAACGGTGAAACTGTGTCCCTGCTGATGAGGCGTTAGTGGCTGCAGCTGCCTGGCTTTGTGGTTTTAGAGTGAGTTCTGTCCTCGTTTTTCATATACACTCAGTCACCTAAACCAGAGTAGCAATTTGGTGAAGACTCGAAGACTCAAAGTTGCAAGGCACCTGATTTCACTGTATCTGTATATTTTTGTAGCCACATTAAAGTTGCACTTTGGAAGCAGTCGCCCCACTTGCCAACCAGGAATGTTTGCTGCCCTGAGCTAGGGCACGGGAAGGCGAGTCCCCACGAAGTGGTGTGCCACAGGGCCTCGTTAACAACACTGCTCCCCTTGGAGGCGCTTCCCACTAATGCTGAGCGCACTGGGAATCTCCAGTGCTTGCTGTACCTGCAGAGTCCAAGGTGCACGGGCCAAGTCGGGAACCCACAGTGTCCTCTCCTTGACCTTCTGTGCCCCGGTTCACCACGTGCCCCAGCCCCGACCCTGTCACTGCAGGAGGTCAGGGCTGTGGTTGCAGGAACTTCACTGGGGATTGCTTCTTGTGTGACCCTTCTGCTGATTGTTGGAAACACAGGACACGTTTATTTTTTCAATTAAAAAATACTTCTGAGGTGCTTTAATTCGCCTGTAGAATCACTACACTGTTATTGTTGCACTGCCACTGTTTAGTGCCCACCACACTTTTGATACTAGGAATTCGTTTAAAGCAGCCACTAGGTAAGTGATGTCATTGTATGTCTCAAAAACGCCAACAACATTATAGAATGCTTCCTGATGTTGTTAAAATGATGAGGGATGGGCAAAGATAACTGGTTCTTCTGTACACTGGGTGACCCCTTTAACCTCCCACTTCACGTGTGAAGTAACCTTCGTATGGGTTGATACTTTGACTATGCTTCATTCAGTTTAGGTAATGCCAGGAGGTGTGTTCATCTGCTTTACCCAAGGCTGTCCCCCTTTATCCGGATCCTAAACACATTGCTTGTGCTGGTGTTTATTTTAGCTTTGCTGGGGCTGGAGACGGGGTCAGCACGCGTTTTCCACATTGCTGCCTCATTGCCCGAGCCCCGGGCCCAGCCACTTAGGGAGGGATGGTTTGAGGAGGGCGATGGCTTGCAGCTGGGCCCTCTCACATGACACGCAGCCCCGGCCTTTCATGGCCACCGTGAGCACGATGGCGCATTGGCTTTCTTAAGTTAGTGGACAGATTACTTCTCCTCTGGACATTTTCTAAAAAGGTAACTTGTCGAGCACCTTCAAGACCCAGGATTGTGAACCGGCCAGGGAGCTGTGTCCGCCCAGTAGTCACTGTGTTCAGCAGCATAAAAAAACAAGCATTAAAAATGCAATAGGTCTCGCCTTTTATTAAGTTAAAGCCATTTGCTTTGCTATACAATACCATTAGCAAAGCAAATGGCTTCAACCTAATCAAAGGTGAGACCTATTGCATTTTCAATGCTTGTTATTCTTGGCCCACATGATAATGCATTTGAACGTATATCCCAAAAAGTGCCTCTCTATAATATAACAATGATATTTTCACGTGTTTTGGGTAGACCGTAAGGCCCATTTCACTGTGTGTTTTGGGTGAAAGGAAACCTGAGGATTTGTGAGGCATCTGTCCCCCAAACACACCAGCTTTCCAAATCAGCATGCACACAATCTTAGTGCATACCTTGCCTGTTCATATATGATAAAGAGGTGTCTACGCAAACTCTTCATTGGGCAGCGCGGGCTATAGTGCTCATTGGCACTCGCTTAACTGGGTACACTCAGTTCAAATCAGGACAGTGAGTCTGATCACAGAGAAATGTGCTTGCCCAAATGAAGGCATACACTCTGATACTTGTAACTTGTAAGGGCCAAAGTAAGTCAATTAAAATCCCAACACCGTTCAATAGCATGGCAGCCTCATTCACTGCTAGCAGGCCCATCTTCATTTTAAGAGACGGCGGGGTCTCTCCTCAGGCGGGTACATTCACCTGTCAGAGTGCTAAGTATTCACTTGACACAATGCCCCTTCCTGTGAGTCACCTGTTAGGGGCACAATGAATGCACCCCACCTCCTATCTAGAGCAACATCAGTGCATCTCCTGACACCGTGTTCCCATGCCCTTGTGTCTTTAATATGTGTGGGCTCAAGAATTCCCTCATTTGTTTGGAGCCACACCCTCATTCAAATGAATGAATGCCCTTCTTGCACTCACACTGATGCACATTTTGCACCTATGTGATCCATATTACAAAAGGTTCAATACAAGTGTCTGTGGCCCCTTCTGTAATGCCAAAAGAACAGAAAACGGGTGCAACCACCTATTGTGCTTCTGGGGTACCTTTGTAATATGGCCTTTAGGGGTCGCCACCAGTCGCTCATGTGACCCCTGGCGCTGCCTCTGCCACCCCTATTTCCAGAGGTGGTGAAATCAGTGCCGGTAACACAGGGGCAGCTTGTCCTTATGGACATCGATTTTGGCCCAGCGCTCCTTGTCAATCTTTTTATACTAATAGTGAATAATGTTACATTATTCACTATTAGGGTTATAAAAATGGAGTACAAATAGCTAGAAAATTAATTTTCCTGACAGATGAGATAAGTTTAAAAAATGCTTTTAAATGTATATTGTGTGCATGCCTGTGGTAGTTGATATGTTAGTGAATGTGTTTGTATAGATAAGCAGAGTGTATGTGTGAATATGTGTGTGTGTGTGAGTGAAAGCGAAGGTCAAAGGCCACGTGATGTCCCTTCCCCTGCCTCTGGCATTTTGAGGAATTGACGTCCATGCCTCTGGACTCCATTACTTGGGCTAATCAATATATTCTGAATCTAGCTGGCATTCCAAAACTAAAATCTCGGAGATCTGCAGAGCAATAATAAGATAGACAAAGCTCAGAAACGCGCAGTACTCGAGATTTACTGAATACGTCATCGTTCATGTACCTTCTTGTCATCTTTCTAAGCATTAATTCCTAAAATTCATATTACCACTCACAGTGCTTCAAGACAACACAAGTAAGAGAAGCCAAACCGCTGTCAAAGCTCGTGTGAGGTTTTGAGTTTTTTTTTCCTGAGTGTATTTCCTTCGTGACTGTTCATAATTGCAGAAACCACAAATGAGTTAGTGGCCCACGCATTAATCGCATTAGTTTCAAAGAGAAATGCTTCCTTGCTATTTCCTGTTTCAAATGTATTCATTCAATAATACCAGATCAAACCATTTCCTTCTTGTGTAAGGAGATTAAAAGGCTCACGAACATGGTACCATAAAGGTTTTGATTTTCGGGGAAATAAATCACAAAAAGAAAACACCACCTTTAAAACAGGACAGGAATGTTTAATTTTTGTATGCCTGCGAAGTTTTGTGAAGTTAAAATTTTCACCAAGGGTGCGCGAAATTCACCTAATCTGTTTTTCGATAATTTACTGAAATGTTGGTAAAATTAAGCAACATGCGAATCTGGCATTTTGGCGCTATATTTTACTGCAAAATAAACAAATAATGCTGTATACTCAATCCTAAATTCTTCAAGTGTTGCCAAATTTCATAAGCAACTCAGCTGCCACATATAACTGTATTTTTCAGAAACTGGATCAAACAAGAACAGAAGATGATATATGACTGAAGTGACACCATGTGACTTAAAAATAAAACCCAAGAAACAGAACGAATAAATATCTTGGGAGTGTAGATTGGGTTGAAAAACACATTAGTAAATACTGAGACCATTGATATCCCAGAGAAGGCAGAACAAAAGCATACCACATAAAGACTGGACACTTGGGGCAGATGTACGACCCTTACAATTTGCGGGTCTCATATTGCAAATTGCGTAGTTTTGCGCCTCGCCAAATGTAATTTACAACAGTGTCTCAGACACTGTTCGCGATTCCTAATGGGGTCGCTAATTGCATGCCTCATTAATATTCATGAGGCAGGTGCATTTTGCGCCCCCATTAGGAATGGCTAGCACTCCCAGGGATGGTGGCCTGCTGGGCTCAGCAGACCACCATGTCTGTGACTGCTTTTTAAATAAAGCAGTTTTTTTTCTAAATGCAGCCCGTTTTCATGAAAAGAAAACGGGATGCATTTACAAAAAGAAGAAATGAAATGTTTCTGTTTCATTTTTTAAAACGAGGGAGTGGTCCGTGGGAGCACTTCTTGCTCTTAAAACATATTTTAGCATCCATTCACAAAGGGGAAGGGGTCTCCTGGGGACCCCTTCCCGTTTGTGAGTGGCTTGCTACCTACTTGAAGTAGGTGGTAAACTTCAACTGTTTTGTGACCACAATTGCATTTGCAAAACAATTGTACATTGAAGTGCGAGTCGCTATTAGGAAGGGACGCCCTTGGCATGCACCTTCCTAAGAGCGAGTCACAAAAGCCTATTTTGTGAATCTGTAATAGGTTTCCGACTCACAAAATAGGGTTTGTACATGGGGCAGTCGTATTTTGCGGTCGCAAATGAGCCGATTTCCTGTTTGCTACCAAACAAAAACGGTCGCACATCTCGGCCAAAGGATGTAATTCAAAATATAAGCCCCAAACAGGCCATTGATATTCACACTACAACCACCCGATATTGGATGGAACTCATTTTTAATCCAAAGTGAAAGAGATAGCTGAGGATAATAAGGGCCTCATTGTATGTGCCCCATTGTGGGGGTGTTAATGTTATGAATGCCTCTCATAGAGAGCCTCTATCGTTTCTTTTAGTTTCTGAATCTCAGAACCCACTACTGGTTACCCACTCTTGTGATGTCATATAGGCCTTCCAGGCCAGGCTGACAGGCCTCTCTGAGTGCCTGTCAGCAGTGGCGGCTGAAAACCTGCTGATTACAGGGGCAGGAAAAAGGTTTAATACATTCAAAAAGAAGCACATACACAAAAGAAATAAAAAAAGTACTTGACATGATTTCCAGAGACACGTCCTCCTTGCTCCAGTCATCCTCTCCTCACATAACGTCACGTCCAGCTGGGCGTAACCAATCCTGGTGCTGCATGTCAGCAGTGCCCTGATTAGTGGAATGCAGCCTCTCTCGCTGCTCCCAAGGACACTTGAGGCCTGTGTAGGCTATCAACCTGGCTGTCTAAGACAGTCTAGGGTTGAGAGGTTAATAATGTGCATGTTACACTGGCCATTGCAAGCCGGCCGGCCAAAGAGACATGCACACTATAAACTAGTGCACAGTCAGGCAGCCCACCACGGCTGCCACTCAACCGGTCCTGCCCCATTCTTCCACTCGGTTCAGGACGGGTTGACGGAAAATAAAATAGTAATGAATAACTTCATTACCATTTTATTTTTCGTTCTCTGGGGCAATGAAGTGGGGCGGCACTCCTTTGCTCAAATGGAGGAGCTGTCCCCTGTCTGTCAGCACAGCGCTGCTTCTCTGTTTTGACTGAAAGTAGAAATCAAAGTTTCAGGATGGAGAGGGAAGGCAGTGAAGGTGTTGTCAGTGGACCAAAGATTTTTTCTAATAAGCATTGGCACAAAGATACTTAACATGTATGGCTTCCTCACCACCCCTCTGCTACCGCATATCAGTTGAAAGCAGGTCAGGGGGGTCCTACATAAACGGGGATGTTTTTCACCTCATGGTTCTGATTTACATCCTAGACAACTTGATCTTTGCTCTCGTCGTCTATTTGATGTCACTCAGAACCCCTCAGTGAAAAACATCCCCGTAATTCACTTTCACCCATCTATAATTCTACATGTTAATGATACCAAGCATACTGCTAAACCAGGAGTGCAGAATTAATAGGGATTGTGAAATTGGGGTTATTTGTTTGTAAAAAAAAAAAGAAAAAACTCTACAACCTTGAAAAAGCACAAAACCACATTTCCAAATTAATTTTTAGTCTTTAATCCAGGGATTAAAGACACATTGAAACCCTGAATGAGCGATTTACCAGAAAAAGAGCAAGGTGCAAGACAGTCTTGGGCACATTCACCAAGACCTTGTGCCACTGCAAAGTCAAGCAAAGTAACACAAATTGGCATAACATCTTGACTAGATATTTGCTTTTAAGTTCAATTGTTTTGTACTGTAAAAATGCTCCTTTGAAACACTAACAGCACTTTGCACTGCTTTACGCCACTTTGTATCAAGGGGCTTCACATGGGTGGTTTTAGGCGTTCCTGTACAAGCACTCATATTTTTTTATACAAAGCCCAATCGACTAAAATGAACAGACCATGGTTTGTGTCAAAAATAATGCCTCCTTGAGGCATGTGCAGAGTTTGAGAAATATTCTTATTTCTCTAAACTGTTCACACATTGCATGTGTGTTGCACTGTACAGCAAACATCCAATGTGTGAAATGTTTTAAAAAGTATCTAGGCATATAATTTTGTAGTGGAAGAATATATTTCCAGTACAAAAACTATGCTAGATAACACACATACATATACACTATTGTGCAAAGGGGTGTGCATGGAAATTGACACACTGTTTGTGCATCAGAGCAGGGAAAGGGACCGGAAGCAGGCTCTGTTTAGTAACTATGGACATGCACTGCTCTCTTTCCCTTGCGCAGTGCATCAACTTTGGTAGCTGCAGTGTGCTACACTGTATTTTAGTAAATGTATCCGTGTCTCAGGCATAAAGCACTTCACGGCCTTACACCAGAATATTCCTGAAATGTCTCCCATTCCAATCAGTAACTCGGGCCTTTTAGAAATTGAGTTTCTGGTTGGCATAGGCTGTTAAGCAGGAACGACAATCCTAGCTAATGTAACAGCACACCCTACATTGTCCTGTGCTCACCCTCTGGTAGCTTGACACAGAGTAGTCAGGCTTAACTTAAGCGGTAATGTATAAGGTATTTGTGCAACACTTCAAACAATAAAACAGTGAAAGCATCATGAAAACAATCTGCACCAGGGTAGCCAAATAGAGAACAATTGTATAAATAAAACAAAACCAACACAACTAAATTCCAACAGGTAGAAGTCGAGATATGAATTTTTAAAGAATAAATGTAAATTAGCTCTTCGTAGTGATAAGCTCTCAAATGGGATATCTGGTCGCACTGGACCGGGCAAAGTCAGTAGTTCAGGCCAACCTTGATGGAGCGAAGGGCAGATACAGGGGCCCACTTGGACCCACTGACCCAAACGACCTTAATCCGGGATGCATCATCGATGACGAAGAAGCTAGGTGCAGTAGAAGCCACGCAGTGGATGAGGTAGGTCGATTTTCTCCATGCAACGGTTTTGATGCAAAGGTTTTAAGTGTGAAGCACTGCTTCTGAATGCGATGAGCAATTGCTGCTCCCACATTAGGCGATGCATTGATTACAAAGGCAATGCGCTGGTGCCAAGGGCGATGCACCCTGTCCGTTGCACCCAACAACAGTGATGTGCTGGTTCTGACTCAACCAAAAACAAAGAGGCACCGATTTCAAAGAGGATGCGTGTGTTCTGGTTGAAACAACACTCTATACAAATTTCCAAGGGCCCAGGATTAGGTTGGCACCACTTGGCAGGGCAAGCCTTGCGGCAAGAGAAGTCCAGGTGCTGTAGGAGGATGAGTTGAAGTCTTTAATGTCCCTGAGACTTAGAACAGAAGACAAGCCTGCAAGCACTTGGAGTCACTCTGGGTTCAAGTTAAGCTGGTCTAGTCCTTCTTACGCAGGCAGGAGAACAGCAGACAGCTAGGCAGCTCAGCAAGGCAAGAGCCCAGCAAAGCAGCAGTCCAGAAGAGTGGAAGTTCTTCCAGCAGCATCACAGCAGTTTTTCTTCCTGGCATAGTCTTCACAGGTCCAGAAGTGCACTCAAGCCATGGTGTCAGAGGTCTAGTACTTATATCCAGTTGTGCCTTTGAAGTGGGAGAGACTTCAATGAAAGTTTTGAAGTACCCAGTCCTCCCTTCTAACCCTGGCTCCAGACTCATTACAGGGGTGTGAGGAGCTATTTGTATTTGGACAGGCCACAGCCTATTCAGGTGTAAGTGTGAGGCTGTGCCCAGTTTCATCCCTCCTATCACCCAGGATCTCCATCAAGACACAACTCCGCTTCCTTTGTGTGTGGCTGTCTAGAGGGAATACACAAAGGGATGTATGACGTAACAACGCGAGTCATTACAACGCGTGCAGTTACATCGCATGCGTTACAACGCATGCGATGTTACAACGCTATGCCATTACAACGCAAGTCTTTACATCGACTTGCGCTAGATGGCGTGCTAACCCTAGAAAAGTGTAATTTACTATTCCAACTCCAGTCCACTTAACAGTAGGGAAGGTGTTGGGATAGTAAACTACACTATTTGTAATGTTAGCACGCCATCTAGCGCAAGTCGATGTAAAGACTTGCGTTGTAATGGCATAGCGTTGTAACATCGCATGCGTTGTAACGCATGCGATGTAATGGCTACGCGTGGTAAAAAACGCGTTGTAATGGCTGTTCCCCTACACAAAGCCTTGCTGTCACCCAGCCCAGACTAAACAGAGACAGGCAGCAGGCACCAACTGGATGAAGTGAGTAAATGCTAACTTTCTGAAAGTGGCATTTGCTAAATTGGGATATGCTTTGCAGTGGTGAAAAATGAAATAGGGAGTTTTTCACTACCAAGACATTTAAAACTTAAAAGTACATGTCTTGCCTTTTAAATGCATTGCACCCTGCCTTATGGGTCAAACAAGGCCCAACAGGTTTATCTTGCCAGGTCGAAATAACAGTGCAACACTACACCCACAGTGTCGGCAAAGGCAGGGCTGAGCCATGGTTAGAGGGCTACTAAAGTGGGTGACACAGTGAGTGCTGCAGTCCCACTAGTACCATTTAATTTACAGTCCCTTGGCACATGTAGTGCACTTTACTAGGGTCTTATAAGAAAACTAAATATGCCAACTGGGTATGAGCCAAAGCTACCAGGTTTAGGGGAGAAAGCACAAGAACTGGTTAGCAGTGATGTAGTGCAAGGAGTCCTTAAGCCAGAAAAAGCGAGGTCAGAAAAATGGAGAGAGCCAGGCAAAAGGTTGGGGGAAGACTGTCCTAAGGATGTCATGTCTAATAAGACCCATGGGTATGCTACCCAAAAGAAAATGTGTTTCTGTGAGAAAGAACATCTTTCTGAGTGGTCCCCCCAAATATTTTCAGATTTGTTTTGTGTTGACATTAATGTTGCAGCATGTGTACTTCTTGCTTGCTGACACAAGACAAAACTGACTACACACCATTGTCCCATTGTCTTATTTAACTTTCCAGTCAAGCAAGGTTAAGTTTAAGAAATGCACTAGTAGTATGGAATTAAGGGGTATACTTGCAATGGAAGTGACGGAGCACAGTGTTAGCCTTCTTGGCTTAACGCCGCTCTACACCACTTCTGAAATGCAGGGCTGCACCATATTTACAACAATATGGTGCAGGCCTACGTTTCCCCCTGTGCGGCGCTAGATGTAGCCGTCTAGCGCCAATGCAGGCACACTTGCACCATAGTACAAGGGTGTCTGCATTGCAGGGGAAGATTTAAGTACAGGAAGGTGTCCGTTCCTACACATAAACAATCTTTAAATGGCGTTTTGTAACTTCTATGTGTGCTGCTTAATGCAGCACACAAAAAAGTAGCAAAACGTCATTTTTTTAATGATTGTTTATATACAGGAAGGGAAACTTTCCTGCACATAAACAATCAATGGTGTTTTGCTGTTTCCATGTGTTCTGCACAACACAGCACACATGGAAACAGCAAAAACGAGGGGAAATTAAACATTTCTCCTCGATTCGCCAGGGTAAGACCAGGTTTTCCTTGGTTTTAATTTTGGCGCTGCCCCATATTTATGCCACCCTTATAAATATGGGGCAGTGTCAAAAACAATGAGTGTTGTGGTGGAACGCCCACCGCAACACCCATTGCCCTCCCCTTTCACGCTAAGCATAGTGTGAAAGGGTGCCTTATTTACAAGGCATCATTAAGTCATGTTAAGTGGCTTAATGCTGACTTGTAAATAAGGCAAATCCCCTATCGCCAGTACAATTACCAAAGAAGTGACATTGTGGTGGTGATAGAGGAATGTAAATATGCCCCTAACTGCCATATCTGGGGAACAGTTTATATGTACCTCACCTACAGGTGTGACTAACTTGTGTGGCTCGAGAGATGTCATTGTGCCCTCGATGGTTGAAGTTTAAAACCCTGCAGTAACACATGGGAAAGAACTTTACTATTCTGTGTAGAATTATTTTTTCCCCTATTAGCTAACCTACCCATAAGAGTGCACTCTAAGCTCAAATGGTTGTGTGGTTAATGGCAAGATCATCATTAAAGTAATGTATATCCCTACTACGAGCAGCTGCCAAATATTTTGTCGCAATTTTGCCAATGCAAGTAGATTGTAAATTCTGTGAGAAAGTCATCCTTTTTTCCCTGATCCCCATTTCTTGCTGGATACTTATGGTAACTGACTGGTACTGGTGGTAACTGACTCTGATTGTCTCTGGGCTCTGCCTAACCAGGCACAGGGCCAGTGCTTGGCTGAAAACAAATTTAGAATACAGTGAAAACACCTACATACAATAGCGTACACTATGGGGTAGGGTACCCGTATGATTGGCATGACGTTCCCTTCATATTAGGGCAGGGGGATCAAACCTACCTTTATGTCCCTCGTATATAATAGGGCATGGCAGTTTAGAGGCCAGCAGCCCTTTCTACACTTGCATGTGTGAACGGCTGAGGCATGAGGTCAGTTTGAAAGCAGCCCTGTGCTGCAGGATTGCTTTTAACATGTAAATTGTGCCCAAACTCGACTTTAGCCTTTGGGGTTCTTAAAAATGAATACACTACCATTTCTGGAGTATTAGTTACCCCCAGGGTCTCCCCTAGATGTCCTAGTGGTGGGGTTCAGGTATTTATAAGGAGGACCCTTATAAAATAGGTTTTATATGCCTTGGATTTAGTGAAATTGCATATTTTACTTCCCCCATTGTAGTAAAGTGTTTCCCAAAATCGACTTTTGTGCTAGGAGCACTGTGGAATGAGGATCTGCAATAATTTTTTTTACACATTCAGAAGCCCTAAGGTCTCTCCTAGGTATTCCAGGGCTGAGGGTACTGTAGATAAAGCTAGGGGCCTTATAAAATATTTTTATAGGTCCTGGGGTTGGAGAAATTGCCCAGTTAATTTTCCCTATTGCAGATCCCCAGCCACAAAGGTTAAAATGGCAAGTTATTAACTAATTATTCCCATCAAGAATACCTGAAAAATATAATTCAAGGACTTACTAGAATGGTATTGATAAATCCAACAATATGCTATTGTTGAATTTATCCTAAAATGTACAGACAGGAAGTTATAAGACTTTCTTGTCTGTAAGCCAAAATTCAGCCTTCCAGTGATCCGCCTTGATTGGTCAGAGTTAAGTGGATTAGCCAGGTTGCTTTGATGAGGTGATAAGTAGCCCCTGCGGTGAAAGAGCCATTCTGGCAGGAGGGGGTTCTGCTGAATGGGAATGCCAGAGCAAAGGGGAGATGTCATAAAAATGATCTTCAAAAGAAGGAGGAGACAGGCAGAAGAAACCAGCTTCATTTATGACCCTACCCTCTGAACTCAGTCAGATGGCAGGCTTAAGGAAGGAATGTGCAGATCCCAGAGGGAGGGAGTCTATGAAGATGAGCCATCCTGGAGTTTGGTTTAGCCACCTCTTGCCTCTCTGCTGAGATTTCAGCCATATTGAATTTTGGAGAAATAGTGCTTTCTGGGAGACCATTGTGCCACACATAGGAGGAAACGGTCATACCCTGGAGTGCCCTCCTGTGTGATCCTAGAGAATACTGAATATGTAATCTGAGAGGGACAGCGTCTCTCAGATCAGCTACTTGAAACTAAAGGAAGAAGAAGGTTCCTTACTGGAAGCTTGATTTGCATCAACCAGGCCCTGCACTCTGACTGACTGTGCCCACTGCACATTCTGGAACTAAAGCCCTGGAGATCAAACCTGCTTCAAAAGGACTAAAGACTGGACTGCCTCCAAGCTACAGGTTAACAGAACTCACCTGGACCATCACCACCAAGAATCCCCAGCTTGGAGTACTGCCAGGGATTTGTAAGGGTTTTATCTAAGTAGATTGTGGGAATTGATTTCTAAAACGTTCAAGGACCATCGTGGAGCTTCCAGACCCTTGGAGTACATTTTGGATGCTGTGGGACACTCAAAGGAACTTCATGCAGAAGTTTGAAGAACACTGGAGAAATTTTGAGAAAAAGCTCCATAAGTGGACCGACCTGACCTGGCTAGCTAAGCCGGCGACCTTTAATCGCGAGACATCCTGCCCTCCAGGCTCCTCCCCTGAAAAGCTCCGGAGGTCTGCCTTTCAGAGTTTGAGTGGGAGTTGGTACAAATCCAAGCCGGTGAACCCTCACCGAAACCAGCCTGGTGAAGAGCATTGAGGGACCCTGGGAGAAAAAGCTCAGTAAAAGTTTCTAAGTCGAAACATAGAAAAGGTGACCGGGACCAACTGCGAGAGTCAAGCCGCCCACCTTGAATGATGAGCCAGCCTGGATCTCTTGTTCCTCCCGCTGGAAAGCTCTGGAGGTCTCGACTTCCATAAGTGCTTGTCGCATGGCAAGCTGGCGAACCCTCACCGAATCTGGACTGGCTGAGAGCTTCGAGGGACCCCGGGAAGAAAATCTCCAGAAAAGTTTCTAAGTCGGAAGGTAAAAACTTTGGCCGAGACCAACCGCTGGGGGTAGCAGTGCATGGCACCATCGAGGTCGGCCGAAAATGTTGACTTTCTCCTGGTCTAGAACGACCAGATGTCCCAATAGGCGCTATAGGTTTCTATGTGCTATATAGTAGTAAATCTTTAAAAAATCATATCTCCGGCTCCCTACTTCCTATTTTTCCAAATTTGTGTTGTATTTTTATTGTGTGTTGTATCTCATTTATTTACTGAATTGATGTTTTAAATGTTTACATACCTGTCTTTGAAGTTAAGACTGCCTGCTAAAAAGTCAAGCTACCAAGGGTTGAGTATGAGAATCGATTTCTGAGACCTATTCTGAGCCCTATATTTTGGTAGTGGCATTATTGCCAGTGGTAGATGCATATTAACACAACTAATGAATCCACTTTCCAACACCTTGTCTCTGCTTACTAGCCCCAGGGCCAGTGTTCTGATGATAAGCTATATGGTCACTAGCTTTAATTACAATTGGTACTGACAGCCTAGCTGTAAGTCCCTACTATGCTTGTTGCCAGCTACCAAGGGTTAAGCAAGGGAATAATTTATTGAGACCTGGACTGAATCTTTTATTGTGATTGTGGTCTTGTTACGAGTGGTTAGTCCCTACTTACCCTTACTAATAAACCACTTTCCAACAAGTTCATTTTGCTAATTTATCAGAAATCTATATCAGTGGTCTAAGTATGAAAAGGTGTCACAAGCTTTACTGATTTACACCTTGACTGAAATGAACACAGTATCAAAAGAAAGTGTATACCAAATATAATGTAAAAAAATAGATTGCATTTTTTTTTCAAAATACCATACCAAACTTGCTCATCATTAAGAGCCTGTATGAAAGTTAATACCCCAGTTGATGATTTAACATTATGTTTTAGAAATAGAAGATGTTAAAAGGATCTATGGTGTATTTTCAAGGACTGGTGAATAAAAACCAACATGCTTAAATCCTAAATGCCACTCTTACAGAGGCGGCACATATGTTATACTAGAGAAGAGATTGCCTATGTCTCTGTTGTAAGACCTAAAGTGAAACCCTTAAATGTTAGCAGCTTGATTGAGAAGTGGGATGAATAGTCAACTCTGTTCTCGGCTATTATCTGTCTCTCTCATTTACAATCCCCTGTCACCAACCAGAAGGACTTTTGCACATGGTGGTAGAGTTAAGTGTATTGATCAATTTCAGGAAGCAGGGAAGGATCTTCAGAGCTGCTTCAAAGGGTATGTTATTGACACTATTGAATGCAGTCTGTACGACAATAAACTTTCTATATATACATTACTTCCTAACTCCTACATGTCTTTTCAAGATAGAGTGTATAACAGCAATGTTATCCTATGTGAAGCAGTTGGCTTTAAAGCCTGACTGCTCTCCTGGTGTTATTTTCCATTCTGTTGCCAAGACTGGAGGTGCTCAAAGATGCTTTTGGAAAAGATCTCATCTACCAAATCTTAAAAAGCTGTTTGAGAATAGATACTGGGATCACTGTGAGGGCGGTTTGTATCCAGGGAGATTATTATACTATCAGCCCAATTTTTTTTAATACACTCTGTCATTTAGCACTGAAACAAAAGAAAGGGCCAAAAACATACCTTCTTGGTAATGATCTTTTACCACCACAACTACTGGAATATGGTGAGGCTCCATAGCTCCCAGGTATGTCATTCTTCTATGATACCGGCTATTTTTTTACCTGATAGGTCACAATATCAAATAACTTAGCCCAGTCTGGAACATGCTGGACTAGAGCTATATCTGAGCCTAAATCATGCCCTCTTATTTTTTTAACAGCATCTAGCTCCAAGAGGTGATCAGGCCATTCCTAGTGAAGGATCACTATTTCTGTAGTTTTTCTTTTCAGCCTCATTTCAAAGCTATTACATGTCAGAAATATCATGGGTTTTCAACAAAGCAGCGTTATTGACATTGTACGACAGTAAATGCACTTTCTTTCTTCTTGCACCCACTTTGTATCTACACTGGTGCTTCGTCTAAATGGCAATTAAGTTATTATAATTTACGGAATCATGTATGTGCACTCTTCAGCATGCTGATCCCATGGAAAAGCAACAATCTTCTTCATCAGTAGGATAATTTGTGTGCTCTTTGGATAGCAAGTAAGTAATTATTCTATATACAAATTTGTCAATACACAGTTAAAATATCATTATATAACCTCTGTTACAATAAACTATATTAGTAGAGAAAATTAACATTCTGCAGAGGTATTATTTTTTACTGACCAATTGATCTGTTCGAAGACTGTACTGGTACTTCACCTTGCCCAAATTCTACCCATGTATTTCTTGGAGGGGAGTAGCCAATGGCATACCTACATTTGAGTAGACACTTAAAGGCGTTCATGCACAGAAGCCTCTGAAAAGGGCTGGAAAAATTCAAATGAAGATAATATATAGTCAATTATTGAGGTTTTGTTGGGGTATTTAAGCTTACACCAAGCTGCTGAGTCCTGTTCCATTCAGCTATAGAAAATCAAACACTCCTGCCCAGTGCAGTTTTTGGACCCTTTGGACTCTGATGGTGCACTTGGCATGGGCTGGCAAGCAGCTGCGGGTGCGATGGGACATGCTCACACTACCCTGTGCATCGGGGAGTTGAACACACCAGGTCATGAACCCTTTTATCGTGTTGAGCGATGCCTTATTGTTCACTTCTGGCTTGACATTCCAGCAGATGTCCTTCACCTGTGGATGGAACAAAATTGTGCTCTTCCATTGTCTTTGCCGCCATTTATGTGCAGCAGGGTTTCGCGTCGATACCACACGGTGGAGCTTACTGATGCCACACAATGCCTCTGGAAGAAACTCATCTGCAGTCTGAATCCTTGCTGTACTCCCCCGGCTGTCAATGGGGTGGACGTGGTTTCCCCTGGGACTGGTGGGGGACACTAGGATAGCTCTTCAGGGATTTGGATTGTGGTGAATGGGTCACTCCTTTGAACAGGATGTGACATCATGCCTGGGGCGATTGTATGACATAATTTCGAAAGACAAAAATTCGACCTACAAAAATATCGCAACAAAAATATCGTGGTCAAGAATATCGACATCCTATCTACAACATGGTAAGTACAAAAATATCGATAATTTAATATCGATGTCAAAAATATCGTAATTCAAAAATATCGGTTTTTTTTTAGTTTAAAAATATATGTAAAATAAACCAAATAATACTTATAAATCAAAGAAACATAATTAAATATATTGTATAATATGTAAAATTTATAATAAATATATATAATTAAATGAAACTTTAATTAAACATATATATAATATATAATATATACACTTACTTAATAATTACTTTTAATAATAATTTCTATAACATATAAATTATTAAATATTTATTTAAATTACCAATACATCTATACACATAAAACAATAACATTAATAAATATTAAATAATTACATATAGCAAATAATAATCAATAATTTTAATTTGAATAATTTTTATTATTAATTATATATTACAATAGCTAAAATATTACAAAACATATTTAATATCAGACACAATAAAACTACTAGTCCAACTTCAACAAAAACAACAGTAAGGAAAATGTTGGATAGCGTAGGGGTAAAAATATCTATTCCAACTCCCGAGAGTGCAACAGTAGGGAAAACATTGGATAGCGTAGGAGTAAAAATTACTATTCCAACTCCAAAGAGTGCAACAGTAGGGAAAGTGTTGGATAGCGTAGGGGTAAAAATTACTATTCCAACTCCAGAGAGTGCAATAGTAGGGAAAATGTTGGATAGCGTAATGGTAAAAATTACTATTCCCACTCCAGAGAGTGCAATAGTAGGGAAAGTGTTGGATAGCGTAAGGGTAAAAATTACTATTCCCACTCCAGACAGTGCAACAGTAGGGAAAACGTTGGATAGCGTAGGGGTACAAATAACTATTCCAACTCCAAAGAGTGCAACAGTAGGGAAAACGTTGGATAGCATAGGGGTAAAAATTACTATTCCAACTCCAGAGAGTGCAATAGTAGGGAAAGTGTTGGATAGCGTAAGCGTAAAATTTACTATTCCCACTCCAGAGAGTGCAATAGTAGGGAAAGTGTTGGATAGCGTAAGGGTAACATTTACTATTCCCACTCCAGAGAGTGCAACAGTATAGAAAACGTTGGATAGCGTAGGGGTAAAAATAACTATTCCAACTCCAAAGAGTGCAACAGTAGGGAAAACATTGGATAGCGTAGGGGTAAAAATTACTATTCCAACTCCAGAGAGTGCAATAGTAGGGAAAGTGTTGGATAGCGTAAGGGTCAAATTTACTATTCCCACTCCAGAGAATGCAATAGTAGGGAAAGTGTTGGATAGCGTAAGGGTAAAAATTACTATTCCAACTCCAGAGAGTGCAACAGTAGGGAAAACGTTGGATAGCGTAGGGGTAAAAATTACTATTCCCACTCCAGAGAGTGCAATAGTAGGGAAAGTGTTGGATAGCGTAAGGGTAAAAATTACTATTCCCACTCCAGACAGTGCAACAGTAGAGAAAAGGTTGGATAGCGTAGGGGTAAAAATTACTATTCCAACTCCAAAGAGTGCAACAGTAGGGAAAGCGCTGGATAGCGTAGGGGTAAAAATTACTATTCCAACTCCAGAGAGTGCAACAGTAGGGAAAGCGCTGGATAGCGTAGGGGTAAAAATTACTATTCCCACTCCAGATAGTAAAACAGTTGGGAAAGCACTAGATAGCATAGTGATTCTATTAACATTATAACCAATTTAATAATTTCTTATAAAAAAATTGCATGTTAACAATGTTTAAAAAAAAAAAATATTATTAAATACCAATTATGTAAAATAAATATTTAAATAAATAAATTTTAATTACATCCCACACTATTCCCCCTTTAACACACAACACACTACACATAAAAATTCACATAATTAATTTAATTATGAATTAATCACTTAATAAAATTAAATCACCAATTAATTACTAATTAACAATTAATAATTAACTATAACAATAAAGAAATATTATTAATAAACTAATTATAATTTATATAATTAACAAAATAATAAAGTAATTTTACAATTAATAATTAATTAAAAATTAATTAATCTATTAATCACATTAATTACCAATTATTAATTGATTACAAATTAATTAATCATAAATACCAATGAAACAATACATATTAATTCATTAATTATAATTACATTACTTCCCACCCTATTCCCCTATAAACCCACAACCCACTACACATTAAAATTCACATAATTAATTTAATTATCAATTAATCACTTAATAAAATTAAATCACCAATTAATTACTAATTAACAATTAATTAATTAACAATAAATAAATATTAATAATAAACTAATTATAATGTATATAATTAACCAATTAATAAAATAATTGTACAATTAATAATTAATTAACAATTAATTAATCAATTAATTACCAATTATTAATTAATTACCAATTAATTAATCATAAATACCAATTAAACAATACATATTAATTCATTAATTATAATTAAATTACTTCCCACCCTATTCCCCTATAAACCCACAACCCGCTCTGATACTAAAACGCTAAATTAAATGTAAAATAATTATAAATCTCTAAACATTTATTTTTAAATGTATTAAAATACATTACAATAATCTTTCACATACAAATAAAATACATATTAAATGACATTACACTAAATAAATATCGATATTATTGACATCGAAATTTTTACTTACGATATTACTTACATCGATATTAATTACTTCGATATTATTTACTTCGATATTACTTACCTTGGGATCGATATTCTGTCCATCGATATTCTTGACTTCGATATTCTGTACCTACGATATTAAAAACACGATATTATTGTAGGTCGAAATTTAAAACTCGATATTTTGGCTAACCACCGCCTGGGGCACCCTCTGTTCGAGCACAGTTTCAATACTATAGGGCACAACACACACTGCGTGCTCTGCTGGGTGGGTCACTAGCAGAACCCACGGAGTTATCTGCTGTGACCCATTTACTGCAAGCGACATCACCATGTTGTGCGATCGCAAAGTTTTAAACATTCTTACAAGAGGCCTGTCAGCCCGGTATCTCTAAGGCATATATGAACTGGCACTAGGATCTGGAGATAGTCATCCATGACAAGCAACGCGGATATTGTTGTTCGGCAGTCCGGTCCCTCTCCTTGAATGGCCAGCATCGGCTGATACACTTCAACTACCATAATCAGGTGTATTACACACCGGCTCGACTATTCTGCTATGGCCTGCATGAGGACTCATGCTGTCTGTGCTGTGGTACGGAGAGCGCTGGCTTCCCACATTTGGCCTGGTACTGTCACTGGTCTACCATGATTCTGGCTCGCTGTGATCCTGGTACACCTTTTAGCATTATTAGGCAATGATAAGGAGAGGCTGGGGGCCTGTACTCGGCTCATTGCACTGGAGCTTCTGCTGGTATACGCATAGCCATGCGTTGGAAGTAAGGCCCCCTAAGATTGGCAAACTGATATGACGTACTGCAACACGCAGTCTGATGCTTGTCATGATCTTATGCTGCTCTGCAGCTGTCCAAGGGACATATCGGGGCCATATCAGGCATACCTCATGTGCTTGAGGGATGATGATGCTGAAGAAGAAGGAACAAGTGATGTTGTGTTGTAGATACATTGCTGTGTAGTTAACTGTCTGCCTCTCAAGGGTGTGTCACTCTGTCTGTGGTTGTGTATGGGATGGTTCTTGGGCAAGGTGATGTTCACTGATTGTGCAATGTTTGGTATGGCTGGAATATATATCGTCAATGCGATGCCATGAGATATCTAATGTGGACACTTGCATTTATGTAAGGGGACATGCCCTTTTTATTACTTCATGCATTTCAAAGTACCATATGGTCTACCTTGATCATGGTCATGCTCACTGTAAACTTGTAATAGTTGCCATGATGTTTCCTGTACCTCACTATTAAGTGTCACATCATTATATGATGTCTAGTTGTTATAAAAAATTAAAACAAAGTTCTAAAAAAAAAGAAAAACCTCATACCCAGCTCCCTAATGTTTTCTAGAAGCATAATCCCATGCTCACCTGCTCTGATATTTCCTGGCAGCAATGTCAGAAGGGTAATCCATGCTTCCTCTGTTTCAAAATTTTTGTAGATTCCCAATACATGATTTGATTGTTTAGCAGAAAAGGCACCAACAATTAAGCCATGATTAACCTTTCACTTCTCATTTATTTATGATAAATTAAATAATAGAAAGCAATACTGTGTTATGGAAGGAACCTGGGGCAAGTACGCATTAAAAAAAGCAAAATAACTAATGCCTGGTCGAAGACCTTTTGGCATCAAACATGAGTCGTTGGATTGTGTTACTTGGATGATTAAAGACCTAGCAGTTCCATAAATAACTTACTGAAAGTTAAACAGTGATCCCTCTACTTGCATGGCCCCTTATGGGTCTACCTATAACAAATTAGTTGTTCACGTAGAAATTGCCTCTTTCCAATGTCTCCTAAAGTCAAATTGTAGTTGCTTCTGGATTTCACTAAGAGGCCACCTTTTATCTGTTTTAAAATGCCATTCCAAGGCAGAATCACTAAATCCTGGTTAAAATAGGAGTGAAGTCATGACCAAAGACATGATTTGATTAGAAGTTCTAGATACCTAAGACCACTCACTGTATCTGGGTGTAGCTGTTCTTATGAAAAAAACTAATGTACATTAAATTATGGTTTGGGTATCTTTGGTTCGGAATAAGTTACAAAGTCCATTCACCAACTTTTTAAAATATTTATTAAAAATCCAATTCAATGGTGAAGTTGAATTTTTTATATAAAAGTAGAGCTCCCTGCCTGAATTTCCAGTTGACTAATTAGAGGTAGTCTGCCTTCCATGTCAGTCATTTTCCTTTAATGAGGAGTGAAAACTGCTCCCAGAGCAGATGCAATGACTTGGGCCGTCCAGCAGAAAGACTTTGGTGTAAGGTATTTGACTAATCCCCTCTCAGGAAAGGCAGTTGGAGATGGGTCAGGAATACCATTAACTTCAAAAGGATCAGTGTGAAATCTGCCCATTCTTACTTATGGGTAACAAGAGGCCAGGGGAAAAAGGGTCATTTCATTTCAGGGCACACTGACAGCATCTTGGCTCTATCCCAGAGGGAGGAGCAGCTGAATCCCAAACTAGTTTGGTGTGGTTCAGGAAGGACCACTAGGTGGGCCACGGGCCTCATTCAGGAATAGAAAGGTCTGCTATCCCGATTTTCCTTGAGAACGGTGCACTGTGGGATAACTTGCAGTAAGATAAATGTGCTGCAAAAGGGGAAAGCTTGCCCTAGGGAACTTTTAGCCTTTTATCTATGGAGAGTCCAGGAGTCATTCTCACCCACTGGCTACTGAATTGTACGATAGTGACACATCTCTCCTAGATGCTCCAAACACATCTGGACGTGTGGACGAAAAGAAGACAATTCAACCTGGTTTCTGGGACCTGTGTGAAGACAAGAAGGGATAGCCCTGCTCCAACCTGTGCCCAGGATTGAAAAGTGCATTCTAAGGAAAAACTGGATGACCTTCTATGCGGCTATAGGGGCACAAAAAGTTGCAAAAAGCAGTCTCCTGATGTGACCTACTGACCAGTTACAAGTGAACTCTTACTGGATCCTGCTGGTGGCAGCTTCTGCACTGAATCATGGCCCCCAAGTGCTGTCCGTGTGGTTCTGGGAGTCTTAGAGGTGATTAAGAAGTACAACTCCAAAATGGAGAAAAAGTTCTAGCTCTGGCCCGGCCTCCACAGGACCAAATTAACCACCCAAAGCTATCCACAGGAGTCACAACCTAGGGGGCAAAAAAATCAGAATGATCTAACTCTTACCTTTTTAACCGCTAAGCTATCCAACTTTGGCGTGATCTGTCACAGTGGTGCCAACTGAGGTTTTCAAGCTCCAAGAAAGAGACTAAGTCCCAACATAAAAATCTTCATCGGTGAAGGTGGGTTAACTATCCACACGATGGGAAGATTTTACTGGGTGCAAAATTTGAATTTTTCTGCTCTGAGCTTTTCCCACCAATTGCTTCCATGGGACCTCCTCTGTCACTGGGTATCTGATTTCGAGGTGACTTGTCAGATACAGCTTTTAACCTTGCCCTGATGGAGGATTTGCACTTTCAAAAAGTAGACTAAGTTTGAAGGTAACAAGTTTGATCCTCTGCTTCATTGCAGTTGGCCTAATATCACTCCTAGATCCTGGGGAGGTGCAAACATGACTGTTTTTGGCACTTTACTTTTTCTTTATGCCTTTTGACCTAAATTTTATATCTCTGGTTCCCCTTATTTAATTTCATTTATTTTGGGTTGGTTTTTACATTATTTAGATTTCTGAAAATTGTTTGAGCAATTTTTTGACTTGTGATTTGACTTTTTAATTGTTTGCCACTGCTAAATACTTCCTTTCCTTCAGTTGAGCCTGTATGCTCTGTGCCATATCTACTAAGGGGTTTACTTTTTGAAACTGTGTGTTGGACCTGATAAAACCTTGTGGTTATTATTTGGAAAGCCTTCCTATTCTTTTCAACTAATAACCCATTTATCTTGCTGTAACCCACATTCAAAGAGGAAGCTGTCCTTGTTGGAGAGCTTTACCCCTGGGAATTGAGTCGGAGTTCAGGGAAAGCCCGCAGTGGTGCTGCAAACCATATCCTGTTCCTCCAATATACTCCCAAACAACAGGAAAGATTATTTTTTAAATCAGCACCAGTTCCTTTAAGGAACATGGATTGCTTAAAAAATAGAACATTTCCAGTCTGAGAATGCGAATGAAGAACAGTTGGTTGATTGTTCCTTGCTGGCCGCCAGCTCTGTGTTTGTAGCCCATCACAGGGGATCGCATGTAGTGATCTGCCAAATTAATATTCATTAGGTATGTTATTCTTTGAAACCCTGTGACTGAAGAATTTGTAACGTGACCTATTAATACATAGGAGGCATTACTAAATTGCATACAGGTCGTAATATTTGCTCAATTTGCAATAATTATTTACTATACACACAGGGACCCACATTTTTAGTACTTTAATCCAGTGCTTAATTTGTGCCGGTGGTTTCCATTGCTCAGCACCGGCACTAAATTGTCAACACCGGAGCTTGTGACAGTCTGCCACAAGGGGGTGCTGTCTGGCTAAAAGAGAGATACACACAACAACAGTCAATTACTAATACAATATACACTAATAATGACTATTACTTGCTGTGCAAGCAATTCTTATATCTCCAGGGGCCTGCAATAGTCAGAATTGTCACACTTGTAGGAGTGTGATGATTAGTAGTTGTATTGTTACTATCACTGGCAGCACTGCAAGGGGCAATGTGTGGTGCAAGCTTCAGTGGCCACCTGACGAGAGCCCTTACACTTATTCTTTTACAAATTAAGCACTGCCTTAATCTATAATTTACAATTTTTGTGTCAGTCAGTCAATATTCCTTTATTGTGAAATAAAGCCATGAAAGTATACAGCAACAACATAGACATAATATAAAAAAACGTAAAACAATTAAAAGAACAATTAGAAACATATTGGAAAACAGCATGGTACCTCTGACAGCTATAAACATGGCAAGTTAATTGTATACTATCATTTACCAGCGCTCAGTATCAAAGCATAAAACATGGACAAAATTGTCACAAAGTCTTTAGAAAATGTTCACATTAAACAGATCGTTGGCCAAATTTGCAATGCTACAGGGCTCCTCAGGCAAAGACAAATAAGACACCATCACAATGCTTCCCTGCAAAGGTTACAATACATTTGATACTCCATATCTTTCCCTGACAGTTAAGGCGCATCTGATGTAATCAATCACTGGATGGCAGATTTCCAAGGACTCTAGCTGCTGTACACCAATCATATCATGCCTACTTTTGACAGCTCGCAGAACCGGTGTCGGGAAAGGGATACCAGATATTTGCATAAATTACAAAAAAATAACATTATTTTTGTGTTGTTTTCCCTCTTAAATTGTTTTTGAGTCTTCTAAATCGGTTTGAGAACTTTATTGTGTTGGATTATTAGATGTATGTTGTTTGGAAGTAATCAAACTAATTAATACTCATTCTTCTGAGAAGCAGCCTGCTGCTTTGCAATAGCTTCCAGGGTTGAGCTGATTTCCCACTGACCTGTGTTAATAGCGCCTAATAAAATTGTGCCATATTATGTTACCCACCCTCGTTACCAAAAATTGTAGTATACTTCAATAAAGGAATTTTCGAGTCTCCAAATAAGTTTCTTAACAGTTGATTTATTGAAAAGGAAAGGAACCCAAGACAGCTTCAGAGAAACAGCAAGCAGGTAATGACATAAGCTTGCACAGGAATCTAGATCTCTGGAGACAGAGAACGCTAAGATTCCACTTACATCACAATACAAACTAAGCAAACTTTATTGATAAAAGGAAGCAAACAAAGTACAGCTTACCACACAAAGTTCATCAACTTCCAATTCCTACCCCACTTTCTATCCCTTTTGTCAAGTGAGGTATAAATGATTTGGTGGCACATCCTTCCAGGCTCGTTGATCCATTGAGACCGCTGCTACTTGAGACTTACAAACTTTGTTTTTGTAAATGCATCAAAGTTTTCCCCAGCTGGGCACCATCCCTGTGATAGTGGGTTGCAATTAATGACCAAGCTTTTTAATACTCATAAGGTAGGTCGAATTGCGACCCACTGTAATTCGGTACAATGTGAACTGTCATATTGGTAGATAAGTCAGTCGTTGTATTTGCTAGATGTTGGTGTGCAGCCTGCGGCTACTTTTAGCGACTGCAAAGTGCATACATCTGGCCACTAGCTCTATGCAGTGGTGTAGAACATATCTGCTAAACACTAGTGTGCAGATACTGAGGTCAGGATCTCCTGTTTACAAAATGCCCCCATTGTGCTCTGACCTGCCTTCCAATGAGGACATTTACCTAACAGAGGTTGGTCACTGTAGCTCTTCTGCTTTGCGGTCAATTTGATTTTTTAAAATTTGTTTACTAGTTTATCTACCTGTGTAAAAAAAAAGTAGCTTTTTATTTCCTCCTAGTCAAAGCCTACTTCACGGACACACACACCTAGGAGGCTCCTCAGATCCTCTTTGGCACATCTGATAAATGTTCCTAAAATTTGCAGGTTTTGATGGGAAGGCCGCTCAGTGGCCTATACGGCTCCCATTTGAGTTAGGCCAATTGGACCATGAATTTTCTTCCCAGGGGCTTTTTCGAACTGGCAAGAACTAGACGGCGTCATCGTTTTGAAAACCACTAAAATGTAATCGCATGTATTGAAACCCTTGTAATTGGGATCCCTTATAGGAGAAAATAAGAAGTCCTCTTTCATATTCCCTGTGGAATTATGTATGCAAACCATTTAGACGGAATCATGACAGTTCCTTAGAAAGTGTGGCCATTTTCTTTTAAAGAAGAAAAAAGAAAAAAGAATAATCAGACGTCCAATTGGCCAGGATATATTGCTCCCTCTATAGGCTAACTAAATAGAGGAATTATAGCCAAAAAGTATCTGTTTGTATGACGCAAGTCGGAATACGGATCAGCTCTTCTTGAACCAGACAGTATCCTACGTTATATCACGCATAGAACCCCTGTTCATTGCCGCACAGACGATAAAGAAATTCCTAAATCATTGGTCCTGAAGAAGGAGACACGAAATTTGTATTCAGTCTCCGAAACGTGCGTAGACCAGTGACTACACATCTGAGAGATCCATAGAAGAACCATATGTCAATGTACTGATTAAGACATTTCATGATCTTTCAAGACTCCTAAAAACTTATGAATTAGAATTCAAGCAGGATCTCACATCAGATGTGGTTCTCAGTTAAAAAACTTTTTATATGGTGTGATTGATGGTATGCAAGAGTAGAATGACAGGTGAGAATGACAGTGTGATGGTTTTTTACTATGGGGGTTTCTCTAATGCTTCTTTAAACTGTTTTCTCAAACTTAGAAGTTGAGCAATTTTCTTTGTTTTTCAATTTTATGGCTTGTCGTAATCCAATTCAATGTGGAAATATTCTTATGGAAATATTTAAATGATATATAAATCACATGCAAAAAAACTATATGAATGTTTTGCTATAAAAATAAAACAATACAAAGATGAAAAAGTAAGTTGTTTTTGCAATGTAATGTTGTCTTGGGGAATGTCTACATATAAGTGACTACTTTTGAAAAATTAGAAAGGTCAGATAAGAGGTTCTTCCTTTGCATGTACTCTCTCCCCTCCTCTTGGGCCTAAAAGCAATTAGGGGAATCCTTTCTTACACATACAGACTTTCTTCCCATAAAGCCTTTAACACTTGGCTGTTTAGGAACTTATCCCCCACTCTGTGGTGATCTGATGACCCGCAATGTCTGTTCTAGCGCTGGGAGGCCTTCCAGTAGCCATGCACTCCACAAGAACCTTAAAATAGAATAGAATAAAATATAATAGAATAGAATTGCTTATATTCACCTTACTAACAGGTGAACAGAAGGATTTGTGTACTAAAACAAGGTGAAAGCATTTTAGATTGCATGCTTCCTTCCAAAATTCTCCAACAACCCTCTTTTGCAAACGAGGTAGGTCATGCGAATAAAATTACAAATTTCAAATCAGTAAGCTGATAGCAAAGGTTCACCATAGCAACGCTGTGCATTCAGGTCTTGATTCTCCAAACCTCCTCTGTGCACAAAACAGAATTGAGAGCAGAAAATCCGAACTTGCTACTCGAAGGCTGCATTGACTTATTTTTTATTACTAATGAGGGTCTCACAGGTGCTGAAATGATGCTACTCATATAGATTTTTCCACTACCACGACACCTAACGAGTTTTCCTAGAAGAGGAACATGGAAGTGGCTCTTGCACACAGGGTGAGAGTAGGTAGAGCACACATTGCCTTTTGAACATAAACCGAAACAAGATTGTACTACGGAATAACGAGCAAAGGAATATCATAGTATTAGAATATCGTGGGCAGACTATCGAGAGCAAAATATCGAAAGGTTAAAGGAATATAGAGAAAGCATAGATGTACTGGAAGACACATTTTGTTTTCAAGGGTTATGGGTAACTTAAGCATCACCTGGAAAAGCGTTTTCCACATGAACGAAAAAACGCGTTTTTGGAACTTCACTAAATCCCTAACTATGTGTATGCAGATTTCTACCTCTGTTCATACTTCACATTGTATGAATAGTGGGAAGGGGTGTGTCGGAAAAGGTATTAAAAAAATTGTACATTTCAAATAGCGTGTTTTTCAGAATGCCCTTAATTAGATGAAAAGTTGAACCCTCCCTTGAGACAGAGGCAGACCTCGGTGCCTACAGAGATTTAAAAATAGTTTTTAATGCAAGAAGGAAAAACACATGTCGACTATTTTATTTACTGTACAAAACATTTTTTGGGGGTTGAGTATGTAGTAAAAAACATGTACAGAACCTACAATGAGGAATCTTAATAACAGCCAAAGGTATCGATGCCTCTTATAGGAGGAAGGTATGCACACATTTACTGACTCTCATGACATGCCTTTAAGCGAATCAGAAGCAGGAAGGGGTCACAACGGATGCTCGGGGTTGACTTTGGGCCTCTTGTTCGCATCATGCAAAGTCCTGAGACCGAGATGCTGATTTTTATACTCACTCCTCCTCTGTTTGACTCAGTCAGTGAAGGAGGGCAATAAGGACATCCAGCCTCTCTGGCACTTGCCTGGTTGCAGCTTAGGGGTTGATTTCATAGCAGGATGGCCCCAATCTAGGTGTGGCCTCCAGCAATATGGGACTGTTTCTTTATACTTTAAATGTGTTAACCAAGTATCACGTGATTGATACAAAATAATGATTGAAAAACTCACAATCAATCAATACAAATGTACTAAACACAGTTTCCCGAGCACCAACGTGTGGAGAAAATAAATGTCCAGTTCCAGTGAGTATTCACATTGATTTATTTTCTTCAAATTTCTTTAATTCCAATTCCAAGTGTTCTTCTCTTCAAATGTAGCCTTCAAATAGAGCCAACACGTGTTTCGTCAGAAAACAATGTTTTTACATCTCTGACTTCATTAGGGCTTAACAAATACAGTGGAACATAATTTTTCGATTGGCATCTTGTTCATCTAGTTCACTTGTCATTCAGACCACAGTCTAAGTACGACATTTTCGTGTGGAGAGTGCCACTGCGAATCGTTTATGGAGCACTCTGCACATGCCTGCACTTTGAAGGGGGATTAGAGATCTCCTTGCTGGCGGGTACAGTGAGTGACTACACCCACCTGCAAGGGGATGTCTGGAGGGTTCAGAGGGCTGCCAACAGGGGGGGCATTGACAGTGTGCCACCTTTTAAGTGGCACACTGTCAGTGCGCTTCCTGCCAGCTTTTTTGCCTTTGCACCTGCATCTGTAATACAGCACGGGCACAGAGGCAAAGGGATACCCTATTTTACATGGGGCCATGCTCTCATGCAAATGATGGATTCGCTCTTATGATAGCGCTGCCAATTTAAGGAAAGGCAAGGAAGGAGGAGCCAGGATCCATCATGGCTGCTCGGAGCTTCTGCTCCGCTTAATGCCCCACGTTCAACAACCAGCGTGGCGCTTAAATCCCACTGCAAAAGCGATTGAGCCATATCCTGACGTCGGAAGGTCGGGTGCGTTTGCTGCTGTGGCTGCCGCTCAAACCAGACGCTGCAGCGCCGGGATATCGGCAAAAGACCAGCCCGGCGATATCTCCTCAAGATGGCGCCTGGGGTGGAACGAACCCCGACGGACTGATCTTCGTATTGTCATCACCAAGATGTCCGCAGGGTAGAGAGGCTCCCGTCCGTGCCCAAATATCTGGCAAAGATCCTGGTCCCTGGTAGCATTAAGTCGCCGCAAAAGAAGAACCGAGATGGCTTTGATGGGTCTTTCTGCAAGGTGTGTGTGACCGGAGGTGGATGCAGGAGATAGCGCTATTTTGGAGAGAAGGAGGCAAGTACCGGTGAGGGCGTGGTGACAAACTAAAGATACACTTGTGGTGACGCCGTAGGCCGTAGAGTGCAGCAGCTAGTGAAGTGTTGCTGGAGTCCACGGTGCCCCTACGGTCCCGCACTAATAAGCGACATTTGTAATAAATGTGCAGTGCACTCAGTTCTCGACTTCCAACTACCCGCGTATGTAATCATGGGAGGACGCATATACAAATAGCTATTCGCACAATGAACTCTAGTCACCAAGCAGACAGCGATCCCCACAGCCTGAAAATGCCTGTTTCTAAGATGGCCGCGCCAACAAGAAAAACGGCAACCAGAATCGCTCTGGGGATGATTGTCCCAGTAAGTACTTCGGCAAGCGATTCAATACCCCCATGGGTCAGCCTATGACCTGGTCTAAGTGTGGCGCGCCCCCCCCTACCAATATAGACCTTGATCTGGCTAAGTTCCATTCTTCTCATCTGTGCCTGACTCCATGATGGCCGCCATGGCCTCAAAATCGGCACCCTAAAAAAAAAAAAAAAACGCTCATTCTCGATCCCAACTACGCCGAAGAGCCCCCTTCCTTTGCACACTTGTGAAAATAGCCTAAATTGAGTCTGAAGCAGTGCAAAAACCCTGCATGCCAAGACCGACCTCTATAGGTGCTGTGCCTCTCCGGTGCCAACCACAAGATGGCCGCCCAGGGCTCCGAATTCCCAAGCTGACAACGAATAGCCCCACCGACAACAGTTCACACAAAGAAGATGTTACTACTCGTTTAAAGGAGCAGGTGTCTCGTCAATGCTGGCAAATCTCACCGAGTCCCGAGGTTGGCTGGACTACAGGAGTGAGCCCCTACAAGTAATGCTGGGCCCCCGCAGTATAACACCTCCACCAATGTGCTGAATATCGCCAACTGCACTGAGCGCTAATTGTGGTGTTGACATTGCCCTATGCTGCACAAACTACTGGTTGTCTTCCCTGCCCGCGAGCTTGATTGCTTCGTCCCGTGCCTGCGCGCTGCCGGCTGCCTTGGCCCCTCGTACCTTCCCGGCTCGGGGCTTCCTGTAGGGCCACATAATTAGCAGGTCTGGCTGGCTGCTTGGGATGCGGAAACTCCTGCTGACACTTGTGAACTTTTGTGCCCTAACTAGCCCTCGCTGCACAATGCTGGGTGTGCGGCAAGGGGTGCGACCTGCGGTGCCAGTCCTGCCCTGCGCTGCTCGTCTCGTCTCTACGTCCTTTCTTCCTCCTACCCCTTTACCCTATCCCCTTACCCTTCCTTGCTCCATTAACCTTGTCCTCTATGTTCTTTAAATGCTTTTCGTGATACTTATGTCATTTGTCACTGTTGTAAAATTGTAACATTAGTGTTCCTCATGTAAAACGCTCGCTCCTATCCCTTCTCCCCCGAATCTCTCCCCTTACCTGCTACACCGCCTAGCCCCTGTCCTTTGTGCCCTTTGACTAAGCACTCCTTCTCCCTTTGTTGGGGAAAGATCCAAGATTTATACTCTGGAGTCTCAGCGAACCCGCTGAGAGAGTCCACAGCGCCAAGGGAGCCACTCACAACTGAGGTATCGTATGGTCCCCCTTGCCAAAGCACTTCCTCTCCCCTTTTTGGGGAAGGATCCAGTATGTAGGCCTTGGAGTCTCAGAGACCCCTCTGAGAGAGTCCACTGCGTAAAGGGAGCCTCTCGCAACAGAGATGGGGAAATGATACCACTTTCCCTATGATCACAGCTTACTGGACTTTGGACGCAGATTTGACTCGTCTTCCGGTTTGTGTCCCCATCGCCCATCGCCCCTCCTCTTTCCACGCTGTGTCTCTCCCCCTCCCCTCCTCTTTCCCTCCTTCTTTCTCTGTCTACTTCCCCTGCTCCTTACCCCCTCCCCTGAATCTCTCCCCTTGCCTGCTTTTTCCCTTACGTATATGTGCTTATTGTATATCTCGACCTTACAAGTAACTATGTTGCCATGCTCTAATAACTGTGTAACCTTTGTAACGATTTAACCTGCAACTATGATCTTATACTCATGTAAAGCGCTCTGATACCTCTGGGTCTAGCCAGCGCTATATAAAACCTTTAAAATAAAATAAATAAATAAATATGTGTGCCAACGCTATTGGTGGTACAGAAGGGGAAGCACAAGCATCTGCGGCCCCTTCTGTAATACGAAAGTGACCTGTGGGTGCACAAAGCAGGCGTACATGCCCATTGCACCCTCGGGCACTTTGGTAACATGACACCCGGAGAGTCTTTCATAGCAGCACAGGGCCCGAGGAAGTGTATAGCTCAGAGAACCATGTGTGAAATGTCTGCAAGAAGTGTGTAGTATCTTCATAGTTGTTACTTGCCTCATCCACTATATGCGTAATGTCATTAGCTGACCATGGGCGCTTAATCAAAGCTACCAGCAATCTTCACATATGTTCGCCTTCCCCATTGGCCATAGCCCTGAGCCCTGCGATACTTCCCCCAAATTCTACATTCCCTCTCTGCCACTTCTCAGTTAATTTATCCTTGATTTCTGCTTGTACCTGGGCATGGTTCGTGGAAGGTAGGACTGTTTCTAATGACTTAAGTTCTTGCTAAACTTTAGATAAGTGTTTCAGGATTGCACTATGTTTGGCAATGCATGGCCCTCTTATTGTAGCCTTGCAGGCCCCCCACCCAGCAGCCATCTTGGTCACGAGCCTAGATGAACCCAAACGCATTTGCCTATAGATTCCGGGACTCCTCGAGAACACTCTATCTAAGAGTGCTTCTGTTTTCTATTTCCACAACCCCAATGGGGGATAATTTGAATATTTTTTCCAGGGCTGACTTTATTTCCTATCTGGCCATGCTGTGCAGTATTTGCAGTACTGGTGTGATGAGAGAGGGTGAATAGTTTTTGTTTTTTGGAGCTACTCCATTGTTGTAGCCTGGACTCCTCAGTACATGCAGTTATAGTAATGAATACAGAATAGAGCTACTGCACGGATGAGAGCTATTCTAAGGTAATTCATCAATAGAAGAAGAATCCACCAATGGTAGTGAACGTTCCACAATTTAAAAAGCAATTCAAGCGTTTAAGAGAAATACTAGGTGTAAAGTATTCACATAGCATGAACTCGAACCGCGCTGTGCATCAATTACACATCAATGGGCATGTTTATGAGGGGCAGTTTGATTCTGCTCCCTGTTTGTGAAGCGATCGCAATTATGACTTGGGCAGCAGGTATCACAGCCCTCATAATTTCCCTCATAATTTCACACAGGTAAATTCTGGCAGGTCGAACCTGATGAAATTCACTGAGACAAAAATGCACAGGCAAGTTGAAGACGTGAACCTGGCGCAGAAAGTACCGATTTTGTGTAGCCACTCATGTTCCTTAGTAAAACTCGTAGTCAAAGGAATTTTTCACATCTGGAAAAGACCTCTCCATGGGTTTTCAAATATACAAGGTTCGGTAAATACCTAACTTCATTCCAACCCACTTGCAATCACTTATGTTGCTTGGTGCAGGAGGAGATCACATTTAAAATTAACATTAAAAAATGCTGCTTTCCTGAGATTGCAAAGTGAATTTTTCAATATAGCTAATAAAATACACCACTGTTGTATAGTTACCACTGACTTGATTGGGATTACCTTACCTGTCGCTATCTCAACTACTGTGTAAAGAGAAGTGGATGGAAGTCACTCAATCAGATTCTAACCCAATAAAATGAAGGAGACAAACTCGAATGGAGATTGATTCTTTTTAAAATCCAGTTCTGTTTTAACTTCAAAGATTCACTCAAACTTTCTATTCCCAGGAGTTGCTTATAAAATAGGTTTTCAAGTGCTACTGATGGACCACTCTTTAATACTCCAAAGCTATGTCCTACTGTTCATTCAACACCTCTTATCACATTAACACTTTGATTAAAGCCACCATGGTACATCCAATAGTGTATGGTTATGATACAGGGGATCCAAGGCCTTAACTAAACACTTTATTTGCAAGTAGGAGAATTTGACTGTAATGTTAGGTTGGGGTATGGCTGATTATATGGGTAGGGCCCCTTGCCCACTCATTACAAAAAAAATCATATTTGAAATGCTGTCTCCTAGAGAATAAGTATCCCAGAACAAGTTCAATAAATCCAAATAGCATGTGGAACATGAGAAGACGTACTCTGTTGATTGAGTGAAAGTGCTTCTTTAATCCATAGTAAATCTTTTGTTCTGTGTTTGAGATACAGTCATGCTGTTTAGGAGGCACTGCCACCGCGTGCTTTGTCCCCTATGGCACACACGCAGGCAGTGTTCTGAAGGTAAGTATTTGGTCGAGTGTTATAAAGGTCTTCTGGATCATGCAGGTCTATCTGAGGAACTAAGCTCGAAATTCAGCACAGTCCAAGAGAAAGCAATTGAGTAAGAGGTATTTATTTATTGCAGTCTGTTGTGGTATAGTCCTTGGTGAAAGGTGGCTTCTGCAGTCGGGATGCGTTAGACGCAACACATACATACATCTGCATCTGGATGCATTAGACACCACCCCTTTGATGCAATCATTTAGTGTTCCTCTTTTCACAGGTCTACTTCTCTCTGTAGAATGGGCCAGATGCGTAGTTGTTGTTGGCCTGTGAGAAATGGCCTTTGCTTTTGAAGGGTATTGTTAATGGGACCCACCAAAGCATGTTCATCAGTTGTTCCTTCCCCTCGTAGAGTAGGCGGACCTGGTATCACAATTTAAAGTCTTATTTCAGGCATCATTGCAAAAAGGTGGCAACAACCATTGAGGGCTGGACTACCCGTGTTGGCATGGAGAAGTTACTGGCACTTTTCCCCAGTCTGAAAAGTTCCATGCACGCTCTGTTTGGCGATTCCAAATTGTGATCCTTCCGAAGGAATGCTGTGCATCTCCTACCCTTGCATCTCCTACCCTTGTTTGTTCTTTTTAAAACATGTTTAATGTATGTCTCAGCCATTAAGAATGTCTCACAATATACATTCTTACTTCAGGCATCATTTCAAAAAGGTGGGAACAACCATTCAGAGCTGGACTGCCCTTTTGTCATGGACACGTCATTGGCACTTTCCCCCAGTCTGAAAGGTTCCATGCATGCTGTGTTTGGGGTTGCCAAAGTATGATCATTCCCAAAGAATGCCGCACATCTCCTATCCTGTCTCTCCTTGTTTGTTCTTTTAAAAACATATCTGATTTATGTCTCATCCATTGATATGACATTGGTCACTGAGAAGCCTACAATTTGTGGGAGATGTGGCTACTGACTTTGAAACTCAGGTACCAGGTTCAAATACCAGCCTCGGCTCAGTATCTGTTCTTTTGGGCGAATCACTGAACATCCGTGTGCCTAAAAAATATTTGTACCAGCTGTCTCTCGTGTAAAGCGCTATAATGCCCTTGGGCCAGCTTCGCGCTAGGTAAAACTGCAAAAATGAATGACATAGTTACCCATTAGCTGATTCCTATATCAGTTTTAAATCCAATTTGAATGAATGAAATCGCGGTGTGTGTCTTCACCCGCTGTACTCTTCAGCAGCAGTTTCCCATCTAGTTTCACCAGCAAATTGAGGTGTTCTTTCAGCATTAACGTAACACTATATGATGGCGCCCGGCTGCCGAGTATGAAGAGGGGCCTCGGAGTCCCCCATATCTTACATACATCCATTGGTCGAGGCCTGAATGGGGCTCCTGAAAGATTGGAGGCCCACCACGGGGTGCTGCCTGACTCCCCTTTTTTGTGGAGTTTTGTATAGGGCAAACTAGACCTGAAGGTATCAGAGAACCAGTTACATTACAGACGGACACATTTATTTTTTGTCAGGCACTGGGAGTTTAAGTGATTTGCCCAGAATCACAGAATGTTGAGGATCCCCGTTCCCCAGATCTGAGGTCGACCGCTCTAGCCATTAGGCCACATTCGCTCCCTCTCTTGGTCAGGTTATTCCATTCACTTCTATTTCTCAAAGAGAGCAGGGATTGGCCTTTGCTATCTGCGCTAATAAAGCGGAGTAAAACCCCAACTGATCCCTAAATGGATCCAGAGGCACTTGGGGGCATATTATCAAGCCAGGCGATAAAATTATCGCCGCTTTAGCGACAGAAAACATGCCCCTTGCCGAGACCAGGAGCATCATTGTTTAGTTGTTGGCAGAACCAAATGCATATTTCTCCCAGCTTAATACGCGCACTGAGGTATTAATGCCACACTAATGAAATGATAGCGGCAGTGTGATCTGAAAGTTGCCTTAGCTCATTTTATTAAAGCAAAACATGCCTCTGGGAAGGTCCAGGAATCCTCTCTCAGCTTTAACTTGACCTCGATAAAACCTGAGTGCCCACAGCTGACGCAAATGACAGATAAGACTCATTAACAAAATGTTACACCTCTTGTACAGTGTTATATAAATTATTTCCAACATCACTGCCAATTAATAAACATCGTGCGCAGTATGAAACAAATTCCTTGGACCGTGGCGCCAGTTCTAATATTTACTTATGGCTGGATGTACACGACAGGAAACCAGATACACTGGGTGTGTGTTTCAATATTTGAGCTTGTCCAGGGCTCCACATTTTTGGATCCTTTCGCCATGTGGGCTTAAAAGTGTGTTGAATTCATTTTGCTTTAGTGCAAATATTTAAGTGGACTCCAGGGAATTTGGGGGCAGATTTGCTAAACTCAAGCTAAACATAGGGCAGCAACCAAAGATGTTCTGCACAAGGAAGAGAAAGAGCAGCACAGGGAGAAATGTTGACTTTTCAACAGGGTCCTCTTTCTGGGCGCTGGTGCACAAACAGGATGCAGAGCACCAACACACACCCTTGCATCATAGTGCACAGATGTAAGTGGGATGTCTAGAACAGGTTTTGCACTGGAAGCTTCTGCTTCTTGTACAAAAAAAAGGGTCTATATAAACTTTAACACATTTCGCACATTGGATGTGGGCTTTACAGCCTTAGGGGAAATAAAATGTTAGAAGAATTCAATGTTAGGAGGAATAAAACGATTTTTTCACCTTTTCACCAGCCTCAAGGAGGTGGTATTTTTTTATGAAAACCTCAGTCTAACAAGTTTGACAGATTCGGCTTTGCAGCACAATTATGGGTGGTTTCTCTGGAAGGACCAAGTAGGACCCATGGAGTGCCCACCTTGACATAAAGTAGCACAACGCATTATTTGTACTAAAAGGCACTTTCCCAATGCAAAAACGTTTTCCATCACTTTGCATGACTTTGCGGTGGCACAAAGTCTTGACATATCTACCCCTTGGTATCATTAAAATTAACATTGCATTGCGAGGAATGCAAAAGGTGTGGAAGCAGGCGGACGAGACTACGTTGAATTGTTTCTTCATAGATAGCTTGTTTTCCCGATGATGCCGAGGTTGCAGGCATGGTCGGTTGGGGCGGGGTGTGGTCTGAGTTCAGTGGGCCACCATGCCTCTTTTCATGGTGAGGAGTTGTCCCCAAAGATGAGGACTTCCGTCCTGTCCATGTTGAGTTAGAGACAGATGTCCTTCATCCAGTCCGTGACGTTCATCATGCATCTGTTGAAGTTGACTTTGGTGAGAGGGGTCTTCGGACAGTGAGAGGATGAGCTGGGTGTCATCAGCGAAGGAGATGATGTTGAGTCTGTGCGATCTGACAATGTCAGTCGGGGGAACAAATAGGTTTTTCAAGAGGGTGGGGCTGAGGGACGATCCTTGGGGGATTCCACAGATGAGTTTCCTGGGCTTGAAGGTGAACGTTAAATTAGTTATAGATTCTTCAGTCACAGGTGATGTTGCTAACTCTGCCATCATAATGTTTCAAGATGTATTCATTTTAGTTGTGCTTTAGTTGTCACGCTCGGAAATGGGCCTTTTTAAAACCTTTTGCTGCACCTCTGAAGACACTCTCTCCTTGAGAGAAAGGACTCTCTCTATTCTGTTCTATTTGGCTGTGTAGTCCGTCCCTGTGCTTGAGGGAGTGCCGAAAGTATGGGAGGGTGACTAAAATGAACTGACTTCTATGGTGACACTCGGTGGGAGAAGGAAACATTCTCATGTTAGAAGCTGGTCACCATGAGATGCTATGTTGTGACGTCCATTCTTGTAGATGGTCAAGAAAAAAAGATCAAGACAATGAAAAGTCATACACAACAGACTGAAATGCACAGAAGGTAGCTCACTCTTTCGTTTGATTTGCTAAAGTAAGCAGGGATAGGACTGCTTACCCATCCGGAGATTTGCAAAGGGTATGCCAGACTGAAGGCTTGCTTTTTCATTTACTTCATTAATTCAATGGCTATGAGTAGCAGAACACAACAGCATAGTAACATAAGGCTCCCAAGCCATGTAAAAGAGATACAAATAGAAAAACAGGTGGATTTCAGTCCTCTGTGTAGTTTAGCAAATGTTCTGGTTTAACTCGGGGTACCTTGCAGGTTTTCCCTTTTTTGCTATTATAACTTCAGAGAATAATTGTCTCTAATTCCTTCTATCCACTGAACACTTTGAGAGGCCTTTTCTTCAAGACAATTTCTAAGGACGCCCCTGTTATGAAACCAACATAATACAATGAAATTAACATCTTTAGAAATATTAACAGCGTCATCAAATCTAAAAATAATGAATTCAGTTTATCAAATGAAGCTAACTCTGGCAAAAGTCTCATGCCAGTATTCCCGGAGAAAAAAAGATAAGAACTACTTGTCACACTCCTCTGAATGTCGATATTCTTTTATAATTTTACTATTAAATACATTTATGAAAAAAATCACTTTTTTTGACACTGCGGTGGCGCTCTTCGCAAGCCCATAATTACAAAGTGGTGCAGTTTTCTGTGGCAAAGGGGTGTGGAATGGGTGTTGCCTTGGGCGTTCCCAGCAACACTCATGGCTTTTTGAAACTCTTCCAGCTTTGCAAGAGTCTGTAAATCTGAGGCAGTGCCAAAAACAAATGCTTTTTAACTGGAGACGTTAATGTGATACAATGAGGAGAAATGCATATATTCTCCTCGTTTTTTGCTCTTTCTATGTGTGCTGCATTCTGCAGTGCACATAGAAGGAGCAAAACACCATTAATTATCGATTTTGAGCAGGAAGGTCTCCCTTCCTGCACAAACACAGTCATCCCTGCAACGCGGGCACCCTTGCACCCTGGTGCAAGGGCGCCTGTGTTGGTGCTAGGCAGCTTTTTTACTGCCAGCACGAGCACAGGGACGTGCCGTATTTTTATTAATACTGCGCATCCCTGCATTTTGAAAATGACGCAGCTCGGCTCAGTGAAATTGCCTGCACCATTTTCATGTAAATATGCCCCCTTGTACCTATATGAATGTTGTTTAAAGCGGCAAAGTTGAGAATGATGTCACAATGCACAAAGTCTCAGTTGACTTCTCCAAACAAAGCCACTTTCTAGAATGCCCATTCTTGGTAATTGTAGAGATGCAGAATCGGTGAAGTCTCTAAACTCAATGGCCAATTTAATGGCCCACTTAATTTCATAATACAATTAGATTTAATGCAGCAATTGTATTTTTTTTTAGTAATTAGTGAGCCACCTCGAAAATCTGTTTAAAGTAATCTCTCTAGGAATATTTTGTTCCAGACTTTTGGGGGGATGGGAGGGTCACAACGTCAGTGACGTGCATGAGAGTATACACTCCTTATTGTACCTTCTTATGCACAGTTTTTGTGAATAGTAAAATTCGTAGAAATGGTACAACCCATGTTTTAAAAGATGATTTATGCAAAATGCTGTACTCACTGCCTGAGGGAAAGTGAGATCTGCTCACTACTTGTCTGTTAACTCCCCCCTCATTTAAAACTGATGATCGTATGGCATGATTGCTCTTGCTTAAATCAAGTTTGATTAATGGAAACATACTTTGGCTGAGCACTAAGACTGCAGACAAATCAAAAGAGAAATGGAGGGTGTTGTGGCCTTCTCTCAACCGAGATATTATTCACCCTTCATGGGTTTTCATTGTCTAATAAACCTAATGTGGCAATGAGCGACGATTCCCTGTTCTGAAAGTGACATTGAGTGAGGGAACATCGATTTTCTTTCATTCATTAACCAAATCGCTTTCTCTAAAGTATAGAAAAGAGCAGGGAAGTGACTCCAGTTTCCACGTTTGCAGGTTATCCGCTTTAAGTAGTTCATCCCAGGTAAAATCTGATGTTCCTTCTGTCAAACAAGGGCAAGTGTCACCGAAAATAGATGTGGCACAAAGTACATCCTTCCATAAAATATAAATGAAATTTGTCACAGTGTATGAGCCGTTAAAAAGTCGCAGAACTCTGAGATGACAAGCAAACATTTGATAACATCCGAAGGGAGCATGTATTCCTTTCTGTGCATGGTCATGCCACAATCCTTCCATCTGACCACTTCTTTTAAATTCTTGGAATTGTGCTCCTTCCTATGGAGGTTACTGTGGTTGTTGATATGTAATGGTATGTAGAATAAATGCAGGCTGTGTACTATGAAAATAAGCACTTCAATATACGGCTTATTTGTTGCCAAACATACTCTCAGCAGTTTCATATTTTACTAATTAAAGTACTTGTGTTCAGAATGGTGGTAACACACAGAAAGATTGCTGTTTCCTTCCTGCTCCAGCAGTGCAATAAATAAGCATACTGCAGTAAATGTCTGCTGATCAAGTAATGAGTGTGCGTCTCCAAGGAAAAACAGCTCAGAAAAACTGTAATTGATTACATTTATGTTTTATTTCATTGAGCTGAACATGTGGCCTTGTGGCCCCTGCAGAAAGCGTAGATACTGTTAGGTGTCTACCAGTATAAAGTGATTTAGAGACCTCACATGGCCATGCTCATGTGGTTGATGGAAATCAAAGGGTTGATTGACAGTTCCAGTCTCCCTGAGATAAAAATTGCCCTGTTGGGGTCAGGAAGGCAAGTACTGTTTCTGCACAATGATGCTGGCCAATGGGGGGAGAGGGAGTGTCATCAACGGAGAAGATAGGGAGGAGGGTTCCATGTGGTGAGACAGAAACATGAGCAGGTCAAGGGTGCTTGGAGGCGGGTCTTTTCTGGCTTTCACCAATCGATGTACCAAGTGAAGCCAAACTCTTGTTGTATGTGTGCTTCCATATTAGACCATTTTCCCAGTTACACTTATTAGCAGTTGTCAAACAATAGTGATTACAAGTTGTCTGTCAATGGCAATGTCCTTCCTTTTCTATAATCGGTATTGCACACATATCTGCCTTCAGATTGCATATGAACATCCTGCAGTGTGTTTCTATGTACATCACCGTACAGCCTCTTTTTTGAGAATATCCAAAGGTGCAAGATCGCGAGCACTACCTTTGGTGATTATTGCTTATTGAAATTGAAAACTAAAAGGGCCCCTTTACGGAAGTGCAATAAGGAATTAGAGGTGTGCAAGATTACCTATTGTTTCTTTCATTTTACTAAATCTCATGGATGGTACATGAAATTACACTATTGGCGGGAAATGAAAAAGTCCTTCACAACATAGAAATCAGAAATTTTGCAAAATTCGCCTGTGAATTTTAAATTTTGCCCAGGACAAATAAGAATATCATTGGAAAGCGCTTAGCAATACTGGCGGTAAATTCTGCCCAGAACAAAATGAGGACAAATCATTACTACAATCCATCCCTTATAAAACAAAAATGCCTCTCACAGTAAGTTCATGTGCTCATTCTGCAGTTGAAGTTTTGTTTATGTGTAATCGCTAAATACTTCGAGGCCTATTACTAGTTTGGTGGTCCTAGTGCGGCTATCACTACACGAGCGGTCCAACTGCCATTATGAGTTAGGTGGTCAGACTGCTATAGGAACACTGCTACCACCCGGGATCTGTTAACCCTGGTGGTCTGGCAGCGGTCTGAGGCCCTTAATATGCTAGCGGTGCTGCTGCTGCGGCACCACCAAGCATATCACAAGTTTGCTCACTGCCACAGTTTACATGGTGGTGAGCCTTCCATGAAAAGTGTAGCCGCGAGGAGGCTCAGGGGGCCTACAGGGCCCCCGTGGTGCCTCTGTGCACATGGGTGCATGAAGGGGGATACATGGTGTGTCCCTCTGTCTTTCTGCATCCCCTGTTCCTGCACAGCATGGATTTCACAGTCCATGCTGTGCAGGAACACGCTTTGGCGGTCCCACGGCAGTGCCTTTCTAAGGCTCTGCTATGAGTCTTACGAAGGCACCGCAGTGGGACTGCCGCCACAGTACCGCCTGCCAGATTTTAACCCGTAATACGGCAGGCGGTATGGGGACAACTTTGCCAGTCTTGGGGGGGGTCAGGAATAACAAAGTGTTTATCTTGAAAGGATCTCAGGCCCTCAAAGTGGAATGTATATTTGGGGGTGGTATTTCTACTGCCCAACAGTAAATCATACCCAGAGAGACTAGATTTATACTCAGCAACAGCAGTTTCTGTAATTATGGATTTGTTGCATTTCGACCAAAACATTTGTTTCTAGGTCAAACAGATCAAACACACCTAAACAAAGACACCAAAACGTGGTTTTATGAAATGAGAGAGCCTTGGCAAAGATCAGCTGATGCCCTTTCAGTGGGTCAATGGTATATTGAAAGGTGAAACTGGTGCTAATGAGGTGTGACTTTACCCTATCAGTACTTATTGGAGTTGAAACGACATAGTAACAAATAGTACTATCACAGATTGTGCCACATTACGGTCCATAATTTGCCCTTTCTTGCCACCACATAATCCCCCCCCCCCCGCCCCCCGCTGCCGCATAATTTCAGTGGCCGTGTTTATACCCCTTGCGATATGAACACACTACTATTTAATTTGCTGTTAAATGATGTGTCCATCTCGCAGTATTTTTAACCACTGGCACTAATTGAACAGTTGTGATATAGGGCCACTGATATTTACATTCTGCTTACATTAATGCTAGGACAATTAATCATGTGAGATGTCTGCAACAGAGCAAGGAAGGAGGAGAAATACACCAGCGAGGCAAAGGACAAAGTAGGATCCGTGAAACCGAAGGCAAAATAAAACACGCCTATTTGGTATTATCTAAACCCTGTTCCTATTGATGTCAAAGTTCAGTCAAATGTCTTTCTGGTGAGTTGGGTCTGCAGGGTTTCTCTGAAGCAGGAAGAGATTAGGTTCAGCTATCAGTCTGAGGTTTCTGAAACTCCAGAATGTAAGGTCCCTGGCACCCAGGGACCTGCCTCTGTTTATTTCCATCTCTTGAATGTTTGTGGTTGCATAAGATACAGATTCGTCGATAGAAGGTTGCAAGCTGTACTGTACTATGAGTCTAGGTTTTGAAGGTACAAGGGGGCAGATTTATGTTTCCTGGCGCATCCCTGCAAATCAGCATGGATGCGCCAGGAAATATGCGTCACGCAAGTTTGCCCTTGCGCCACCGCAGATGCGCCGCATTTACAATGCGGTGCATCGTGGCGCAAGGACAAGCAGATGCGTGACGCATCTGCCGGCGTAAGGTTGGCGCATTGCTGGAGTTGCGTCGCAACCGCGACGCAGCTCCAGCAAGGCTCGGGTGCCCCTATCCCTCACATGCTGCGTCAATCCTTACGCCTGCTTCAAGCAGGCACAGGGTTTTGACACAGCATGGCTGGAAAAGTGTAGATTTCACTCAGCCACTTTTCGGAGGTGTTCCTGCGCCGGAACGCCCCCCCCCCCCTGTGCAGGTACACCCACATGTGGCGCAAGCTTTACAACGTGACGCATCTCCCTAGATGCGTCACGTTGTAAATAGCCCGCAGCATGGCGCTGGCTTTGCGCCGCCGCTGCGTCACAAAAGTAACGCAACAGCGGCGCAAATCTGGCGCACGGGGCTTATAAATCTGCCCCCAGGTTCCTTTCTTTCATAGGCTTTGTGGGTGTTGTAAAGAATTTTAAATTTAAACCTGGACTCTTCTGTAAACCAACGGGGCGCATTCTGGAGCATTTTGACATGGGTGCATTTCTTGAGATGAAGACAGAGTTTGGCTGCATTAATTTGCAGTCCTTGCAGCCTGTCAATGAGCTTTGTTGGGAGAGCTGTGTAGATCACATTGCAATAGACGAGCTGTCTCATTCTAAAGGTGTGGAACCCTAATCCCATTTGTGTGATCCTGGTCTGTGATACTTGATGTGAGGGCCTGAAGAACATGTGCTAAGGCCAAGATGCCTTTGCTGAACTCTGCTTCTCATGGAAGTGAACAGCTTGTAAGGTCTGCTTAAGAAACATCGCTTGTGACATGCCTCGTCTCGCTCGCCCAGCAAGAGCCAGCATTAGCCTATCATGCATTATAGAAACAAGAGCTTGTCCCTGAATGTACAGAGCATGCAGCAAAATATGGTATTGTCAAAGGCTTTGGAAAATCCCCACTGTCCCAATCACCCCTCATGTGAGCATCAAGCAGTCCACCGCCATGTATCATACCGCTGGCGCGTCCCACTACTGTTTGCTTATTGGTTATATGCTTAGTAATTTGTCCTACCTGATCAACAGCACAGGATGTATTTGTTCATGGTAATGAAGAAATATCCTTGTAACTGTATTTTCATTGGATATGTATTACAGCGCCCTTTGTGGTTTACAGAACAAAATAAAGGCCAGAGTTAGTGACTTCAACTGCTTGTGGCCTGCTGCCTTCACCCTGGACCGGTGGGCAGACAACCCTCCGATGCCTTCAGCCTGTTCGCCTCTGGTCCTCCACATCTTTGCTTATTCCATGGCTGAATGCTGCGGTCCGTGAGTACTTGACCGCTCCCTGGCCAGCTCCTTGCTGCCATACACCCCCTGTCTCAGGCGCCGAGGTATTGCTAGTTATGTTATTTATTATTGGCTTTTATCCGGGATCCCTGATATATGGATTGGCTGTTTTATTTCATCTTCTTTGTCGAGTGTTTCCTTTTTCATTTTTTCATTGTATACGTAGCTATGTGTCAGGGGCAGGGCAGGTGGTGCTCCGCCTAGGAAGCGCAGGGCAGTGGTCCTCAGCTGTGCCCCCTCCCCCTGGATGCCAATGGGACCTCCAGATGTAATGTGGCATGGTACCTAGCTACATGAGGGGGGGACGATAGATAAAGGTGATCTGGGGAGGTTAACAGGTCCAGGGGATCACGTCTGATGGTTGAGTGCATTATTGCGTACCAAGGATTTGGTCTGATGGTTGAAAATGTCACTAGGTGCCGAGGAAGGGTTATTCTGCATCTCTGTACATTGCTCTGGTAGCAATAGTATGTTGTAAGTGTAGAATGGAAGATCTGATAGTGGCTCTGTTATATTGCACAATACCTCTAGGTTGCATTGTGTCCATCATATGGACTGGGATTCCCATCACACTTCTATTGCTACCATTCCTTCTTTCCTGGGATGAAGGTTCTGGGGCACGGTGTAAGGGTAGGATACACCAAAGCTGCTAAGGGCCAGTTTTACCCGATTACGCATGTGTATACATGTGTGAATACATGCAGAGTTCACCATTCCTTGCACTATACTGCGGTATGTGAGATCAGTGGTGCATTCCGTGGATGTTCATTTGGATCTAGCTGCCCCGTTCCCTTTTCGGACGGAACGCAGGGAGGTCCAGACACTGTCCTTATTCCAACCTTTTCTGTCTCCACCCTTTCATATGCAAGGACCCAGTTCGCCTAGCAACTCAACACCTATCGGCCTCTTTTTGCCCTTTTTCTCATCTCACTGGTGGATGCTTCTTGGTGAACTAGCAGGATAAGAGTTGCCTTGAATGCTGGACTGTTTGAATGCCCATCTTGCTTTTACTAATAATATGCTGCAGGGCTAACTGAATACGGAAATGGGCCTCCTCCCCACCCTCGTGTTGCCCGGGGCATGAACAGGAAAATAAGTTTTACCATCATCCTATCGTTTCCATTTTGTCCAGTGTAAGTGAACTGTTTTGTCACGCTGTAGGGTCAGCTGCTACTTCCTTCTGTACAATG